>NC_142867.1:191550000-192175000 GCF_051225735.1 Oryctolagus cuniculus
AAAATGCTAGGTTAAGATGCTCACATCCCATATGGGAGTGTTTGGATTTGAGACCTGGCCTTTTTTCCAATTGCAGCTTCCTGCTTATGCATACCCTATGAGGCAGTAGTAATGGCTCAAGATGCTGAGTCCCTGCTACACATATGTAGCTCCAAACTGTTCTCGGTTCCAAGCTTTAGCATGGCCTGACCGTGTCTACTGCAGGTATTTGGGGAGTTAATCAGCATAATGGAGCTCTTTCTATCCATCGTCCATCTCAAAAATATAAATACTTATACTTAAATATAAATACTTATATATAAATACTTATACTTAATGTATACTAAACTGATCCTCTGTAAAAAAAAAAAAAAAAAAAAAAAAAAAACAGAAAGAAATTATCAACTCCCAACTTGACTCTCACTGGGATTAAACATGACAATAGGTCTGAAAAAAAAATATAAATAATTAACTACATAGAAATTAAAGCAGTCCAGAATGGTTGGAACAAAACCTGAGAGAAAAGAGGTTGAAGAAGTAATTAGGGGAACAATTTCTAAGAGGCTTGTAAACTGTGATAAGCTGTTTGCACTTTATCTTGTGGGCATGGGAAACCATTAATGGGTTTTATGCAAAAGAGTGATATAAGATTAATCTGACTGCAGCATGAAAAACAGACTTCCAAGAAGGGAAAGACTTGAACCTGGAAACTCAGGAGGCTGTTGACTTAATTCAAGTCAGAAATAGCATGAGTAGTGGCTGCAGCAAGGGCCATGGTGTACAGACATAGCCAAGAGGTGTTACCTGAGGCAGACCAGAAGCACTCCATTTATGAATTGGCTGTGGAAGCTGTAGGATAAGACGAAGAAAAGTGCATTTCCAGTCTTTTGAAAACTGGGTGGGATCTAGTGTCTTTCACTTAGATGGGGGAACTTAAAGCAGTAACAGGTTCCAGAATTCCTGGTTCCCTCAAATGTGTCCGTGCCTGGACCAAGAGGTGTGGGGTCTCTGAGCAGATGAATGATTTTGCATGACTTAAAAATAAAAATTTTCAAATATACTTAATGTGGCTGTGGTAGGTTAGGGAAAATGTATTTTCTACTATAAATGCATGGCTCTTTATGTTCAAGATTTTTTTAAAAAACAAGTATGCCTTATTCTTTTCAGCTTATTTGGAATTGATGGGGAAAAGTGGCTTTTCTTTTTACACCAGAGAGCACTGTCTCCTTGGCAGAGTTTGCCTAAACTACATATCACCACTTTGATAAGGAGATATTTGGTATATTATTTCTTATGTATTTCAAGAATAGTTTAGGTAAATGTTCTTCACTGTTTAGATTCCTTCACTGGGCCCTGAGTGTTTCTACCATGGAACATACTATCTGATCACAGGTGCAACTAAACAAGAAAGGAGCTCAAATAATTGTTAGGGATTTAGTCAAGAGAAATACTGTCTGATAAACAACAACAACAACAAAGATGGATGAGTACTTAGCAAGCAGACAGCAAGGAAGTCTCTTCAGATCTGGAATATTCTACTACTGTCCTTCAGTAGGCAAAAGTCAATAATCTTGGGCTCTGTCTCATCCAAGCTCTTTGATGTAGCTTGAAAACTGTGGAGGCGAATTGCGCTTTATTATTCTCATCAAAAATATTTCTCAGTTGTAGTCTGGAAGGGCAAACTGCTGACTGCATTTAGCTTGCACCGTCAGTAGAAGTCTTACAATCAAAGCTTACTCATAATGTCCAACTGTGACCAAGGTTTGACAAGATGAACTTCGTTTCATTAAGGATAAGGCAGGAAACTAAAATCCATAGGGAGCTTACTAGGGCCTTTCCATTAATTCTGATCAAAGGAACTCTCAGGCGCAGTGATTAGTACCTTTTTAAACCTACTGTGTGAAGTTGGATATTTTTATACTTATATTTTTTGTATGTTGTGTATTTATTTCCCGCTCAACACAAATAAAAACATCAGGGAGTAGACTTAAGTAACTGACACAGGAAAACAGAAATACCAAAAGTTTTAGCTTCAAATTCTCATTTTGACATTTGTTAGCTGTGTGATATGGATGATAGCCAGTGATTCTTATAATATCCTCTATTAATCTGTGATAATAAAACAAAATAAACAAAATATAGATGGTATCTGTAAGGTGTCTAGCACATAAATAGTAGCTTCCATTATTATCATTTGTTATGGGATAATGGTTGGTTTGTTGAAGCAGTAGTATCTCTCAGGGTAGAAAAGCCAAAGAAAGACATGAATTTCCTCTGAGGACAGGAGAACTGTGCATAAAAAGATCCTGAAATAAATGGTGATAAGAATTAGAGATACCGATAAAATGGAGAAAGCGAAATGAAGAATTGCAATCAGCCACCATGTTTTTAAAAAACACAAGTAAGAAAGGTAAGAGGTGATAGTTGTTGTATGCTGTTTAAAAAGAAAGTTTAGACAAGAAACAGCTGCGTTGATGGATGATAAGGTAATGATAAAGTGCTTAGTCTGGGAATTCTATGATTAATTTAGTTCTCTGACTGGCAACTGATCAAGGGCACAAAACAATAAATGGATAGCACAGGAATCTCTTTAAACCTTCACAGCAATATCAGTGAGGCTATTTCCCAAATGGAGAGGGGCAGATGACAAGCGTGGTGAGGTGAGGAAGAAACGAAAGCAAAGAATAAAGTTGTTCAAAATACTTCTGAGGTTATCATTTTCAGGTGCCTCAAGCTGTAAATTCAGAAATGCTGATATGTTACAAAATCAGATACTTAAGTGTTGTGAAAGTTGTATAAAACATAAAACTAACAGAAATCACCTTTAGTGTGAGCAAGTGTTCAAACTCACCAGGGTTTTCCAATTCCCTTGAAAGATCTGAGAGAACCTCAGATTGAGGTTTGAAGTTCCCAAATTGGAGGAAATATCAGATTTTAATTTTTTTCTGTAGAAATAAAATTGATCTGTCTACATCTCATCAATTATGCTCCAAAGCATTGTATGTTTCTTTTTCTTTCTGCTCATTTTAGTAAGCAAGAAAAGAAAACTTTCAGTGTTGTGACTCAACTGAGACCACTCAAGGGGAAATGGAAGTAGATCATAAAGTTGTCATTTAACTGGAACTGTCAAAGTCAACTTAGTTATCTCTGGGACTGGGGGCTTTTAAAGCTGACTCCTTTTGTGTGGCAATTTCTAAGACACCTCAATATTGACAATTAAGGGTTATCTCAAATGTAGTTGCCTGTAATCTAAATGAGTGGATCTCTATTCTGGTGTGGTGAGTAGTGATTCCATAGTCCTTAGGAATATCGTATTTGGTGAGGCCCACTCAAGTAGCCTTATTATAAAGGACCTAGGACAACTTAGACTTTTACACGCACGTTGCCTCTAAGAGCATGGGAGAAACCCATTTACCCAGAAAAGCCCTGCAAATGCAGCACAGTCCCAGTACAGCAGCAGCTTCTTTTATTCTGGCACAGAAGAGGATAACTAGCTCCATATTTGTTCTCTAGATTTTCTAGGAAGGAGTCAGCTAGAAGTCATGATGTGCCTTTAGCCACAGGGGAAGAATATGAAGAATCTTGTATGATCCTATGGAAGTATTTCTTCCTTGATTTCAGGAGAAGGGAAGAGTACCTTTCTTGTGTGGTGGTCATTTGTCTAAGTTATAGTCTATGTCAGGAACAAAGCCAATGTTTCCATCCAGCACTTTTTAACTCTCAGAATTTTTTCCATCCAAGATTTTTTGAGCTCTGACCCTGTACTTCCTCCATCCTTTCTCATACATTATACTGAAAAAGCCCATCTCAAATAAGTTGCAAATACAACTATTTAAGAAAACCAGATTTTTTTTCACAATTGTGGTTCCTTTTAAAAATAGGGCAAAATATACAACTGCTCATCCCCTCTAGGCTGAGCTTTGGGATCCTTTCCTCCATGGTTTTGAATCAGCTTTCCCCTGGCCTGTATCCACTGAAAATCCTGAGTTCATCTTGCATTCAAGAGACTAGTGAACAATTAACAAAGCTTGTCCTAAGTCATTAATTAATAGTTTCTATTTAATCTTTCTGAAATTGGAGAGTCCTCTGCTCTTGTGTTTATTTTGATCTCTTTAAAATGCAAACTATTCACTCTTCTACAGTTATGAATCTCCTTTTGGCCTACATAGAATACACGGACTTGGAGAGTATACGTATTCTACCTGAAACCTTTAAAGATGAAAGTGGTTTTTATCTAGCACTGAGGTTTGTCTCATTGAAACTAATATTACTAATTAGAGAGGAGTTGGCTTCAGATGCCTGATGACCTCACAAGTGTGATGCTAAATGCCCCAAATCTGTAAGGCAGTACATGGTAATGTCTAAGTGCATAGATATGTACGAATAAAACTTATTAACATCTTACCAATCCTATTCTCAGTTTTCTTCCAAAATAGAACCATAGTAACTATCCTTTAGGGTTGTTGGTATAATCAAATATGATAGCATATGTAAAGTCAATTTGGGACAGGGTTTGGTACAGCAGTTAGGATGCTACTTGGGACATCAGCATCCCCTATTAGTGTACCTGGATTCAAGTTCCTGTTTTGCCTCTGATTCCAGCTTCCTGCTACTTTGGATACTGGGAGGTACTTGGGTACCCACCGCCTACGTGGGAGATCAAGACTGATTTGGCCTGACCCAGCCATGACTGTGGTAGTTACCTAGAGGATATGCAATGGATTTCTCTACAATGCAATGTATTTCTGGATTTCTCTATAGAAGGAGATTTTAAGCTGTTAAATATTTCCCATTACAATGAAAAGACTTAGGTAACTACAACTGAGGGCAAAAATTCCACAAAGTTACTCAGAATGCTTTAAAGATAGGAAAAACAATGAAATATGCACCTTACCTTGACTAGAATAAAGAAAAAAATCAGCTGCCTTTTTGATAAGTACTCTATCCTCGAGATCCACCCAGACCAATCAGCATGAAATGTGCAACCAGAGGCCAGCTGCTCCTCCTTAAAACATGATTAACTTTTTTTAAAAAGATTTTATTTATTTATTTGAGAGGTAGAGTTACATAAAATGAGAGGAAGAGACAGAGAGAAAGGTCTTTCATCCACTGGTTCACTCCCCAAATTAACTTGTACTTGGGGAAAATAAGATCCAATGGAAGAGGATTCCTTTGAATAGTTTCTCTTTCAGACTCCTTTATCTATTGTTCCATGAAAAACTAGATGCTCTGAAGTGTGAGTCTCTCTGGAGGTTATTTGGTTTTAATTAGCAGATGCAGAAGGCACCATGGCATTTAACTTCTTTCTCACTGAAAGCCGTTCAGACAAGATAGCTTGTTAAGTCTCTTCTGGAACTCTCTGGGAATGAACAAATATAAATTTCCACTAGCTTCAGTAACAGATCGACTCTGCAATTTATTAGTTCTGCTCCCTGAAGACATTGAGGGATATAGACTCTATTTTATGGGTCCTCTGTCTTCTAGGTCTTTGAGGCTCTTTCTATTCCATACAGAGAATGACAAAAATAATAACTAAGAGTGCTTCAGGAACCAGACCTGACAGTAACACTCATAATTTTAGTTCCCATTTTGTTAGCCAAAACTCAGTCATGTGGCGACAGCTAGCTGCAAAGGAGGTTAGGAAATGTAGTTTAACTATGTGATATGAGGAAGAGGAAAGAAATATGGTAAACAGCTAGCCACACTATTCCAGAATACATATAAATTAATATTAAGTTTGAATCTAGTATGTAAGCACATTTATGCATGTTGAAAAATATTTACACATTGTTTTAAAAGAGACTTCGGCATCTGGAGAATTACTACCTGTAATTTATTTTATTTTTTTTTAAAATATTTTTGCTAATTTATTTATTTGAGAGGTAGATTTACAGAGAGTGAGAGTGAGAGAGAGAGACATAGAGAAAGGTCTTCCTTCCATTAGTTCACTCCCCAAATGGCCTCAGTGGCTGGAATTGTGCTGATCCAAAGCCAGGAACCAGGTGCTTCTCCCATGTGGGTGCAGGGGCCCAAGGACTTGGGCCATCTTTTACTGCTTTCACAGGCCACAGCAGAGAGCTGGATTGGAAGAGGAGCAGCTGGGACTAGAACCGGCGCCTATATGGGATGCCGGCGCTGCAGGTAGAATTAACCTACTGTGCCATGGTGCTGGCCCCGATCTACCTGTGATTTAAAAGATCACTGTAGCTGGAATGGATATTTGGTGCAGTGGTCAAGACACCAACCAGAATAACCACATCCCATATCAGAGTGCATGGTTTGAGACCCAGTGCTTTTCTTCCAATCCAGCTTCCTGCTAATGCACACTCTGGAGGCAGCAGAAGATGGTTCAAGTACCATCCATGTGGGAGATCTGGATGGAGTTTAAGGCTCCTGGTTTGGGCCTGGCCCAGCCTTGGCTGTTGTAGGCATTTGGTAAATGAACCAGTGGATGGAAGATCTCTCTCTATCTGTCTCTCTGCCTTTCAAATGAAATGGGAAGAAATAAATTTAAAATTTTTTAAAAGATTGCTAATGCAGATTCGTATTCAACTTTTTTTTAAAAGATTTTATTTATTTATTTGAGAGGTATAGTTACAGACAGTGAGAGGCAGAGACAGAGAGAATGGTTTTTCTTCTGTTGGTTCACTCCCCAAATGGCCGCAATGGCCAGATCTGTGCCGATCTGGAGCCAGGAGCCAGGAGCTTCTTCCTGGTCTCCCATGCGGTGCAGGGGCCCAAGGACTTGGGCAATCTTCTACTGCTTTCCCAGGCCGTAACAGAGAGCTGGATTGGAAGAGGAGCAGCCAGGACGAGAACCAGTGGCCATATGGGATACTGTGGTCGCAGGAGGAGAATTAACTTACTGCGACATGACGCCAGCCCCCGTATTTAACTTCTTTTTTTCACACATTGGAGAAACAAATATGTCTTGCCATAGTAAAGTTCAACTTTGGTCTTTGTTCACATAAACTTCTTTGCTAGATAAAGGATTATATCTAAGATTGCCACTTACATGCCTATTCCTAATTCACATTAAATATTAATTAAGTTCCCAGATGATAGAAATTCTATTTTTAAGCCATTTTCTGGATGTGAAAAAAAAAAAAAGGAAATTGTAACCTTTCAAAAACCCATAGAGCAATCAAGTGAAACAAGCATGTGTAATCCTTTACGTTCTGGAGGTATTATAACAGATTCTGCTTCCATTTTAGCAGATATTGGAGAACTTCCTTTTATTTTAGCAACTAATGGTTGCCAACCAACTGTTTGAATTTCTTCCAAGAAATAGTTGAAAACTATTAAAGAAGAAAATATATTTAGCCAAACTCAATAAAATTCTGAGTACCATCTACATAGAAGGCAGAGCTGGGGACAACAGGAGTTGTTCTCCAACTCCTTACTAGTACGGGAACTCTGTTCAGTCAATGAATTCATGATACAATGATGTTCTCAAATTTGAATCAAATAGTAAGCTTAAGCAGTAAAGATGTACTTTATTACTTATTTAGTATATTGAAAAGGTACAAAAACAATGTGCAGCTATGGGAAAATAATTATAATTCATCTCCTTAATTGACTGGCATGCAGGAATTAAAATGATGGCAATCGTAGATCTCTCCTAACATAGAAATGTTTAGATAAAAATTAGGTAGAAAAAATATAAATGTATTCCTATATCATGAATATGAATTAACAAACCCTGTAGGCATCTAACAAAAAATATACCAAAGTGTTGTGTTAGCTTGTGCTACAGGTAGTGGGTATTTATTCTATCTGTCCTGTTTTTATAAAAGGTTTCAAAAATGTTTCAATGTGCATTAAGTTGTACTACAGTTGTAAAAAAACAAACAGTAGAAACCTAAAAATACAATGAACATTATTGAAATTCAGGCACACTAAACCTTTGTCCTGATGGCATAACTACCATCTAGATAGAACCCACTGTACCTTTAATTAATTAGCCAAATTCTAAAATTAGGGCAGATGCTAAGTCCCTTTTTTTGGTTACCACTTCTATTTTCTTTGTTAGTATTCAAGTACTTTATCATGATTTCCACCATATATTGTGCATGTATGTGTTTTATCTACTCTACTGGAATCTATGCTCTCTGAGTTGACATCTATGTGTCTTCCTGGAACACTAAGGAATACTACTCAGCCATAAAAACAAGTGAAATCCTAAGGTGCCTTTTTTTTTTTTTTTTTTTTGGCAACAAAATGGATGCAACTGGAAACCATTATGCTTAGTAAAATAAGTCAGTCCAAACAAGACAAATACATGTTTTCTCAGATCCATAACAGTTAATGTGGAATACATGAAAATGTATAGGAATGAAAATGGACACGTTGAGATTCGATTGTTGTTTTTAGCCCTTGTTTATACTTCTGTGGAACTATGGTCTCTCTGTTTTTTCATGTGTATTTAGCCTGTGATTTTAGAGTGGCCTGGAATTACGTTTTTGCAAAAATTAACAAAAGAAAGGAAGGAAGGAGGAGGATTAAGGGAGGGAAACAGGATGGGAGGGAAGTATGCTTGTCTTCCATTATAATGGAATAAAAATAATGTTACATTCTAGCTAAAATTTTTTGTCTTCCAAGGTTCTGAACCAGAGCACTCCTATCTGGTATAAAGGCCAGGTAAGAAGAAGTTAAAGGTGTGTTTCTCCTCATAATAACCAGAGGATTGATTGCAAATTTAAGAGGGAATAACTTTATCTTTACTGATTCAGTGTCTCTATATTTTATACCACCAAAAATAAGAGTATCACATTCTAATGTGTCCCACACTTAGGGAAACACGTTAAAGACAAGTATGTTGGGCTTTTCACTTCTAATAAAAGGTGAAATGGGGGCTTACACTCATGCCTCCTACACTCTAACATTTTACCACCTTCTTTCTTGAACATGTTCTCCTTTCCATGCAATTTTGGCATCTGTTTCCTTTTCATGGCTTGGAATCAATTTCTATAAATGGAGTATTATTAAATATTCTTCTTTCAACTACGTTATTTTCAGTTCAGTTATTTCTAATGAAGGAGTAGGGAAATGATATTTTAATTAATTAATTTATTACTTTCAGTTGAAAATATAGGCCTTAGAAATTAAATTTATATATCTGATTACATGTATACCTGTGTGTATTTGAGTTTTGGTTGTTATCTATGCATTTACATATATTCACAGACATATACATATGTAAAATATATAATATATGTATGTAGGGAGGAAGATCAAATATGGTCATGTAATGAAGAATTATATGATGAAAATGTTTTAACAATGTTATTGAAATATATGATTTAAATATTTTTTTTTATTTTTTTATTTTATTTTTTTTGACAGGCAGAGTGGACAGTGAGAGAGAGAGACAGAGAGAGAAAGGTCTTCCTTTGCCGTTGGTTCACCCTCCAATGGCCGCCGCTGCAGCCGGCGCACCGCGCTGATCCGATGGCAGGAGCCAGGATCCAGGTGCTTTTCCTGGTCTCCCATGGGGTGCAGGGCCCAAGCACCTGGGCCATCCTCCACTGCACTCCCTGGCCATAGCAGAGAGCTGGCCTGGAAGAGGGGCAACCGGGACAGAATCCGGCGCCCCGACCGGGACTAGAACCCGGTGTGCCGGCGCCGCAAGGTGGAGGATTAGCCTATTGAGCCACGGCGCCGGCTAAATATTTTTTTTATTTTTTATTTTTTGACAGGCAGAGTGGACAGTGAGAGAGAGAGACAGAAAGAAAGGTCTTCCTTTGCTGCTGGTTCACCCTCCAATGGCCGCCGCGGCTGCGGCCAGCGCACCGCGCTGATCCGATGGCAGGAGCCAAGTACTTCTCCTGGTCTCCCATGGGGTGCAGGGCCCAAGGACTTGGGCCATCCTCCACTGCACTCCCTGGCCACAGCAGAGAGCTGGCCTGGAAGAGGGGCAACCGGGACAGAATCCGGCACCCTGACTGGGACTAGAACCCGGTGTGCCGGTGCTGCAAGGCAGAGGATTAGCCTAGTGAGCCGCGGCGCCGGCCTGATTTAAATATTTTTTAAAATATAATTTAAAGCTAAGGATTAGTTTAAAGTTTAGAGAATCACTCCATATAAGTTTGAAGTAATCATTTCTTGGTCTGAGTGATAAATATTATGCAAAGGCATAGGAGGGTATGAAATGTCTTTATAAATATTATTAGTAGCTATGCTAATTAGTAATAGTAGGATGATGAGTGATATTACAATAGAGAAACATAACAAATTGATCACTTTAAGCATATTTGTTTGAAAGAAAGATTGACAGAGAAAGAGAAAGAAAGAGGGAGACAGGAAGTGGATGGTGGGATAGGGAGATTATCTTCCATCTGCTGGTTTACTCTCTAAATGGCTACCATGGTGTCTGGGTATAGTCCAACCTAGGAGCCCAGAACTCCATCTCAGTCTCCCACTTGGATAAAAGAACCCCACTACCTGGGCAACTTCCCCTGCCTTCCCAGGTGCATTAGCGGGGAGCTGGATTGGAAGAGGAACAGCTGGGACTTGAACTAGTGCTCTGATATGGCTTGCCAACATTGCAAGCAGGAGCTCAACCTGCTGTACCACAATGCTGGTGCCAAAAATTCATTACTTATTAGTTCCAAAGACCAACAGATTACTTCTTATACATATTTTCATTTTATTTGTATTTTGGTAAACATTTCTAGAATCATAGGGAATCTAATTATCTTAAATATTATATTTACCGTAATGCAATATACATGCCAATTATCCTTATCAGGATAAATTTTTTGAAAGAAAATCAATAAGTGGCTCAGCAAAATGAGATTTTCATGATTAAAACTGAAGGTTAAAACCAGAGAAAATGTGAAAGAGCTCAGAAAGAGTATAAAACAGCTTACATAAGGAAATGAGTCCTGGAAATTTAACAATGTTTTATAGAAAACAGTATCAATTGGGATTTTAACTTAGCAACTGTGGGGGTATTAACCCATAGGTCACGTTTTCAAGAACCTTCCTCTGAATAATTAAAATTATGTGACTGTCAGCTTGGCTTTCAGATTAAAAAAAAAAACTGTGACCTTAAACTAATACAATTAATGCTCCAAACTAGTATAATTAATACTATAGACTCTAAAACTAGTACAGTATCATGTATAGTATAGTATAAAACTAGCATGGTTAATGCCCACCAACATCTTTTCAGAAAAAAAAGCAGTATTAATGAATAATTTCTGGTACAGATGATTTATAGGACTTACTATCTTCTTTTATAATATTTCACAATAATGTAGATATTAAATAAAAACTTAGGACATAGTAACCTTATGTGTATTATCTTATTCAGTCCTTAAACAACCTCCCTCAAGGTAGAAACTATTTCCATTACTATGTTATAGATGGGGAAGCCGAGTCTCAGGGTTAAATTTACAGTCAGGTAGCCCCAAAACTGGGGATTCAAAATTAGGTCTTTTGGACTATAAATTCCTGTTACTTGGCAAAAAGAACCCTGGATGATGGATGGTATTATTCCTATCCTTTTGACGGAATATGCAGTTGCATCTCAGATTTCAGTAACTATTTCAAGGTCATTTTGTTAGTAAGGGACGCAGTTAGGTTTTCAACTCAGGTGTGCTATTGACCGGACTGAGCTCCTTCTACTAAGTTTTGAAAACACATGCCCTAGCAGAGAAACAAAGGACTTGGGCCATCTTCCACTGCCTTCCCAGGCCATAGCAGAGAGCTGGATCAGAAGTGGAGCAACTGGGACTCGAACCGATTCCCATATGGGATGCCGGCACTACAGGCAGTGGCTTTACCTGCTACACCACAGCACTGGCACCAGAAATACTATTTCTTAACAAATTTTTGTATATTAAATAAACATTTATTTCATACTTTATTGATTTTCTTGCTTTATCAAGATCTTATAATGTTGCACTGACATTGCACATTCTCAGCCAGGAAAAACCTGATATGGAGGCGAGGTACATTTGTGTCTGCTCTGGGGATCTAGGTTTTCTACAAGCAGAGTGACTATACCAAGTTGGGGCATAGTCCATCAGGTGAAAACAGGGCTGGCCCGGGAGGACCATGGATGGGTGTTATCTCTGCATTTACATTCTCTTTCCTTATAGGCAGAGACTGGTCTTTTCCTTGGGGTCAGGAATGGTGCTGTTAAAGTTCTTGTGCTAGATGTTGCTCTCAAAACTAACTGAGGGGCCAGCATTGTGACATAGTGGGTAAAGCCTCCACCTGCTGGCATCCCTTGAGTACCAGTTCACATCTCAGCTGCTCTACTTCTGATCCAGTTCCCTGCTACTGGCCTGGGAATAGCAGAAGATAGCTCAAGGGTTTGGGCCCCTGTCACCCATGTGAGAGGCCTGGATGAAGCTTCTGGCTCCAGTTTGGCTTGGTCCAGCCCTGGCTGGTTGTTACTACCAACTGGGGAGTGAACAAGCAGATGTAAGATCTCTCTGCCTCTCCTTCTTTATCTCTGATTTCAAATAAATAAATAAAAAATAAATACATAAAAATTTTAAAAAACCACAATTGAGTACTTTCCATGTCTAACTGAAGAAAAATGTATTTCTTTTATCCTAATGGTTTAATCCAGTTTTAACGAAAAATGTCTAAGATCAATTCAAAGGACTAGAATTGAGCAGATTTTCCTGCTGTTTGGGGATTTTGCCAAGTTTACCACCAGAGGATTTGTATCACCAAGGAACTTCAAGTAAATAAAAAATGTTTGTGTTCCATTTTTGATGTGGCTAGAGTGATGCTTACAAGTTCTATTAACACCTGAGGAAACACATTGCATTTCACTAAATCCTGTTCTGAAATCCAGGGTGATAACTTTTCATACAGAAGTCTGTGTTACTTTCATATTGACAATGTTATAATCAGGGGCTTACTTCACCATCAAAGACTTGGAATCAGCAATCACTTATCAGGAAATCATAGATATATAATATGCCATGGAAAAACAAAGCCAGGAAAATAACACAGAAAGAGAACAGTGTGTTTTACATAGTCACAGCTGGATCCAATTTCTGATCTTGCAACTGGTCATAACTATAGAGCTGTAGTTTCCTAAGATATTTCAACTATTTGTTGTGATTGTTAAGTGAGCTGAAATCCATAAAATAGTCAGCATAGAGGAAACCCTTACCAAATCTTGGTTCTCTCCTCTTTCCTTTGTATTTAAAAACAGCAAAAACTATTTTTCACGTTAATCAAATAAAAAGTCACAATATTTCTTTTTCCCTCACAGTTTCGCTCCTTTTCTCTTCGTCTCCCTTTCTTTCCTTCTCTAACTTTTCTTTTTTCATTGCATTCCACTTTCCTGCCTTCCTTCTGCCCTCTCTTCCTTTTCCCCCTCTTATTCAAAGAAGGTATCCAAATTATTATGAAATGTATATACATAATGGACTTGAACAGTAATTTGACAGAATTAGAAATTTAAACTTTTAAAAATTAGTCATTATTATCGTATAATTATCAATTTAACTAACTACAGGTTGAGTTTGTTTATAAGACATTTGGGGAGGGATTTCAATGACTACAAGCCTTGTAATAGTTGCATTAAAAAAACTGTGTGAGCTGCTGACTTACATCTTTTCTCTGGAGGACACATTTCTCTGTAGCATACTGACACATAAATATTACTTTCAGATAGAATGCTCTTCAAAATTAGTTTCATTCTTTAAAACCATATAAAAATATTAGAATACATAATTATGCAGGGCCTTCATCAACCTTATAAGATGGAAACTTCTGTGTTAGTGTTTGTTTGTTTGTATTCTTTTCTTTGATTTCTTTTTCCCAATTGCCTTCCATAATGGGTCCTGGAATGCACCCAAAGTCACAAAAGGACTTCTAAAAAGGGAATGAAAGGTATATAGGAAAAGACAGAGAAATCCAGAAATGAAACTCTTTTTTCCTGCTTAAGAGACAGTGAGAGCATCCAAGGATTTATTGTATGAATTTGATTTTTCAGCACTTTTTAGCATCAGCAGCTGGGTTCCAGTAACTGAAAGATAATTGCTGCATAAAGGAGTGAAAAATATATGTTAATTAGATAAAATCATCTGAGTAGAATCACAATATTTTAGAACTCTGGGAAACAAAAAAGCCAGATTTCCTGCAAGTTTGTTTAACAAAGGAAAGGATCTCTTCCTTCCTCTGTCTTCCTACAAACCTTCTAACAACCTCTGTGTGTCATGGACAAGTCATTGCTCCACAGAGCAGGGTAAGGGAATAGCGCCGCCTTCTACAGTGATGGAAACCTTGGTATTTGGTCTTGGTTCACTACCACTGTCAATTCTAGAGTTGTTTACTAGTGAGGACAATTTAAAGAATAAAGGCCGTCTTTTTCATGCATGTAGAAATTTCTGGACATTCCCTACAAGATGGCATGGAGTTGTATGGCAGGGGTCAAAATTAGAGATATACCCTTTTAAAAATTAGTCATTATTATCAAATAATTATCCATTTAATTAACCATAGTTTGAGTTTTTTGGTCATAAGGCCTTTGAGGAGAGATTTGGAATGCTCTTCCTTGATGTATACATTCGGCTCAATTTCTCACTTCCATCGACATATCCACTGCAGACACTGTGATGGTTAATTCATAAATTAACTGGGCAATGGGCATGAAGACAGCGAGTGGAATATTATCTCTAGGTGTGTCTGGGAGTGTGTTTCTGGAGAGTATTAGCATTTGAAACAGTAGACCAAGTATAGATCTATAGATCTACACTTACCAATTTGAGTGAGCATCATTCAGTCTGCTAAGGTCTTGGAGAGGGCAAAAGCTAAGAAAGGGTGAGTTTTTCCTCTCTCTGACTGACTTGAGACATCTATCTTCTCCTGCCCTTGGACATGTGTGCCATTGGTTTCAGGCCTCAAAACTCAGGATGAATAACGTCACTGGTTTTTCCTGGTTCTCCCAGCTTGCAGATGGCCAATGGTGGGGATTCTTGGTTTCTATAATTTCATGAAAAAAGTACCTATAATCTCTCTCTATGTAGATATGCACAGGCACACACACATGTATCTATCATCTATTTATTGGTTTTGTTTCTCTGGAGAATTTTGATTAACAGACACCTCACAGAATTGCCAGTGTTGGCTTAAAGCAGTGGTTCTCCAATTTTAGTGTACCAAGAAATCATCCTGGGAGAAAATAATGGAGGAAAGTACTTGTTCCAATTCAGCAGATCTAGGGAGGCTCCCACATTTTTTTAATATGTATTTTCAGATGTTTCTGATTCAGGTGATGAATAGACCACTCTTCCACTAGACTCTAGTAGAAAAGTAGAGACTAGCACCTCTACTATAAGGAATTCACACATCATAGGACTAGGCCAAATTCTCACCCTGATTTATGAGAAGAGCTATGAGACTGGAGCTCTAAAGCACTAGGAAGTGAATGTTTCAACAGGAAAGGCACAATAGGGTCAATCTGGTCAGTATATTGCCTAGGGAAGAGACTCACTGGATGGCATGAGGATGTCACTGTTAGCTCAACCTGGCCTTCAGGTTTTCAAATGTAGCTTCTGGTCACTGTTCTACAGCACTGGAAAAGTAACCCAGGTGTCCTTCAAGTCAGATCCTGCTATTGCTGTTTCTGGAAATGAATTTTGCTTTAAGAACAGCAGGACAAGCTGGTTCATTCAGCAGTCTTCTGTATTCCTGGTAGTGCTTTACCAACAGCCAGATAGAGTGCAGTTCTAAATATGGGTGACCAATGACATTCACACATATGGCACATTCCTAATTACGGCCTATTGCACAGGAACAATATACTGCAGTAACCCTACTCTTTCTACCAGAATTCATATATGCAAATAAACTCGGGAGTAAAGTAAAAATGAAGCCATGATATAGAGAGTGAATGATTCTCTCTGCTTGTTAATAGGGTCAACCATTCATAAACATCCACATTCTAGATCCAATTATTAATAAAAATGTCTTATGACACCCCTACCACCTCTTTGTGACCACAGTTTGGAACTATGATGAGTGCATCGGTTTTGTATTTTCTGAACCTGAGAGGGTGAGGATCACATGCTGTCATGGTTGGGATTCAGGAGACAAGCTGAGCCAAGCTGCAGTCCTGCGATGCCGCAGCTGGGTGCTCTCTGCCCAAGACTGAGTAAAATAGTTACCACCGAAGGCCTTTCAGTCCTCTGCACTGTCTTACCAGGAATCACAACAGTTCTTTAGAGAAACAAGTCTTTGGGTGGCTTTTGAATGCTAAGGCATTGGGACGTTTTGATGATCAAAATAGCATCAGCAGAGGCCTGCAGGTACTACTGGGCAATGTGAAATCCCCTGAAGAACCAGTCCGTGCCACATGAGTCACCATCATTGTGTTAATTACCACCTAGTATTGCATGCTTTTAGTCACGGCTTATGTGTTCCCATGGTAAAAGCAGTATTCTTTCTTATTACTGAATGGAAGTTCTAACCATCAACATTGAGTTTGACAAACAGCAAGTACATAATTAAAGTACCATTAAAAGCATTTAATTTACTCAAAAGTTAAAACTGCAGCCGTTACTACTGTGAGAAAAGAAAAGATTAAGTTTGTTGCTTATCAACTTAGAGAAAGAAACAATCATTAGGGACACTGTAAGAATAATCTCCATCTTACTTGGGGAATTCCAAATCTATTCAATGCTAGAAAATTCCAAAAATACTTCTTGGTTTTAGGAAATGCTGATTACAAGAGGTTTAGAAGCACTGTGCTAACTTATCATGCCTAGTCCAGACACACTGCACATTGTTCATTCTGTTGCCAGAGGACTTCTTAAAAACCTAGATTTCTGATCTGCATCCTAGGACCATCAGAGTGAGGACCTGAGGGTACCTTTTCCTCATCATGTATTTAGCTCTAAGGGCTTTGACAGCAGAAATGATTTAGATACTTATTAGCAAATAAACAGGAGATAAATTCTGTGTCTAAAGCTCATTTTTGGTTACTGGCAAGAATTCAGTGATTAACGGTAAGAAGTCAATAATGTGATTTGCATTGTATTTAATGTGCCAGTCTTGGTAATGTACTATTTAAAATAACTTTGTTTGTGAAAGTCCCTACTAAGGAGAATGTACATTTGGTTCAAGACTCAAAACCTACTGGTATAGTGGTGTGCTGGTAGTGTTAACAACTGGTTTTCCAAAGGAGAAGAAAAGAGCTGCTTTCTAGTTTTTGCTCATCTCCATCATGCAAGTACCCCCATCATGACCAGTTTCTATCTGCCAACGTGATATCATTACTTTTATAAAACTAGTAAAAAATTAACAATTGATTTTTGCAAAGCTGGTATAAACTGGATCCAGCATGCAGTGACTGGACTCTACTGCTTTGAAATAAATATATCCCTATATACTAAGGCACTATTATATATACTGAACATGGATTTAAACTTTTGCATATAAACTTTATATGATAAAACGTTGTAACAAATCCATTGCATTTAAAAAAAATTTTTTGGGGTTCAAAACATTGGTATGCTTCACTTAATAAAACCAATTGTTTCTAAAAAGGTGTGAATTCTAAATTTCTCTAATTTCTTACAGGAGAAAGTTAACAAAAGGAGTTTTATTGGTAGGTCTTAACATGAAGATTTCTTCTGTTAAAAAATACATCATTGCACAGTAGGGTGACTATAGCTAACAATAATGTATTATACATTTCAAAATAGCTAAAGGAGAAGCTTTTTAAAGTTTTCCCATAAATTACTGATTCAATCATCACATGAAGTACACATGTATTAGAACATCACATTGTACCTTAAATTTGTGCAATGAGGGACACTGATAATGTATTTTGGAAAGGCAATCAACTTAACCCCTAAGTGTAGGATTTCAGAAATTTCCCTCAAATTAGTGATTCTCAAAGGAGGGGACTTCGAGCGCTGTGTTTTCACAAGCTCTGCAGGTAAATCTAATGCACACTAAAGTTTGTGAATCAATCTGAGATTATCTCTGAGAACTCTAGGGTTTTAAAAGAGTTAATGTTCTTTCTGTAGAAGTTGACTGCGTTCTTGATTTTCGGCTGCACTGGAATCGCTTTCCAGAACTTGCTTTCAAGGAGGCTGTACACTTTGTGTGAAATATGAGTTTCACATAAAGCCTATAGTTATCATACTGTCTTTGTCTATGCATGAATAGCTTTGGAAGAACATGAGTTCAGAGATATTGCTGGTTCCTTCTGGAGGAGGGAATTGGGTAGATGATAGAGAAAATAATATATTCCCTTCAAAATTTTGGACCACATGTAACTTATCACTTATTTAAATGTAACATTTGAAATATTGAAATCAATATACATTGTAAATGTGTTATTGCATATTGAAAATATATATTACAAAATAAATTTTATAAGTATAAAGTCAGGATCAATGGGTTTTTCCTTAAAGTGTGCTTAATCAGAATCTAGAATAGACCCTGGCAAACCAAAGTCCTTATGGTAGATTTCCAGAATCTCTACATAGTTACTTAGTTATAATGAAGGTACACAGGAAAACTTGCCTGTTTATAGGAAAGATTGTTTGTTAGTGGCTGGTGTTGTGGCATAGAGGCTTAAGCCTGTGCATAGATGTTGGTACCCCATATCATAGTGCTGGTTTGAGTCCCGCTGCTCTACTTCCAGTCTAGTGCTCTCAAATGCACCTCGGAAAGCTCAGAGGATGGCCCCAGTGCTTGGTCCCCTGCCACCCAGAAGGAGAACTGGATTGACTGTGGGATCCTATCTTTACCATGGGTGAGTTCAAGCTGTTGCCCTCATTTAGGGAGCGAACTAGCACATAGAAGATTCTCATTCTCTGTCTCTCTCTCTCTCTTTCTCTGTAACTCTACTTTAAAACAAATAAAATAAACCTTACAAAAAAGAAAAACACAAACTCTGGTGGTTTGATGTAGCCTGAATTGCTCTTTTCCTGGACTGATAGAAATATGGGGACATGTACATATGTGGAACATGCCTGGGAAGGTACAGGTACAAAAACCTTTATATATGTAGTATTACAGGCACTGTGAGTAGGAGACATGTATCTTTATTTGATATTGCCATGAAATGGGTAATCTGGGGTAAGACCTTTACTTTTTCTGCCCTTCAGTTTTCTTATCTGTCAAATGGGAACATTAATAATTGCTATTCACCTCACTGGGTCAAATGTGACAAGATATATAACCTTTTCTATAGTGTAAAGTTAATGGGAGCCAATTAAATCTGGCTTTGCAAGATCGATTGCACATTTATGACATTTTAATAACATTTCAGATTTAGTTGGGACACTGGTTTCTTATACAGAAAATAGGACATGAGTTTATAAATAACTGAAAAATAGTATAAGATTTATGTCTAAAAATCTATTCCCCTGAAAAGAAAATGCAGAGAAGATTAATTGCCTGTCTTTAATCTCACTCAGGTTGTACAACGTATGTGGATTTTATAGTATCACTAATGCAATGAAATGGTTGATTATTCCAACAGAACTGGACATGTTTGACTTAAATTGATCTACAATGCCCTTGCTAAGAGTTCACTTTTTCTGAATTATGATAAAGTAGCTTCCTATAGGCTGTAAAATTGCCACAAGTGAACCTGCCCAAATTTTAGAGGGAAATAAAGGAAGTGATGGTTTGAGCAATAACATAAAACACAGGGAGGGTGCTTCTCCTTCCTTCTACACAGCCTCCCTCACTGCCTTGTGGTTGCAGCAGATGAAACTGGGGCTGAGATCCATGTTCCGTGGAGAGCGAAATGGCCTTCCCACACAGGAGGCCACCCTCAGCTTCTGTGCCCGAAGTCCTGCCTTTAGGGACGGGAGTGGACTTGTTCTTAAAGGACATTAAATCCTTTTCCAGTTTGGAGGTAGAGTCCCTCTTCTTTACAGCAGAATTACGGATCACCACTAAATCAAACTATTTATTTCTACCTAAACAGGTCCAGAGCTTAATTTTCCATACTATAGCAGTTGAGACGAAATGGCCTGAATGAAGGAAATCATCACTCATAAGATGATAGTTAGAATTTAGATCCAGGCGCTATGCTGGGTTCTGTCTGTGTCACATCTTCTTTATCCCTCACAACAACGCAATGAAGGAGGTCCTGCTACTGACCTTGTTTTACTTCCAAGGCAATTAATTCTCAGAGCCCTTAAGAAATATGCTTGATGTCACACATTTGGCTCCCTTAGCTGTAATTTTATCCACTGCGCTACACAGCCTCATGTTTCCAAAAGGTGACTATTTAAAAAAAACCTCAGCTTCATTTTTCAAAGGATTAAGTTTTAGGAAGGTGATTCATTAAGTTGTAGAAGGTATAAATTTAAATGCTCTGCCCTTTATACTACAAGTCCTGGTTGAGTGGATGCTGGGCAGGCTGTCAGCTTTGCTGGAAAAGCATGCTTTGTGTGACAGGAATATACTATGAGCTGGACCACTCCCATGGTATTTTACAGAGCCTTCTGTATATATATATATATATTTTATCTAAGTTTGGTTCCAAGCACGTAAATCTCTGTGCGAAATCCCATGAGAAGATTCCACTAAGGCAGCAACAAAGACTTCTGTTCCAATTGACTTTTATGTAAAAGGGGTGGGGGTGGGGCGAAGAACTAGAAGCAAACACCGGAACATTCATAAGATGCTATCCCTCCATAATTAGGTAATATTTGTGCAAGGAGACTCTGGGCCCTTTGTTAAAATGCAGACCTTCACTACGTTTTTTTTCTCTTTCTGAAAGTGGAGGAGCAGAAGGAGGAAAGATGCTCACTACCACAGATGACAGAGACAAAGACAGAAGAAGGCGCGTGAGAGTCACTCCTGATGGTAGGCATCTGAGCAGTCTCCCAGACACCCGGGGAGGCTCCCACTGCGGGCAACACTCACGCCCTCTGGGATGAGAACTTGAAGGACGCCCAGCAATGTTCTCTGTGGCTTACCCTTATCTCCTCAAATTATCCATCTTTTTTTGCTTGTGCACTTCCCCAGGTTACCATGGCTCCCCGACTACTAGTATAAACAAAAATAAACCACTCAAGAGCTTCTACTAAAAATGATAATAATGTAGGGAGAGCTCTTGCCCGTACATCCTCAGAAGACAAGTTTTCGTGAGAATGAACGACTGTGAATGTGATACACAGCAGCACTATCACCACATGCGTTTTAAATGTTTTACTACCGTGTTAGTGAAATATTGAAGGTAATTATCTCAACTGTTCCCTCCATCACACAGGATCCTGAACATGTCATTGGCAGTACGATTGTCTGACAATCCCAAATTGGCACAGTGCCTTCCAGAAAGAACAATTCATGTCAGAGAGTGGCTGTAACTGTTTTCATTTTTAATAGCCAAGAAGCAGATCTCAAATTAAATAAGTGCTAAGACTAGGCATTAAGAGATATGGCAAGCTGTTTGTCCCAGATTCAAGCTCTGTAAACAAGCCCCAGTAGGCTTCAACGAAAGCATTCTTTTTTGTTTCGGCTGAGTGTGTGCGTGACTGCTTTCAGCTTCCTCTTCTTGGATGGAAAGGACGTCTAATTAAAGAGCCTCTTGGACCTGGCCACTTTCTGTGGGTTGCTTGTCCTTTGCCCCCTCTACTCCTGGAATGGGACGTAACAGCTCTTCACAGCCACAGCCTTGGAATTGGTTCCTTCCTGATTTTTAAAACTTTTCAGGCTTCTTTTGGCTCTAAATGAGTCATCTTTGGGTGAACTTCAATTCAGTGCAACGGAGGCCTTGGAGGGACATTAAGCACATGGCCAGAAATGGACCACACAGTTTTCAAAAGCTAGATTAATTCCTAAATGTAGTCTGCTACAGACTGAATGTCTGTATCTTCACCAACTTCATGTGTTAAAATGCTAGCTCCCATTTGATGGCTTTTGGAGGCAGTGGGAGTGGATCAGATCATGCTGGAAGGGCTCTCAGGAATGTGATTAGTGCCCTTATAAAAAGGCTCCCTTGCCTTTTCCAACAGGGAGAAGATGCCATCCATGAGCCAGGAAGGGGTTCTTACTTAACACCAAATCTGCTGGTGCCTTGATCTTAGACTTCCAGGTTTCCAGAATTGTAAGGAATAAAGTTTCTGCTATTTACAACCCTTCCAGTCTGTGATATTCTATTGCAGCAGCCTGAATGAACTGTGACAAATTTCTCCTAGACTAATTTATCTTTAGGATAGAATCTAGCACTAAGGCCTAGATACCACCAGGCAGCTCTATAAAACTCTCCCCACACACGTTGTACTAAATCCAATGCTATAAAGTTGAAGATGTGAAACACAGAAAAGCTGATCCTTTTGGATCACTTGGTCTACACCACTAATTGAGAACACACTGTGAGCCAAGCACATTACATGTTTTCTCCACCACCCTTTAGAGGAAAACAAAATGATCTCCGTTTTATGGAAGAATTGCAGTTTCAGAGAAGTTAGTTCACTTGTTCCAAGCTGCACAGCTATAATTAGATGAACTGGAACTTTGAACATGGGTCAGTCCTCCTCTGTACTTCATGAACTTTATTGCTAAACCTTAAATAGGAACGATGCCTCACTTTGTGCACCAATTTGAGGCAGCTTCTGAGGCTGGATGTGTGGTCACCAGGAGGAAAGACCAGAACGTTTGGCAGTGCCAGGATGGTGGCAGCTCTGCTGCCGAGGTTCGCCAGGCTCCCTTCCATTTCACTCTCCGTCAGTCATTGATTTCTTATCTCCTGCTTTGGCTTCCTGTGAGATTAGCATGTGTGGGAAGGGAATGTAGTACGCGGAAAGGGCTAGGGTTAGTATACTGGTCATTATTTTACTTGGTGATCTTGGAGTAGTCACTTCCTCTTTCAATTTTTCATATATGACCTGAAGGAAAGGAATGAAATTTGATAGTTTTTGGGCCGGCACTGTGGTGCAGTGGGTTAATCCTCCACCTGCGGTGCTGGCATCCCATATGGGCACCGTTTCTAGTCCCAGCTGCTCCTCTTTCAGTCCAGCTCTCTGCTGTGGCCTGAGAAAGCAGTGGAGGATGGCCTGGGTCCTTAGGCCCCTGCATCCACATGGGAGACCAGGAAGGGGCACCTGGCTCCTGGCTTCATATCGGCGCAGCTCTGGCTGTTCCAGCCATCTGGAGAGTTAACCAATGGAAGGAATTCTTTCTCTCTCTCGCTCCCTCTCACTGTCTGTATCTCTACCTCTTAAATAAATAAATAAAATCTTTAAAAAAAAATTTGATAGTGGCCGGCCCCATGGCTCACTTGGCTAATCTTCCGCCTATGGCGCTGGCACCACAGGTTCTAGTCCTGGTTGGGGCACTGGTTCTGTCCCAGTTGCTCCTCTTCCAGTCCAGCTCTCTGCTGTGGCCCGGGAGTGCAGTGGAGGATGGCCCAAGTGCTTGGGCCCTGCAAACACATGGGAGACCAGAAGGAAGTACCTGGCTCCTGGCTTCGGATTGGTGCAGCACCGGCCGTAGCAGACAATTGGGGGTGAATCAATGGAAAGAAGACATTTCCTTCTTTCTCTCTCTCTCTCTCTCTCTCTCTCTCACTGTCTAACTCTGCCTGTTAAAAAAAATTTGATAGTTTTGGGAATCAAATAATTTGATAGTAAATGTATATTTTTAAATAATCTTGCTACATATTTTAAAAATTATCTTATAATTTTTAATATTGGTTAATGTTATCTTCCTATTAGTAATCCACTTGAATAAAAAATAAAATGCAGATACAACAAAGTATATAATCTTTACATCTTTACATAAAGCCTAATCCTGTATTTACTTCCTTTCTAGCTCACTTCTGCAATGCCACCACAATTTCAAAGAATATTCTACTCTGATCCTTTGATATGTCACAAGAATAAAATGTCAGCCTTCCTGTCAGAAGAAATGGAAAATTCCATTGCTACGTATTAAAGGACAAAGTCTTCCAAAAAAAAATTCTTGCTCAGAATTAAGCAAGATAAGCCTTTAATGTAAATGGTGAATGATGACAACCATTGTCATTGTATGATGCTACAAGGAGGCATCACATCTAACTGTGGATAGTCTCCATCTCTCACTAATGAGGGAGGCTGGACTGCCGTCCCGTCATATGTTGGCATGGGAAAGGAGCAAGGCCCGAGGTACCTGGTCACTCGCACACCAGCTCTGCAGAGTGCTGAGCTTGTATTTCACAAGATGGTTAAGACTTTTACCTTGATGCTAAGAGGCAAAGGTGCAGAGGAAGTGTGCCTGCTTCATAACGTGGAGTGATGAAGCAAGTCTGAGACTGAGAAAGGCAGAACAGCTCTAGCTGAAAGCCTCCCAGACTTGTAGGATGCTAAGTGCCTTTCCATGCCATCCATTCATTCAATTTCTTGGCAATGAACTAGCAAGAAAATATTAATTAACAGTCCATTCTCCAGGTGACACTTGAACCTATTCAAGGGGGAACTGCCTTTCTCGAGAGACACAGCAAGACAGCCAGCAAGGTCAAACTAAGCAGGATTTTGGATACTCAATATTGAACATTCCAAATATTTTCTTTGTTTCCAAACCTAAAAGATGGGGATGTTTTGTCCTTGGCTTTAGAGGGAATATCTCCAATGTTTTGACCACCACTAACAAGATGATTAGTATGCCTTTAGCTGTCTTCATGAAACAACAGATGTTTGCTTTGGCGTTTGTCCAGCTCTCCTTGTGTCAACAAGCCCAATATTCCCTTTTCTTTAGTTGGTGTGCTTTTCATTTCTGATCCTCAGTGAGGGGGGCTGCTTCTTGGCTCTTCCCTGCAGCTGCTTGATTTCAGATTGGCAAGGCTGGTCTGTTGGGGATGGGCAAAGATATTCCCTTAGCTGTTGACGGGTCATCTGCGAGGCTCAGGCATCTTGGGGGATGTTACTCGAAGTGCTCCGTAAGAGGTCCTTTTCCTTGATGAAGACCCTGTGTTCATGCTTAGTTTTAATGTGACATAATGAATTATGAACTAAAGGTAATTGGAAGATCTGTGCCCTCTGTGCAGAACGGAAGTTTAATGTATGGAAGCAAACCACCGGTCAATTAGGAGTGTTGATCAATATTTATATTGCTCTTTAATGAAAGGAAATAACCCTGATAGATTTTTCTTGGGACTGCTGATGAGTATGCTTTACAGTCAACACACAGGGCTTTTCATCGACCTCAAATTAAAATTTTATTAACAAGTCAGACACCCATCTGTATTTTTTCAGCTAAAAGCCATTTAATGCTCTTGTCCTCTATTTCTTTCTCTCTGCTCTCCAAATTAACCTTTAAGTACCCACCATATGACACTTTCTAATATATCATCTCAGCTAATCTACCTACCAACATTGTAAGATGCTATTATTATTTCTACTTACAGATAGGGAAATTGAGGCAGAGAAGGATAATGGGCTCAGTAGCTGGCCTGTTATCACACAGGTAATCAAAATAAAACATGGACTCAGAGAGGCCTGGCTTTCTCTGTCCCTGAAGTTCACGTTATTTTTGGAGCCCCCAAACTATTTTCAAGAGGCAGAATGAGGGTTATTTCTGAGCATAGGCTTGTTTTAATAAAGATGATAAGAAAAGATAAAAAGACAGGGATGACAAGGAAATTGACCTGTCCCCATAGTCCAGAAAATCTCTTAATCTACCCAGGGGACCCTGGGGCTCATGCTCTTGCCTTGTTCAGAGAGCAGAGCCTCGTGCCCATGAGGACTAGCAAAGGGCCAAAAAGTCAAATGTGGTACCTCCAAGTTAAGCAACGGAACTTAGCACATGTGACCCTAAAACCTTCTGAGACTCAATTTGGTCCCTTAGTTGGTCGCGGCTAGAAAGCAAATGCAACAATATTTTGAAGTTTTCTGCTCCCTGACTGTTTGGATTGAGTCTCCTCACTTTGTTCAAAGGCTGATTTTATACATCCAAGCAACATGCAGCACGTTAGATAGTTTGAGGTTTAATCGATAAAATTGACTGGGAAAGAACTCAAAAGCTACACTGTCTGATTCCATACTTCATGCACTGGGCAGACACTGACTTCTCGTTTGGTGTTTGATCTACAGACTCTCCGTGAAAACTGTAACTCTTCCTTCCTGCATGAAATTTTAAATTACAGCTTGCATTATGTTCAGTGGCTGCAGGGTTACTGTGGCAATCAGCTCCTGAAGTGTAGGAATTTTATCTGAGAAGCATTTTAATGAAGATTACATTAGGGGTTAGCGTTTTTTATTTCCTCTTTTCCTTTTCTACACATTGGGTCCCTGTTCTCCAAGGAATGGGCTGATGCATACTCTCAAGCTCCTCAAATAGATACTGCGCATAATTTATAATCAGTCAGTTGCTAGGAATCAGCTCTTTTATGTGAAGGAAAGGAAATGCATTACAGGTGCTAATGTGTGAGAGATTTTCAGAACTGGGAGAAACAGTTCAATGTAGAGAAACACACACACACACACACACGAACAAATGCTTATTTAATGTTTACTACATGCTAGCTTCAGTTATAATAACTTTACATGCATTAAAATCCCCCTAACAACTGCTTGTGGTAGGTTCTATTTTCACACCATTGAGGATGGGAAGGTGAGGCACATGACAGTTAAGCAGCTTCCTTTTTTGTAGCTCACACAGCTAATAAGTAGCAAAATTGTGATAGTAATACTGAATTATCTGATTAATCAAGATGCACCCATAGCACTGCTATTATTTTGCTTCAAAATTTGCTCTGAGAGCAGAGAAATTGGATATAATCTCAACCTGTTTTGTGATCTTGGATAATTTACTCAAATGTTGCTTAGCCTCAGTCTCTTGTCAGTAAACCTTGGTTAATAATAACATCAATACACATGATAGTTGAGAGGGATGAAAATTTATGTAAAAGTATTTTGTAAACTGTAAAGTGCTGCATATAGGTCAGCAATCCATTATAGGTGCAGCACACAACACGTACTATGTACTTCTTACTTCCTACTCCCCCATTGCCTTGCCTCTCCTGACTATGCACTGACAGATAAAAAACCAAAAATACTGATTCTTAACAAAATAAATTCCTTGAATTATCTTCAGAAACCATGATAGAACAATCACTACAGCCCTTTATGTCTCAGAGAAAATAGGGAAATAACAGTTTGAGAACAATGGGTACACATTTTATTATTTTGCTATGAGAAATACATGCAGCATAGGGGCACTAGCAACCTAATAATAACACAAAAGCATTAGTTCATAGAACTATTATCACCATCAAAACAATGAGATTAACAGAAATTGGTGTTCTATACCATAAGTGCACAGACTGCAAGTTCTTATCAATATTTGAATTAGGTGGAACCTTAACATAAAGAGGCACAATTAGGAAATGAGATACCAAGTGGCACTGGCTCTCAATTCATAAACATAGACACAAGTTATCCATACATACAAAAGTAATTAAAGTAATTAAATGCTTATTGTGTGCCAGGTCCTTGGTCATGGAGGTATGAGCAATGCAACACCATATGATTCTTGCCTTCCTAGAGTTCTCCTAATTACTCACTTGGTAGTGCGAGTTTACATAAGTCCTTCTATCCCACTAAGAAAAGCCTTGTGTTCCATTACAGCAGGAGAGACTCAGTGGGGTATCAGAGAGGTCAAATCACTTTTTAAAGGTCATATGGCTAATCAATGGCACCACAAAGATGAGGAAGATAACTTTAGATCAAAAATTGTATACTGGGCTGGCACCGTGGCTCACTTGGTTAATCCTCTGCCTGCGGCACTGGCATCACATATGAGTGCCGGGTTCTAGTCCTGGTTGCTCCTCTTCCAGTCCAGCTCTCTGCTGTGGCCCAGGAAGGCAGTGGAGGATGGCCCAGATGCTTGGGCCCCTGTACCCACATGGGAGACCAGGAAGAAGCACCTGGCTCCTGGCTTCAGATCAGCGCAGCGCCGGCTGTAGCGGCCATTTGGGGAGTGAACCAACAGAAGGGAGACCTTTCTCTCTCTCTCTCTCTCTCTCTCTCTCTCACTGTCTATAACTCTACCTGTCAAATAAATAAATAAATAAATAATTTAAAAGAACACAATTGTATCTTTTCCCTGACTAGATTTTTTTTCAATTTGCATCATGGTATGGTAAATTTACTTAAGTTTAACACAAATACACCAATATATCAGTTAATTCACTTTTTACTTTCCCCAGGCTTTTCTTTGTGCTTTCCTGCTAGAGGTTTCCGGCAAGGTCTACAGCAGAGCCTTCTCCTTGCCCCTAAGATGGATGTATGCATGAACAGTTCCTAGACAGTGCAATGGCAAAATGATAGAAAGGTGGGCAGGGTAGAAGGCATGGCAGAGGAAGAAAAACAAGGGCCGAGGAGTTTCCACAGGCTGAGAATGACAGTTGCACTCTGTGGGGTGGTGGACTGAGAAGAACCCAGAAAGAGTTTATTGTGGGGGATTTCCTGTTCCCTTCATAACGCTGAACGACGGCTGCTCGAACTATTTGGAAACTGGTTTCTGGGACTGTGGTCACATAAGCACAACACTGCTCTGAAGTTGGCCTAGCAGAGTCACAGGTCTCCGAGCCTTACAGTGACTGCTGGCTTCCTTGTATTAGCAGGGGAGAGTGTACACACACCTTCCTGACGCACCTCGGCTGGGAGAACCAACCAGGATTTAATGGGTAAGAAACGAGCTGTGACACAATGGATTGAAGTCTGACAGGAAAAATAATACCAACAAGTGGTATTATTTCTGAAAATTGTCCTATTGAGAATAAATACCTACTCCAAAATTTCCTTCAAAGCTCCAAGTTATAAGGGAAACACACCTACCATTATCTCATTACCACGCCACCTAGTGGTTGAAACTAGCAGTCAACAAATCTTGAAGGAGCTCTGGATTTGGGTCTGGGAGGAAGTGATTAAAAGCACTGCTTTTCTCTGGGTTAAGGAGATGGAATTCTATTATTAAAACACTGAAAAAATAGTTAAAATTTAATTAACTTTCTGTTCTCTTTATCTCTGAAGTAGATAGAAGTAATAGCCAGTTCTTGTCTCTTAAAATTTCGCATTCTGGAAGTTGAGTAGGACAAGGAGATGGACATTATGTGCTAGTAAGTTTATGTTCACCACCTATTATTTTTTAAATTCCTTAAAACCTCTCATGGTAGTATTAATGTTATTCTCATTTTACAAATGACTTGCCCAAGGTCACTAACTTATCATGATAATAAAGAGATGTTGGAGAGTAGGAGAGGGTGGACTGCTTAATTATGAGATAAATGCCATAAATAATGACTTTTTGGGGAAAAGGTTGAAATTTTCCACTTCTGAGGGAGAAAAAGGAACTAGCACATGTGTTTCTTTTGAATGAATTACTTAAATTTGACAGTTTGGATGTGATATAAATACCTGGAATAGAGACAACAGATCTGTTTTGACAATGTTCTTTCTGGATGAGGAGACAGGGCATGTCTAGCAGTAGCTTCTCACTCTTCAAGATAAGTGTCATAAAATATCAGCTGTGAGCATCACATATATATATATGTAACATGTATTTATTTTTGCTCCTACTTCTTTTTGGTTCTGAATCTGCTTTGATATGAACATGTGATAATTGTCTTTAGTCAAAATAGTATTTAAAAGTTTAGCAGCTCCATAGCAAGGCATTAAACCTTAACTTCACGGTACATTTCTAAAGGGTGAGCATATCCCCAGTTTTTACCATTTGTTGTCGTATGCAGAAAAGATACTGCATTTGGACCCAGGAAGCTTTTGACTTGAAACCTAGCCTGAATAGTTAGCTGTGGTTCTTTAGGTAAATTAACAATACTTTATTTCCTGATTGATAATTTGAGGACGATAACACCTAACACTCAGGACTATTACTGGTATTGGTAAAGCAGGAGAAAAATTTAGCACAATAAAAAGTATGCAGTGCATGACAAATGTTTATGGTTTTCAATTATTGTTTATTATTAGTACTACTCTCATGATTATAATTATTATTCCACTGGCTGAGAGAAAACGATAGTCTGCATATGAAACTTTTTTTATAATTGCTGAACAGGCTCCGAGCCATCTTGAATATTCCTTTAAAGAGAGTGAGGAAGAAAGCTGGAGAAGATATCAAGTGTGGTCAGACTGCAGTGAGGTGAAAATTGCAATGGTGCGAGGCTGACAGTGAAATCAAACTGAACGCGTTCTTGTGTCACTCTTACTGGCTGGAACAGGGGATTTTCAATTCCTTCTCCTACCTGCAATAGTTCTTCTCACCAGGAAACTTTTACAACCATACTTACAACAGAGGAGAGACAATTTTAGTCTCAGGGATTCCTTTCACAGATGAAACTACATTTTGGGGGAAAATACATTTTCTAGTAGTAGATGGTGAGACACTGAGGAAATTGGTTTGGGCAAAATAATTATGAACAAGCCTTGGGGTGGAGCTGGCTTCTGGAAAGGCAGTGAGTGCAGAAGGAGTCAGACAAGATGGGGGATGACAGGAGATGGTCCACTGCTCCTTATGTCTCCTAGCGACACATACCCTGAAACACACACTGTTGTCAGTCACTCTCCAGAACACTCTCAAGGAAGAAAGGGGAAGGAGAGAGAGGGAGGGGGAAGGAACGTGGGAAGGAGGGGGGAGAGAAAGGAAAATAGGAAGGGAGGGAGAAGAAATGGTTGATGGGACCAAATAGGCTGAATACTTGAAATCAGCACCTGTGACCAGTAGAAGCAGGTGGAGTAGCAGCTGGAGGAGGTAAGCTGTTCACAGATATTACAGGTGGCGGTGTCATACTCTCAAGGGTTTGGTCACAATTTAAGCAGAATGTTTAAGAGTGGGGGCTTCCTGGTAGTATCCATTCATTCAATAGTATTTATTAATAGCCTATGATAGGCCACAGGCCTCTTCCTGTCTTTGTGCACAAGGGCACAGAAACGAAAGGGAATGTAGTCCTGACTTGCAGTGGAAGGTCCATGTAAGCAGACCCTGGCTGCAGCAGCAAGGAGAGCTTCTGGGTCGAACGCTTTCGAAGGATTGAAAAGTAGTTTCCAACTTATAGAGAAGCACATACCCTAAAGTCAACATGTTAAAGATAATTGGTGGCATGATTTTTCAGTCTATGGTGAAAGAAGTTAGAGGATGGTGAGGTATGTGGAAAGGAAAAAAATTGTATGACACCTTTGTGGGATGTTCCTCTCCTACCCAAGAAGATGAAAGGATGAGAGAGGGCTCCCTGCACATCATTTTCTCAATTCAGAGTTAGGATGACCTGCTCTTTGGGCTATTTTCTATGGCAATGGGGGTGGGGAGTAGTAATTCCCACATTTTCACTCAATCTCACTTATGTTCAACTGGTTTTGTGAGGCTGGGGCAATTGTTAACCTTGTTACATCTCAATAGTCTATTCAATAAAGCAGAGGTTAAAACCCCACTTAAAGCTACTTAGGAGGATAAAATAAATTGACTTCTGAAATAAGCCAAATTTTTCTCATACCAGCTCTTCTGAATAAGTAATTAATAGTTTTCAATTGAATCACATATATTTGCAAGATGGCTGAGTATATCTATAGTCAGAGAACAGATTCTCCATTTAAAAACTCAGTATGGATTAAACCTTCAATTTCAGCTTTAAAATTTTTTTAAACTAATTTTATTATTTTTCTTTAATTTACTTGAAAGGCAGAGTTACAGAGAGAGGAGGTGAGATAGAGAGGAGAGAGGTCTTCCACATGCTGGTTAACTTGCCAAATGGCTGCAACAGCCAGGGCTTTGCCAGGCTAAAGCCAGGGTCCTGGAACTTCCTCTGGGTCTCCCAAGCGGGTGCACAGACCCAAGCACTTGTCTTCTGCTGCTTTCCCAGGCACATTAGCAGGAAGCTGGATCAGAAGCAGAGCAGCTGGTACTAAAATCAGTGCCCATATGGGATGGGGCATCACAGGCGGAGTCTTAATCTACCACACCACAATGCCGGCCCCTCGATTTCAGCTTTGTAAGCACCATCCTCAAAATAGTTGACACAGCAGCTTGAGGTCATTGTTATATTAAATAAAGAAGACATTTGGTTTGAAGTCATTAGCTTTCCATGCCAAAGCAATTCACTCAGCCTTGGGAGAAGCAAGGCTCCCAGGTAAGCAACTTGCTGACTTCACTCATAAATGATAATATCTGTTGCTCACAACTTGGCCTTGGAAAGAGCCAATACAATTATGGGAAGCAATAAAGGTACATAGCTTCCTATGATCCCTGGGGATCTGTATATCCCTCAAACCCAACTAACCAACATGCAAACTTGTATTTCCTTGACTCTTTCCATCCCTATAATTAGCAGCACTGTTCATCCAGTTGCTGAGTACAAAAGTCAGCAACTATCCTGATTCTCCTTTCTCATTTTCCTTCAATATAACTGGATTGATCCTCATTAGCCACCGGATTGATTGCTTTATCTTAAATCTTTAAACAATGAGTCTACTTCTTACCATTCCCACTGCTAGCACTCTGGTTCGAGCCGTAAGTATCTCTTGCCTAGATGACAGCAATGGCTTCTTAGCCACCTTCCTTTATAGTTGCTCACCACCTGGGCCTTCTGTTTTCACACAGCCTCCAGAGCTGGCAGGTTGCACAGCTTTATTGATATTTTTGAAAGCTGCCAAGGTCTTTTCCACATTGAAACTTTGCAATCTCCCTTTCTCCTATCTATAAGCTCTTTCCCAGATCTCTGCATGGCTTGCTCTTTCACTCTGTTCAGCACCCTCAAAGGGTCCACTATCATCTTCTCCTCTCTTCTTGATCTTTGTTCCTCAAAGCCTCTCTCACTGCTTGGAATTTTATTAAATGATTGAAATATGTTCATTTTTGATCACCTACTTTACCAATAGAATATAAGCTCCATTTAGATGGGGTCTTTATCCTATCAATTGCCATATCTTCAAAGCAAACAACTTGTGTTCAAGAAGTTCTTGGTGAATGAATGGTAGGGTGAACTCTCTCTCTCTGTGTGTGTGTGTGTGTGTGGTAGTGTGGTATGTATGTGCTTGTGTGAGAATGTGTATGTATTTGGTGTGGATGCAAGAACCACAGAAGGAACTAGATCATGAAAAGAAGGTTCTGACAGACACTGAGAGATTGAATGCTTTGAGAAATAATGAAATCATTCTGAAAAGTCATCATCATCATTTATGTAACAACTGCATCATCCTGCAAAGCTGGAACCAAAAAATAGAACAAAAAGATATAAATAACTATGGGTTAAAAACTGTAATACATAATTTCACTTGCATTGTTTCCTTTAGTGCTCACACAGTAAGGCCATATTTTTATCATTTAGATCAGTTCAGGAAATACAGATCTAGAAAAGTTAAATCGCTTGATCAAATTTATTCAAGGAAGTGGTAAAAATGGAATATCAGTCCAGGTTTTAGGACTACAAGCCTGCTCTTTTTCCCCCTAAACTTGCTGTTTCTGTGTTGTTACTAATGTTAGGAAAGCTGAATAGAAGGGATGAGAAGACAAAAAGTGAGAAATGAGAAGGGGGTTCCAGCTTTAGGGATCTCAATCAAGTCCCCCCTCTCCACGGATCCTCCTGTACTCTCCCAGCTTCTGTTAAGTAGTCATTCCCTTAATGAATTGTGAGTATTTCTCATTCAGCAAATAGCACTTGCTTCTTTCACTTTTATTGATTTTTAGGCATATACATTGTCCAACTACTAGATTGAATCTTATGAAATTGCCAATATTCATCCAGCCATTCTGGCCTATAAAAATAGCAATTCTACCTAATAGAATAACCATTCCTTGAAGGCAGGTATCGTATCTAACATCCCTTTGCTTCTATTAGTTTCTGACTGATTAAATATTTCTTTGTGATTGATGATAGCGGATATACAGTGGCTCTCATGTAAACAAATGGAGGACAGGCATTATGGCCTTTGTTTCTTAGCACAGTGAATGCATTTTATCAATGTCACTGGGCTTTCGTACCTCTGCAAAAAAGAAAAAAAACCACCATTTCAACAGCCTATTACTTTTTCTTTGGTTCAATAGAGAGCTTCATCTACTGAAGCTCCCAACCCAATGTATATATGAAGTAGCCTATTTAAAAAGTTGGAAGCAAAGGCATCTATAAAAATAAACAATCCTAATAATTATCATTTACTATGTCCCAGGCACTGTGATAAGTACTTTATGTACATGATAGCAATGAATTTTTTATACCAATCTTATGAGGAAGAAAAATAGTATCCTCCACTCACAGTAGAGGAAATTAAGGCATTCAGTGGTTGAGTAAGCTGACCAGTGTTACAAGGCTGAAGAAGAAAGAGTGAGAGTTAAAAACTCAGGTCTGCCTGACCCATAATTTGCATGCTTCACCACCCCGTCACCTGACATCATTTCTGTGAAAGAGGCATCAACTGCTCTGCTCCCTGTAGTAACAAGTCACTTAGGGAATCATGGAAATGGCCATTACATGCTAATTCTACTGTCTGACACCAATTCTGTCACTGTGGCTAAAAACAAAAAGCTGAGCTTGCTCTGCTGAAAAAGCCAGGTGGTTCAAGAGCTCTGGGGGTTAGGAGCCACTTTTCATGGAGAAGGCAGCCTCTCTTAGTTTACTTCACACTAAACACAACTGAACAGGTCACAGACATCACAGGTGAACTGCACACTACACAGCCGAGCCAACACAAACAGGCTTGGTACTCTGAAAATACCAACATCAAAAAGCAAACAAAAATAATACAAAGCTTAATGATTATTCTAAGGTCTGTTTTTCTTTCTCCAGCTACTTATATTCAGGGGCTCACACCACTGCATAAGGAATTTACTTAAACACATGAACAAAGACCATAACAAAAAAATAAAAGGATTTCTCCACATGGAGGTGAATTATTGAGCCTAGTTACAGTTTTCTCTGAAGAGCTGAGGGAGAAGGCAATTTTTACTCGCTGGGATCATTCTCTGGCGGTTTTGGATTTTTTACCTGAGAGCAAGCAAATTGGACGACCTCCCAAGGTTATTCCATAAACCCTCAAGATATGTGTTCTGATGATAAATCAAAACAAAGATAGTTCGGAGCTTCACCTGAGCTCTTCATGGGCAACCATAATTAGCACAGTTCTCTCAAGACTTGGTAGATGCCAGGTGTTGAGGCATCCTTATTTTTAGAACACTGGAATTGCCTGCCCATGAAAAGGATACAGGCAGACAGAGAGAGGCAGGCAATGTCAAGGGCATCTTCAAACACACAGGAATACAACTAAAATATTGAATTGCACACACAAGGGTCATGTGATTTCAGATTTGGCATAGAGTGGCTTAGCTGCCTCTCCCACCTCACAAGAACTCTAGGTATAGCAGAGAATTTTAGAAGACAAACAGTGAGGAATATATTTTATTTCTTTACATCAAGGGAACTCCTGATAGGTATTTACTTTATTTTATGGGGAGTGGGCTGTCATATGTTAAAAATACTGTGTGCTTCAATGCCTGTCACTATTTGGCTAAGCTGTCTTCTAATTTAAAAATGTATTTCCCCCATCTTCTTTCACCTGCCCCTCCATTTCCATAGGATTCCAGTTGTCACCAAAAGCACACACTCATTTTCACTTCTGTCTCCAGCTAAACCCACATCCTGACTCTGGGACATTTTCACCCTATGTATTCAGATTGATTTCTCTTACTTTCCTGCTTCTGTCAAGTTAGTGGTAAAGGTGTTGATGATAACACAGTGGGTTGTGTCCCCAATAACTCACCATCAGTCTGATGAATTTTGACTGCAAACACTCTTCAAATCTTTTGCCCTAACTTATAACTGACAACACTAATGTTATATGTCCTCTTAGATGCTTGTATTTTCTAAAATCTACATACTATTCTCAAGATGGGCAGTAGAAACATAAAAAAATAGAAACCATTTAAATCCTAGCCAGAGGAACAATGGTTACATAAACTGTGATATATTAGTTCAATGTAATGTATGTACTGTCAATAATTTATTGAATAATTATTTATAGATTTTATATCATGCCTTGTGCAAATTTCTAGAAGAGACACAAAGAAAACCCTGGGTGGGAATAGTCTACTTCTTTAAAAAAGAAGTGTATCAATTAAAGTGGTTATTCAATTTGTGAATGTTACAATGGAGATGAGAATACTATACTATGGAAAATAGAGGAGCAAATGATCAATGCTAAAAGGATTTAATGATATAAAGCAAAGTGGAAAAGAACAAAATTGAATCAATACTGTGGCTTCATTATTTAAGTATTTGGACAACACATTAGAAGACAATGAGGGAGGGGCCGGCGCTGTGGCACAGTGGGTTAATGCCCTGGTTTTAAGGCTGGTATCCCAAAGGACCGCCAGTTTGAGTCCCGGCTGCTTCACTTCTCATCCAGCTCTCTGCTAAGGCCTGGAAAAGCAGTAGAAGATGGCCCAAGTCCTTCAGCCCCTGCATCCACATAAGAGACCTGGAGGAAGCTCCTGGCTCCTGGCTTCGGATCGTCACAGCTCTGGCCGTCGCGGCCAATTGGGGACTGAACCAGCGGATGGAAGACCTCTCTCGCTCCCTCTCTCTCTCTTGGCCTCTCCTCTCTCTGTGTAACTCTAACTTTCGAATAAATAAATGTATCTTTAAAACAAACAAAGAAGACAATGAGGGAAAGTGAAGTTGATGTGTTAAGGTACTGAATTTCTTTCTGGTTTTCTGTTGTTCTTTCTCATTATTTTTGTAATAAGTGAAAATTTGGTGAGGGAACATTAAGAAAATAGATATGTATATGAATCATCACTTACTAAAAACCCATCTTGCCTAAATAAAAGGAGTCACAAAAATGAACTGACAGACTTCCTATAAATAGGCACGGGAAATCGATATGCAGACCAATCTCATTGCTACTGGAAACACAACACGTGAAACAAGGAATTATTTTTCCCTATATTAACTAGAATATGTTGTCATTAGGTAGAAAACCAACTCTAAAATCAATAATTCTCTGGGTGAAAACATTAATTTTTTGACCATGGGTAACATAAAAGATTGACTGACTTATATGCTAAATTTACAGATCATGCTTACATTTGTCCAATTTTCTGATATCAGATAGGGCGAGCATTTTGATTAAGTTAAATTTAGGGCTCTTTTAATGTCACACATTATATTTAATGGTATTTTTCTCTTTCTCTTTGCCATTTAACATGTATTCTAGGTTAGCTTTTTATAAAAGTAATATTTTGATGCTGGATTCTGAGTAATTTTAGCATTCATATTTCATGAACAATAACATCAGTATTGATGCTTACTTCTACTTGTTCAAATCCTATTTATCTTTGCAAGCCCATATGGTGCCTCCTTCAATCTTTCCTATCAACAACAAATGCTAAGTAGTTGTTTTTCCCATGTTTTAAAAATAACTGATTACTTATGGCTGTTTAAAATGTATGTTCCAGGGTTCACTTAATACTTAACTGGAAATTCCTTAATGGCAGGTAATTTCATATTTTACCACTTAGCCCTGGTACCTACTGTATGGCTAAAAGAACTCAATAAATGTGTATTTGCTTTAAATAATGATTTACATCTTGACATACACACACACACACACACATATATATATCGACTATTTTCAGATTTAGTTGACATAAGTTCCAAAGAACTTCTTGTGTAGGACCATGTCACATTTAATTTGTAATCTCCAAAAGAGGAATTTAATATCCACATACATGTATTCAGCAAGATTCCTTGCAAAACCATCACTTACTTCTGACCAAATACAGGTTTTTATACCAAATTTAATCAAAGCCCAGGACAGTTTTCTGCAACACCTGTGACTGGGTGAAATGCTAAGCTACTCAGGTCATGGCTAATTATCTACATTCACACCCACCTGGCAGACGTGAATGATTTAAGATGTGTATGGCCTCGTTAATTGAGGGTCAAGCTGTTCTCTGTAGAATTCAGTAAAACTTCAATCGACATAAAGTGGCATTCAATTAGAGGTAAAATTCCCTGGTCATTAAGAACCTTGATATGTGATTCTTTCTGTCATAAGTGAGAGAATATGACTCCAGATGAGCTTTGCTCTTTGCTGTGCTTCTTATTTTTTTTAAAGATTTTATTTATTTATCCAACAGGTAGAGCTGCAGACAATGAGAGAGAGAGAGACAGAGAGAAAGGTCCTCCCTCCATTGGTTCACTCCTCAAATGGCTGCCATGGTTGGCGCTGCACCAATCCAAAGCAAGGAGCCAGGTGCTTCCCCCTGGTCTCCCATGCGGGTGCAGGACCCAAGTACTTGGGCCATCCTCCACTGCCCTCGCGGGCCACAGCAGAGAGCTGGACTGGAAGAGGAGCAACCAAGACTAGAACCTGGTGCCCACGTGGGATGCTGGCACCACAGGTGGAGGACCAACCAAGTGAGTCATGGCACCGGCCCCTTGGCTGTGCTTCTAAAAGTGTGTGACCTTGGGCAAATCCCTGCTCTTTGCTGAGTCTGATTCCTGCTTATAATATAAAGTGGCTTTACTATTGGATCATTAAGTACTTTTTCTTCTCTAAATATAATTCTCTATTATTTAATTAAGCAATAGACAGACTTATATTCTGCACTTTCTCTGTGTCAGGCAATTTTCTTTTATGAGTTTTCACTGTGCATCAGGCTGAAAATAAGCCATCTTGACTTTAACCAAAATGGAGATATCTTTGCAATAATGCATTTAGTTGCTTTGTTAGAGAATCCATACGCCAAGGGTTTGTTCCCTCTTAAAGATCCAATGGCTGTAAACAAGTTGACTACAACTTTAATGCACTCATTTTCCAGCCACCAAGTAAGTTGTTCATTTCCAAATAGTATTCATTGGAGCATCTGATACTTTTTTCAAAGTGTAGGTTTCCCAGATATGTATTCCAAATGGGATTCGGGAAGAAGACTCCCACAAGCGTTTTTCAGAGGCAAGTATCAGTCTATATTTCCATCACTATTTTGAAAATTTTGTTTTCTATAACAACCCTATTTGATACCCACTGTAGAAGCTTGCCTTTGAGATCAAATCCATCAATTCCTTTCTTTCCTTTCATAGCCCACTTGCTGTTGTAAGGTAAGATCTATTATTCTTCCCATTTGAATCACTGCTGGCCTTTGGCTACTTTGTCCAACAGAATACAGAGAAGGCTAGGTCCTATGGGGGCTTTCAGCTTCTATCTGAGTCGTCTGGAATGTTCACTTTGGGAGACGTCAGCTGTCAGGTAACAAAGCCAGCCACTCAGACCATTTAACTGTATGGAAGCCCAAGCAAGGCATGTGAAGAACTTGGTGGAGAGACGCCTGCCTGGGGCTCGGCTGCTCCAGGCGTTTCAGCCCAGGCAGCAATCAGGAAGCTTTCACAGGACTCAGTCTCGGCCACAGCTGACTTCAAGTGTCTGAGTGCTTGAGCGCTTACCACCCAGCTAAGAACTGTAACTGCCAGAGCCTGGGAGATAAGAACACACTATTTTAAACTTCTGCACTGTGAGGGGGATGTCTATGTCACAGCGTATGATTCTTAAAAACGCTAAGCTTAGAAGATCATAGTAGACAAGTTTTTATTCCTCCTGCCTCAAGTACCTAGGGTGTTTCTAGAGGGTACAGACTGGAGAGATGGCCTGAGGACTCCCTCCTAGGTTTTGTGCTGGTTAAAATATCAGCAGAGTAAATAATTCAGGTACATTTAGGAATGCAGAAGCAACAAGGAAAAGATCCATAGAGCTCAGGGTAAAATGGACCTAGATGCAGACAGGTACAACAGCCCCCACCCAGATCTCAAACTAGATCTAGGTTAGGGCGTTTGACTGAAAATTTAGAAAATAATCCTCCCTGTAGTACTCCCCACAGCCAACACAGGGAAGACAAAATGGCTTGGGGAGAGCATAACCAGAAAGCATAATCTGCATACAATAGAAGGAAGGAATGCCTCGACGAATGGACTCAAGTGGAAAAGCATATGTTTTAATGCTTCGTATGCAGGAGTAACACATGGGCTGACTCTGCACATTTGACTGCACAAGCATATGCAACTTAATCCCAGTGTCTGCTGGTGAGAGTTTTGTGTGTATGTATGTGGCACTCACAGGCACTACATAAATGCCCATGTAGGGAGTGTGACAGTACTCCTTTCATGAGGGGTAGTCACTGGGCTTTCTACCCTGGAGACAATATATTTATGAGTCACTAGTTTTTTCTGATGTTTCCCTGGTAAAGACTGCCACCCAGCTGTCTGGTTTGCCTTGCCAAAAGTCTTCCTCTGAACTGTTACACATGTCCATGGACAAGATGAACGATATCTTAAGGTCCATTGTACATTACAACAGCACAGATAGAGGGAGGTAGATGCCAGTTTCTGGAACTTGGAAACTGTCAAAGATATGTTATTTAACATAGATACAATGGAAATGGCACATGCACATGGGAAGAATAGAGTTGAAATAACAAAATTTTCCTCTCACTCAATATTAGGTCCTTCGTACATGATGTCAAATAATTGTTATTAGGGTACTTGAAATGAGCCTTTGTGAAGATTGGATTATTTTCTAAAAACTTTCTCAGATATGCAACAATGATGTGATATTGATTTCAAATACTCAACAAGATAAGCTAGATGAAAAGATCACACATGAGTGAAAGAATCTGAATACCATACATTGACTGAAGAAGTGCTATGGAGGGGAACATATTAAACTCTGAGGGTTAGCAACAGTGCTCACATTACTGAATGGCATGATACCAACATTGACTTGTAGGCATTTTTTTTAACAGATCGCAATACATTTTCCCAGTGAAACAACTTCCTAAAGGATGCAAGATTTACTGGGCAGCCTTGAGAAAACAGAATCAACAGATCAGGAAGCCACACAGTGGTAAGGAAAGGTCTCCTGGGAGGAGGAGCAATGTGGGAGGAGCAGTGATCTCAGGTAAGTTTGAAAGATAATGGTGGTTACTGGCGGCTGGCAAGGAGTAGGGGGAGAGAGATGGGGAAATGCTGATGAAGGGATAAGACACAGCCAGACAGCAGTAAGAACTCGCAGGGTTCTATTGCACAGTACAGTGATGATAGATAATGTTATTGCACTTTACTGCTCTATAAATGATTAAACAAATTAGAAGATAGGATTTTGGAGAGTTTTTTTTAGCCATAAAGAAGTGGTAAATGTTTGAGGAGATGGATATATTTACTATGATTGGGCATTACATCTAGATGTAAAAAAACTTCATTTAGTACCCTATAAATAAGTACAAGTTTTACCTGCCTGTTAAAATTTTTCAAATTAAAAAAAGAGTTAAAAGCCATTGATGTATATAGCAAGTACCAAAAAATAAAAAAAGAAGAAATAAAAGGAGGATTACAAATTATTTCCCTTCTCACTCCTTCATTATAAATTTTAAATATCTGAATTATTAGGAGTTCAACTGAATTCTTGAAGAAAAACATTCTTTGTTTAAACAAAGGACTTTTGCATGATTCTGTTTATCACGTGTTGACTGACTTTATAGAATACAACCTCTACCATCCTGACACCTTATTCAATCAGACAAGCATTAATTGGGCACCACCTGAATATATAACATTGCTAAATGTTGTAAACTGATAGTTCTAATGTTTTTGAATTTCATAGATTTGTAGAATTTTTGAAAGTGGGAGCACTACTATAGAGTTGACAAGTTTTTTATTTTTTATTTGCTAAGAAATCACACATAAAAGAAAGCAATTGTCATCTACAAGTATTCTCATAACTATTCTTCTCTGTGACCGCATAGAAATTTTGCTCAGAATCGGCAGGAAGCCACTGCACTGTGAAGTATGTAAACTTAATATAAAACACATTTCCGCCTGCCTAGCCTCCTTCTCCCGACATGTCAGCTCAATTCTTCACTGAACAGTGACTAGAACGGATAAACCTTTCAAGATAATTCAAATTACTTTAGTAAAACATTTTAGATTAACTGATTGATACATAGCATTTCTATCTTTATTTCTGGAGATTATCTGTTTGGGATCCATAATCATCATCAACATATTTTTACAGATTTTAAAGGAGTTTGCCTAATCTACTATAGAGACTTGCAAATCTTTTTTTTTTCTTCTTCTTCTTCTTCTGCTTTTTTTTTTTTTTTATAAACCATAGGATCTTTTCTTCAGAGGAAATCTTATTCAGAAAGACCAGTATCTAAAATAGATCAAAGTGGGCTGTTCTGATTGAAGCAGTCTGCTTGGTTCTTGGTACCCTTCTTCCTCACACCACTGAAGCCCCCAAGGCACTTCTGCACAACCACCAGGGATCCACAGAGCAGTCTTGAACAGCTACTGATCTAACAGAATCACAGGCTTGTAGAATTTCTAAGTCAGAAGATATCTGAGCGACTATCACAAACTACAGAATAGCTGAGCAGGAAGGACCTTAGAGCTCAACTGGTTAACCCCTCTCAGTTCTCAGATAAGAAAACCAAGGTTCAGAAAGGTTGCAAAATATCTCCCCTGTGTCACATTCATTGCTACTTCATGGCAGACACAAGACAAAGCATCAAGATTCCTTTGCTTTCCCTATATTATTGTTAAGTCTCTTGGTGGCATGGTGTACAGGAAACATGATAGGATCATTTGAAAGAGGAATTATTTAAAGCAAAAAGTATCCAGTGGAGAGGACAAACCGGGAGATGAAAAGAAAAATAAATGGATGAGGGGAGCTTAACTATTACTGGTTCCTCCTAAAATCACAACAGGTAGAAACTGAATCTTAATCTACAAGAGGCTGAAAATCTTGTTAGACAAGGGGATAGAAAGCCAGAATGACACACAGAAGGATGGTCTAGCAAACACAACTCCAGTGACAAGAAGTGATCAAAATCATAACTGCAAAGGTGGAAGTTATCCATAAAAATGAGGAAAACTTGTATACCACAATGAAAGTTGAGACCACAATTGACACTCAAATTCATACAAGGTGCCCTATCACACAACTCTCAAACACTTCAGGAGGACCATGGTTTGTTTCATAAGACTTGGAGTGCAATTAGCTCAGACAATCAGAATCTGAAAAGCTATTACCTTGAGTACTTTTGCCATTTCAGTTATGGATTAAATCAATTAACTAACATCTCACTCCAGGAGGATTAAGGGCATGTAGCCTTTTATATTCTCTGACTTTGTCTGAATTCACTTTGAGTCTGTGAACATTCATTTACAGTTTAAAAAGAGCAGGTGTTTTAATATAATACGGAAGTCAGATTAGGCCAGGTTCCCCCGCTACATTCTCTTCGAGGATTCACTCCCTCATGACAGCCCTCCCAATCTATAATCACATATTTTTGTGGTTATTTGATTGACGTGTAAGTCTCCCTTAGAGTCGGTAAAGACCATGAGAATAAGGGCGAGGCTTGTACGTGTTCTGCTTCTTTCCCCCATTGAATTTGCCAGTTTCTGGCCCGTAGAGGATACACAACAAAAGCACCTGAACAAATTATGCTGTTCAAGAGAAAGAAGGATATGAGCTGGGTTTTGCAGCAGGTAAGAGAGCTAATCTGACAGAAGAAAGGGTCATCAAAGAGGGGGATGGTTTTAAAGAGGGTATGGGTGGAGCTGGAAATATTGGGAAGATCCCTAAGGCATGACAGCAGGGATCCTGTGTGTTGTTAGCAGGAATGTACACAATAGGAGTTCATCCCAGAAATGAAGTTTGTGCTTTTTTCTCTGATTTTTAAAACCAACAAGAGGCCCAGTAACAATGAATAATGCTAAATGGGAGACCCCCCCCCCCTTTTTTTAAAGAAACATGCACTAGGCTGCTTTTATTATGTAAGAAGAGGACAATTCCATGACACCCATAATTAGGCCCTGATACTGAAAGTGGCAGGTTATTATTTCCTTCCCCTGGTAAGAGGAAAAAATGAGTTTTCTCAGTAGTGCCTGATTCTCAACTGGGCTACCATTTTACTTCCAGGAGCATGTGATCAGCAGTGGTCATACAAATTTGGTGGTCCTCAGGTCAGACTTTGTACTATTCTATAATGTTCTGTGTGCACCAAAGTTTGAAGTTTTATAACATATGTGGCTGCTTTAACCTGAGCAGTTTTTAACCTATGTTTCTTGTTGTTTTTTTTTTTTTTCAGATTAGCAGTGTAATTTAATGGAAATTCATTATAAAAGCAACATGTTCAAAACACCAAAACATTCAAAATGAGTTCTGTGGGATGTAGAAATCAGCTGTAGTAGGATGAATTAGAATGGATAAGCATCCAAAATGTCTTTTTTATACAGTATGTTACCAAAAAAAAAAATCCCAAATGATTTTGCTCCAGCAGCGTTTTCTGACTCAGCTGTGTCCAGATAGTCACATAAACTTGTCTCTGTGAAACATGTCAACCAGTTGAACTTAGAAGAGATGATCCCATTGCCCAGGTCTTTAAAAATCTTTTCCATTTATTTTCCAATATATCCAATTCAATTTGTCTATTTTCTTTGTTACCCTAACCATAAGCACTCCCATCGACCTGTATAAAAACATTATGATTTGTAATCTGTACCATAACAGCTATATTTATCTCATAATATCTTTTATTTTTAAAATATAAATTGTGTCTTCCAAATAAGTTTTTTATAATTATATCTCATGCATTTAATTTAATGCCACACTATTTCTCAATGCAGATACATCTCTTTGAAATAGCTGTGGAAGTGTTTTTTTTTTATTTTATTTAAGGTATGCAAGTTCATGTATTTCATATATACAGGTTTAGGAATATAGTGATACTTACTACCCTACCTTCCCTCCTGCCCATGCTCCAACCCTTCTGTTGTAGGCAGGCATATAGAATAAAACTGATGAGGTTTGTGAGCTGGAAGACCACACCTTCACCATGCCCCTTTGTCACCTCATGCCCCTTCCTGGCCACACTTGTGTGCCTACCGGCCAATCAGATTAATTAACCACTCCCCTCTGAAAGTGGATTAAAAGTCTGGCACATGATGTACTCGGCCCTTTTTTCCTTTCCTCTCTGGCCTTTTGCCAGTGTGGCCACCTGCTTCATGCTTCCTGGCGCAGATCCTCCTCCACGTGGCCGGCTCCTGGTACTGGGTATGAATCCAGATTTACCTCTGTCTTTTAGATAAGACCCTCAATCTCCTATGCATTTCCCTCACTGAATAAAAAAGCTTAAAACGTATCATGCTGCTTCATTCATTTATGCTGCTATTCAGAATTCTTCTCTGAATATTAGGCAAGAACCCACACAGGCTTATTAATATTGGGAACTTATTAACAACACACAGTGATATATGGCACCCCAAATTCCTATATCATATGGTGCCCAATGTGGGGCTTTTGGGGAACTTTCAGGGGGCCATATCCTGATTTCACTTCTTCCTCCTCACTCTCCTATTCCCACTCTTCATTTTTACAAAGATCTGTTTTCAGTTTACTTTATAATCATAGGGTTAACCCTACATTAAGTAAAGAGTTCAACAAATAGTACAATTTAAAATACACTGTTCCTCAACAGTAGAGACCAGGGATGAAAAAAATCATCAAATCTCAAAATGTCCATTTTAACCCATCTTTCTTATTTTGATCTGATGAGGGAATAATCCTTTGTGTACTTCCCAACTCTGCTGAGATGGTCCAAGAAAAATGAGATAGGATTTAAAATGTTTCTCAGACCACTTATTTATGTTCCTCTCCTTCCCTTTCCCTGCCAGCTGTTTCTTGTTCTCTTTTTCCCATTTCTGTTAATGCCTAATTCTCCATGCATCCCAGGACATGCGGTGTCCAATATCTCAAGTTCATATATCTACTCGGTATGTGCACAATTGAACTTTTTATTTTTTAAGTTTTGTTTAAAGGATGTCACTTTTCCCAACTGTCCTGTTGGCCTGTAAGCCTGTTTATATTAGGTATGTTATGTGGGCGATTGCTGTATGAGATTAATTTCAACTGATGAAAGAGGTTGAAATGACATTGACTTTGGATATATTGTAAATATACTGTACAATCCTTTGTTTTGATTGCAATTTTGACAGACATGTATTTCACAAGTCCTCCCTCCCCAGGGCAGCAAAGTTAAAGAAGAGAGAAATAAACTTCAAGAGACAGCATCCAAAAAATGCATAGATGGCCTTATCTCTTTGAGATAGTCCACCTGGCGCAGTATTCCTTCTTTGTCTGACTTCTATTAAGGCCATTAATAGATTCAGTGGACCGTACTTCCTGCCTATCTTCCCAGTGATGTAAACCCCAGAGGCATCAGAATCATAGGAATCGGTCTCTATGCACTGATAAGCAGTTATCACTGGAGCAAAAGGAGGGGTGATAAAGCCTAGGCCTATCACAGGACAAAAACATTAAGATTTATTTCTAGTGTTATCAGAAGAGCTTTGCTAAGTATGCAAAGCTCCTTTTGGAAGAAAAGAGAAGAAGAAGAAAAGACTACTGGGAGATTACATTTCTTGCAAACATTTATCAATCAAAACAATAAACCGAATGCAAATGTGAAACAGAAGCACATAGTCAATATTAAATAGGGAGAAAGCTACAAAAACCTGGGAGTTCTAAGGCTTAAAAGGAGGAAATCCTTAACTAAGATTTAGAAAAAAATCCTTTTCAGATGTCAAAATAGACAGAGAGGCTATGAGAGTGAGGAATAGTGGAAATTGCTTTTACAAGTGATTTGGAATTGAAATAATTTTTATAGCTTGTGTCAGTCACTGAGAGCAAGATGGGAATTTTATAGAACTATAAAAATTAGAACCCAAGCTCAACTCAAGGGACACAAAATATCTTTTTATTTTAAAATTAGGAAATTCAAGTCATCCATGAAATGTAATTTTAATCATGAACTTTACACTGATGCATATCAATTCCAAACATACCTTTTAAACCATGCTTTTGCCCCAATAGGACTACAGTGACCTCCCAAGGAAAGATGGAATCTCTAATAGGAAACACTTCCCACTGCATCCTCTCTGAAATGAAAATTTCAAGGAAGCAGCCAGTTCAAGAGTTATCTAGCAGATCAAGGATTGTTCAAATGATTTATCATACAGCAACCTCCGTGGCTCTCTGTCTCAGAAATGCCTTCCACTTGAATAGCAATGCCCAGCAAATATTTATGATTGAATACATTTAGGGAACTGTTAATCCATATATACTGATCTGGTCTTATTTGTTTCCCCACTCATTCATTCATGATACAAGTATTTATTGAACACTGATTATGTCTTAGGCACAGGACCAAGTACTGGGTATGCTAAAGTCAACAGACAATACTTGTCCTCTTGGGACTTGCAATAGGACAATCTTGTATTTAACTAGTCTGTTAGTTTATATTTAAACACTTTTGATAAAGCCAAGAACTTCTTTATAAAACAAAATCATTTATGAAGAAAGCAATAAGAGCCTTTCATAGATAGCAGGGAGCTCAAGACAGGTCATCCGGTCTTTTTTTTTTTTTTTTTTTTTTTTTTTTTGACAGATAGTTAGACAGTGAGAGAGATACAGAGAGAAAGGTCTCCTTCTGTTTGTTCACCCCCCAAATGGCTGCTACGGCCGGAGCAATGCCAATCTGAAGCCAGGAGCCAGGTACTTCCTCCTGGTCTCCCACGCGGGTACAGGTGCCCAAGCACTCGGGCCATCCTCCACTGCCCTCCTGGGCCACAGCAGAGAGCTGGACTGGAAGAGGAGCAACCGGGACTAGAACTCGACATCCACATGGGATGCTGGCGCTGCAAGCGGAGGATTAACCAAGTGATGGAAGGCACCGGCCACTAACTTTTTAACCTAAGAAATCTGAGTAAAATAAAATTTATTTTATAACACAGTCTGTGTTACAGAAAGGCCTAAAACTGAGGAAATGGAGATATACACAATAATAATAGAAACCTAAGATCAACTATAGAAGAACAGAAAAATAACTGTAAGGTATAGAAGAGAGGAAAAGCATAAAGACAGGTACAGGTTTGGCAAAAACTGTAAGTTCCAGCACCGAATAGAGCTTTCAGATTACTACTCAAGAAGCTAGCAGTGCACCTGAAAGTGAAGTGGTGTTTTAATCATTTTGTTTCCAAAAGATAACTGTACTTATATTTATTTCTGGACAACTAAAATGAATGTATTGAGAATTAAAATGAAATGCCCCTGGTGGACTCTTTCTTAGTCATCAGGTGCTTTAATGATCAGAACACAAAATTGGAGAAATATACAGGAATTATTTTTATCATTTTTACAGCAAATTCCAAAGAATTGTCAAAATCTAACCCAAACAGTAACATCTGAGAGCTGCAGAACAATCTATGGTTCCCTAAGTATTGCCATATATCATTTTTTTTTTTTTTTGACAGGCAGAGTGGACAGTGAGAGAGAGAGACAGAGAGAAAGGTCTTCCTTTGCTGTTGGTTCACCCTCCAATGGCCGCCGCGGCCGGCGCGCTGCGGCTGGCGCACCGCGCTGATCCGATGGCAGGAGCCAGGAGCCAGGTGCTTTTCCTGGTCTCCCATGGGGTGCAGGGCCCAAGCACCTGGGCCATCCTCCACTGCACTCCCTGGCCACAGCAGAGGGCTGGCCTGGAAGAGGGGCAACTGGGACAGAATCCGGCGCCCCGACCGGGACTAGAACCCGGTGTGCCGGCGCCGCAAGGCGGAGGATTAGCCTAGTGAGCCGCGGCGCCGGCTCATATATCATTTTCATAATAACTCTGGTGATTGAATAGGCAATCCTACCAATTTCTAAACAATGAATGAGAACTCATATGGACAAAGTCATTGAAAAAATCAAGATAATAGACTCTGTTTCAGTGGCTCCTGACTTGGTTTTCTTTCCATTTTGTTGAATATCAGTCACAAACAGAAGCAGTGATGAAACAGTTCAGCAGGTGGGCTTTCTCTGTGTATGATGGCATTCATACAGCAAGCTACATTGAGCCAGGGCAGTGCAGGTGCTCAATGCATGCTTACTGAATGCTCACTTTTTCTTGAAATCAGGGACCTCTTCTAATCTAACTCCCTTCTTACAGCATCTGTTGGCAGAATCACCCCAACCTATTTTCAGTTTAGGCCTGCAAAGGTGGACAGGCTTTCTATGAAAAGTAGCAAAGCAGGTGAAAAAAGTTAATTTCATGATTTTGTATACTACAAATGTTAAAATATAACTGAATTTCTTTATGATGTTTCTCAGTCTTCTGGTATTCACTCTTGCAGGTAATCATAACCAAGTGCTCTTAGAATACACACATCTGCCAATCTATTATTTAAAAGTTAATTTATTTACTTATTTTTTATTTGAAAAGCAGAGAGACAGAGACTGATAGAGATCAATCTTCCATCCACATCCACTGGTTCCTTCTTGAATGCCCAGAAGAGACAGGGATCCAAATATACGAGCCATCACCTGCTACATCCCAGGATATACACTAGCAGGAAGCTGGAATTGGAAGTGGTGCCAGGGCTCAAACCCAGGCACTTTTATATAGGATCCAGGTGCCCATGTAGCATCTGAATTGCTGTACCAAACACCTGCCCCAACCAATTTTATACATCTCATCTCATCTCATCTAATCTAATCTAATCTATCTAATCAATCTACAGCCAAAAGGCTGAGAAGCAATTCTAATCAATCTAATGATGTACATAATATATAATGTAACCTTCACAGATACAACCAGGAACACAGCTATTTCCTTCTCAAGTCACAGTGAACACATTAAGTATAACCCCAAACTTATGACTTCAATTCAACATTGCAATGAAGCTTTTACCTGAGACAATTAGGGAAGAAAAGAAGTGAATAGCTTACAGAGTGGTGAAGGAGGGCAGAAATAGAGAAACTGATTTAAAAGTTATAAGGAATTATAAGGGATGCATGGATCCAAAACAATCTTTAAAAAAGACTCATATTTCATGATCTTAAAACTTACTACAAAACAACAGTAATCAAAACAGTGTGGTACTAGAATAAAGACTTATGGAATAGAATTGAGAGTCCAGAAATAAGTTCACTTTTTTTTTTCCACAAATGGTGCTGGGCCAAGAAGATATTCATATGCAAAACCAAGAAGTTTGACTCCCTACTTCATACCATACACAAAAATGAATTCAAAATGAAATATAGACCCAAATGTAAATATTTAACCACGCAACTCAAAAGAAAGTATAGGAGATAATCTTTATGACCCAGGTTTAGGTTAAGGCTTGTTACTTCTAACGAAACTCAAGCAAAAGGAAATGAAAGATAAATCAGATTTCATCAAAATGTAAAACTTGTACAGCAACAACACTACTAAGAAAGGGAACGGGTAATTCAAAGAATCAAAGAAACCACTTGGAAATCAAGTCTAATAAGGGGACTATTTCTAGACACCACACAGAACTTTTACACTGAAAGAATGACCCACTTAAAAATGAATAAATGATATGAAAGGATAATTCTCCACCGGCGCCGCAGCTCACTAGGCTAATCCTCCGCCTTGCGGCGCCGGCACACCGGGTTCTAGTCCCGGTCGGGGCGCCGGATTCTGTCCCGGTTGCCCCTCTTTCAGGCCAGCTCTCTGCTGTGGCCAGGGAGTGCAGTGGAGGATGGCCCAAGTGCTTGGGCCCTGCACCCGTGTGGGAGACCAGGAGAAGCACCTGGCTCCTGCCATTGGATCAGTGTGTTGCAACGGCCGCAGCGCGCCGGCTGTGGCGGCCATTGAAGGGTGAACCTATGGCAAAGGAAGACCTTTCTCTCTGTCTCTCTCTCTCACTGTCCACTTTGCCTGTAAAAAAAAAAAAAAAAAAGAAAAGAAAAGAAAGGATAATTCTCTAAAGAAGATACAACATTGACCACCAAACATATGAAAAGATACTCAATATCAACAGCCAGCAGGGAGGGCAAACTAAAACCACAATGAAACACTCCTTGACACCTGTTAGTAGACAGATATAATAATAACAGCAACAGCTAATAGTCAGAGAAGTATTGGCAATTATGTAGTGATAAGAGAACCCTTTTAAGTCACTGGTGAGGATATAAAATGGTGCAACCTTACTGGAAAACAGTTTGGCAGCTCCTCAAAAAGTTATGATGTTAACAAAGATTTTCCATATAACCTTGCAAAATTCCTAGGTATGTACCCAAGAGGAATAACAATAAGATCTGCATGTGAATAGTTATGGCATCAATTTTCATAGTAGCCAAAAAGGAGAAAACTGTCCAAATGTCCACTGACTGATGAATTCATGAATGAAATTTGCTGTTTATACTTATACAAAGGATTATGGTTTGGCAGTAGTAAAGGATGAGGCACTGATGCATGCTACAACATAGATAGACCCTGATACCATTTTATGAAGTGAAAGAAGGCACTCACAAAAGACTACAAAATCTATAACTCCATTTCTTTTCTTTTCTTTTTTTGACAGGCAGAGTTAGACAGTGAGAGAGAGAGAGACAGAAAGGTCTTCCTTCCATTGGTTCACCCCCCAAATGGCCGCTACGGCTGGTGCGCTGCACTGATCCGAAGCCAGGAGCCAGGTGCTTTCTCCTGGTCTCCCATGCGGGTGCAGGGACCCAAGCATCTGGGCCATTCTCCACTGCCTTTCTGGGCTACAGCAGAGAGCTGGACTGGAAGAGGAGCAACCGGGACAGAACCAGCGCTCCAACCAGGACTAGAACCCGGGGTACTGGCGCAGGCAGAGGATTAGCCTAGTGAGCCATGGCGCCGGCTCTATAACTCCATTTCTATAAAAATGTTGATAGAAACTGAAAGATGATCAGTGGTTGCCAGGGGTGAGGCATGGAGCAAACAGAAAGGTGATGATAAAGGGTAGGCAATTTCTTTTTGAAAAATTTTTTTTGATAAAAATTTTTAAAAATGGATGTGGTGATAGTTGCACATTTCTGTGAATATATGAAGGGTCTTGCAGTTAAATTAGTGTGTACATTCTTCTTCCACTAGCTTGGTAATTCAATATTCAATCAATGAATCAATCATCTAAACATCCTGCAAACACTTGGCTTGGCACTTTCGTTGGTGTTTTTTTTTTTTTTTATCTTTTATTTAATGAATATAAATTTCCAAAGTACGACTCATGGGTTACAATGGCTTCCCCCCCCATACCGTCCGTTCCACCCACAACCCTCCCCTTTCCCACTCCCTCTCCCCTTCCATTCACATCAAGATTCATTTTCGATTATCTTAATATACAGAAGATCAGCTTAGTATACCTTAAGTAAGGATTTCAACAGTTTGCTCCCACACAGAAACATAAAGTGAAAAATAATAGCGTTGGTGTTTTAAAAATGGTCACATATGCCTGGTCAACGGACTGTGGAGAAAATATGTAGAGGATGAGAAGAGGTTAACAGTTTTTCTACCTTTAGTAGAATTTCTAATTTCTAAACTTCTACACAGGCTTTCCATTTTTTTTTTTTTTTTTTGACAGGCAGAGTTAGTGAGAGAGAGAGAGAGAAAGGTATTCCTTCCATTGGTTCACCCCCAAATGGCCGCTATGGCCGGTGTGCTGAGCTGATCTGAAGCCAGGAGACAGGTGCCTCCTCCTGGTCTCCCATGTGGGTGCAGGGCCCAAGCACTTGGGCCATCCTCCACTGCACTTCCGGGCCACAGCAGAGAACTGGACTGGAAGACGGGCAACAGGGACAGATCTGGCGCTCCAGGCTTTCCACTTTGAAGTCTGTACTTTGCATTATGGCAGGGTCCCAACTTGCTAATAGGAAGCAGAAACTTTCCAAAAAGAAGGAATGTCTCATTCTTGTTTGTACCCATACTTTCACCATGGCAATCAGTAAGGTCAAGGACATACATTACCTTTATCCTCTTAGCACAGCAAAGCAGGTGATGACAGGGTTTTAACTAGTCATCAGACTGGCAGGTGAAACGATATTTTTCACTAAAGAATGGGGCTTTCATGGCTCTTACTTTCTTTTCAATTCGTCCTTCAGTTCCTAGAAAGAACTGAAACTAGTTACACTGGCGAGGTGAAAAGGTACGTGCTCTGGTATTTCGCTCTGCTATTTCTGCCTTGAAGCTTTTCAGGCTTTGACATCTCAGAACCTGCCTGTCAATCATCACTTCTAGCTCATGCAGCCTTCTCACCACTATTGTCTAGGATGTGGTTATCACCCCAAAATCATAGCAAGCTAATCTGCAGGCCTCATTAAATCATTCTTAGAACTATCTTAACACAGTTGGTGTACTTGAGCAATTGGCAAATTAAATTATTCGTTAGAATTAGCCTAGTGATCTGGAAGAAAATAAAGAACACTCACTGAAGGGGAAAAAGTGACAAAAATTCCAATGACTAATGGTGTTTAATTATAATTGCATAATAGTCTCTTGAAACAAATGCTATTCATTGTTTTGATAATTTCTGCCACTGATCCATTAGCCTCTCCATGCACATGCAAGTGCCTGGTCCAGGAAACAGAAAAATGTAAGAATATTATCAAACTACACTCAAGAATCTTGATTTAGATAGATTTTACGGCACTCTTAAAAATTCTTTTTTTTTTTTTTTGACAGGCAGAGTGGATAGTGAGAGAGAGAGAGACAGAGAGAAAGGTCTTCGTTTTTGCCATTGGTTCACCCTCCAATGGCCGCCACAGCTGGCACGCTGTGGCCGGCGCACTGCGCTGATCCGAAGGCAGGAGCCAGGTGCTTCTCCTGGTCTCCCATGGGGTGCAGGGCCCAAGCACTTGGGCCATCCTCCACTGCCTTCCCAGGCCACAGCAGAGAGCTGGCCTGGAAGAGGGGCAACCAGGAAAGAATCCGGCGCCCTGACCAGGACTAGAACCTGGTGTGCCGGCACCGCTAAGTGGAGGATTAGCCTAGTGAGCCACGGTGCCAGCAAATGCTGAGAATATGAGAAATGACATGCAATTTTAAACTGATATACTAGATAATAGTGTTATCCCGGGACAAAAAAATAAAATGTAACAAAGTAAACATTGAGTTTGTAGTGATATTTTATTTTAAATTTCCTGGTGATTGTGAATAATGCTGGTGTGAACATTCATCTAATGGTTTTCATGTGAACATAAATTTTCATTTCTGTAGGATAAATTCTTAGAAGGTGGATTGTTGGGTCACATGGTAATTAGAAGTTGGTGGGGATTAGAGAGGTCTAACCTAAAAGAATCCATATAAAATAATTGTCTCTGTGATGGTTTTTATAAGAATTTAGGTATGTGTTCATCTTTATGAGGCTATATGCAAAAAACAAATAATTTTTATTGAATGCAAATTAAAAATTTTTTATAAATGACAGTTTAGGAAATTCTCCAGATAATCTACAGCATATTTATAAATTGCATGGATCAAATAAAAATCAAAAGACAGAATATCAAGATACCAACAGCACTCAGCAAACTAAGATTTTTTTTAAAAAATATAGAGTGATCAAGGATCTAAAACCAAGTCCTGGAGCAAGGACAGTGTATTCAATAAATGGTGCTGGGAAAACTGGATTTCCACGTGCAGAAGCATGAAGCAAGACCCCTACGTTACACCTTACACAAAAATCCACTCAACATGGATTAAAGACCTAAATCTATGACCTGACACCATCAAGTTATTAGAGAACATTGGAGAAACCCTTCAAGATATTGGCACAGGCAAAGAATTTCTGGAAAAGACCTGGGAGGCACAGGCAGTCAAAGCCAAAATCAACTATTGGGATTGCATCAAATTGAGAAGTTTCTGTACTGCAAAAGAAACAGTCAGGAAAGTGAAGAGACAACGGACAGAATGGGAAAAAATATTTGCAAACTATGCAACAGATAAAGGGTTAATAACCAGAATCTACAAAGAGATCAAGAAACTCCACAACAACAAAACAAACAACCCACTTAAGAGATGGGCCAAGGACCTCAATAGACATTTTTCAAAAGAGGACATCCAAATGGCCAACAGGCACATGAAAAAATGTTCAAGGTCACTAGCAATCAGGGAAATGCAAATCAAAACCACAATGAGGTTTCACCTCACCCCGGTTAGAATGGCTCACATGCAGAAATCTACCAACAATAGATGCTGGAGAGGATGTGGGGAAAAATGTACACTAACCCACTGTTGGTGGGAATGCAAACTGGTCAAGCCACTATGGAAGTCAGTCTGGAGATTCCTCAGAAACCTGAAGATAACCCTACCATTCGACCCAGCCATCCCACTCCTTGGAATTTACCCAAAGGAATTTAAATTGGCAAACAAAAAAGCGGTCTGCACCCTAATGTTTATTGCAGCACAATTCACAATAGCCAAGACCTGGAACCAACCTAAATGCCCATCAATGGTAGACTGGATAAAGAAATTATGGGATATGTACTCTTTAGAATACTATATACTGCAGTAAGAAACATCAAAATCCAGTCATTTGCAACAAAATGGAGGAATCTGGAACACATCATGCTGAGTGAAATAAGCCAGTCCCAAAGGGACAAATACCATATGTTCTCCCTGATCGGTAACAACTGAATGAACACCAAAAAGGAAACCTGTTGAAGTGAAGTCGACACTATGAGAAACGGTGACTTGATCAGCATAGCCCTGACTGTTAATGAACAACTTAATACATTATCCCTCTTAGTAGTTTTTTTTGTCTGTTCTACTTAATATGACTGGCTTAATTCTGTAATTTATACACAGTTATTCTTAAGTGTTGAAATTTAACTGAAATGTGATCCCTGTTAAACATAAGAGTGGGGATAAGAGAGGGAAGAGATATATAATTTGGGACATGCTCAAGCTGACTTGCCCCAAATGGTAGAGTTAGAAACATACCAGGGGACTCCAATTTAATCCCATCAAGGTGGCATGTACCAATGCCATCTCACTAGTCCAAGTGATCAATTTCAGTTCACAATTGATCATAATGAAAGGACTAAGAGTCAAAGGGAGCACATAAACAAGTCTAGTACCTGCTAATACTAACCGATAGAATAAATAAAGGGGAGAGTGATCCAACATGGGAAGCGAGATACTCAGCAGACTCATAGAATGGCGGATGTCCTAAACAGCACTCTGGCCTCAGAATCAGCCCTAAAGGCATTCCGATCTGGCTGAAAAGCCCATGACAGTATTTCAGGCATGGAAAGCCAAGACACTCTGGCAAAAAAAAAAAAAAAAAAAAAAAAAAAAAAAAAAAAAAAAAAAAAACACCTAAATGAAAGATCTCTGTGAGTGAGATCCCAGTGGAAAGAACAGGTGTTCAAAGAAGGAGGTACCTTTCTCTGAAGGGAGGAGAGAACCTCCACTTTGACTATGACCTTGTCTAAACAAGATAAGAGTCGGAGAACTCAAGGGGCTTCCATAGCCTTGGAAACTCATGACTGGTGCATAGGGAGATTACTGATGCCATAGACAGGAGTGTCAATTTGTAAAGTCAACAACAGGAGTCACTGTGCACTTACTCCTCATGTAGGATCTCTGTCCTTAATGTGCTGTACATTGAGGCTTAATGCTATAATGAGTACTCAAACAGTATATTTCACTTTGTGTTTCTATGGGGGTGCAAACTGTTGAAATCTTTACTTAATGCATACTAAACTGATCTTCTGTTAAAAAAAAAGAAGAAGAAATTAGCAATTCCCAACTTGACTCTTGCTGGGATTAAACATGACAATAGGTCTGATCTGATTTCATCATCATTTAAAAAAATCATCTATTATTTTTCACTTTATGTTTCTGTGTGGGAGCAAACTGTTGAAATCTTTACTTAAAGTATGCTAAACTGATCTTCTGTATATAAAGAGAATCGAAAATGAATCTTGATGTGAATGGAAGGGGAGAGGGAGTGGGAAAGGGGAGGGTTGCGGGTGGGAGAGATGTTATGGGGGGTAGCCATTGTAATCCATAAGCTGTACTTTGGAAATTTATATTCATTAAATAAAAGTTAAAAAAAAATATAGAGTGAACAAAAACAAAGTGTTCTAAATAAGCAGTAATTTCCATTGGGTAAAGTCATGTATCAAATTCCGGGTATGGAAACTAATTCACAATGCAACTAAATTTTCCATGCTGCTCTCAGTCCCTATTCAGATCTTGTAACAAAATGGAAATATATCAGTGGGAAATAATTCTTAGGTGGCAGCTGGGATTAGAAACCTCTTTTAATGGAACTTAATGACTTCATTCACCAATTTTCCTATCAAGGTTTAGCCAGTTTGTCTAATATTAAAAATTTCTGTTAGACATGAGAAAAGTCTTCATTTCTGCACATGGAGCTACACAGTTTTTTCAGACCTCCAATGGAGAATTATTCAAAATTTAAATATAAAGATGCACAGGGGCCTGGCACTGTGGTGTAGTATGCTAAGCCTCCACCTGCAGTGCCAGCATCCCATATGGGTGCTGGGTTCATGTCCTGGCTATTCTTCTTCTAATGTTGCTCTCTATTTATGGCCTGGGAAGGCAGTGGAAGATGGCCCAAGTGCTTGGGCCCCGCAGCCAAGTGGGAGACCTGGAAGAAGCAAGCTCCTGGCTCCTGGCTTCAGACTGGCCTAGCTCCAGTTGTTGTGGCCATTTGGGGAGTGAACCAGCAGATGGAAGACCTCTCTGTCTTTTCATCTCTGTCTGTAACTCTACCTTTCAAATAAATACAAAAACTAAAAACAATCAAAGAAAAACATGTGTAAGATACACATATGGTGAGATAATAAAGTACTAAGAATGTGATCTATTAATTATTTACATTTATTTTAAATTGGCAAAAAATTTTATATATTATGGGTTAAATCGAAACATTTTGATAAATGTATACATTGTATAAATATTAAAGTAAGCACATTAACACTTCATTAACCTCACACGTCCATTATTTTTGTGGTGAAACATTTAAAATCTACTCTCAATAAATTAAAAATCTCAATGTATTATTGTTAAAGTAACTGTTTGGTGCACTATATAATTGAAGAATTTGTAATTAACTTAGAATTTTACCATCCAGTCTATAAATGACAGATAATCATTGAGAGGATTTCAGAGGCGGATATTTGGCGCAACAGTAAAGACGTCACTGGGGATACCCTTAGCCCACAGCAAGTTACTGGGGTTCAAGTCCTGGCTCTGCTTCTGATTCCACCTTGCTGATGTGCTCCCTGAGAGGAGGCAAGTGATGCCAACAGTTGATGGGTGCCTACCACCCAGATGGAAAACTTTTATTAAGTTCCCAGCTCCTGGCTCTGTGCGGCCGAATCCTAGCTGCTGCAGGCATTTCAGGAGACCAACAGTGTTTGTTGGTCTCTTTTTCAAATAAATAAAAAAAGAAAATTTTGGAAGTTTAATGTTTACATAACAGGAGTAGAGCACTGATCTTTTATCTTTAAATTCTAAGTGTGTAAGGTTGACTGAAAATTTCTTGTAAGAAGTATTGTTTGTGATGTTGGCAACATTCAAAGGCCTGCGTATATTAGGAATCAGGTCTTACAGAGAATTAGAGATGACTTTCACAAAAGGACAGGATACCAAAGACATTAATTTTGCTTTTTGTAAGATTATGACAGAATGTGCATTTTGAAAACAATATTAATCACTAGACTGGAGCTATCTTTGTCCCTTCATACTCTCAAATTAAGCCACAACTCAGGTGATGAACCAGTTTACCTTAGATCAGTGTTTGGTTGAGAGATGAGGTGTGAACAAACCTTAAGAATTCATAGTTCACTCATCCATTTGGTCATTGAACCAATACGCACTGGCTTACCACTCTGCAGCATGAACTGCGCTGGATGTTCTGGATTCAATGGTGAATGACTCAGGCCAATTTTAGAGAAGATGTCAAATAATCACACAAATATTTCATTAGAAATATAGCAGCCATTATGAAGGAAAAGAAAAGAACCAGGAAAAGGTATATCAGATGTATATGAGTATTAAGGGAATGTATCTAAAGTTCAAAGAGGGCTTCCTAGGGGAAGTGGCATTTGATCTTAATTTTGTGTCCAGAAACCTGAATTTCCAATTTCAATTTCCTTTTTCCTCTGCACTTGGGCTAATATCTATGAATAATCATCTCAGAGTAATTGCTTTAGGTTCCAAAGGGGACTTACAATTACATTAAAACCTGATCATAGATAACATGGCAGGGGCTCGGTTGGCACTCTGAATAGTGCCTGGTATTATCTCCAGGGTTTCTGATGCAATTCCCCCCATTCTCAAATATTGATGCCAGACTCTCTGAGGTACAACATGTGTTGCAAGCCCCCTTATCTCCAAGGAAATGCTGATGCCCTGACAGAAGATTTCTTTCTTTCTTTTTTTTTTTTAAAGTCTTTATTTATTTATTTGATAGGTAAAGTTACAGAGGGAAAGAGAGACAGACAGAGAGGGAGCTGATTTACTCCCAAAATGGTCACAGCAGGCAGAGCTGTGCCAATCTTACACCAGGAGCCAGGAGCTTCTTCCAGGTCTCCCACATGGATGCAGGGGCCCAAGCATTTGGGCCATCTTCCACTGCTTTCCCAGGTCATAGCAGAGAGCTGGATTGGCCGAGAAGCAGCTGGGATTCCATAAGTGATGCCAGAGCCACAGGTGGAGAATTAGCCTACTACTCCGCAGTGCCAGCCCTGAAGATTTATTTCTCATATGTGCTATCTAAGAATAGGAAGGAGAAGGTATCTGACAAATATCCCATTTCCAATGGCTCAGAAGCTCTTCTATTGAGAAATGTCAGTTTGCAACTTTGGGGGAACTCTGTTTTTTTTTTTTTTTTTTTTTTTTTTTTTTTTTTTTTTTTTCATTCTTTAGTAATAGATCAGCAAACATATGTTCAAAAGCTCACTGTGGTGAGCACTGGTCAGAGACCACAGAACGAAACAAAGGAAGGGAAGGACCCTAATCTGGTCTTCCCTGTTACTCTGCTTGGGGAAATACAAAACTCACTGAGGAAATGAAATGAAGGATGTGAAAAAGAATATTGTAATGGGTAAATATATAATTAGACATATACAATCTATAAGTTAAGAAATACCCAATAAAGAAGTGGTCAGATCCATCAAAATTTAACAGTTTACTCTTGAAGTGGTAGGGTTAATTCAGTGATTCCTAATACATTCTTTTTCCTTGTCAATACCCTCTAAATTTTCTTTCATAAAATTTTTTCTTTAAAAATACAAAGCTGGCCGGCGCCGAGGCTCAATAGGTTAATCCTCCGCCTAGTGGTGCCAGCACACCAGGTTCTAGTCCTGGTCAGGGCGCTGGATTCTGTCCCGGTTGCCCCTCTTCCAGGCCAGCTCTCTGCTGTGGCCCGGGAGTGCAGTGGAGGATGGCCCAAGTGCTTGGGCCCCACACCCCATGGGAGACCAGGAGAAGCACCTGGCTCCTGGCTTCAGATCAGCGCAATGCGCCTGCCGCAGCGGCCATTGGAGGGTGAACCAATGACAAAGGAAGACCTTTCTCTCTGTCTCTCTCTCTCACTGTCCACTCTGCCTGTTAAAAAAAACAAAAACAAAAACAAAAAACCCCACATAACTAAAAGTGCTTCTAAAAATAAATAATTATACATTTTATATATAAATTTTTGGGTTGCCAAGTTGCAGGTTAAAGTCTCACCTCTTTTACAGACTTGCTAAGTGACTTTGGGCAAAATCCCATCACCATCTTCCTGGATCTCAGATTCTTACTTTTCAAAAAGGAGATGATCTACGGCTGTTTCCCAACTGAACTAATCTTCAGAATCATTTAGGGTGCCTCTTAAAAACAAGATTCCCAGCAGAACCAAAGAGAAGCTGAATTAGAATCTCCAAAGTGATGCGTAGGATGCACTAAGACTTTGAAATACTAGAGTAGAAGATGTTTCCAGACCCAGTGGGTTGTCTGTGAGTCAGCATTCCTGGTAGCATGCTCTATCAAGCAATTACTCTTTTTTTTAAAGAAAAGATTTTTTTTTTAAATTTATTTGAAAGGTAGAGATACAGAGAGGCAGAGGCAGAAAGAGAGGTCTTCCATCGCTGGTTCACTCCCCAATTGGCTGCAATGGCTGGAGCTGTGCCCATATGGAACCAGGAGGCCAGGATCTCTCATGCAGGTGCAGGGGCCCAAGCACCTGGGCCATCTTCTGCTTTTCCAGGCCATAGCAAAGAGCTGGATCGGAAGTGGAGTAGCGGGGACTCAAGCCGGCGCCCATATGGGATGCTGGCTCTGCAGGCGATAGCTTTACCAGCTACACCATAGCTCCGACCCCCAAGCAATTACTCTTTATGCAGGGAAATAACTCTTGCCGGAATTAAGCATGAGCACTCAGCACAACCCTTCATTTATTATTATTATTATTTTTAACTTTGGTATCAAGGTGATGCTGGGGTTATAGAATGAGTTAGGGAGTGTTGCCACTGCTTCTCTTTTTTGAAAGAACTGTAGGGAATTGGCATTGTATCTTGCTGAACTGTTTGACAGTATTCACCAGTGAAATTATATGGGCCTGCTACATTATTTCTTTGGAAAGTTACTTCTATTGATTCAATTTGCTTTGATACAGACTTATTCACAGTGTATCAGTTTCTTGCTTGGGAAGTTTATGTTTTTCAAAGAACTGTTACACTTAATTTAAATTACTGGATTTTTAGAAACAGAGTTATACTCTTTCTTTATAATCATTTTAATCTTCTTAATCTTCTTGAGATGTGTAGTGATGAACCCTTTTTCATTTCACTGTTATTTGTCTCTCCTCTCTTTTTCCTAGTTAGCCTAGCTAGAGTTTATAAGTGTAATCAGTCATTTAAAAAGAACCCCTTTTTGGCTCTCTCTAGTGCTTTCTTATTTGTAACTGAATTGAATTCTGCTCTAATTTTTAATTATTTCTGTTGCTTTAGGCTTCACTTGCTCTTTTTTCTCTAGTTTCCTATGATGGAATTTTATATTATTGATTTTAGATTTTTTTCCTACTAGATGTATTAAATGTTACAAATTGGCCTGGAAGCAATGTTTTTGCTATATCCAACAATCTATTAAAATATATTTTCATTTAGTTCAAAATATTTTCAACTACCCACCAGAGTTATTTTATGACTCATGAGATATTTAAAAGTTTGTTGAGTTCCTAAATATTTGGAAAAAGCTTTCCAACTATCTTTCTTATAGAGTTATACTTGAAAATAATTGTGGTCTAAGAACATGTGTGTGATTTTTATTCTTGTAAAGTTTTTAAGGTATATTTCATGGTCCACAACATGGTCTATCTTGGTGAATGTTCCATGTGAACTTGAGAAGAATGCATATTCTACTGTTGTTGAGTGGAGGATTCTCTATAAGTCAGTTACATCAAATTGTTTTTTCTTACTGAGAGAGTGCTGGTAAAGTTTCCAAATAAAATAATAGATTTGTCTATTTCTCCTTGTAGTTCTATCAGCTTTTGCCAATTTTACTTTGATGTTGTGTAGATAGGTGACTATATTTTGGTTTGTTATTTATTCCTGGAGAAGGGATTGTTATATATTCCTGGAGAAGTGATCTGTTTATCATTATGTAATATCCTTCATCATCTATAATTGTATTCCCTCTTTTGAAGCTGTCTTTGAATTAAAACTCCTTCTGCTTTCTTTACAATGGTGTGAGGATGGTGTATCTTTTTCTGTCCCTTTACTTGTAACTCGAGTTTTGATCCCTACAGTTGGTTTCTTATAAATGAGATAGAGCTGAATTTGTTTTTTCTTTCAAATTCTGCCAGTCTTCATCCTGTAGTTGCTGCATTTTGTCATTAACATTTAAAGTGTTAAGTAATGTAGTCTGCTACTATCTACTATGCTTGTAACTATTTTTTATTTATTGCATTTATTCCTGGTTCTTTTTCTACCTTCTAGAGGTTTTTATATAACTCCAGTTTACCTCCTCTCTCTGCATATCAATTATTCCCCATTAAAACTTTTTATTGAAAACTGGTTTCCATTACATATTTTTCATTAATCTAAGTTCACTTTCAAATGATACTAGATTGCTTAATGTGGAATGTAGGCATTTCAACAAAATATCTCCAATTTCTCATTTCTATCCCTTATAATATTGCTATCAGTACTTTAACTTGTCTATCTGCTATAATCACCAATAAATTATGGCTTCTAATATTTTGATGTTATCTTTACACTAATTTAGAAAAATAAAAATAAAATATTTTTTTAACTTTCATTTAATGAATATAAATTTCCAAAGTATAGCTTATAGATTACAATGGCTTCCCCCCCCATAACGTCCCTCCCACCCGCAACCCTCCCCTTTCCCACTCCCCACTCCCTCTCCCCTTCCATTCACATCAAGATTCATTTTCAATTCTCTTTATATACAGAAGATCAGTTTAGCATACATTAAGTGAAGATTTCAACAGTTTGCTCCCACACAGAAACATAAAGTGAAAAATACTGTTTGAGTACTAGTTATAGCATTAAATCTCAATGTACAGCACACTAAGGACAGAGATCCTACATGAGGAGTAAGTGCACAGTGACTCCTGTTGTTGACTTAACAAATTGATACTCTTGTTTATGGCATCAGTTATTCCTTACATGATGCTATTTTTTTCTTGATATAGATCTGAGTTTCTGACCTATATAGCTTTAATGCTCCAAAAATAATTTATTTCAATGCTATGAGTGGTTATACTCATGGGATAAAATAATATTGGACCATTGTAAAGGGAGATGAAGTAATAGTGTCATCTCTATGTGATCTAGACATTGTGTAAAAAGAAAACATAGGAGAGATTCCAAGATGGTGGAATGGGGAAGGAGCTTACTGCTGTAGGCTAGGGGAAGGTGATATTTTTAAAAAGTGGAGAGAGTGCAATCTCAGGGAAGAGTTAGGGAGAAAACTGCAGTGGAAACTCCACAGAAGGCAGAGTGATACAGTGACTGTATTTGGAGGGTATGGACACACAGCATGAGCACAGACACAGCACAGGACCCCGACAACCAAGAGCCTCAGCACCAGCTTTGGAGAGTAAGGTGAGACCAGATGGAGCAGCCTGTGCCACTGGTGATATGGCTGCAAGAAGAACCTGGCATGAGTTTGGCCTGGAGCCCTGTCGGAGACTGTCAGGGACAGTGTACCTGCCAGCCTGGAGGATAGAAGGGGCACATTTCTCTCTCCCTGTCTCCCTGGACAATGGCACTCTGCAACTGGCTGAGAGAGGGTGGGCTCTATTTTGGACATATATAACAGCTGTGCCAACTTGTGTCCACATGCCCAGCAACCAACCTAGAGGAGACTCGAGAGTCTGGCTGGGAGAATTAACAGAGGGCTGGGCAACCATGTAGGACTGTGAGGTGCCCCCAGCATCCTCCCACATCTCAGGCTCTGGAGTCAGACCCTGGATGAAGTACCTACAGGTGGCTGGCTCTGGGAGCATCTCTGCCTCTCTGTGGTTGGAACAGACTGGCAGGGCAGAATGGATTTGTGTGCGGGGACTGTGGAAACATTGTGGCTATATGGGAGGGTGTTGGGTGTGGCTGGATCTCTGGGTAGTCATTGTGGGCTGCCCCACACTTCTCACTTGGGGCTCCCTGATTGCCTGGGGTGGGTCATTGTGATGGGATCCATTTCACACTGAGGACTTAACAGATCCTTTGGGTGGTTCTTGTGGCAGTGCAGATGAATATTGCATACACTGGGGCTGTTGCCTGGGCACTGGTTGCCTTGGAGGAGAGCAGGTGAGGGTGAGACTATGCCAACAGACCCGATCAAACCCTCCCATCTGATAAAAAAAAAAGAGGAGATCTACCATGTCCAACTTGGGTGTCACCTTGGATACTCTCCCAACCCTGGAGCACTGAACAGAACTATATAGCCATACCCAGTACATACCTCTGGGTATTCACTGAAAGAGCAGACACTCCACTAAGCCACAGAGGTATAGTCCAAAGTTAAAAGCCATCATATGGGGGGAAAACAAGTATTGCCACAAATGGCCTAAAAAAAGCAGAAACTCAAGAAACAAGAATAAGGAAGACAACATGAGGCACCAAAAACACATAACAACACTACAATACTAGAATGTGAAGATGAAGAGATTGATGAAATGCTAGAAATGGAATTCAAAACATTAGTCATAGGATTACTCAGAAGCAATCAGAAGCAAATCCATAAATTAAAGAAACCCATACATGACATGAATAAAAAATTTTCTCATGAATTTGAGATTTTAAAGAAAAACCAAAATGAAATACTAGAAATGAAGAATTCAATAGATCAAATAAAAATTCATTGCAAAGCCTTAGAAACAGACTCAGTGAGGCAGAAGAAACAATATCTGAATTAGAAGACAAATTTCTGGAAATTTTATAGTCAGACTAAAAAAAGAGAGAGAAAAGAAATTAGAAAAATTAAAAATAGTGTTGGAGATTTATGGGATGTTATCAAATGACCCAACATATAGGTCTTAGGAGTTTCTGAAGGTATGGAAAGACAGAATGGGTTAGAAGGCTTATTTAGTGAAATAATTTTAGAAAGCTTCCCAATTTGTTAAAAGAAAGGGATGCCAAGTACAGGAAGCACATAAATTCCTAATAGACATGACCAAGAAAGATATTTACCACAACACATTGTAGTCAAATTTTCTATAGTAAAACATAAAGAAAAGATTCTAAAATGTGCATAAGAGAAATGTCAGAATCCTTTCAGAGGATCTCCAATTAGATTCAGAGCTGATTTCTCATCAGAAATGCTGGAAGGGAATGGTGATATATAGGCCAAGTCTTGAAAAAATAAAAGCTGTCAATGCAGAATACTGTACCTTGCAAAGTTTGCATTTATGAATGAAGGTGAAATAAAGACCTTCCATAACAAACATAAATTTAAAGAATTTTTCATCTGCAAAAGATTCTTAAGGATGTGCTACACAGAGAAACACAGAAAGATGGCCATCATTATGAGACAATGTGAAGGCAGAAAATCTCCCAATAAAAGTACAAAGGAAATACAAAGTAAACTATAGGAATATTTATGAAAAAATTTCAGGGTCAAGTCATTACTTATTAATAGTAACATTGAATGCAAATAGCCTCAACTCTCCAGGTAGGATGCAGACAGGCTGAACGGATTAAAAACAAGACCCATCTCTTTGTTACCTACAAGAAACACATATCACCACACAGATACCAGCAGATTGAAAGGACTTTAACAGAAAAGACAGAAAAGATAGAAAAAGATATTCCATGCTACTAGAAACCAAAGATGAATGAGTATAGCTATTCTAATACTAGACAAAAAAAGAATTTCAACCCAAAAACTGTTAAGATAGACAAAGAAAGGCATTATGTAATGATTAAGGGATCAATTCAACAGGAAGATATGACTATAATAAATCTATATGTACCCAATTACAAGGCACCTGGCTACTTAAAAGAAATGTTAATAGATCTAAATGGAGACATAGACTTCAATTCAATATTAATGGGGGACTTTAACATCTCACTTTCAGCAATGGACAGATTAACGAGACAGAAAATCAGCAAAGAAACAACAGTTAATAGACACTATAGACCAAATGAATCTAACAGATATCTACAGAACTTTTTATTCTACAGTTACAGAATACACATTCTCCTTTTTTTTTTTTTTTTGACAGGCAGAGTGGACAGTGAGAGAGAGAGAGACAGAGAGAGAAAGGTCTTCCTTTGCCATTGGTTCACCCTCCAATGGCCGCCGCGGCCGGCGTATTGCGGCCAGCGCACCACGCTGATCCGATGGCAGGAGCCAGGTACTTATCCTGGTCTCCCATGGGGTGCAGGGTCCAAGCACCTGGGCCATCCTCCACTGCACTCCCTGGCCACAGCAGAGGGCTGGCCTGGAAGAGGGGCAACCGGGACAGAATCCGGTGACCCGACTTGGAATAGAACCCGGTGTGCTGGCGCCGCTAGGCGGATGATTAGCCTAGTGAGCCACGGTGCCGGCACACATTCTTCTTACCATTGCAGACTTTTCTGTAGGATAGACCACATGCTAGAAAATAAAGCAAGTCTCAGCAAATTAAAAAAAAAAAAAACACTGAAATTATACCATGCAACTTCTTTGACCACATAGAATGAAGCCAAATATCAAAAACTCAAGAATCTCTAGAACATACGCAAACACATGGAGACTGAACAATATGCTCCTGAATGAATAGTGAGCAATTGAAAAAAAAAGAAAAGGGAAATCAAAAAATTTCTGGAAACAAATGAAGATGACAACAAAACATTCTAAAACTTATGGAATACAGCAAAAGCAGTGTTAAAAGGGAAGTTTAGAGCAATTGGTGTCTAACTCAAGAAATGGGAAAGGCACCAAATAAACGAGCTATCAGTGCATTTCAAGGACCTAGAAAAACAACAACAAACCAAACAAAAAATTAGTAGGATAAAAGAAATGATTAAAACTAGAGATGAAATAAACAACATTGAGACCCAAGTAATAATAATAAAAGATTGGTGAGAGGAAGAGCTGTTTTTCTGAAAAAAATAAACAAAATTGATATACCATTGGCCCATCTAATATAAAATGAGAAGACTCAAATCAATAAAAAAGAGATGAAAAAATAGCAATAGTTACCATAGAAATAAAAAGAATCATCAGGAATTACTACAAAGAGCTGTATGTATACAAATTGTGACACCTAGAAGTAATGGATAGATTCCTGGACACATATAGCCAACCAAACCTGAACCATAAAGACATAAGACACCTAAACAAATAATCAATCCAGAGATTGAATCAGAAATAAAGACCCTCCTAACAAAGAAAAGCCCAGGAGGGGACAGCTTCACTGATGAATTCTAACAGATATTTAGAGAAGAATTAATTCCAATTCTTCTCAAGCTATTCTAAACAATTGAAAGGGAGGGAATCCTTGCAATTTCCTTCTATGAAGCCAGCATCACCTTAATTCCTAAACATGAAAAAGATACAGCAGAGAAAGAGAACTACAGACCAATTTCCCTGATGAACATAGATACAGAAATCCTCAACAAAATACTAGCTAATCAAATCCAACAACACGTCAGAAAGATCATCCACCTAGAACAAGTGCAATTCATTCCTGGTAAGTATGGATAGTTCAACATTCACAAATCAAGCAATATTATATATCACATTAACAAACTGAAGAACAGATACCATATGATTATCTCAATAGATGCATAGAAAGCATTTGATAAAATACAACATCTTTTATGAAGAAAACTTTAAGCAAATTGGGTACAGAAGTAACATTGTTCAACGCAACCAAAGCAATTTATGACAAACCCATGGTCAGCATATAATTGAATGGTGAAAAGTTGGAGGCATTCTCACTAAGATCTGGAACCTGACAAGGATGCCCACTCCTACCATTACTATTCAATATAGTCCTGGAAGTTTTATACAGAGCTATTAGGAAAGAAATAGAAATCAAAAGAAAAAAAAAGGGATATAAATTGGAAAGGAGCAATTCAAATTATCAATATTTGCTGATGACATGATTATTTATATAGGGGATCCAAAAGACTCTACTATGAGACTAGTAGAACTCACAAGAGTTTGGCGAAGTTACAAGATATAAAATTAACACATAAAAGTCAATAACCTTTGTATACACAGACAATGCCTTGTCTGAGAAAGAACTTCTAAGATGAATCCCATTCACAATAACTACAAAAAATTAAATACCTTGGAATAAATTTAACCAAGGAGGTGAAAAATCTCTATGATGAAAATCACAAAACATTAAAGAAACAATTACAAGTATCACAAAGAAAGGAAAAATCTTCCATGTTCATGAATTGAAAGAATCAATATCATCAAAATGCCCATACTACTGAAAGCAATAAAGATTCAATGTGATCCCAATGAAAATTCCAAGGACATTCTTTCCACATCTAGAAAAATGATGCTGAAATTCATATGGAAACACAAGAGACCCCAAATATCGAAAGCAATCTTATAAAACAAAAACAAAGCTGGAGGCATCACAATACCAGATTTAAAGGCATACTACAGGGCAGTTATAATAAAAAAACTTTGTATTGGCACATAAACAGATTATAGATCAATGGAATAGAATAGAAACTACAGAAATCAATCCATGCATCTCCAACCAACTTATCTTTGACAAAACAGCTAAAATGAATCCCCAGAGAAAGGTGTCTCTTCAACAAATGGTGCCAGGAAAACTGGAACTCCACATGCAGAAGTATGAAGCAAGACCCCTTCCTTACACATTACACAATAATCCACTCAAAATGGATCAAAGACCTAAATCTACAATCTGATATCACCAAACTATTGGAAAACATTGGGGGAATCTTGCAATACATTGGAATAGGCAAAAACTTCTTGGAAAAGATCCCAGAGGCACAATCAAAGCTAAACTTGACAAATGGGATCACATCAAATTGAGAAGTTTATGCACTATAAAAAGAAACACTCAGCAAAGTGTAGAGGTAACCGACAGAATGGGAGAAAATGCAAACTATGCAACTAATAAAGGATTAAATCCAGAATCTATAAAAAGCTCAAGAGAGTCAACAACAACAAAACAAAGAAGTCAATCAATAAATAGACAAAGGAGTTGAACAGGCACTTTTCAAAAAAGAAAATTCAAATGGCTAACAGACACATGAAAAATTCGTAGGATCACTAGCCCTCAGGGAAATGCAAATCAAAACCATAATGAAGTTTTACTTTACCCCAGTTAGAATAACTTTCCTACAGAAATCAGTAAACAACAAATGCTGCAAGGATGTGAGGAAAAAGGTACCCTAGTCCACTGTTGGTGGGAAATGTAAACTGGTACAGCCACTGTGGAAGACAGTATGGAGTTACCTCAGAAATCTGAATATAGACCTATGATATGACTCACCCATCCCACTCCTGAGAATTTACCCAAAGGAAATAAAATCAGCATATCAAAGAGTTATCAGCACCCCATGTTTATTTTAGCTCAATTCAGAATAGCTAAGATAAGTAACCAATCCACATTACCATCAATTGAAGATTGGATAAAGAAATTATGGTGGGGGCCGGTGCCATGGCGCAGTAGGTTAATCATCCGCCTGCAGCACTGGCATCCCATATGGGTGCCAGTTCTAGTCCTGGTTGCTCCTCTTCCAGTCCAGCTCTCTGCTATGGCCTGGGAAAGCAAGTAGAGGATGGTCCAACTCCTTGCACCTGCATGGGAGACCTGGAGGAGACACCTGGCTCCTGGCTCCGGATTGGCACAGTTCCAGCTGTTGCAACCATTTCAGGAGTGAACCAACAGATGGAAGACCTTTCTCTCTGTCTCTCCCTCTCACTGTCTGTGTTAGGAAACTGGCGCAGTTTTAGCCAGGTGGCCGCATGGCCCAGCTACCTAAGCCAGGCTCCACCCCCATCCTAATGGGATTCGCTGCTCCTGCTTCCCTGCCCGCCCTCAGGCAAAGTTTTATAAGGGCCTGTTCCTGAACATGTGCTCTCTTGGTTCTTCTCTCCTGCACTCTCTAGGTTCTTCTCTCTTGGTCTCTCTCTTGGCTCCTCTCTGCTCTCTTCTCTCCTTGCTAGCTCCTCTCCTCTCTGTTTCTCTCTCATACTCTCTTTCTCTTTCCCTTCGCTGCCCCTTCACTCCGGTCTGTTGGGTGTTCCCCAATAAACCCTTTCTCTTACTCTGGTGTTCGGTGTGTTTTGCGATGGCTAACATTAATGTATAACAGTCTGTAACTCTAGCTGTCAAATAAATAAATAAATCTTTTAAAAAAAGAAACTATGGTATATGTACACCATGGAATATTACACAGCAGAAAAAAATGAAATCCTGTATTTTCAACAAAATGGATGCAACTGGAAACCATTATATTAGTGAAACAAACCAGGACCCAGAAGACAAATACCATATGTTCTCTCTTAGCTGTGGTAACTGAGAGAACCTAAAAAGTAATCTATAGAAATGAAATTGACACTTTGAGATCTGATGCTTTTGAACATCCCTTGTCTTGTCTCAACTGTTAAGCAACAGTTACCTTTTCTTCATACTACTTGTTGAACTCCTTACTTAATGTAGGGTTAATCTTATTTGTATAAATGTAAATGAAGATAGATTTCTGTAAAAAATAAAACTGGGAACAGGAGAGGGAGGAGGAAGAGGGGTAGGAGTGTTGGTGGCAGGGAAGGAGGGGTTGGATGAATAACTATGTTCCTAAATTTATCTCTATGAAACATATGAAGTCTGTATAGCTTAAATAAAATGCTTCTAGTTTTAAAAGAGAAAAAAGAAATTCATTGAACATTTCTTGCATGGCAGATCTTTGATCAAATTCCTCAATTTTGATTGGTCAAAACTGTTATTTTTAAGGATAATTTGACTGTGTAATCTAGTTTTTTTTTTTTTGCTTTCTTTAAAATTACAAAACTCTAAATTTTCAGTCTATCCTCTTCTTGCTTGTATACTTTTTGAAAAGAAGTTTGGGATAATTCCTATCTTTGTCCCTCTCAAAATTATTTTCCGACATCCCAACTCCTGGATTATTTCAAATATTTTTCTCTTATTGTTTTTGTAGTCTAAATTTGATATACCCTTTGTAGATTTTTCAAAAAAATGTATGTTGCTTAGTGTTTTCTAAGCTTCTTGGATCTGTGGTTTGGAAACTGTCATTAATTTGTGGAAAATCTGGACATTATTCTAGTATTTCTTCTGTTTTGCTTTCTCTTCTCCTTTCCTTTACAATTATGTTTCTGTATGGGTGCCAGTTCTAATCCCGGCTGCTCCACTTCCAATCCAGCTCTCTGCTATGGCCTGGGAAAGCAGCAGAAGATGACTCAAGTCCTTGGGCCCCTGCACCTATGTGGGAGACCCGGAAGAAAATCCTGGCTCCTGGCTTCGGACCGGCACAGCTCCAGCCATTGCGGCCATCTGGGGAGTGAACCAGTGGATAGAAGACCTCTTTCTCTGTCTCTACCTCACTCTCTGTAACTCTATCAAATAAATCTTTTAAAAATATGTTTCTGTTACACTTTTAAAAAATCGTCCCACAATTTTTGGATATACTGTTCTTCTTTTTCATCGATTGACACCCCCTTTTCTTTGTAGTTCAGATTATGAAGTTTTTCTTGATCCATCTTCCAGCTCATTGATTCTCTGGTTGTGCCTGGTTTCCTAATGAACTCATCAAAGGTAGTTTTCATTTCTGCTTTTTATTTCTAGAATTTCTTTTGATTCTTTCTCAGAGTTTCCATGTATATAATTCCACTACCTATCTGTTCTTGCATGTTTTCTACGTTTTCCATTAGAGCTTTAAAAATACTCATGATGATAGATATTTAAAACTCACTGTTGCACAATTAAAAATCTGAGTCATATCTGAGTCTGATTCTGATGCTTGCTTTGTCTCTTCTGACTGTGTTTTTTCTGCATTTTATTAGGTCTTGTAATTTTTGGTTGAAAGTTGCATATAATATAGGTTTTTTTAACTTTCATTTAATAAATATAAATTTCCAAAGTACAGCTTTTGGATTACAGTGGCTTTTTACCCCCCATAACTTCCCTCCTACCCATAACCATCCCATCTCCTGCTCCCTCTCCCATTCCATTCACATCAAGATTCATTTTCAATTCTCTTTATATACAGGAGATCAATTTAGTATATATTAAGTAAAGATTTCAACAGTTTGCACCCACACAGAAACATAAAGTGTAAAATACTGTTTGAGTACTAGTTATAACATTAATTCACATTGTACAACACATTAAGGACAGAGATCCTACATGGGGAGTAAGTGCACAGTGAATCCTGCAGTTGACTTAACAACTGACGCTCTTGTTTATGGTGTCAGGATTCCTCACAAGACTGTGGAACTCACAAATTTCTCATTCTTCAGCTTCTCCATATGCAGCTTCCACAAAGTCATCAATTGTATTATCTAAGTTTTCCTACCACTTATGGTTCTAGTAGTTTATTTCTAGGTAAGCAACTCTTACCTGTGGTTTCTGGATTTATGTGTCTCCCTAGATTTTGGGGTGGCAGTTTGCCTTATAGCCTCAAATTTCCGACAGGTTCAGAAGTTATTGATTTTTTAGTTTGTTCATCTTTTCTGGTTGTAACAGCAAAGTGACAACTTCCAAGCCCTTTAAATGCTGGAACTGGAACCATAAGTAGCCCCTTTCATAAGTATACTTTCATAAGTATGGTGATAACTTAGGGGTTGGGAATATCCAGCCCACAGGTGGTATAAGGCCTGCGAAATCATTTGGTCTGGTCCTGCCAAGGCAACCACAGGAGGGGCGTGAAATTCAATAAATTTATAGCAGGCTAATTTTTAAGTTGATACTTCTGTATGGCCCATGAATGATGTTATAAATATCCAAATGGCTCTTTGCAGAAAAAGTTCTCCACCTCTTGGTCTTAGAGTGAACCTGCATGATTTTCAACATTTAAGTATTTTCAAAGCTGCTGCCTACAGTTTTGAAAATTGTGATCAACAGAACAGTAACTAAGCTACAAAGCTAGACGGGGTGGCACCTAGGTGCCTTGTGATATAGCAGTTGACCTTCCATTGCAAGATGGGGCAAAGGAGACTGCAGCCTGAGACTTCCAATTACAGCCCTCTTCCAAGGCTATTCAGTGGCTCTTTCTCACTCAGTTAGGGACAGCCAGATCTGCCCCCAGAACTCCTCTACCTTAATGAAGCCTTAGACAGAACAGGGCTGTAAGCACACAGCCCTCCCGGATCCTGCCTTCCTCCGTGTAATTCCTTTGGATTTGTTGTTCCTCCTACTGCCTTTTGCTTGCACTGCCCGACTGCCTCATTTGACAGCTAACAGTTAAAAGCAATGCGTAGGACCCCATGTTCCACGATCACTGCCTGCACCTTACTGGACACCCTCACTGTTTTGGGGGTCAAGTGGTGAATGGTGAACTGCATTCTGGAGAGCTGCCTATGCAAGGCAGCCAGCTTCCCCGGTATGGAGCCAAATGTTGCCTCTAAGCGGGGCATTTGAGCAGCATCTCTCCAGGCCTGATAATGAAATCAGGTCTTTACTTCAGGGGAGAGGTTGGTGGCTACAGAATCTGGTAATGATGCTGGCAGGGCACCAGCAGCAGGCAGCCCTCATTTGTTTTGCCGCCTAGTACCAGGGAGAGATCATTGTTTATTATGGCTCAAAGGCAGTAATCATTTCACATAATGTGAGGATTTTTTTCACTCAATTACTTTCATGCTTTGGGCTGATGAGAATAATAATCATGTGTTGATTACTGGTATCTTGACAGACGATGTTCAGAAATGCGGGTCACTGCTCATTGCTACCCTTTCCCCCCAAAATACTGAAAGTTGTGATTTGGAACCTTTCAGTCACCACTTTCCCATCCCACAGTTTCTTATGCCAGGAAGACCAAGACAAAATAGTTCTTTCAGGGGCCCCCAATTCCTGCAGTCTGCCCTATGGGATAATTTATGCTGATTTGTTCTAAAGAGACAGGCATGCATAATTCATGTCCTGTGCATTTCAGCTTTTGGCCATTGAAAATACTATCTCTCTTTTGGCAGTGCTTGCAGAAACTAGCTACAATAAACATTTCATACCTCAGTGGACACTCTTTTCGCAGCTAATAGGAGCCTGACTTAAATGTAGACTCCATCATGAGAGGAGTGTATTTAATGATGAATTCAGCTGAGCATTTTTCCCTTCCAAAGCATAAAATGAGCTTATTATCAGTATCAATAGTTGGTTTTTCTCAAAAGGAGTCAAGGTGTGAATGGGCATGAAAGGGAAATTAAATTGAAACTCTTGGTGGCTTCATGGTTGGAGGCCAGTTTAAAACTCAAACTCTAATAACTGCTTTTGAACCAGGCAGGAGAAATGTAAGGTCAGAAAGCAGAGATCTGAAGGATGGCATTAGGGCTGAGCTTCCCACCCAGAAGGCGAAGGACCAGACAGACTGGAGGCTTTTGAAGGTACCAGCTCCACAGCTGAGGGGAGCTGCATTTATACCCATGTAGACTACAGCTGTACTAAAAATAATCTACACAAGTGGAGCCAAAGCTCATCCGGCTGTTTCTCCCTTCAAACCCTTTCAATGGCTGTCCATTTCATGTGAGATGAGGCCAATGAGCCTCCTCAATTGCTTGTGTCTCTACTAATGCTTCACCTTCATCAAGACCCAATTTGCCCCCCCTTTATTGGGCTCCAGCTCCCAAAGCTTTCCCTTGCTTCTCCACAACTACATGCTTATACCTTGGAAACTTCTGCTAAGCTTTGGGGTCTATCCTAAATATCACTCCTTCAAGGAACTTGTCCTCCTTATTCTGACAAGTTAAATTCCTGTTAAATGTGCTCATGTCCCTTTGGCTTCTGTGTTTTTTAAATTATTTACACAATTTTTGATGTTTGTGTCCTCCCACTAGACTGTAAGCTCTTTAAGGATACCTAAAGGCTTGTTCACAGAAGTATTCACCTAGGGCGTAATAAGCCCTGCATAAAGAGACATTAAATGAGTGCATGGATCAGAGTACCAGTTCTCAAACATTTTGGGAATCAGAATCACTTGCTGGCACACAGATTAGCAGGCCCACAGAATTTCCAGTTCATGTGAGTGGGACTCACTAATCTACATTTCTAATGAGTTCCCAAAGGGTCCTGGGACCACATTTTGAGAATCACACAACTGTGGGAAGCCATTCCACTGCTATGTTCTTACCTTGGGGACCGTAGCTTACAAAACAGCATTCTGGATCCTTAAGTAAGCCATTCTATGTTCTTTCTAATCAGTCAAGAAATCCCACTGCTTCCTTCTTTGAGGTTCCTTTGTACCTTTCCATTCCTTCTCCTCCACTATCTAGATGGGAACATTTTAACTTTACACCATAATCATGCTCTTGCCCCTCCTCTCTGCTCCTTGAACCCTCATTTACTTTACTAATAATTTTGCATGCCTCTGAGACCATTATGGCTATGCCTGACCTAATCTGAAATCTTGCTGGAGATCTCAACATTCAAGGATTTTCATACCTGGACTTTTTGCAGTGTGTGTTGCTAACCTGTCACAAATTCAGTATCCTACTTTTCATAGCTTATCATACTTCATTGTCTGTATTTCTCAATAGGTTGGCAGCTACATAGGGGTAAGCATCCTAACAGTCTTGTGTACTAACAGAAACCTGATTCTTAGTTGTTGCATTATAAAACATTATTGAAAAGATGAAAGTCACTGAACAGTAGAGTCTTCCTCCTGCATAAGAATAATAATAATAATCCTAAAGAGTACTTAACTGAAGTTACTCTACACCAAAATTCTTTTTGGCATTATACACATATCTATTTAATCTTACACCAAGTATCCTCATTTTACAGTTAAGGCAACCCAGATGCAGAGAAGTTAATTTGTCTAAAAATGTGCTGGCTCAAGTGTTCATATCCAGGAATTTGGCTGTAGAAATTCATTATCTTGCCTACCATACTGTTTAGACTGAAGTGTGGCACAATGATGCTTAAAAATTAACAGGAGGGCTGACTCTATGGTGTAGCAAGTTAAGCCTCCGCTTCTGGCACCAACATCCTATATGGGTGCTGGTTCATGTCGTGGCTGCTCCTCTTCTGATCTAGCTTTCTGCTAGTAGCTGTGGAAAGCAGTGGAAGATGGTTCAAGTGCTTGGCCCCTGCACACATGTGGGTAGACCTGGAGGAAGCTCCTGGCTTCTGACTGTTGTCACCTACCCTTGACCATTGTGGCCATTTGGGGAAGGAACCAGTGGATATAAGACCTTTCTCTCTGTCTCTCCTCCTCTCTTGTCTGTAATTCTATGTCTCGAATAAACAAATAAAATCTTAAAAATTTGATGACCCATTCTTTCCACTGGGATCTCACTCACGGAGATCACGGAGATCTTTCATTTAGTTTTTTTTTTTTTTTTTTTTTTTTTTTTTTTTTTTTTTTCCCCAGAGTGTCTTGGCTTTCCATGCCTGAAATACTCTCATGGGCTTTTCAGCCAGATCCGCATGCCTTAAGGGCTGATTCTGAGGCCAGAGTGCTGTTTAGGACATCTGCCATTCTATGGGTCTGCTGTGTATCTCACTTCCCATGTTGGATCATTCTCTCCCTCTTTTATTCTATCAGCTAGTAGGGTCATCAAAGAAGGAGGTACCTTTCTCTGAAGGGAGGAAAGAACTTCCACTTTGACCATGGCCTTGTCTAAAATTATCAGAGTCAGTGAACTCAGGGGGCTTCCACAGCCTTGGCAGCTCATGACAAGAGCCTAGGTTGATTACTGAGGCCATAATGACAAGAGTGTCAATTTGTTAAGTCAACAGCAGGAGTCACTGTGCACTTACTCCTCATGTAGGATCTTTGTCCTTAGTGTGCTGTACATTGAGATTTAATGCTATAACTAGTACTCAAACAGTATTTTTCACTTTATGTTTCTGTGTGGGAGCAAACTGTTGAAATCTTTACTTAATGTATGCTAAACTGATCTTCTGTATATAAAGAGAAACGAAAATGAATCTTGATGTGAATGGAAGGGGAGAGGGAGTGGGAAAGGGGAGGGTTGCGTGTGGGAGGGATGTTATGGGGGGAAGCCATTGTAATCCAAAAGCTGTACTTTGAAAATTTATATTCATTAAATAAAAGTTTAAAAAAATATTAAAAATTTTACCTGAAATATTAACAATCTTAAAAAAAATTGACCAGAAATGCTAACAATCTATTGTGCTTATTCCAGCTTATTCAGCTATACATAATTACCAAAAATAACTCTGAGTGTCTTTTATATGCAAGGAACTAATACAGACACTGAGGAGGGAAGAACGGTTGGGATACAGAATTCTAGTCATATGGATGGAGTCAGACACCCTGTGTTCCACCACTTTCTTAGCTATGTGATCTTGGGCAAGTTACTCAGTCTTTCTGTCTTCTGGTCCTCCCTCATCTTTAAAGTGGGAAAATATTTTCCACAAAATCTGTGCCAGGATTAAATGTAAGAGTGTATATAAAGCACTAAGTGCAATGACAAGCAAATTGTGCATGTGTAATAGATGAGAGTCATCATTCTATTCCTGCCCTTGAGGAATTTTTTGAATACTGAGGAAACAGAAACTGGTAATGATTCTCCTGGATTAAGAATTAAGCTACTCAATCTTATACAACAACAACAAAAAAAGCTGGAGTCATCACAATACCAGATTTCAAGACATCCTACAAGGCAGTTATAATCAAAACAGCCTGGTACTGGTACAAAAATAGATGGACAGACCAATGGAACAGAATAGAAATACCAGAAGTCAACCCAAACATTTACAACCAACTTATATTTGATCAAGGAACTAAAACCAATCCCTGAAGCAAGGACAGTCTCTTCAACAAATGGTGCTATAAAAAACTGGATTTATACATGCAGGAATATAAAGCAGGACCCGTTCCTTACACAAAAATCCACTCAACATGAATTAAAAATCTAAATCTATGACCTGACACCATCAAAATAATTGAGAACATTGGGGGAAACTCTGAAAGACATTGGCAAAGAGTCCTTGGAAAGACCTCAGAGGTACAGGCAATCAAAGCCAAAATTAACAAATGAGATTACTTCAAATTGAGAAGCTTCTTTATGGCAAAAGAAACAGTTAGGAAAGTGAAAAGGCAACCAACAATATGGGAGAATTATTTGTAAACTACACAGCTGATAAAGGATTAATAACCAGAATCTACAAAGAGATCAGAAACTCCACAACAACAACACAAACAACCCCGTTAAGAGATGGGCAAAGGACTTAGGCACTTTTCAAAAGAAGAAATCCAAATGGTCAACAAACACATGAAAAAATATTCAGGATCACTAGCCATCAGGGAAATGCAAATCAAAACCACAATGAGGTTTCACCTCAATGCAGAATTGCTCTCATACAGAAATCAACAAACAATAAATGCTGCGAAGATGTGGAGAAAAAGGTATCCTGATCCACTGCTGGTCAGAACGTAAACTGGTAAAGCCACTATGGAAGACAGTTTTGAGATACCTCAAAAATCTGAATATAGACCTACCATATGACCCAGCCATCCCACTCCACGGAATTTACCCAAGGGAAAGGAAATCAGTAAACAAAAGAGTTATCTGCACCTCCATGTTTATTGCAGCTCAATTCACAATAGCTAAGACAGGGGATTCCAATTCAATCCCATCAAGGTGGCATGTACCAATGCCATCTCACTGTTCCAGGTGATCAATTTCAGTTCACAGTTGGTCATGGTGGAGGGACTGGGAGTCAAAGGGAGCACATAGACAAGTCTAGTACCTGCTAACGCTAACCGATGGAGTAAATAAAGGGGAGAGTGATCCAACATGGGAAGTGAGATACTCAGCAGACTCATAGAATGGCAGATGTCCTAAATAGCACTCTGGCCTCAGAATCAGCCCTAAAGGCATTCGGATCTGGCTGAAAAGCCCATGAGAGTATTTCAGGCATGGAAAGCCAAGACACTCTGGCAAAAGATCTCTGTGAGTGAGATCCCAGTGGAAAGAACAGGTCATCAAAGAAGGAGGTACCTTTCTCTGAAGGGAGGAGAGAACCTCCACTTTGACTATGACCTTGTCTAAACAAGATAAGAGTCGGAGAACTCAGAGGGCTTCCATAGCCTTGGAAACTCATGACTGGAGCATAGGGAGATTACTGATGCCATAGACAGGAGTGTCAATTGGTAAAGTCAACAACAGGAGTCACTGTGCACTTACTCCTCATGTAGGATCTCTGTCCTTAATGTGCTGTGCATTGAGATTTAATGCTATAACGAGTACTCAAACAATATATTTCACTTTGTGTTTCTATGGGGGTGCAAACTGCTGAAATCCTTACTTAATGCATACTAAACTGATCCTCTGTAAAAAAAAAAAAAAAGAAATTATCAATTCCCAACTTGACTCTCACTGGGATTAAACATGACAATAGGTCTGATCTGATTTCATCATCATTTAAAAAAAATCATCTATTATTTTTCACTTTATGTTTCTGTGTGGGAGCAAACTGTTGAAATCCATACTTAATGTATACTAAGCTGATCTTCTGTATATTAAGATAATTGAAAATGAATCTTGATGTGAATGGAAGGGGAGAGGGAGTGGGAAAGGGGAGGGTTGTGGGTGGGAGGGACGGTATGGGGGGGAAGCCATTGTAATCCATAAGTCGTACTTTGGAAATTTATATTCATTAAATAAAAGTTTTTTTAAAAAAAGACATGGAATCAACCTAAATGCCCATCAACCAAAGACTAGATAAAGAAATTATGGAATGTGTACACTATGGAATACTACACAGCAGTAAAAAAAAAAAAAATCAGGTAATTTGCAACAAAATGGATCAATCTGGAAAAATTCATACTTAGAGAAATAAGCCAGTCCCAAAGGGACAAATACTATATGTTCTTTCTGATCTGTGAGAACTAATAGTACAACTAAAACAAAAGCTGTAGAAGTGAAATTTGAGAAGCAATGACTTGAACAGCCCTTATTTTGACTGTCAAGGAACAGTTTTTATTTTTTTATTTTACTTTTTTTCTCTTTCTCATACTATATATTGAACTGTTTACTTAACATAGAGTTAATCATATGTATCTAAAGTCAAATGAAAATAGATCTCAGCAGAAAATAAGAGGGGGAATAAGAGAGGGAGGAGGAAATTTGTAACTATAAAGCTGTATAGTTCTGCATACATTTCTACGGACTTACTTCTAAGGGTACAGTTTAAAAACTTGTCTTGGGACTCCAAATCCCATTAAAATTGGTGTAAAAATGCCATATTAATTGTTAAAGTGATCATATTAAGTGTTAAAATGAACATACAAATAAGATTAAGTGCTAAAGAGATCATATAAATAGCATCAAATGCCTGGTATTAATTAAAAAGAGGAAATGTCCAACATAGGAAGCAGTCCACACAGCACACTCATGAATGACAATCACTTTAAGTAACACTCTGACCTCAGAATCAGCCCTTAAGGCATTCAGATGTGGCTAAAAAGCCCACAAGAGTATTTCAGGCATGGAAAGCCAAGACACTGTGGCAAAAAATATCCTACATGAAGGATCTCTGTGAGTGAGATCCCAGTAGAAAGAAGGGGCCATCAAAGAAGGATATACTTTTCTTTGAAGGGAGGAGAGAACTTTCATTTTACTTATGCCCCTGTCTAAATACCACTGGAGTTTGTGGTCACAAAAGGCTTCCATAGCCTAGGCAGCTCATGGCAAGAGCCTCAGGTGATCACTGATGTCATAAATAAGAATGTTAATTGTTAAATTAACAACAGAAGTCACTGTGCACATACTCCCCACATAGGACCTCTGTCCTTAATGAGTTTTATTATGAGAATTAACTGCAAAACTTGTTCTCAAACAGTACTTTATACGTTGTGTGAGTGTGTGGGTACAAACTGTTGAAATCTTTACTTAGTACAGAGTTGGTCTTCTGCATATAAAGTTAATTAACAATGAATCTTAATGAAGAATGGGATGGGAGAGGGAGTAGGAGGGGGGACAGGAATGTGGGTGGGAGGGTGGGTATGGGGGAAGAACCACTATATTCCTAAAGTTGTACCTATGAAATTTGTATTCATTAAATAAAACCTTTTAAAAAAAGAATTCAGCTACAATAAGCAGTTGTCCCAATATATGCAAGACGAAACACCATTCATGTCCAGGGTAGGTCCCCAGAGCTATAGAGGAAGGGTGGATATTGTTCAGATTAAAAAAGAAAGCAAACTGAAAAATCATAAAACTATTCACAAATAAAGACATTTTGAACACTTATTTATTATCTAGTGAGCAACTGCATGTCAGAAATTGTGCGAGGTACTAGGAATTTAAAGAAGAAAATGGTGTTTATTTTATTTTCTCTCAAAGCTGTTTACATCACCCACGTTATTTTTGAACTTTTGTTACTGACTCCCTTGAGCACTGTATTAAGAATGATTCTGCTCAAATGGTAAACACACCAGGGTTTATATGTTAATAGAATTAGAAGGCATTGGTAGGCAGGCTCCTGTCATAGACTTTGAACAATTAGGAAGATATGATGCAGTCACATTAAATCTATATTTCACCCATCCCTTTTTTCCTCTTTCTCCTCTTCAAACTATTGTGCCTTACATAGTAAAAGAGTTATATCATGATGAGAAGATAGAATATTATGGACATTTAAATTACAAAAGTTGGAAGTGGGGTTTGGGTTTTTATGCACTATATTTTCTCAGGTAAAATACACCCATAGATCATATGGTACACATATTATTGAAAGTAACATCTGTACATCTGTACATACATATGTAAAACATCTAAATACACACATACACACACTCAAAAACACAAGTTTGAAACTATCAAAAATTTACCTCTTCCGAGCCTATGGGACCAATTTAATCCTAGTGCAGCAGGCCCCAAGGCAACCATCAAACACTGCACAGACAACTGCTTAATAGGTGCTTACGAGGAAGGCTTGCAACAGCTTTCAGAAATAGGATGAGTCGGTTTAGATGAGAGTGAGTATATAAAAGGGCCCTGTGTGCAGAAAAACACCTTCATTGCATCTTTCTCCTTATATAGAGAAATCTGTTTAATTTATATTTTGCTTGATAGAATTTAAATATTGAAATAAGGCCTCTTTAAGAAATGATAAAACAATTTTCACCTAGAACAGTGAATTTCAAACTTTAGTGTGCATTACTATCACTGGAGCCTATTACAAAAATGCAAGGTGAGACCTGCTGCATCATTTCTTGAGGATGGGGTTCAGGAATGAGAATGCTGTCATGCATCCTGACGGTTCTGCCTTTTATCTGTGGCCAACACTTTGAGAAACAGCAAAGTGTAAATTAAAAACAGGCAAGGTCCTCTTCAGAGCTAGGCAGAAGACAAAGACAAAAGACAATATAATGCTTGTTGATCTGGTTGGCAGAAGAGATGGTTAAACTACTTCAAAACTGAGAGGCAGGTGAGGAAGCTAAGCACTGGGAGTGTCGGCAGCAAGAGAAGCTATGAAAGGAAGCACATTTATAATACAAAGAGCAGGTGACAAACAAGGCAAAGGAGATGATGTCAGGATAGGTAATAGAGATGAATTCACAAAACATACTGAGATTGATAAGGCTTCTCAGGATTAGTAGTTAGGATTAGATTTGTTCTACATCTTCTCTGAAGGGATATTTTCCTATTTAATGGAAACCTTTTTTCCTATTGTCTAAATTAGTGTTTACTTTATGTACACACACACATACACACACACATACACACACACATGCTATATAGGTTTCATATTAATTTCAACACTGGCTAATGGGAATTGTTAGCTATTTCAGAAATTAAGGATAAATTTCATGGGATGCTGTGAAGGGTAAATGCAAGGATATGTGGGAAGCTCTTTATACAGTTCCTGGCATGGACAAATTATATTTATTTCCATTAATTATTAATACACAATTATGTCTTTGAGAACATTTCCTGTTGGTGGGATCAAGGTTGCAGGTCACAGAGCAAACTTAAAAGCACAATGGTTCCACGGTCCCTGGCGATGCACAAAGTTCCTATTGAAGGAGAGGACACATCTCAAGCAATAATGGTAAGAAAATGAATCTGGAGTCCCAGAAATCAGAAAGGATGATGCAAGGCCACAGAGATAAGACAGAGGGAAACCTGGGCCCCAAGGAGAAGGTTTGCTTACCGTAAGAGCCTGCTCATATAAAGCTGTAGCCAGCTATCATGGAGGTGTTAGGTAAAGCCAAACATTATGGGGAGGAATTGTGATGCTAGGTGAGCACTTGACAGTTGGTTCATGTTCAATCCGAACTTGGACATGAGAAACACCTGTGAGTGAGGTGATGCCTGATTTTTGAGAGAAAAGTATACAAGAAGCACATATTTACCTTTATCTTAATTTCCTCTTATCGTATAGCATGTTGAATTCTGGCTAATTTAAACATCGGATATTTATATATTGACTAATATGTAAAACATCACAAACTAATAGAATTACTGGTATTTAAGTAATTAACTTAAGAGAAAGCCTTACAAAATTTCTGAGATACAGAAAAAGCTTATTATTGTTTTACCATGGTGAAACAGAAAGGCTCAGAGAACCTCCCTTCATTTTTTGAGGTAAATATCTGGCAATCACAAATTTATAAAATATTCAGAAATGAAATAATGAAATAATTGTATAATAATAATGAAATAACCAAATAATGAAAGCACTGAGAAGCCAACACACATTAAGTTTCTCATAGCAAATATTGGGTGGCTGTTCTGGGTCCTGATACCACAAGGATGCTGGAGTTATGCACAATTTCTTCAGTTTGAGTGATTGAGTCACTCATTTTTCCAGAAGCTAATTAACATCATTTGAGGTAAAATTCTAGTAAGTTCTGTTCCTACCACATATTATAAACAACAGACTATAGAATGTCATGGGAAGATGGAACTATTAGCAGTAAAAATTGATAGGAACAGATCCAGTAATGATTCAGGAAATAGAAAATTTTCAAAAGGCAAGATATTGGTTCAAAACAACACTGGCATCACTCAAGTGATTAATTCTTGTAAGAGTTATTTATTTATTTGAAAGAGTAAAAGAGGGAGAGAGATCTTCCATCTGCTGGTTCATTCCCTAGATGGATGTGATGGCCAGGTCTTGGCCAGGCCAAAGCCAGGAGCTTCATCCAGGTAACCCACGTGGTTCAGGGTCCCAAGGACTTTGACCATCCACTGCTTTCCCAGGAGCATTAGCTGGGAGGTGGATCAGAATTGAAGCAGCCAGGACACAAACTGGCACTCATGTGAGATGCCAGTATCACAGGTGGCGGCTTTACTTGGTATGTTACAATGCGGGCCCCCAAGTGATTATTCCTTAAACATTATACACTCACATCCTTCTTTGAAAAGTATCGGCAGTAATCAAAGCAATAGTTTACAGCATTGCTTTGTTTGCATAAGACATGAACTTCCTTTGTACCATCAGAATCCCTGCTATGTACAGCATGGCGTGCAGGTAGGGCCTCAAGTAATCAATTCATAAATTAGTTAATTACCCGGAATTTTTATGAGTACCTACTGTATGTCAGGTAGTCGTCTAGGGGTAGGAATACTAAAGTGAAAAAAGACAGAAAAATTCCTGCACATGTTAGCATTGGGTGGGTGAGTAGGTAACACATTTAGTCTGTCACATAGTGATAAGTGTATGGAAAAAATGAGACGTGGGTAAAGGAGTGCCAGGTGGGTTGCAATTCTAAATGGGTGGCTAAAGGAGGCCTCCCTTGAAGTGGCACCTGAGCTAAAGATATGACAGAAGTGAGGCAGCAAGTGTGGTAATGTGTGGAGGAAGAGTGGCCCTGACAGAAAGCACAGTGGACGCAAAGGCCCCTGGAGTTCAGGGACAGGATTAACCTGTTATCTGTGCAGGCATATCTGACATGCTGAGATACAGCAAGGAAAGCAGTGTGAGCAAAAAGAATAGAATCTCACAAGAAAAGTTAATGAGATGTGGCAAAATACGTAGGTCTCTGCAGAGCGCTTGACTTGGTGTTAGATGGGAAACCACTGCAAGATTTGGCCTGTTTTACAATCTTAAAGGGTCACAAAAGATTCTAAGGGATCAAAGATAGAAATCAAGAACTTCTGAAGACTACTGGAGTAATTCAGATGAGAGATAATGTGTCTTTCACCAAGGTGTGGAGGTAAAGGTCAGAGTGAAATTCATCATGGATATTGAGAGAGACTTGAGGTGTAGTATGAGAAGAAAGAACTGACAGATATCGAAGCTCTAGGTTGAACAACCAGACATATAGATGAAGTCAGTGCATATTGTCAACAACATATGAACACAGGCTTTCGTTAAGAATGTAAACAAAGGGGCTAGTGCTGTGGCGTAGCAGGTTAAGCCGTGGCATTCAGTGCCAGCATCCCAAATGGGTACCAATTCCGAGTACTTGCTGCTCCGCTTTTGATCCAGCTCCCTGCTAAGTGACCAGGGAAAGCAGAGGAGGATGGTCCAAGTGCTTGTGCCCCTGCACCCACGGGGGAGACCCAGAAGAAGCTCCTGGCTCCTGGCTTCGTCCTGGCCCTGTCCCGGCCATTGTGGCCATTTGGGGGGGGTAAACCAGAGGATGAAAGCTCTCTCTCTCTCTCCCTTTCTCTCTGTAACTCTGCCTTTCAAATAAAAAAATAAATCTTTAAAAAATACCATACAATGGGGATTAAATCTCATATTAGCTCCAACAGGACACACTCAAACCATATTCAGACCACAGCAGTGGGTCTCCCTTATATTCAATTACAATGTTAATTATGGGAAATAACAGTCATTTCCTTAATTTTTGCTATTACTAATGTTCACATTGGAGTTTATCAATATATTTGAACTATACAGAAAGGTCAGTCTGGAGGTGTGTTATTGAAAGGACATTAGGTATCTTGAAAATTCTTTCAACTACTTTCCCTGTTCCAGTGCTGCCTGTGGGATCTTTATCCTCTGCTTAAACATTCATTAATGCAAAACTTGCAACCTCCTGATAGGAAATAATAGAATTAAAACATTAATAGGGATAGATCATACTTTACCACATTTGGATTCCAAGTGTCTAGCACAGTACAGTGTCTAGTGTGTAGGATTCACTCAGTGCATATTTCTGGGTGGAATACAAGATTTCAGTTTGGGTTTGGGGGAAGGAGGGAGAGATGTCTGAACCCATGGGAAAAATCTGAAAAATAGTGTGCTTTCCTAAGATAGAGAGGCTGTTCTATACATTCAGGAAGAGTGACTTAATAAAGCTACACCTAGTAGAGGTTCTCAGGGCGCAGGCTCTAACAAAAGGATAAGGATGAGTCATCATTAATATATCAGTCTTTGCATGTGAATAGATGCTGGAAAGCAATTTATTTTCTTAAGTAGCTCAATTATTCCATGGCAAATTGTTCACCCTGTTAATTTGCTTAGTAAATACTACTTTCTTAGTGGGCGCAAATCTAAACCCTGTATTTACTTGTACACTTTTGATAAAGTGCCAAACTCCCCAGGGCCACATAGTGCACACACACACACATGAGAATAGAGATATAGATATTCCTGAGAATTAGGATTTAATATAACACAATCACATTCATACTTTCCCAACTTGATATTGATTCTAATAATAATAAAGCCTGACTTAATGAAGCTTTTTTTTTTTTTTTGACAGGCAGTGTGGACAGTGAGAGACAGAGACAGAGAGAAAGGTCTTCCTTTTGCCGTTGGTTCACCCTCCAATGGCCGCCGCGGCCGGCGCACCGCGCTGATCCGAAGGCAGGAGCTAGGTGCTTATCCTGGTCTCCCATGGCGTGCAGGGCCCAAGCACTTGGGCCATCCTCCACTGCACTCCCTGGCCACAGCAGAGAGCTGGCCTGGAAGAGGGGCAACCGGGACAGAATCCGGCGCCCTGACCGGGACTAGAACCCGGTGTGCCGGCGCCACAAGGCGGAGGATTAGCCTAGTGAGCCACGGCACTGGCTTAATGAAGCTTTGTATTGTTAGGTCAAGGGCTCTTCATATCTAACCTTGTTCTTGAATATAAATGAACCATTCAAATGGAGGAGGCCATAACTTCCTGGAGATTGAGACCATACAGAGGATATTTCTCAAATATATTCACAGATCAGTGGTGGGCTTGCAGTAGAGTTTGGAGATAATCAATAAATGAAATTGGAGCATCCACCATGTTGTGCTGTATTTGTTATGTTTTGCATAAACTGAACAGTCTCTGTGCTTCCACCCACCTGAGTAGAACAACAGAGTAGTGGATGAATTTTTGTGATATTTTATAATTTTACTTTATTTGGCAAATAATAATTGTGCCTACTTATGGAGTATATTACGATATTTTGATATATGTTCACATTGTGGAATGACCAAAGCAAACAAATCCAGGACCTCACATACTTATAAAATTTCCTAACAGTCAATGGATTTAGTTGGATCCTTGGGTTTGCCATTCACTTGCTGTATGACCCTTAGTTATTGGCCCCTCAATAACTCAGTTTCCTCATCTATGGAATGGGGACAATGAGGTGTCTCCTGTGCAGCACGGTTGTGGCTGTGGGATGAGTGGGGATGATTATGATCTGCTCTCGAATGCCGGCTGTGATTATTGTTCCCCAGGGTTGACTGGACACATCTGGGAGGACTCTGCCAGCTCCTTTTAAACAGTGTGCAGCAGCAAGCTATCCACAACACACACTCATCTCTCAAAGAAAAACAAATCATTATAGGGAGATATTAGCGATTCTAAAACTATTGGGCAAAACCACACTTCACCATAATCCTCCGAATCCTCCTTAAAACACCTTCAATCTGGAGTGTTATTGTGACAGCCAACTGGGTGGAAGGCAGACAGTACCTATTAGAAGTTGTTTGGAGATTAAGGCTCAGCGAACAGCTGGGTACCTTTGTTACCGGCAGGCTGCTGACTCAAAATGATGAGGGAAAAAAGAAAAGAAAAAAAAAAAAAGCCTCACTGGGATGAAGAGAGGAGAGAAAATCTGCAGAGGCAGGGGAAAAATGAAAACAGCTTTGGCCTTTGAAAACAGATTGCTCTGCTGTCCTGTCATGAAGTAGGTGTATGGGCATTCACAATTCCACACAGAGCCTGATCCAATTCTTTAAAAAAAATATGCAACATGATAAAAATCCAGGGCCAGGTGCAGACTGTTTTCTCTTGGTACTCTGTTTGAGGAAGCATTTGTTGCTCTATTTCTAGTAGTGACGCACACTCACTACCCACTCTCTCATCACCCAGCCCTGCTTCAGTCTGCAGGATTAGCCATGTTGGCCACAGAAGGGCTCCTGCTGGGTCAGTGGAGGGAGATGCTGCCCTTGTCAACCAGAAACATGATTCGCATAACTAACTGCGTGTGCCTTTTGAGTGTAGACTTTCAGTTTTTTGTGGATGTCGTTACTGCTTATGGAGAACCAGATACCGGAAATCCCTTCCATCTCTCAGTGTCCCTGGCCACTCTCATTCAATATTGAAAGCAGGTTGAGGAAGCAGGCAGAACAAATTTTCCCAGCTACTTTTTTTTTTTTTTTTGACAGGCAGAGTGGACAGTGAGAGAGAGAGAGACAGAGAGAAAGGTTTTCGTTTGCCGTTGGTTCACCCCACAGTGGCCGCTGCGGCCGGCACACTGCGCTGATCCGAAGCCAGGAGCTAGTGCTTCTCCTGGTCTCCCATGCAGGTGCAGGGCCCAAGTACTTGGGTCGTCCTCCACTGCACTCCCTGGCCACAGCAGAGAGCTGGACTGGAAGAGGAGCAACCGAGGCAAAATCCGGCGCCCCGACCAGGACTAGAACCTGGTGTGCTGGCACCGCAGGCGGAGGATTAGCCTAGTGAGCCGCGGCGCCAGCCCCAAGCTACTTTCACAGATGAAAATACTGAGCCTCCACCGCCGTCAGGCAACCCGTCCAGAGTCAAAGAATTAGTTGGCGGACCTCAATCCTAGAATGGGAACCTATAACCCACTATTGAACATACATTGTCACAGAGATCCTGCCAGAAATACTCTTCACTTTGTACAATGTGACAGTGACAGTAACTGTGCCTTCCAAAAGTACTACTTTGGTTTATCTGAGTCATAACTGATCCAGTCAGTGGTGTCACATCAAGGGAATTGTGTGTAGCAAAGGGATAGAATTTTAAAACTTACTCTTCCACCAGTCTTCTGCTTCCCCTTGGGTAAGAAAAATATTTGAGCCTGAAAGTTTGATGAGAACATTCTGATTAACCTCATTCTTTCTCTGATAATTTTTCCCAGTATAATTTCTGCAGCTTTCATTTGAGATGAGAAATATCTTAGAAAATGAGAAAACATAGCATAACAGAGCCAGCGCTTTTGCAGCTAAAAATACAAACCTTATACCAGTCTGCATTTGCTCCCATGTGTTAGTGGTATGTGTGAATTATGCCTTTCATTCCCTTCGCACATTTCCCCTGGGCCCAGCACAGTGTGTTGTGCACTAAATAGCTGTTCATGAATTCTTTTTACAAATGATCATTGAGCGAGAATGAGTACCCTCTGAAATGGGAGCACGCTGGGGGTACTGAGGCCACTCTAGAAGGCTGGTTACCACCCATCTGCACGGCCCTACCACTCTGCCCTACTGAAATCAGTGCACTTCACTGGTGGTAGAGGCGGCAGAGCACTAGTGATACCAGTTGCCATGATTTGCTTTAAAAAGGTATCCAGAAAGGAAAATCACCAATGTGTGAATTAGGCAATTTCATCAGAGAATGCTTTTTTTTCCTCCCAGTTTTTCAGCCTTTGAAGATGGATGGATCAGTATTTTAATGACAAAAAACCCACAATAATTACTTAGATTTTTTTGAAGTATTTTCATTCTGCTTAGGATTAATGCTGCCGTTAATAAACTCGTATTTCCTGTGAAATGTTGAGAAATGTTTTAAAAACCACAATCATCTGCTAAGTTCATTAGGAAGGCAGCAGGAGCTTTTGCTGAGTTCAGTTAGTTAGCGCTCAGTGTGAATTTGGCCCAAGTCATGTGTGGAGTCTCCTTGAAAGACATTTGTTCAGCACATGGTGGCTTTATACCTCCCTGACCCCCGTCCATCCCTTCCTGGATCCTTGTGAGTTTTATTTTGGTAAACACAATGTGAAATATCACTTTCTCTAAGAAAGGACAGTGCATTTTTGTAGGTCTTTTGTGGGTCTTCCTTCTTAGAGATGCCTCAGTGAAGCTTGGTTTGCCCTGGAGGTCTCAGACTCTCTCTCTAGTCTAGGAAGCTCCTCCTAAGTGAATCAGCTGCATTTCCCATTTTGCTCTACCATACACCTGTGAGGTGTTTGTATCCTGGGGCCAGGGCTTGCTCAGGCATTCAGCTGCCTGCACACCAGCTGCTGCTCTGCTCCCTGGTGCACAGCTCGGAACAACACAGCTCTTTTGCCAGTTGTTGAACAGGCAGAGAGGGGCAGCTGTGAGGGGCAGAAGAAAGCTGATTATTCATTTTCTTTCTTTCGGAAATTCTGTTTTGGGATCTTGTTCCTAGTTAGAATGTTTCCCCAGAAGCCCATTCTATTTAGCTCTCTTGCAAGGGAGCATTTTCTGTCAATTTTCCAAAATGTATATATTCCAGCCAGTTAGTTGTAGATTTTTGCATATACTCTAGTTAGGAAAGCTCAGCCTGGCTTTTCTTTGGGTCCCAGTTGCCTAGAATTTTAGCAGCTCACAAAGAACTCAAGCATCCTTATGTGTGGTACTTGAACAATGGGTTTTGCAAGCCAGCCTGCAAAACTAGAATTGCATGTCTTGGCTACAGAACAAACTATGAAAACTCCTGTTCTGGCTGGAAGAGTAAGGATTTATTCCCAAGAATGAGTTTTCAGGGATGGTTGCTAGTGACCTATCATTTTTCTCTTATGAGTACAAAAACTATATTTAAGCTCATAATTGCTCCCTTCTCTTCTTTAGAACCCCTTGTGTTTCCTCTCACTTGTTGGGCACCAGGCTTTAGGAAGCAGAACCAAAGTACCATTTCAGGTGCGTCTCATGAGTTCCAGATTTTGGGTGTCTACAGTGACACAGCTGGTTGTGAGCACTGCATGGAGGAGGAATCTCTATCACCAGAGTCTCTCCCCATTCCAAAGCCATTGCAAACCACAGAACTAAAAATATCAATGCAGCTTCTTAACTAATGTCTTGGTTTTTATATTCAAATGGTTTTCCGAAAAAGCAAAATTATGTATTAGTTTTCAGCACCTACACTAGAAAATTGCCCCCTTAGGGTCTTTTGGTACAATAGTCTGGAGTTGCTTTTATTTTCCTAGCTCTTGTCAGCCTACAGCTACTCCACTGATATGTGTTCTGTTTTATGATTTATGCTTCAGTGAGATTTGTATAGGCAAATGGATAAAGCTGTAAATTTTCTTATAGAAGATATTTTAAATAACATTATTTTGAATTCAAAACCTGTGTTCTCACTGTGGGCATCAATGCCTTTTCAAAACAATTCAATAAATATTTTCAAGGGCAGTGTCTCATTTATGAAGACCTTTCACAGTTAATATGACTATTTCAGAAAATTATAATAGCAGTTTCCTGTATGCTACAGTATATAAGAGAAGCTAGTGTTATCAACTATGAGCTGAAATGCTAGAATTTCAGTTAAATTGCACATAATTTTGTAATTAGCTACACATGCTATTATCCATTACACATTCACATAATTGATAAATGTTATACAGGTCTGTCTTCAACTGGAGCATTTATTTTAATTATCTTGTTGATTTTTCCCTTGATAATTACACATATTTAAGGTGCAACATTATATTTTAAATTGTGAATATCTTAACAGCATTAGAATTGAAGTGATATCCATCATTTGACATATAGAGCTGACATCATAATAGGGAGTCCACATGTTGAAAATGTATTACTATGTATTGTTAGAAGGGTCTACGTGAGTATAAAAGCTTATAATTATTAGCTTTTATATATCCTCTTGCTTTGAATTCCTTATTAAATAAGGAAGAAATGGAAACAAAAGAAACTAAATAGCACATACAGACAATGCTAATATAACACTAACTCATGAAGTAGTTGATGTGATATGGTCATTCAACACCTATCCTTCAATGTTGTAAACTGATTATTGTTAGAACAGAGACAAAGAAAGATAGAAATACAGTTTATTTATTTAACAAAGCACTTTGAGACTTAAGAAGCCTCCCTACAGAATGCCAAGAAAGAGTTAAAGAACTCATATGATACCCAAAAGGTTTTCCATCAGTGAGGTAGCAAATATAATAGAAGCCAAAACATCATATATTAAGCAGGAATATTTTGCTTCACATTCACTGTTTGTAAGTGAAGGGGAAATCTTTTGGACAGGAAAACAAGGAACATGTAAAAATGATCAGTGCTCTCAGCCAGACAACTGTCTTATTAGTGAACAACCAATTCATTGTTGCTTCTTATTGAGAGCAAAAGTGTACATGAGATTTGCAGTTTATGGGAAAGAGAAGATCTACCTGAACAGCCTAGAGACATGTCATGCCAAGGAAGAAATGTTCTGGTTCATGAAATCATGCTTGCCTGGAAAACTAGAGATAGGAGCTCTCAATCCAGTCCCAGTAGACCTATTTCTGAAGGGTTATTCTGTCTAAAGGCAAAATTTTTTAACCAATCAAGGTAATTATCTCACAGCAAAAATGATTTTTATTATAAAAGTGTCCACAAGAAGGTATTGCTTTGAGAATTATGCAATGACAATTAAAGGGAGAAGACTTTAGCCCAATGACTGGGGCAACCAACAGTAAACAAATGAGACTCTTAAGTACGTGATTAGCTGGAGGACAGTGATTCTGCTTTTGCAGTATAGTGAAATATCACCAATGGAAAAATGCAAACAGACACATGTATAGGTAACAGACAATTTAGGTGAAAGGGTTCCTTATCAAATTAGCTAAAGAAATTCAGAAGAATTGGGGAAGCCAAATACTTCTAGACATAGAAAATACTAACTCAGTTTGGACAAGAAGTCTTAAAGAAAACTTGGACTGGAAAATAGAAAGCAATCAATTTACCCTAATGAGAAATTGGTGTTTAAATGAGAAGGGTGTAGCACCTATTGCCATTAGTTGTATCAAGGCCCTTGCTCATGTCTTAATACACCTGTGTGTAATTCATCCATGATTCTGCTCACTTGCTATGCATGAATTCCTATCTCTAAGGATTCAAGCTCTCCATTACAATGGTGTTAATGTAGGAAGATATAATTTTACTATAAAGTAGGAAAACATAATACTTGCCTGATTACAATATATGTCTGCTCTGGGTATGAAAGCAGAAGACACTAGCTAAACAAACACTAGTTATGCAGCAAACAGCAGCCATTTCTGACAGATCTCTTCTCTTAGTGGGGTCCTTAGAGTCTCTGTGGCTCTGGTCTACTGCTCTAACATAATCTTTCACCATTCCTTGACTCCAACTTTTTTAAAAAAGATTTATTTATCTGAAAGGCAGAACAATGGGTAGTAGGGGTGGGGAGGGATAGACAGACATCTTCTTTCTCCTGGTCCACATCCCAAATGGCTGAAATAGCCAGGGCAAAGACAGGCCAAAGCCAGGAGCCAGGAATTCTATCCTGTCATCCCACATGGGTAGTAGGGTCCTAAGCACTTGGGCCATCTTCTGCTTCCTTTCTATGTACCTTAGCAGGAAGCTGGGTCTAAAGTGGAGCAACTGGGACTTGAACCAGCACTATGATATGAGATACTGTGATACTGTATGGGATGCTGGCACTGCAAGAGGCAGTTTAACATGCCGGGCAACAATCCTGGCTCTGACTCACTTTATACCCCAGGAAGATTAACTTGCTTACTATTTTACTTTGCCTAGAATTGATTCTATCAGCTATATGTCAAAAGGGTTCCAATTTACGCTTCAGCAACTCAGTGAACCTTTCATCTCCTTTCAAATGTCTTCTCAAAGCCCTTAGACAAACTTAATTTTTTTTGCACTGGTTTCTTCCATTATTGTATTTTTAGCCTTGCACTTCCCCACTGCATTTTAATTCTCTTGCTGTGTACTTAGTTTCTTCATAGTACGTAAACTCTTTTGGAGAAACACTTGTTTCTTATCCATCTTTGTGGCATCATTGTTGGCATAGTGACAGAACTGTCATGAAGGGGTTCAGTGCATCACCCTTGAATGAATAAATGGATGAATTAGAACTCAGGAACTCAAATTTGATCACTCAATATGATTGTCTTCGGTTCTACAGGCTTTTCATACAATATATCTAGATCAATCTTTTTTAAAATAACTCCTTTTTGACATTAGCTACTATATCAAGCCCTAGCTATTTATGAGTTCTTTATATGAATTGATTCATTTATAGTGTCACCACAACCCTGTGAGAGTAGCATACTAATATTATCCCTTTAGGTAATAAAACTTAGATGTAAAGAAGCAACTTTCCCCAAATTACACACACCATAGCAGCTGATCTAGGATTTGAACCACGGTAGTGAATTTCAGAGCTAGGCTTCTAACCACCTGACAACACTACATTTCAGTGAGAGGATTTATGAAGGTAGTCTTCTTAACTAATTCTGAAAAATGAGACTGTAATTTCATTTTCCCAGGATGATAAGATGCATTTTAGCCTAAGCAACCCAACATTTTTAATGGATTTAATTTGAGACCATGTCTGTACAGACATTTATCATGGTTCATTTAAGTAACAGTTCATTAAGTGGCTAGGGAAAAGGAAACCATGAAGAGACCAGAAGGTGCCTCTAATGAGAAAAAGAAGATGTGGCAAACCAAGAATCTGAGGTATTGGGAACATATATTATAGAAAACTGTAGATACATGCACATGCTCATATTCATAAGTTTAAAAAGTATGGCTTAGAAAACTGTAACACACATAGTAGATCATAGCAGCATTGAGATCCAAGAAAAACACCACAACAAACAAAATATCTTTTTGGAAAGCATGTTTTTATGCATATTTTTCAAACCTCATGAAAAATGTTCACAAGCCACAGCAATATTTTTAAAATTCCATTTGCTTTCTGTATTCACTTTGCTTAGACACCAGTTTCTTGCTCCTTAGAATTCTTTTTCTAAGCCTCTCTCTGAATTTTCTTTTCTGGGGTAACTGTTCTTCTCGATTCCATAATATGAAATCTTGGAGAGGAAGTCTGGCGTGGAGAGACCAGTCTTAAAGAGTGGGGCATGGGGAGAAGTTAAGAGCAAAGATAGAATCTCTCAAGTATGCAGAATAAACAGGATCTTTACATATTCATAATTGTTTTTCCCTTCACATGATTTAAGAACAATTCTGAGCACCTGTGAGGCTCTGCAAACCAAACACTCACGAAATGTGTCTTTCTATAATTTTTTCTCAAATGAATAAAAGGCTGTGCCCTTAATTTAAGAAATCAGGCTAACAAAGGAAAAGATCAATACTTTTGACTATGTAATACAAAATTATTAGCTTCTACAGATAAAGTACAAAGATAATTATATGAAGTTAACTCTGAGTGAGGGCTGACTCAGGCATGGGAAGTCTCAATTCCTAGTGCCATCTGATCAAACACAAGTTTAGTCTTCAAATAGTCTCTTAATAGACAGAAATGCCATTGCATTATGGTGTTCGGGCTCATGAGAAGGTCCAGTTTTACTTTCTTCCCCTTGGAAAGTGCTCCTGTCTTACTCGGCCCCTTGTACATATTACTGCACTATTAGCTCCAGGGGCTCACACATGGGTTGAACATTCTCTCCTTTATACAAAGCCACATTCTGAAAATAGGAATTTTTAAGGAGGCATATACCAAACCTAAGCCCACGTGCTAATCAACATGAGATAAGGGGAGCCATTTTGTTTTGGTCCTGGGAAATTTTTTTCAAAACCATTTCATTTAATTCATTGCACTTAGAGTGTAGATCATATGTTGAATTATGATCACTCCTTTCTGTACAAACTAGTTTTGCCTTTTTTTTTTTTTTTTGGTATCTTGGCTTGTGGATGTTAGAAAAACAAGTTCACTAAAAGTCAGCTGTGATTTCTTCAACTCCATTCTCCCTACTCCCCCCACCCATTTGTGCACTTGCAGTGGAGGCAAATTATAATTAATTTGTCTTGAACAATAAAGCTCAGTGTTTGGGAAGCCTTCACTACTAAAAATACTCCTGGATTGCCAAAACTGATAAATTGCTAGTTCTTACCTATGTTTCAATGTAACTTTTTTCCTGGCTTCTTACAAGTTGTTCAACTACTGCCTAAATTTTTTTTTTGAGGGACCAGGGATCTCACTATTACTCTTTTTTTTCCCATGTATTTCATAGGTACACTTCTTAGAAGATAGCCATACATCCATCCATTCCTCCCTCCCTTCCTATCTTTTTCCCTCTCTCAATCCCCTCCTTCCTTCTTTCCTTTTTTCTTTAATTGTTGCAAGAACATAATTTCAGATTGTATATATCTTTCACTTTTCACTCTTAATTTTTAAACACCTATCTCTCCTTTATCACTCTGCCTTTCAAATAAATATTTTTTAAAAAAATTAAAAAGCCTTTGATCTTTTCTTTTTAACTTAAATAATAAATACTTTACTTTCTAGAAAGGCTTATAAGGCTTATGGTGGTTTCTTTCTCCTTTATGACCTGTTTTTTTTTTTTTTTTTTTTGACAGGCAGAGTGGACAGTGAAAGAGAGAGACAGAGAGAAAAGTCTTCCTTTGCCATTGGTTCACCCTCCAATGGCCGCCGTGGCCAGCGCGCTGCGGCCGGCACACCGCGCTGATCCGATGGCAGGAGCCAGGTACTTCTCCTGGTCTCCCATGGGGTGCAGGGCCCAAGCACTTGGGCCATCCTCCACTGCACTCCCTGGCCACAGCAGAGAGCTGGCCTGGAAGAGGGGCAACCAGGACAGAATCTGGCACCTCGACTAGGACTAGAACCCTGTGTGCTGGCGCCGCAAGGCGGAGGATTAGCCTAGTGAGCCGCAGTGCCGGCCATCACCTGGTTCTTAATGGAGCTATTTACAATAATTGTAATTTTTCCAACATTGACTGAATGCTGTCTTTTTCAAACACTGCTGGTGTTGACTCCAACACATTGAGTGCCAGCCTTGCCTAGACTGTTTCCAAACCATAAACAATATTCCAAGGAAATTTTATCATTCCTGTTTTTCTTATAGGGAAACTGTAGTTTAGAGAATTTGACTTTTCCTGAAACTGACAGCCTAATTGGTTCAATATGTTGAACCTAGGAGTTGGTGGTACAAAGTGTTTTTCTTTTTTTTCTTTTTTTTTTTTTAAACACAAAACATTCTGTCACTTTCTTGATATGAGTTGGGCTAGCATGAAAAGCCAATTCATTTTTTAAAAAAATTCTAGCCCAATTGAGCATTCAGACTTGTAAAAATCTCAGTGCTGGCTGATCAAGACTTATAATCCATCAACCGTAAAAAGAAAATCACATAAGAAAAAGATAATCCACACTTGATCTAATCACATCGCTTTATATTTGGCAGAGATGATTTGGGTCTAGAGAATTAAGACACCTGTCCAGGACCCAACAAATAGTTTGTGACAGATGATAATTTATTTAAATTTTCCTTTACCATGGTGTCTTACCCTGAAACACAAGTTTGTAGTTATAATTATTACAGTTTGAAAAGTTCATAACTCCCTAAGGCCTAGAATAATTCTTCTTTCCACACCCATGAGCTACTTCAGCTTCAGCTCCTTTGCAGTAACAGAGTCAATGAGGTGTGGTAGAAAGGAAACAGATGTTAGATGCAGTTTGGAATTAGTTTTGATGCTTAGCCTTGTAACCTCTCAGCTATATGACTTTGGATAAGTTACTGAACTTCTCTAAATTTCCAGTTTTCTTGTCTGTAAAATAGGGAGAATAAATTTACATTTAAATATGCTTCAATGATTTAATTAAATTAATTATGTGAGACACCCTGTTTAGTACTGTTAAAAACTGATAGTTTCTCTCTGTCAGTTTCTCATTCTTGGTCAGAATGGATGGCACAAAGGTGTCACCATCTATATCCCTCATACTTACTTTTTTTCCATTTGTTTTTAGGGTTTGTTCCTGATAATGGTTGATCTTAAAAGGACCAGAATAGAAAATTCACCCATTTATATCCACTATTTTTGCTATATCTTGGAAAAAATCAATCTGTTTGATTTTTGAATGCCAACTAGTGTAAAACTGACAGAGACTATTTTAAGTTTTGGCAGAAGATATAAAGAAATCACTGGTACATGCTAGCTGTATGGCAATGAGTTGTATCTCAGGCTGTCATGTGAATATTTTAAACGACGTGCTCCTGTTTTCTTTGAATTTTGAAGGGAAACTATGGAAGAGGAAGTGGTAACAAAAGGCCACCATCTTTCATCCTGAATCCTGGCATTCACAATACCCTTGTACAGCGTATGAAAGAAAGCAATAAAATTCAAGAGGATTTTCCCCGCTATTTAAATTGCATCATGTGTCTTATGGACAAATTCACATCTTTATTCTATTTTTCAGTGTTTCATCTCCATTTCAGAATCCCACTAGAATTCCTTGATCATAATGGACTTGCCTCATGCATATTCTGCAGTGAATATCTTATATTCCTTACTCTCCCTCTCTCCCTCTGATACATGTTCTCTTTGTCCCTTTTCTTTTCCTTTTCCCCTTAACAAATATTAATAATTCTCTGAAAGACAGTTCTGAATAATATCGAGGGAGAAAGAGTTATTAACAAAACATTGGACTTTGCATCTCAGTGGAGCTTGGTTTGCTACATCCACAGTTCAGTAGCATGGGGGGAGACAAAGGACAGGAAATAGTGTGAACAATTATATAGAAAAGAAGTCCACGTTAGGGGTCTAATACAATGTGACTTTAGCACATTTCATGGATTGAACAAAAACTGCCCAGATAGCCTAGACACGCAAATTGGGACAACCTGCCTGGGCCAAGCCCATGGTGTTAATGAGACACTCTGCAGGGCAGTGTGGCCTCCACAAGCAGACACCTAGAAGACGTCAGTGTGTGCCTCCTGGGCATTTGAAGCTGGCACCAATTTTCAAATTTCTTTCCTGCCTGGCAGAGGAAACACTTCCTCCGACACATGATAAAACTGCAGCAAGAAGAGGGGTAGAACGGCTCTGGCAAGGCCCATTTCAGACAGCCATGATGCTCACCAGCTGCACTGACCATGTGCTCTCAACACATACACACATCACTCAAGAGAACTAATCACTTCTCTGCACTCCACACTGAGCTAGAATTTTCACCTGACAATGCTCACCCAAAAGGAACCTGTCAAGGGTGTAGCATGTACAAGGATCTAAGTAGTTGCTGTAGTGATTGAGGTGCGGGGGGTGAGGGATGAAGGACTAGAATTGAAATCATGCAAATGCGTTTGTTTCATAATAATAGTAAAAGAATACTTCCTTGCTCAGAACTCAGGAAATGCTGTTCTAGCTGTTAACCAATTTAAAAAAAAAAAAAAACACCTTTTTTTATGGAGAATTTCAAACATATACAAGAGTGCAATAATGAACTCCTAGCTTCAACAAGGACTACATTATGGTCAATTTCAATCCATCTACTCAACATTAGATTGATCCTGATATGACTTAATTTAATCTGCAATAATTCAATTTATATATCTAAGGACTCTTTAAATGTTCATGATACCTACAAAATAAGCAATAGTTCCTTATTATCATCAAATACCCATTCAGTTAACATTCAGACTTTCCTAACTGACTCTTTTTTACATATTGTTTGAATTGAGGTCCAACTAAGGTCATTACATTGCTACCAATTGTTGATGTGTCTTTTAATCTGTACATTTTCCTCCATGAGGTTTGAAATGTTCTTTCAATGCTAAGTTCCAGCCCTTCGTACCAGGAGTTGCAAATCTGCCTTCAAAACAACTTGAATGTCCAAATATGGAGGAATGGTTACATCACCCACTGTACATGCATTTGGTTAAATATTGTTTATGACATAGTTGAATGAATGCCCTTTTCATGAAACCTAGGGAAAACTGTTCATGAGCCCCAATGCATAATTTGTAAAATAGGAAAAATGATACCAAATCAAAGATTGAGTACACATACCAATCACAATGCTATCTATGAGGGACTCTTCAAAAATTCATGGAAAAGGCATATGCATGGCTTTCAAAATTATTTTGCACCAAAAGTAATTTTTAAAAATTCTTTCACCAAATTCTTTTTCAAGTTCCCTCACATAAGATCTGAACATGCAGAGAGAGGTGTTTGATATTCAAGGGTATTTCTGATATACTTTTCATAGGTATAATATTTAAAGTTGTAAACAGATTATTTAAACGTTATTTGATAGATAGAGAAAAAGCAAGAGAGATTGAGAGAGGAAAGAGAAAGAGAGATTGAGAGAGAGAGAGAGAGAGGGAGAGAGAATGCTCCCATCCACTGGTTTATCCCCCAAATGCTGGGATGGTTTGAGGATGAAGTGGAGAATCAGGAGGGCAACGTAGGTCTCCAAGATGGGTGGAAGGGACCAACCTCCTTCAGCCATCACCACTGCTTCTAAGGGTCTACACTAGTAGGAAGCTGGAGTCAGGAGCCAGAATTGGGAACTGAACCACGCACTCAAATGCCAGATGCTGGTGTCCTAGCCGTTCAATCAAGCCAAACATCCACCCTCACCGGACATGTTAAAGTTTCTTCCTTAAAATATGTTAGGTTCAAGCTATATATATTTCTCCACAGAAGGAAAAAAGTGGGTACTGTCCCCAGTCATCATGAATGAGTTCTAAGTCTCAAAACATGTTTCTTAAGAATATAGCCAATCTGAGAGCTGGGGTTTGTGGACTGACAGCATGGATTGGTATTTTCAAAATGTCCCTCTTTCAAACTTTCAGGATTTTGGCCTTATAAATGTGTTTCTGTTTGATTTGCTTTGTATTAATTTTTAGAAGTGTACATAAAACATGGGCTAAACACAATAGTATAGTAGTTCTAAATAGTTAAGAAGAGGGAAGAATAATGCTATCTACACTGGTGTCCGGAAGAGTCCAAGCGAGCCGAGAGATGTGAACAGGAAGGTCAAACATGAAGGGAGAACTGTGGAAATTAGGCGGGGAGGATCTTCTTCTCTCAGGCAGGTGTTTTAAGGGAGTAGGGAGATTCTCTGTAGGTTGAAGAAGAAGCAAAAGCCAGAGAGTGAAAGAAAAACTCAGACACTTTCCTAATCACATAACCCCCCAAAAGCCATTTACCTGCTTATTCTCACCACCTTTCAAAAATAAAAACAGAAACCCACTCAGATTCTGTTTTGTGAAGAAGTAGGAGGCAGAGGGGATATCTGAAAGAATGAGCAAAAAATGAACTGTCTTTATTGAATAATTCACAGACATGGACTGATTAAACTGGAGGAGATTATGATATTGTTAAGCATCAAGTTTAAGTTTTCCTAATACCTCATGAACTGAGGAAAAGAATCAAGTTAGTCTAGTAATTTCAAAAGCAATATTCTCTTTGTGCAACTGAATCTATCACATCGTTTGATTCCCCAGTGCACAAGGACAGGAGAAAAGCAGAATTCAGAATTTTATACAGGATGTGATTATAACCAGGTAAAACATTTTAGAGAATATGAGAAAAGATCTACAGTTATTACTCTAAAATGTAAATATTGCTTGCATTTGATAACGGGAGCCCAGGGGATTGTCTTCTCTGTTTTATTTCATTGTACTACTTTGATTTCATAATGAAGAAAATGTTTTTGAACCTCGAGGACTGACCAAGTTAAATGCATTATATTTAAAAGGCAAATACTGAGCACTAACATTTCACAGCCCCTGTACAAAGCATTGTGAAAGACACAAAGATGAATGAGACATAGCCCCAAAGACAAAGGAACTCATAGCACAGTGGGAGAAACAGATACACTAATGGCAAGTGGAATTCAACACCGATGGATCCTAACTATAAGAAATTAAAATGTTCTTCCTATCTACTCCAACCCACCTCATTTAGTCTGATGATGGTGAACAGGAAAAAGTAAAACTAGGGTGATGATGCAGCTGTTTCTTCATTTCCTCATTAGTCCCTTGGAAAAACATTAGTAATACAATGAGGGGAATTCATCCATGGCATGGGGGACCTCCAGTCATGTGTTGGGATACTGGAAGTTCAGCTGAAACACTGTTGCAATGTCTCTTTATGAAACTTTCTGGTGGGTTATGCCGCTTTGCTTTGTCAATAACTTCCCTTACCTGCAACCCACAAATAACGTATTGCTTGATTTAAAAGTGTACTTCATAGAAACAAGAGTGAAACTCAAAGTTGTAAGGGACATTAAGAATTTACCTAGGTTGGTTGTTCTAAAATGTTAGTGTTGGTCAGAATTACCTGGCTATGTTGTGAAAACAAAGACTGCTGGGCCACACCCTTGGTTTCTCACTCATTGATCTGAATGAGAAAATTGCATTTCTAACAACTGTGGTTTGTGACTCATGCTACTGTTTCTGGTCCAGTACTTTAAGAACTGCTAGTCTAGGCCAACTTTTATGATTTAGGAATCCCTTTTTTGTAACCCTTGATTTCTATTTAAAACACCTCAAAGGATGAGTAACTCACTAAATTGTGAAGAAGCCAGTTTCACTACCTTGGATAGGCCAATTCTTAAAGATTTTTCCCAAACCCAAAATCTGTCTCCTTAAAACTTCTGTTTACTATATATCCATTTCTCCTGCTCAAAACAGCTGTTCAGATATCTTCTCTGAATCTCATTCACAGTTTCTACCACCCAACCACTTATCCCACATAACTTCTCTTTATCTCTACCATGATATTGTCCTCTGATGAAACTCCCAGTTGTATGACAATAAGCCACTGCTAAAATGGTGGACTGAGAACACAGCAGTCCAGATGATGGCCCACCAAGACTAGCCCCTTCCATAATCTGACACAATAAATATATAAATACAAACACACACACAATTAGTTTGTTTAGAGCAGATGTGTAAATGTGTTCTGAGTATGTGATGGAGAAGTGGGTTGTAGGATGCGGGGTCCAGAGAAAGCATACAGGTGTCAAGATAGTTGCTGGGAATAGTTTCCATCCCTTAATGTTGACTTGATTACAAGGAACCCACATGATCCCTTTAAACAGACAGCAAGTGGATTAACAAAGCAACTGCTGGCATCCCACACTGGAGTGTAGGTTTGAGAACAAGTTGCTCTGCTTCTGATTCAGCTTCCTGCAGCAGATGACTCAAATGCTTGGGTCCCTGACACCCACATGGCAAACCAGGAAGGAGTTTCTGACTCCTCGCTTCAGCCTGGCTGAGCACTGGCTGTTGTGGACACTGGGATAGTGAACCAGAGGGTGGAAGATCTCTATTTTTCTGACTCTCCCTCTGTCACTCTTATTTTCAAATGAAGAAGAAAGAAGAAGGAATAAGAAAGCAATCAAATGGTTGAAGTGCCATCAATGACTTTCTTTCTTTCTTTCTTTCTTTCTTTCTTTCTTTCTTTCTTTCTTTCTTTCTTTCTTTCTTTCTTTCTTTCTTTCTTTCTTTCTTTCTTTCTTTCTTTCTTTCTTTCTCAGGCAGAGTGGACAGTGAGAGAGAGAGAGACAGAGAGAAAGGTCTTCCTTTGCCGTTGGTTCACCCTCCAATGGCCGCTGTGGCCAGCGTGCTGTGGCCGGCGCACCGCGCTGATCCAATGGCAGGAGCCAGGTACTTATCTTGGTCTCCCATGGGGTGCAGGGCCCAAGTGCTTGGGTCATCCTCCACTGCACTCCCTGGCCACAGCAGAGAGCTGGCCTGGAAGAGGGGCAACTGGGACAGAATGCAGCGCCCCAACCGGGACTAGAACTCGGTGTGCCAGCACTACAGGTGGAGGATTAGCCTATTGAGTTGAGGCACCGGCCTATGACTTCTTTCTTTGCATGGTACAATGTTTGATAGGCATGCACTGGTGCCAAGACTGCCACCTATGTACGTTTCCCATGAACAAATCTCTGACTCCCACCAACCTGAGACTCTGCCTCTTTCTTTAGTCTGGGCTGGGGCCCTCTGCTTAGGCAGGGTGTTCTCACTTTTGGTAGGAAGTTTTCCTAACAGTAGTCACATAACTTTGTCATTTCCTATGAGTACCACATAAACGATCTCCAAAACAATTAAGATCAACTGAATTACTGAGATCTTTTTCAGATGCTAAACAGATACTGGTTTTATTCACATTCAGTTTTTTTTGTTACTTTTTAATTTACATAAAGGGAACAAATTTCATGTATTTCACGTGTACAGTTTTAAGAGCACATGAGATTTGATCACTGTTTATAATCCTTATCTATACTCTTGAACAATGGTTTTTCTACTACTTGTTGAATTTTTTATTTAGCAGAGGGTTAAGCTTGTGATTATAAAGAAAATTAAAAGCATGCCATGTTAAAAATTAAAAGAAAAATAAGAAAAGAGGGGCCAGCGCCATGGCTCACTTGGTTAATCTTCTGCCTGTGGCGCCGGCATCCCATATGGGCGCCGAGTTCTAGTGCTGGTTGCCCCTCTTCCAGTCCAACTCTCTGCTGTGGCCTGGGAGTACAGTGGAGGATGGCCCAAGTGCTTGGGCCCTGCACCCGCATGGGAGACCAGGAGAAGCACCTGGCTCCTGGCTTCAGATCAGCGCAGTGTTGGCCGTAGCAGCCATTTGGGGAGTGAACCAATGGAAGGAAGACCTTTCTCTCTGTCTCTCTGTCTATAACTCTACCTGTCAAATAAAAAAAAAATAAGAAAAGAGTGGGAAGTTGAAATACTGACCTTTTTGTTTTGGCTGTTTCATAATCTGAGTGCCTCATAATTCCAGCTTAATAAGGGCATGGCTTTTGAAGTGAGACAATTTCGCGTGCAAGTTATACCTACTACTTAATAGCCATCTCTCTGGCCAACTCACATGTACAATCTAAACCCATATCTTCATAGGCATAATGGTGATTATAATAGTAGTTATCTCACGGAAGTTTTTTCATGGATAACTTGAGATGATATATGTAACTATGATTAGCATAATTTTGAGTGAATATTGGATGTTTAGTATAGGCTATTATTATTTTATTAAAAGCAATGTAAAACTGAATTATACTGAAAAAAAAGAGAAAAATATTTTTACGGAGACCTATAAACCCTTATGGAAGCTTAAAAACACTATAATGTAATAATGTTTGCCTCAGTAAGACTAAAGATTATAAGTCTATCTGATCACCTCAGGGAAATTTACAGATTTAGTGCAATTTCAATCAAAATAGCAATAGAATATTTTTTTATAACTGAACAAGATTTCCACAAAAATGTGAGGAAAGTTAAGACAATAATATAAAATCTGGACAAAGAAGAGAAAAAAAATCCAAGTATAGACTTGTCAGTAAGTACTAGAACTTAAAACTGTGGTAGTGGCACAAACACCAAAAGAAACATCAATAGGAAAGAGACAAAAAGTTAGAAATAAACCCAAATCACATGTGAAAAAAGTCACCTTTCCTCCACCCCCAAAAATAATGGCTAGAAAAACTTATTTCATTACTGGACTAGAAAACAAAAGTGTTTGAGTTAAATATCTTACACAATTTAATAAATGTATAGAAGAAACTCAAATAAAAAACATTACTACATCTATCCATATCCCTATATACATATATAAATTGAAAGCCTGTACTGTGAAAAATGTTGCAATTAAATTTTTATATGACAAATGATTGATAAAACAGTTTTAGTAAAAATGTCAGATAAATTACCATTTATAATATATGAAGAACTCATGGCCGGCGCTACGGCTCAATAGGCTAATCCTCTGCCTGCGGTGCCAGCACACAGGGTTCTAGTACCGGCTGGGGCGCCGGATTCTGTCCCGGTTGCCCCTCTTCCAGGCCAGCTCTCTGCTGCGGCCCGGGAGTGCAGTGGAGGATGGCCCAAGTGCTTGGGCCCTGCACCACATGGGAGACCAGGAAAAGCACCTGTCTCCTGGCTTCGGATCAACGCAGCGTGCTGCCGCAGCAAGCTGGCCACGGCAGCCACTGGGGGGTGAACCAACAGTAAAGGAAGTCCTTTCTCTCTGTCTCTCTCTCTCACTGTCCACTCTGCCTGTCAAAAAAAAAAAAAAAAAAAAAACTCACTCAAATTCAGAAGGAAACCTAAAAATATTAAAATGTGAAAAAGCAAATGACATATACATATTAAAATTACATAGAAAGCTACTAATAATAAACATAGAGCAAAAAACTTCTTGAATCAAATGTGGAGATACTTTTAATCATCTATTATAGTAATTATGTTAAAAAAACTTGCTTGTTGTTGATGAAAATTTAAAGAATTTGTTATTTATATTTACATATAGTGATGATCTAAATTGCTGTAACTCTTTTGGAAAGTAATACACTAACAAAAATAAAGACGTATATACTCTTGGTTCTAATAATTTTACTTTCTAGAATTTATCATAATAAAATCATTCAACAGCAATAAAACTGTATGCATAAAATAGCATCTATGATTCCAAGAGGCCGAAAATAGCTTAACTGTACAAGAAGAGAGGGATAGACTTAATAAAATTAACTCAGAGAAATATTATGCAGCCATTAAGATGATAATTATGGAGAAAAGTAGCAATAAATATGGTGACATATCTATATATATATATATATATATATTTGAATTTAACATGCGCATAGAATGGAATCCATCCTGAGTGTAACAAAGTAAATGCATGTGCATGTAACATGCAGAAAGGCAAAAAGTATCAATAGTAGTAGAGGAAGATTTTGGTTAAGTTTTAGATATTATTTGTTATTCTTTAAAAGTTTTATTTTCTATTTCTGGCATAAAGATAATTTTGAATTCCAATTCTGTAACACGATGTAATTATCTCTTTTGACTTTGTGTCTCACAATTTAAGTATATACATTGCTTTCATCCAACTCAAGCAATGCAACAACACAGCTGCATCAAGCTCTGTGGTCCATGGCAACCCTTACATTCACCCAGCAAATCTTTTTGAGTTGATACCCTGGGTCTGTTCTAGATACAAATACACTAGGGGAAAACCCTAAGGTCTGAGTCCTGGTGGTCTAGTGAGGGACACAGACATAAGGGCATGTGCAGTGATCATCAGATAATACAGTAAGTACAATATTAGGGCTATGCTATGCTATTTTAGAAGCACCATGATGGAATCTAGTCCAACATAAAAGGAAATAAAACACAGTAGATGTAATTCTTATAGGACTAGTAGAGTTAGGCAAACAAGATAAGAGGTTGGAGGAAAGGCATTAAATGTAGAAGAGAAGGCATGAAGGTAAGAAACAGTGTGGAGAGAATGGAAAACCTTGGCAGGGTGGAAAAGGCAAGGGTTTGGGTTATTGTTTAAGTCCTGGTTCTTCTGTTTATTATCTGGGTAACTCAAGCCATTTCCTCATCTATAAGATGCAATTCATTCTATTTACCTCACAAGTACATGTTAAGTATTAAATTGTGATGTAACATGAGGTAGTGAGATAGAGATAGGAGAGAAAGGGGAGGAGAGAGATGGTCAAGCAGAGCTGTCTTTCTACTATGGGTTGATGAATAGATGGCAGTGAAGCTAAAATGATCAAGTAAAAGGAAACAGTTTAAAGGAAGAAAGTGAATGATCAAGTGCCGCGTACCAGGCACTATACTGAATTGTGAGGTTACAGAAGTGACTAAAATGTGGCACCTAACTTAAATAAATTTGTATGCGTGTAGGGAAGACATGAAAAGAAACAAATAAAATATAGATTGCTAATGTAAAGTTATTTATCTGAGGTGGCAGGTATAAAGCTACCGCCTGCAGTGCTGTCATCCCATATGGGCACTGGTTCAAGCCCTGGCTGCTCTACTTCCAATCCATCTCTTTGCTATGGCCTGGGAAAGCAGTAGAAGATGGCCCAAATGCTTGGGACCTGCACCCATGTGGGAGACCTGGTAGAAGTTCCTGGCTCCTGGCTTCAGATAGGCTCAGCTCTGGCTGTTGCGGCCATTTAGGGAGTGAACCAGCGGATGGAAGACTTTTCTCTCTGTCTCTCTCTGACCTGCTTCTCTGTAACTCTGGCTTTCAAATAAATAAATAAACCTTAAAGAAAATAAAGTTACTTATGTGAATTTTTAGCAAAAGAATATTTAATATTATTAAATCATAAGGAAATAACCAAATACCAATTAAGAAATATCCTTCAAGACAATCTGGACTCTTCAAGAAAAGTATTGATGTCATGGAACATAAAAACATCAGGAGATGATTAAATATTATGATACATTAAAGAGTTACAACAACTGAAATCAGTGTATGATCACTGATTAGAAACTAATGCCATGTCCTCCCTCACCCCTATGACATGCCCCAATCAGTCCAGGATAACAGCTGAAAGGGCATTATTATAATAATTGGGAAAATCTGAGTATGGAGCTTAAATAACAATATCATATCACTGTTAAATGTCTTAAGTATTAATGCTATGGTGGTTACATGGAGTCTTTGGTATTCAGGTATGGGTGCAGAAATATACAAATAGTTGAGATAATAAGCCATGATTACCTACTTATAACTTACAAATATTTACACACACAACACACACAGAAAATACATAAATGTGGACAAATGTTCAACTAATGGTTTTAATGTTTTTTAAAAAATTATTTTGTGGCATTGTGGCATAGTAGGTTAAACGTTCACCTGTGATGTCTGCATTCCATACGGATGCTGGTTCAAGACTAGGCTGCTCCACTTCCAATCCACCTCACTACTAATGTACCTGAGAAAGCAGTGGAAGATGCTTCTTTAATGCAGTAAAGAAGATGGCTCAAGTGCTTGGGCTCCTGCACGCACGTGGGAGACCTGGAAGAAGCTCTGGGTGTCTGGCTTTGGCCTGGCCCATTCCCAGCCTTTGTAGCCATTTGGAGAGTGAACCAAAGGATGGAAGACCACTTTCTCCCTCTGTCTCTCTCCTCTTCTCTATATCTCCTCCCTCTGTAACTCTGCCTTTCAAATAAATAAAAAAAATAAATCTATAAAAATTATTTTGTTTCTAATTTACTTGAAAGGCAGAAAGAGACAAAGAGTTTCTTTCTGCTGGTTCATTTCTCAAATGCCTGCAATACTCAGTGCTGGACCAGGCCGAAGCCAGTAGTATACAACTTAATCCAGTTCACTCACATGCCTGGCAGGGACCTATTAACTTGAACCATAATCTGTTGCCTCCCAAGGTGAGCATTAGCAGAAAGCTGGAATTGGAAGAAGAGTCAGGACTTGGAGTCAGACATCCCAAGTGGTGTCTTAACCACTGTGCCAAATGCCTGTTCCAATTCATGATTTTAAATGAAGGATATTTATTTGTTCATTTCATTATCCTTTCAACTTATTGTCAGAAATAGAATGCTGCAGAATTACAATGAGGTACATGTTATAGTAGAGATGGGTTCAATATGCTATCACACCAGTAAAAAGTGTAGATGAAATAAAAAAGATGAAACAAAGATCTTATTTGAGGTTATTCTTTCAATTTTAGCTTTTACCTGACCCCTTTCAATGCCTTCTCCATGCTTTCATTTTTCTACAAAGAATTTTGCATGAAATTCTTCAATTGAGAAGAGTTCTAGGTATAATGGTTAGTTGAGTCACATTCCATTGCCTTGTGGAAACAGATGTCATAACTATAGCATCATCAGCCAATATAGATAAAGTTTTCCCTAATAGGAAGACTGAATATTTGGCAAATATCTCAAATATTCACCAATTTTCAACATGTTTCTTCTTAGCACCATACATTCTTAAACCTTGTCTACTGAGATTTTTTTCCTTCTTTGATTCTGTAAGCAATTAGGGCAACTTCCATTTGTTTAATATTCCTAAGCAATAGTTATTACAGTTAATATTTTTCATATATTTACCAAAATGCTTTTTAAGTAGATATTCTTTACTTGGCACAAATCAAGTTATAACCCAGATATAAAAGAGGACAGAACAGAAACCCCCATCTCTTTGAGGTGACTACGTCTAAATGATCTGATTCAAATTTCATTTATGACCTTATTCAATCCTCATAATAGTCCTGGAAGGGAGATTTGATGTGATTTCAAGACTTGTGTTGTTTTGTAGCTGGATTATAACCATACTCTTTCAAGATCCAAAGCATATTTTTCTTCTGTATCACTTTTCTGCTTCCCAATGACTCATCGTTATTGGAATTTGATGAATTTGCAGTGACAAGGTTAAGAAGGGATTTGATCAAGAATAAAGAATTCCTCTTATAAAAATCAAATTTAAAAACAACAAGATATACAGTGTACTTGAAAATATGCAAGTCTGAGACATGGAATTTGCATAGTAAAATGTAGGAATTTCTTGTACTTAATAAACTAAGCACAGAATATTCAAAATCACAATCACCCTGGGCACTGTAGGCACTGCCTTCAATTCCATGTGTCCTCTCTTGCATTTTGCAGTTGGGGTTGTCTCTTGCACTGTGCAATCTGTGCTCTTATCACTTTGATATGCTAAGGAGCTTTGAATCAGCAGTGGGCGAACTGAACTCAGTCAGCATTCTGATTTAAATTTTAATTCATTAAAGAAGCACACAGTTCTCTATAGCGAATTCCACAATAAAATTATGAATTCTGAAAAAGACAGTCCAAATATATTCCTGTCGCTACTTGATTTTTGCCAAAGTAGGAAAGTGCTGCAATTTTGAGAGCTGCTTAATGAAAACAACAATAATCCTGGAGAATGGAAATTTAAAGTGCTAATATCAGCAATTAGGAGTAATGACTAGTTTATTAGGCTATCATTTGAACAACATTATTTCTACTTCAACACAAAGCACATTGCTCACTTGTCTTTCATGGGAGGGAGCATCCACTGTGGGGAGTTTCAGGGCTTCCAAGAAGCTGAAGGGCACAGCCCCGGGACTGGTGGTTGAGCACATCACTTCTCAGAGATATACCTATACCAGAACTAGCTCTAGCGCCATCCACAGAGAGGACATGATGCAGCTTAGGCAGGCCTTTACCTGGAGGTGGCAGAAATACCTAATTTGGTAGCACAAATTTCTCATATGAACTTGTAGCATGGCTCTACAAGGAAGAGACCAGGAAATCATAGCCCTTAGGCTAGAAAGAACTAGTCATGCTCATTCCAAGTTGCCTGGCAGGCAGGGTCTCACAATTGCAAGTTAAATTCCAAAGAGGTCAGAAGACTTTCATAAGGAAATCAAATCTAGTAAGTGGGAGCATAGGGACACCTATGATTTTTTTAATACATGAAATATGGCATGATAGGGTCTCTTCATAGCAAAATGATCAATAATTTTGAAAGTTATTAAGGTTTGCAATATGTAGATCATTGCTACTTTACTTACAGTGTATTTATACACACAAATGTCTGTATCCAATAAATTCAACTCAACAGTCATTTGTTGAACATCTACCATGTGCTTGGCACCAAGCCAGAAAATAGGGGCTAAAATTATGACAATACAGGTTTGTTTTATATCCTCTTCATATTTATAAACCAGAGATGAATACAAAGCAGTAGGTCATCACATTTGATAAGCCTCGAGCAAGGGCAAACCTGAGGTGTACCAGGAGTCAGAGGAAGGTTTCCCTTGTTTAACTTGGAGTCAGAAAATGTTTAGTGGACTGAGTGCTACCCCTTAAAGAGTATGTGACATCTATATTGAGTCCTAGAGAATGGAGAGGAATTATTAAGAGGGAAGCAGTAAGAGCAGTTCAGGCAGCTGGGACAATATGGGAAAAGGGCCAGAAAGAATACAGCAAACTGGAGAACTGATGGCCAATTTAGTATGACCAGATTTTAGGCTACAAGGAAGACAGAGATAAGAAGAAGAAAGATCTTGTGAACATTTATTTTCTACAGAACTTTCAATTGCATATAATCTAATAAATGTTACTTATTTATCCATGTTTAAAACATACTGGCATAGGAGATTAATCTAATAAAAGTTTTAAGGGAGTTTTAATCCCAAATTTTTTTAAAGATTCTAAAGCCTAACTGGTGAAGCTAAATTCTGAGTTCTTCCCCATGATACCACAGTTTGCTTTGGATCTCCATCTCCGTACTGTGGCCAATCTCCGGGGTAGGGAACTTTAAGATGAATGGTATTTATCCTGGTTGCAAATGAGGATCCCCTCGGGAATTTGCAAGTACTACTCGGGCTTCACTCTGGAATTTCAGTGTAATAGTTCTAGGTTGGGATTGGACTTTTGTATTTTTAAAAGGTAGGATGTAAATGCTAAATACTGGAAAGAATCCAAGCCACTGTATTCTCAGAGCTGACTGTATCTTCTCATCCAGACTGTGAACTATTGCTACTTGCAATCTAATCTTCTTTATCATAATTTCCAGTGGCTAGCCACATAGCAGATAATAAATAAATAAAAACAACAGCTGATTAACAATTACCATGGTGGAGAAAAGAAGGGCAGGCATTAAATATCTATGTTTAATATCAGTTACCGAGCGTCTACTACGTGTACTTCTTTATCACCAGCACTTAGTACCACATGTCAAGACACAGATAGTTAATATATGTTGAATGAATGAGTTAATCTCTATTTTAGAGATAAGAAAATGAAATTAAAAGTGTCCTATGGGGTCACATAAAGTAACCTGATCACACTCCAAAGGCTAATTCTTTAGTACACCAGGCTGTGAGAGCTCTTAACATTTGTCCAGCTGCACTCTATGGACATCGCTTAAGGGTATCTTGCCTGTTGAAGACGTGGACAATGTCTGAACCACCTGGTAGACTGGTGAAAACTGCATCCTTCCAGCTGATGGAAGCAAAATCCTGGAATTGGATTTGTTAATAGGACAGAGCTGTGCCTAATGTGATGTGGAGGTAGGAGTGGGATTCCGTTGTTAGAGATGGGGAGGAAACTGTTTCAGGATTCCAGGTTTCCAAGATGGGAGGGTCACTGGGGACCTTGACCCTTCATGAACTTACTAGTCAGTAGGAGAAATGTTGACTGCAAAAAAATAAGAAGTGCCAAATAAAAAAGACAAATGCACAAAAAGACAGGGCAACTTCTCTTAGCTACTTTTCCTTTTTTCTGAGCCAGTTTAACCAGGAGGAGGTGTGGTTGCACCTTAGTTTTTTTTGTGACTTTGCATTTTGATTGCTTTAGCTACTTTTAATGCTTCTACTTAGAGGCTACTGAGGTTGTAGAAAGATGAGCATGTTATAAGTGAGGCAGCACATTTGATAAGACCTGTACTGGTCTCCACATGTTGTTGTGAACTGACTGAAATACATACAGCCTTCTTCATACCTTAACTATCGTAGTATATATTATATTGATTTTATCAAATTAATCTTATAAATTAAAAATTAAAAAAACTTGTATTGGTATTATCCGTGGATATCAAAACATAAGTATAAATTATTATATTCTTGATGATTTCCAAAGATTTTAAGTTTTCAATATGTTCAAAACTAAACCTAAACCTGAGGTTTTTATGATATTGTTTTAGAAATATAGTATTTTTAAATATCCAAACACCACTTTTACATATTTCTGTTTTTTGCATCACTGGTGCCTAAAGGAAATCACTTGAATCAATGCTACAGATGTAAATGTTCTCTTTTCCTTCACATGGGTCACACCAAAATTTAACTTCCTTTCTGATTAAAATTAAGCCAAACACAAAGACCTACAATAAAATGTATAATATGTATAGTTTCTTAGAGGGAAGCTAGATTTTAATCAAGAATTTCTGGCAAGTAGGCATGCTTTACTTACAAAAAAACATTTCGAGGCAAAATGTTAATTTTTTTCCTTCTTTTCCTGGTGATTTATTCTCATCTATGACTTGGATTAAATTCATACATTCCTGCAGTCTTAATTCTGTATGAATGAAGAGGACTTATGAATGAGGAGGAAGTCTTGAACTCATTTTGTTTTCCCTGGAGTTAAGAAATTTTGCCCTTTGAAATGGCTTAGTAGTATCGTGATGGAGCAGACACAGGGTCTAGAAAAGGACTGCTTAGTGGGACTGTAAATATGGCCAGGTCATTTTGGCATTGCTCATTTCTGTCATACTTAATATTGTATCTCTGTTGGGTATAATGACATTTGTAGCAACTCTGCTTGCAAAAAGTCTAGAACTTCTGAAAGGAAGAGAATAGGTTCAACTGTAGTAAACTGTGAAATACTTTTTTTTTTTTAGGCTGACCTTGTAGCTTTGACATTGAATTTGACTCTCTACAGGAAGTTTAGGAGTTCAGTGTATTTTCTCAAATTTTTTCCATCTCGACCATGGACTTATATAATAAAGAAGGCTTGTTTTGATTTTAAGCAAGGTTTTCATGGAAGAAGAAAACGAAGGGAAGTTCTTCTGTGTTAACCATCTGGTGTTACTTAAAACATTAATTATCTTTTTTGCAAGATACATACTCAAAATTCCATTTCTCAAAAAAGTTTATATAGTTTTCTTTAGTTTTATTTGAAGTCTATGGATATAATTTAAAAGAAGTACTCTTGTTTAATCTCTGTGGTCACAACTTGTACAGGTTTCGGAGTAGTCATACTGCCAATGTTAAGAACCTGTGTTTTCATCCTGTCTCAGTACTATTGTCATGGGAAACCATCTTTTTCACATTTTTTAAATAAGTGTTCAGAGTTAATATAGTTCACACGATCTCTACCAATGTCCTTTACATCAAGATGCTCTGGTTATTTGCAAACAATAAAGGCCTGAACAAAAAGTGCTACTTCTTGGTGTAACGACTGGCCCAAGCCAATCAACACCAGGCAGAAAATATCAAGAAAAATACACTTTGAAATTTGCAGCTCTAAGAAAGATCTTGTAGTCACCACCAGCCTTTCCTCCACTGTATAGAGCAGAAGAAACTGTGACAGGCTTTAAATTTATTTGAGTTATATTTTTGTCACTTGAAACTCCAAAGAATCCTGCTCTATACAAAACAGAAGCTGATGTGCTGGTCTTTTTTTGATAACAAAGTGTCATAGTATCCTTGACATGTGCAGTCACTTGGTCCAGGTTTTTTTTTTTTTTTTTAATAAGAGTGACAGAAACTGACATGACCGTAGTTTATGTATAATACATAATTCAAAAATATTATATTGGATTTTAAATATTTTAAGTTAAAGTTACACACTTTCAATAGATGCTCCTATATAAAATAGCTAGAGAGAATTAAAGAATAAAAATCTATAACATAAGGTATTTTAATTCTAATTTTGAAGATGCAATTGATATATATGGGATAACTGATTATAATTCAATACCAGAAAATCCAAACTAACTTAAAGCAAGATGTCCAAATCTGTCGTGCTAAAGTATTGGATTTCCTCATTTTTTTTTAAGGCATTTGGATTGATTTGAACTGATATATACTACATGTTTAATTCATTTGGGAAACGGTATTGAACAAAATTAAAGTATATTTTATTACAAGACTTCCTAGAACCCTATTTATGTTTCTATATATTTTAAATTTATTAGAAGGACCCAGAATATTCAGCTATTATAAAACTTATTTAACCATGTACTCACTCATCACTAAACACTTTTGGAGATTAGTATTCTATGAGATAAAACTTACAGTATTCTTATCCATGTTGTCAAAGTGAGGCTTGTATACAGTGTTCACCAGCTGATAATGAAAATAAAAGAATTGCCTTAGAAGAAATCTCTCTTTATCATTCGTTTTACAAGGTAGTATGGTAGATGATCAAGAATGAATAGATGTGAATACCACATCCTAGCTGATTTTTAAGCCCACAAACTCACAGGATTTTGGTGAAAATCAAATAGACTCCTTTGTCTGCCCAGGGTACCCTTCTTCTTCTATGTGCAATTTACTTTTACTGATTTTTAATTTATCAGTTCAAGCATTAGCACCTCCCCTAACACTATCTTTGTTCCTGTGCACTATTGCATTATAGAACACACCACTCCACACCACACCAAAGTAAAGTAAAGCTTTACTTTTCTTTATTGGGCTACACTATTGGATTTGGAGCTACTTTAAACCAAAAAATTGATTTGATCATTTTTATATCTCTTGAGACAAGCATAATGCCTGACAGTTAGTTAATTTTCAACAAAAGACTGTGCCATTTGGAAATCCCTCTTATTTGCTCATGTTTGCTACTGAATAGCTATTGCTGCTATTTGATACTAAAAGGCTTAATGGTTCAAAATATTTGATGTAACAGTCACTAAAATCTATTTTAGTAGTTCCCCAAGTGGGATGCTTTCATCACTGCTATGGTCCAACATAATAACTGCTATACTAAACAAACAGAACTTCTACTTGTATTTAAATATTTCTGTAATTAAAAAACTTACATTTTTATGGAAATATAGCATACTCACTGCAATCCATACAAGGTTCATATCACATAAGATAAGCAAGGTCGATTTATTTAAGAAAGGGAGTGCTATAAGATATAGGTATAAAAGTAACCTAACCCATCCTTCTATTACAACATTAGTTGCTGAAATAAATTTAGAGTTTATATTATGGGGTTTAAACTAAATAAATGTTCCAAATTTGCATTTAGCAAATTCCCTGCAAGCAAACCAGTTTTCTCCAAATGTTCAGCCTCTTTAAGATGTAAACATAATAGCAATCTAATTGAAGGAAATAAAACCCAAAAATTCCAAATTTATTTGGAAATCTAATCTTATAAATAGAATAAATTAGCTGGGATTAGATAATGATGATAAAAATACATTGCAAATTCAAGATGTTAAAAATATAGCTTATTAAAATTTAATTTATTACCATTTTATTTTTAGGAATGTAAAATTTTACATTTATATAATTCATAGGTAAAGATTCATATACAAATTTTGAAAATAATCACATTTAATTTCTGATAAAGGTACATATCAAAACACTTCAGAACATACAACTACAATGGTACCAAGTATTCTGTTGGCTAATCAGGCAATGCAGATAGACAGAACACTGCTTTCCCTTTTCACAGGATTTCAACTAAAAAATGTCATGTAACCAGAGGTATTTTTCATAATTGTCAGCAGACTACACACAATAGAACTGTCAGACTTACTGACATTTATCCATAGGCTTTTTGAAAACCAGAGGAGATGTACAGTTTTGCATATATTCCCATGGACTTATACCTAAGGGTAAAGCTAAAAATTTGCCACAGGACTCCAAATTCCATTAAGTTGGCAGGTACTATTGCCATCTTGTATGTTAAAGTGATCATATCAATTGTGTAAATGATCATTTAGATAGGATTATGCATCAAAAGGATCACATAAATAAGACCAAGTGTCTGGAAATAACAATAGATAGAATTAAAAAAGGAGAAAATGATCCAACATGGGAAGCAGACTCATAGAATGGCAAATGCCCTAAATAGCATTCTGATCTCAGAATCAACCCTTAAGGCATTCTGTTCTGGCTGAAAAACCCATGAGAGCATTTCAAGCATGGAAAGCCAAGACACTGTGGCAAAAAATGATCTACATGAAGAATCTCTGTGAGTGAGATCCTGGTAGAAAGAAGAGGCCATCAAAGAAGGAGGTACTTTTCTCTGAAGGGTGAAGAGAACTTCTACTTTGCTTATGGCCCTGTCTAAATACTGACAGAGTTTTTGGACTCAAAAGGCTTCCACAGCCCTGGCAGCTTATGACAAGGGCCTCAGTTGATCACTGACATCATAAATAAGAGTGTCAATTGTTAAATCAACAACAGGAATCACTGTGCACTTGCTACCCGTGTAGGACCTCTGTCCTTAACATGTTGTACTATGAGAATTAACATTAAAACTAGTCTTCAAACAGTAATTTATACTTTGTGTGTCTGTGTGGATGCAAACTGTTGAAATCTTTACTTAGTATAGATAGAGCTGAACTTCAGTATATATAATTAAAAATGAATCTTAATGAAGAATACGATGGGAGAGGGAGTAGGAGGTGGGATGGTTTGGGGGTGGGAGGGTAGGTATGAGGGGAAGAAATGCTATATTCCAAGAGTTGCACCTATAAAATTCATATTTATTAAATAAAATAAAAACTTTCTTAAAAAAGATAAACAATTCCTTATCCATAACAACTTTGGTGGTAACATGCAATTATAAAACACCAGGTATAAACAAATCAATTATGTACAATATATTGGGAAGGTCCTGTAGCCATCATGTTGAGTTTAAGTTCAATTGAGTTCACCAAAATTACATGACTAACAATGTTGTCAAAAAGGAATTAGTTTAATGGAAGGGTACTGTATTGACTATTCCAAATGATGCTTCGGCCAGCATCAATAGTAGGGAACCTAACTTCATACAGATAGAAGAGAATGTGAGATGGAAAGGGGAGGTCTTTGGATATAACAGATCTGAGTTCAAATTACAGCTTTGCTTCTAATTACCTGTAACTATGGAAGTTCCACTAGTCCTTTCTTAGTACCAGCTATAAAATGAAGATAATAGTCCTTAGTACCAATTATAAAATGAAGATAAAAGTATCCATCACACAAATTGTATAGGATAGTATTAACAATAGTTGCATTACTAAATATATAGCCTGCCATTTTGTAAAGAATTGGTCAAAATGAGTACTGACAAAATGAACACTTGACCAAATGTTTATATTTAGTTTTTATCCATAAAAGCAATAAAAATTCCATTTCTATTGTCTAGAGAATATAGGTAAAAACAGATATCAAATCAAAGTATTTAGTATTTGTACACTTTCTTGATTGGCTGGAATTATAACAGCACTTATTTTGATATAACTATCAACTCCTTATCAGTAGACATTATTAAGCCCCTAATTACATTATTCATATAATTAATGCCTTATTTGCTACTTGGTTTCTTATTATGTGCAAGGCTCTTTTGTAAGAGTTTCACATATTAATTCTACATTAACATTCCAAGTAGATTTCAGATTTGAACCTAGGCACTCTCACTCTAGAGTTTGAGCTACACCCCTGCCTCCAGGAAAGGCTGCCTTTCCCTGACATTGTGAACTGCACGTGTGGAAATGGGAAGCCCTTTTATGTGTATGTACAGAAGTGTCAGAGTTTAAACACGACTCTAGCTCCTGAAAGGAGACTAATTACAACAACTAATCTTCAGGCTAAGGTTGGGGAAACTAAAGATGGAAATTCAAAAGGAAATGTGCAATTGGGGTTTCAGACTGGGGTGCAACCTGGCTTGATCTCAGACTTGCCTTCAACTCTTAGTCATATTGACATTCTCTTCTTTTTTAAAAATTTATTTGAAAAGCAGAGTAATAGCGAAGGAGAATGAGAGGGAGAGGGGGAAGGAGAGAGAAAAAAAAAAGAGTGAGAAAGCTAGGAGAAGAGAGGGAGAGAGGGAGGAGGTAGTGCTAGAGAAAATAGAGATCTTCCATCTGTTGTTTCACACCCTGAATGGCCCTGAAGCCAGAAGCCTAGAACTCCACTAGGGTCTCCCCTGTGAGTGGCATTGGGCCATCTTCTGTTTTCCCAGGCACATTAGCAGGGAGTTGGATCAGAAGAAGAGCAGTCCAGACTCAAACCTGCACTCTGATATCATATGGGGTGCTGACAACACAGGTGATAGCTTAACTAGCTATGCTACCATGACTCCTTCTCTTCCTTTCTTGCATTCCTTCTTTTTCAGGGCTTACCTGTTCCTTCTTACTGAAACCTCCACCCACACCCTAACACCCTCCCTATGCCAACTTTATCTACTTTTTTAGAGAGGCTCTTGCTCATCTCCTTTCCCTAGGTTAAAGGAGGAACCATAGTTATGTTTTTCACAGTTTTTCTTGTTGTCATTATCATCTTTAAAATTATTTTTTAATTTATTCTTTCCTTCTAGAGTATAAGCCCTACATTCCCTCTGGTTATCTGCTGTGTATATCACATGCCTAGCGCAGTGCTTGGCATCCAGTATACTTGCAGATGAATGAATTAATCTAATAATTCCAAGGCCTGACTAGAAGATGTAAGGAAACCATACTGGTAGTGAGGCCTCCAATGTTAACAAGGAATAACGACCATGCTGGTCAATGCTTCATGGACATAGGGACATAGGAAATCAACTCTTCCCACAAGTCTCCCTCTGACACTAAATCCTAATAACCTACAGTTCTATCTCTTGGACACTAGAACTTCTTGTTTAAGCTTCTGGAAAACAAAATAAAAAATGGTAACTGCACAAAAAACTATAGAAAAACAATTAAAAGCATGGATTTTGAAGCCAAGCTTCCTGGATTTTAATCCTGGCTCTACTCAATTCTCCAAGTTTAAATTTTCACAACTATAAAATGGGAATAATAAAATAACTTACTTATAATGTTGTTATAATAATCAAAACAAAAATGAAAGAGTCATACAAAGAATTTTTCACAGTATTTGGGAACACTGCTTCTAATAATGATTAAAAAATATGTATTCCAGCAGCACTAAGTGGGAGTGGGTATGGGGAGTGGAAGGCATTCATTCTATCTTCTCACCAGAAGGTCTTTAATACCAACGCTTTGAACTTTCAGAAGGAAGACTGATCAAGTACAGATATTCAAGCATCATATTTACAGATGGAAAACAGATCTCAAGATTGGAAAAGGGACGAGAGATACAGAAGTGGTTTTGGTTTCAGATCTAGTACCGATCTATTTGCCAGAGTCCCAAGGAATGTGGTCTACAGCAGCACTACCATAATCACAAGATTGGTGGTTACCTTTTTTTGCAAAGAGTATTCGTTCCCTTTCTCTTTTCCCATCAGAACACTTCATTATGCTGTATTTTTTTTTCATTTCCAAGCCACACATCCATCAGTATCTAATGTTATTACACACTCTAATATTTATACATGTATTATAATTTCTAAACATTAAGATAACAGCTTTATTGAGATATAATTCATGTATAATACACTCTACCTATTTAAAATATGTTTTGAGGGGAGGGGTTTTCAATATATTCAATAGAGTTGTACAGTTATAATATTTTCATCAGTTCCCCCAAGAGTCTGTATTCATTAACTGTTACTCTCTCTACCTACCACCACCCACCCTCAGTCCTAGGCAACTACCTGCTACTTTCTATCTCCACAAATTTCCTTATTCTAGACATTTTAAATACCTAATATTTAAATTACTAAATTTGCCTCTTACCCTACATTACAAAGTTCTACCTGGGTCTGCAAAGTATAACCATATTGCTCTGACATTTATCTGGCTCTGACAGAGGAAACCACAGAACCAAGGTAAAAATACCCCAGTAGCATCTAGTTCATGGGTCAATCCAGAAGTTGTAGCCATAGCAAGAACAAGTCATGTGTGTGTGTGTCTATAGAAATAGAGGCACACCATAAAATATTTTCTATCATCACAAATTCTTTTGTCTTTAAGCCTTATATTATATTGTAAATGCTTAATACCTCACTATGGTATTTCTGGAAATGTTTTTTTTCTATGCAGTCAGTCTTTCATTCACATAGGATTACTTGAGGCATGCATGTAATGTATGTCAGGTGCTATGCTTGATTTCAACAATCCTACAGCAGCAAGGTCAGCATAGTTATAGAAATTAAGACTCAGAGAAGTAAAGTGATTTGCCTCAAATCATGTAACTCATACATGAAAGATGTAAAAATTGAATTTAGTTCTTTTTACTCCATTGTATGCACTTTTCATTTTGTTACATATTTTGTACCCTTGAATAACCCTAGCCTTCTGTTGTAAGACTGCAAGAGCTAACTCTATAAATCCATTTGTACTTCTTTAAGACTGTTTTCCTAAGTCACCTATGATTATATTCCAGACATTTCTATGTTCAATGGAAGTGCTTCACAATAATTGATATTGTGAGTCTAAGCATCTCACAAAATAAATTTTTATTCCTGATTTGGTGCTTTTTCCAACTGTTCCACATGCAGAAGGGCTTAGATATTTGAGCTCTAGAATTTATCTTTCTCCTCATTCACATTTCACTACACAATACTCTTGGTTATTAAGTCCCAGTGGGCTTTGTGTGAAAAAAATAACATAAGAAAAAAACATAATGTGGGATCACTTTACACACAGATTCTGGAGCTAGAAATTCAGTAATGGGGACAAAAATAAACCAAGGGAAAAGAACTGATGATTACAAGGTTAACCCCCCTCATCATCAGCAGCGGCGGCATAACAACATCAGGGAATTGTCTAATCACCTTACCAATCATTGTGGTCTCTTGCTGTGTTTAGTACAGACTGTTTCAGGGTGGACTGCTAGCTTTTAAGTGCCTTCGGGCTGAAGGTAATGCCATTTCCATGCGATGTTCACATTTAACCGGGGGCAGGAATCATCTTCTGTAGTACACAGGGCTGCCTATATGCGTAGGTTGAGTTTCCAGAGTCCACTGGCACAAGTCCTCTCTGGGTGGAAACGGGGCCAATCCAGGCAGGGCTGCATTGATGGATCCGCTGGGCTTGTCTTGGTACAGTAACCTAATAAACTCAGACTGCAAGAGGCACCACTGGTGCTGAGAAACCCGATTGTTCATGGTAACGGGACTTTCTCCAATGCGGTTGTTGAGAAATTCAAGTGGTCCTCTCTGCCGGTAATATCCGGGGCACTACCTCATCCATTTAATTAACCCCCAGAGAGCTAGCCAAGGAACTGCTCTGATTACAAAATAATGGGTCCATCAGGCACAATTAGTACCCAAGTGAAACATGGCAGCTTGCATGAAAACGATTGAAGTAAACAATTCCAGGCCTTGAAAGGGGCTATCTTCCTAATTAACCCTTAGAGGGCTAATCTGTTTGCCTGAACAAAACCTAACCTAGTGCTTTTGCCAAGTGGCATGCTGGGGAAATGTTTTTTGCATCAGATCTTGCTCGCCATGGCAATAGCAAGTGGAATTGACTAATCCCTGAAGACTTACACCACAGAACACCTTGAAAACACATAGGGGTCAGTGAATATAGTAAACACTGATTTGCTAAGGCATTAATACACAACCTATGGTGTCTGAGTCCTAGAAAGAAAGTCTTGGAAAAATGGCATTCCTGCACTTGTTACCTTAGGGCAAGATATGCTTTCTTCCATCCAATAGCACCAAAAAATCTACCCTAATGCCCTACACAAGGCAGGTACACAGCCTAAGATTGTGGTTGTGGCCTGCTTTGGACTGGGATAGGGAGAGAGAATCCTGTTGGTTTCTCTGTTCTCCAAATATAAAAAGAAGCCAACTACTATCACAAGGTTAATTTTAATAATTACATTTCTGTTCTGTGTTCTGATGAGACTTTTACTTGTTTTGTTCATTGCTGTATTCCCAGCCCCTAAAACTGTGACTGGTCCGCAGTGGATTCTTCTCAGAATACTTATTGAGTAAATGTATGAATGACCTAGAAAGAGGATTCTGTGAATGAGCATGGGGGTGGGCAGCAATCATTGAAAACTCATATTTATGAGCTACATTGTATAAAGCACAATTTGATAAATTGTGGTTCGGTTTTTTATTGCCTTTTTATTACTTTATATTTAAAGGTAATCGAGAAATATTTTTTTACCTTTAAAAATACTTATCTTCTTTAAGTTTCTGATAGATTCAAGGTATAGTTACTGAATAATTGGCACTCTTCCACTAATTTTTAAGAATCCTCTAGGGGATGTGGATAGGTATGGGTTCGATGCATGACGTGTGATGGAATAAACCAGTGTCCTCACTTTTTTTTTTTTTTTTTTTAAATTTTTTTTTTATTTTTTTTTATTTTTTTTGACAGGCAGAGTGGACAGTGAGAGAGAGAGACAGAGAGAAAGGTCTTCCTTTGCCGTTGGTTCACCCTCCAATGGCCGCCGCGGCCGGCGCGCTGCGGCCAGCACACCGCACTGATCCGATGGCAGGAGCCAGGAGCCAGGTGCTTTTCCTGGTCTCCCATGGGGTGCAGGGCCCAAGCACCTGGGCCATCCTCCACTGCACTCCCTGGCCACAGCAGAGGGCTGGCCTGGAAGAGGGGCAACCGGGACAGAATCCGGCGCCCCGACCGGGACTAGAACCCGGTGTGCCGGCGCCGCTAGGCGGAGGATTAGCCTATTGAGCCGCGGCGCCGGCCAAGTGTCCTCACTTTTAAAGTGGGGCTAATACAACCTGCCTTTAAATTCCATGTAAAAGGCACAGAAATTGTTATTGATGATAATCATATATGATCATATATATTATCATATATGATAAAGAAAACCACAGCAATAATTCATGAAACATTCCATTGTCCAAACGTACAAGAGATAATCTGATTCAGTTGTATGCATGCATAGATACACATACACATGTGTGCAGATAATATATATCTTGACAACATACCAAAAATAAAATCTAGCTAAAGAGGCTCATTGGTGGCTCCTGCTATGCCAAACAAACAAACAAACAAAAAAAACAAATCACAGAATGGTGTGTCCTGTACCAGGATGCAGTTTGTTCAAAGAAATCTTCAGTGTGGTAGATCAGAGCCTTATTATCTCAATTTCCCTCATCTTTAAGGTAATGAAGCTCACTGACTGTAGACTACAGGGAGAATAGAACTCCCTATGATTTTGATCTTCATATCAGCTGGCACAAATCATACTCAACTGTATTTATGATCAGCAGGATAGAACAAACTTTGGGAAATCTCTGTGATTGGTTTTACTTGAGCAAAGGAATTCGAAGTTCCTAGATTTTGTTTGTCCTCTTAGCATTATTATATAAATATGTCTTCAGGGTTGGCACCATGGAAATCATGGCTCAAGGTCCTGATTCGATGTTCGGAGGAAAGGCTTCTTAGCTGGGTTCCTCTGGTCCTGCAATTGTACCATGACCTCAACACCTTTGGGGCTTCCTAGGTGGAAATCTTAGCTAGGAGAACAGGAATGCCCAGGGGACTAAACCAGGTCCCTTTCCACACTAGGTTCAACAGACCTAGGATTAGTCTTCTCTTACTGAACTACAATTAAAAGAGAAGACTTAGGTAGAGAAAAATTTTATATCACTTCAGGAAGAAATAACTTCTGGTTTCCTCTAAGAATCATTTAACATGATCTTTAAAATATAGAAGGGGCCCTTAAGAAACTCATCTGTCCTCTGAATGTCAAATTCACTTTCAATTCCTGGGAATTGGGATAGGCTGCCAATATAACTTGAGCTATAATGTGTTATTCATATTTCTCTGAGGTCATCAATGTCTTTGCTGCCGATCCTTACTATTCTTATTCTTCAGAATAATGGTGCTTAGTGAGCAATTTCTTCTTAACTTCTACTATGTGCCTTGTTATAGTCTATATTCAAAAGCCTACTTCAAAATTCTATACCTCATCACTATCCTTCCTCCAGAGATTTCAATACAATCTAGATCACTGTACTTGTTGTGCTATTTACTGAATAAGTAATATCTAAAGGTGTGGACTATGAATCTAAGTCCTTTATTTTATGCCACTGATCAAGTTTCAAAATATGCAGCCTTTTTATACAATTATAAGCACAAAACAATTTACAGGAGAATGCTTTATAAAAATCTTTGTGAAACATTAAATACCAATATTATGGGGTCTGACAATATTAACAATGGATCCATTAACAATTAATGAAGGGCCCATTGTTAAATTGCACCTTGAAAACAGCTGCTGATAAAAATATTACATGTTTTGAAGCTCGTGATGTGGTGTAGTGGAGTAAAACCATAGCCTGCAATGCCTTCATCCCAGATGGGTTCTGGTTTGAATCCTGACTGCTCCACTTTTGATCCAGCTCTCTGCTAATGGCCTGGGAGAAGCAGAGGAATATTGCTCAAGTGTTTGGGCTCCTACCACCCATGTGGGAGACCTGGATGAAGCTTCTGGCTCCTGGCTTCTTCCTGGCCCAGTGCTGGCCACTGTGGCCACGTGGGGAGTGAACCAGTGGATGGATGAGCTTTCTATCTCACTCTCCTTCTCCCTCTCCTCCACCTCTCTGTAACCCTGACTTTCAAAAAAAATAAATAATTTCAAAAATAAATCACATATTTACCAAAACTTAAACTAGAGGTAGTAGACAATTTCATTAACTCTCAGGTACCTTTACTGGATTGAATGTGATGATAAGAGAAATGAAGTCTCATTGAAAATGAAAACCACTGGCCAGCACCACGGCTCACTAGGCTAATCCTCTGCCTGTGGCGCTGGATTCTGTCCCGGTTGCTCCTCTTCCAGTCCAGCTCTCTGCTGTGGCCCGGGAAGGCAGTGAAGGATGGTCCAAGTGCTTGGGCCCTGCACCTGCATGGGAGACCAGGAGGAAACACCTGGCTCCTGGCTTCAGATCGGCGCAGTGCGCTGGCTGTAGCAGCCATTTGGGGGGTGAACCAATGGAAGGAAGACCTTTCTCTCTGTCTCTCTCACTGTCTAACTTTGCCTGCCCCCCCCCCAAAAAAATGAAAACCACTGCATTTGAATCAGAAAGCTTTGTGTTTAAATGGAATGAATTCTATGTCTGGATTTATTGAACATATCTTGGGAATCTTGATTCCCAATTGGCAAATTATGCCACTCTTGACAATTCATTTTCCTTCTATGGGATTTGTTTCTTTCCTGTAAAAATGACCTGCAGGATTATGTATAGATGACAAAATTAATAATTTCAATAAATTCAAAGATGCTAGAAACTTCTAGGTCATAAGCAAATCTTGGGTGAGGAAGTTAATTTTTAGAAGCAAAGAACATAGTCTTTATACAAAGGACCTGAGTCTTTAACAGCATGCTGACATGGATAATATTTCACATTTCAGCAGCATTTAATAATACAGAAATTACTTGTCAGCATATAAACTTCTTAGGCCATCATAACAATGCTAGGACGTAGGTAGACATGTTGGGAAATCTAATCTTTTCTTCATAGGTAAGAAAATAGAGGATCAGGAAGAGACGGCGTCTGGTCATAGACACCCATGGAGACTTCAGTCTCTTAATACACAGTTTACTTCTTTCCATTATGTCCTGAAGTAAAACTAGGAGTAAAGCTGATCTCAAAAAATATACTAAGCAAAGCTGCAGCACAGGGCTTTTAAGCATCAGTGAATTCTCTGGAAAGACTGAAGTCTCTTCCACTCTATGGTTTACCACCTGATTGGACCCCTATATTGCTCTAAATTTATGGAGTCACAGTTTTTTTTTTCCTATTCATGAATCCATGCTTTCATCTCTGTCCACCATAACAAAATATCATAAACCTTAACCACGAGAAACTTACATCCTATTATATAGGCAGGCAGACAGGATAAATTGATTAGATTTGTGAGCTGGAAGACCATGCCTTCATGATGCCCCTATGTGATCTCATACCCTTACCTGACCCCAGCTGTATGCCCACCTGCCAATCAGACTAATTAACCACTCCCTCTTGGAAGTGGGTAAAAGGCCTGGAACAGGGTGGGCCTGGACCTTTTTCCCTTGCTGCCCAGGATCCCCTTGTTGCCCCACACCTTCGGGGTGACCCATGCTAAGCTGCTTGTAGCTGCTCAAAACCAAACGCTTGCTGCACATGGCTCCTGGCCTGCTCTTTGCTCGGTATGGACCCAACTTAATTTCCAAACTTTTCTTTCTCCCTTAGATAAAGCCTTCACTCTCCTATGCATTTCTCTCACTAAATAAAAAGCTTAAAAAAACTTACCACGCTGCCTGGTCTATTTGAGCTAGTATTTAGAATTTTCCCCTGAATTCATGGTAAGAACGCACACAGATTATTAATTGCAGAAATATTGACAAGCAGAATGGTTTACTATAGTTTTGGAGACTGGGAAGTCCAAAATACAGTGCTGACCAGGTGGGTTTAATTCTGAGGCCTCTTCTACAGGCAACAGCCATCTCTGTGTGCTGGCATGCCCTCTTCCATGTGCAACTGGAAGTGGAGAGAACAAACTCTCTGGCATCTCTTTTTATTATAAGAGTACTAATTCCATCCTCATGGTCTATTTAACCCTAATTACCTCTCAACTTCTCCACCTCCAAATCTCCAAACATTACTGCAGTAGTGTTAGGACTTCAATATATTAATTTTGGGAGACACAAACATTCAGCTCAAAGCCCACAATTCTTTCATTCAACATTAATTATTGTACAGTTAATTGTAATAACTTTCATTCATTCAGCAGTGAATAAACCACCCTTTGCCATATACATCAAACATTTGATCTTTAAAGCATTCTGTAAAATAAGTAAAGCAGGGATTCTTATTTCCATTTTACATATCTGCCAGGAACCTGGGTTTAGAGGTAAAATAAAGTTTTGAGCTTCAGCTTGATTTTTAAGTTCAGGACTTTCAAGTTCAAACATAATGCTCCACATGAAACACAACAGGCACTATGAAGGGGTACAAAACCATTCATTCATTCTTGAAAAATATGTGTAGAATTTGCCATGCACCTACCCTAGTTACTGGGGCTAAAGCAGTGAACGCAGAACAGTCCTGTTGCCCATCTAATTTGGAAGAACAGATGCACAAAATCTTACAAAACAGGGAAGGAGAACATAAAGAGCCAGTTGAGTAGCAAAGCCAAGAAAACCGCTTCAGGATTTCAAAGGACAGGCAACCTCTTTTGGTATAAACAATTCAGAAAAACTTCCAGAGGAAAAAGCCCTGAGGTGCATCGTGGAAGATAGGTAAAATGAAGATGTAAGCAAACAAGAAAAAAAAAAGAGGACTACAGGATCCTAGAGGGAGGATTTTCTTCTTCTTTTGTTAAGGGCCTAGAACATTTAGACACTGCTCAGTATTTACAGAATTAGCAGTAGATAATTCCAAGCATAGAAACACTATGTATAGTGCCTGAAGGAGGGGAGAAAAAGCTCAGGGTGTATCTGTGGAGCCATATGGGAACAACAGGTTGGCTAATGCCTTTAACCTAGAAAACAAAGAACTCATTTTGAAGTAGAGAGGGTCTCTACAAATCCTTACATTTTATCATATTTCAGCTGGACTTACTCTACAGACTTTTAAAAAAGAGTTATTTTCATTTATTTGAAAAATAGGGTTAGAGAGAGAGAGAGAGGGAAACAGAGATCTTCCATTTGCTGGTTAACTCTCCAAAAGGCTGTAATGCCAGGGCTAGGCCAGGCCAAAGCCAAGAGCCTGGAGCTTCTTCCACGTCTCCCACGTGCATACAGGGTCCCAAGCACATCTTCCACTGCTTTCCTAGGCACAGTAGGAGGGCCTTTCTTACACCACTCTAAGATGGAATTTCATCTCCCAGCATTTCTGGCCCTTCAGTCTCATCAGAATTTCTGGAAAGAGAATGTGTTCTCTCTATGCTAAGGAGTACTTTGAAAGAGAAGCAAAATTTTGCACCCAGCAAGCCTAATGTTGAGCTTGTGAAGCGAGCCAGAGGCATCCAAAGTAAGAGGTTTCTCTGTTTTTATAGTGTATGGCTCCTCCCAGTGAGAATCCCATCATTGGAGGTTGGCAGTGAAGGCAATGTAATTGTTTAAATGGCAACAGTAAGTATGGTAGGGCACTGCAAAGATATGCAACAGAGAAGGGGCATTAGCTTCAGCCAGCTCAAACACTGTGGATAGCAGCAGATGGTTCCAGTATGGCAGAGCTGCACAGCAAGGACAGACAAGCAAATGTAAGTCCGTTCTTTTAAATGTCACAGATCACCCTGACCAAGCTCACCCCAGACCACCTAAACATATGGAGATGCCTCAGTTCCTTCCAACTAAATAGGTATTGTTCCTCTTATGTGTTTTAATGACCTACTACTACCAGCATTTTATAAGCACAACTGCATATCTACATCTTCACTCTCTTGAAACCAAGTGAGAAACAGACATCATAAATATGAAATTTTCTCTGGCATACATTAGAATTATCCCCCTTGGATACTGCAACAAGTTGAGCTTCTCCTTCCTCTTTAATCCTTTTGAATACTAAGTTTATATAAGTTTATAACTTACAGTCATGTAGCCTATACCAATAAACAAAAAACAACACTAACACACAGATGCACACACACACACACTCCTCTGTGTCAGTTAGGCTTATTTAATTGTCCTATATTTCTATCTGAAATTCCAGGATGGTTGATCCATTTACATATACAAGTACTAGAGAGTGGCATTGATGTAACAGAGGTAAACTTCCTTCAATTCATTTATATAAAATCATAAATTAGCAAACTTTAATTTTGTAGACATTGGAAGTACAATTAGCCATTATGCATTGTATGTATTAATATTGCATGTCCATGAACAAGAATTGCTTTTCTAAAGTCTATCAGGGAAGCTGAGTTGGTTTACATGTCCACCCTGCTCCCTTTTACTCTGTCCTGAGGCTTCTGTTGTCTGCAGAAGTTGTTGATTTTGAATAGGTGACTTTTCAGGCCTCCTCCATCCATCTGATAATGTCCACGTTCAGGCAAAGAGAGTTACAGATAAAGCCACAACAGACTCAGAGTCTCCCTTTACAAACTGCACACCAACAGCTATCTCCCAAAATCTCGAAGGGTGATGCTGCCCTGTGCATATTTATAGTGGATATTTAGAAACTTGGGAGATGGACATTCTTGCTTTCCTTTTTTCCAGGCTTATTTGGAAATCTACTGTTGCAACAGCTTTGAAGTTGGGTTTGGGGAATTATCCTTGGGCTGTAACTTTCAAGTAACGGCCTTCAGCCCTTAACTCTTGCCAATCAAATTTCAGTCATATTTATAACACTCATCTAACATATGGTATAGGCTATGTTTTTCCTCATTGCTCTTTATATTATTTTAATATGAAAACTGCAATGATGTAATCTTTGTATTTTTAACTGTTACTTTTTAAATTTCTCTGCTTCTCTTTGTACTTATGCATTCCATCCCAGGTGATCATTACATTTTCTGTGTAGATTTTTTTATCACACTCTGAATTTTTCATTTTCTGGACTTTTCTCTAGATATTCTGAAATATAAAAATTAATAATAATATAAGTTACCTTTTCAAATTCCTATATGTAGGGTGTTGTGGCACATATGGCTAAACCACTACTTAGTATAACCATATCTCATATTGGAGAGCCAGTTCAAGTCCCTGCTTCTGATCCAGCTTCCTGCTGATTCATTTTATGGTCAGCAGATGATGGCTCAAGTACACGGGCTATTGCCATCATGTAGAAGACTTGGATAGTGTTTCTGACTCCTGGCGTTGGCCTGGCTTGGGAAAGTGAACCAGCAAATGAAACATCTTTCTCTTGTTCTGACTTTTAAATACATAAGAAATAAATAACATTAGAAAATATCTATCTGTGAGCTCCTTTTAAAAAATTCTGTTTGTTCCAAGAATTCCTATAAATACTATAATGTAGGTTTTGTGTCTCCACTTAATAAGAAAATTAAGGCCTAAATATATTGTGTACCTTGTCTGCAATCAGCCAATTAATGAATGATACAAAGTTGGTACACATCCAGGTCCATCTGATTCTAAAGCTTGAGTGCTTTTTGTGCTGAATTCTATTCCTTCTGGTAATAAATACAAATGTAGATATGGGTATGAATATAGATATAAAATATATTTATGAATTGTAGTCTTAATCTAGAGGGTAAACAAAAATAAAGTCAGAAACAGTTCAGTAATAACATGAACATGTGTGTCTGGACCATTCAGGTATCAATGTATTTTTATACTATTATAAAAAGTCTTTAGAAAATAAATGCACACATAAAAGTCTGGCTAAAGCATATATTTCCTTGGAATAAGAAGTCCCATTTCTGGGGCAGGTATTTGGCCTAGTGGTTAGGAGGCCCACATCTCATATTGGAGTGTTTTGATTTGAATCCTGGCTCTGCTCCTGATACCACCTTCCTGCTTTTTGTTTATTGTTTTTTTAATGATCATAAAAAGTTAATGCATTTTAAACAAACATTTCAATAAATATAGATTTCCTTTCTGAAGAAAATCTAGGATACTCTATCTTGTAATACAACGAGGTGTCTTCTACCATTTCTGGATTTTGACAGTAAGGTACTACATATTCCTCCTCCTTTAGCAAATTCTGAAACCAGTATTGTGAATATAAGAAGGCCTACACATTTGAAACACAATAATTTCACCATCTAGAAGTCCCCATTTTAGAGGCTGAATTCAAAATTCTTAGTAACAAGCAGCTGAATTTAAGTTTTCCCTATCCTTTAAGATTGCTTATGAGGGATTGACCAAGATAGTTCATCTGCAAAACATAGCCAAGGCTAAACCCTGAAGAGAATTTTAGTGGTGAAAAATGTTGATTATCTTAGCACAGTCATCAGATTACAAGGGAAAAAAATACCTGACTTTTAAAACTTCAGTGCATGATACTGATTCTTCCAATTCATGAACATAGAAGATTTTTCCATTTTTTTGTATCTTCTTCTATTTCTTTCTTTAGTGTTTTATAATTCTCATTGTAGAGATCTTTGACATCCTTGGTTAAATTTATTCCAAGGTATTTGATTTTTTTGTAGCTATTGTGAACGGAATCCATCTGAGAAGTTCTTTTTCAGCCCTGGTATTGTCTGTATATACAAAGGCTGCTGATTCTTGTATATTAATTTTATATCCTGCTACTTTACCAAACTCTTCTATGAGTTCCAATAGTGTCTTGGTGGAGTCTTTTGGATCCCCTATATATAGAATCATGTCATCTGCAAATAGGGGTAATCTGACTTCCTCATCCTGGAAAGCATCAAGGGATGGCTTACATGGATGGGTCTCTGACACCCATGTGAGAGATCTGGTCATTTCTTGGCTCTTGGCTTTGGCCTGGCCCAGATGTGGGCACCTGGACAATGTACCTACAGAAGAAAGCTCTCTATCTCCCTACCTCTCTAATAAGTAAGTAAAACTTTAAAAAGATATACCATTTTCTAGCTTAGTAGGAATATAGACAATGACCATAAACAATAATTGAATGGCAAAACGACCATTTCACCCAAATACAGTAAATTTTAAAGTAATCACAGATCACCAAAGCTATAATATTATAACATTCTTAACCATGGGTTTGACAAAGTTATAAAAGAAAATTTTACAAAACTATATAAAAAAAAGGAGAAGGAAAGATGGTAGAGAGGACAGAGGGGGCGAAAGGGAGGAAAGGAGGAAGGGACTATCATTATGTTAGAATTTTATCTATAAAGCACATCAAATCTGTGAAAAACTAATCAAAATTAAAATTAAAATTAAAAAACTGAAAAAGAAGATACAACAGGAATAAGGAAAAGCAAGGGGTGGTAAGATGCGCTGAAACTCTTCATCTTCCAAAGCACTGCACACAGAAATTGTTCACACTGACCACCTCTGAGGAGTGGAATTGAGGGAGGAGAAAAAGCACTTGATTTTTCAGAGTGCACCATTTTGAACTGTTAAAAACTTATCATGTATTAAATATCGCTTGTGTAAAACCTCAGAAAAAAACCTTTATTATTTACTTATTAAATCTATTTGTTTCCGATATCCCCCACTGGAATATAAAGCTCTGTGAGAGCAAGGATTCTTCATTAAAAAAAATACAAAAAAGATACAGGAATCCTGTCTTTTCCTCTTCATACATAAAAGTACTATCGCCTCTCGGCCTTTTGGCTAAGATCAAGTGTAAAAGTATTTTCCTACAAATATTGCTTCGTCTATTCACCCAGCTATTTTCCTGTCTGTGCATTTTCTGGAAGACTTGCACAGCATTGGCACAACTGATATTTTGCACTCAACATAGATGAAGTCTGGAAACCCTAGTCCTTTATTCTGCATCATGAGACCTGGCCTCTCTAAGAAGACATAGCTGCAGGCATACCTTTCAACCTTCCTCTTCAGCGCTGTTCCCAAGAGGTGGCCATGCAGGGGCATATTAAGGAGACTTTGCACTTGTTTCTCTCAGAACATTCCCCATTTCTGAGTTTCAACAGAAACCAGTGCCTTCAAAATCCTGACCGCCTAGTTTAGTTGGTAAAGTACAGAAATGAATCTTGATAAAATATTTTACCTAGACCACACCTGTCAGGCCAAAAGGTTCAGTACAATTTCTTTGGAGTGAAGAACCACATATGCCTGCCCAGCAGGACTTCAAAACATTCCATTTCCTGACTCGAGCTTTTAAACAATAACCACTTGGTAAATGAAGCAGAAGCTCTCTAGATTTTTTTTTTTTCTTATTGCTAGCAAGTGAGGTAAGAAAACAGCAAATATCTTTAATTCATTTCATCTGTACCTTCACCAGTATAAAATATCTTAGAGTGTTGCTCGAAGATTGACGGTGAAGGGGCAAGAGCTGTTCTGTTTTTCAATACTTTTATGCCTGGGCCACTTATAGACTGGAAAGGGCAGAGGGGATGACCTTGCTGTCACTCATAGTGCGCTCAGGCAAACTGACAGCACAATATGCCATCTGGGGTTTCCTCTCTGGCCTGCTTCTCAGTTGTTGCCAGGCCTGTCTACTGCTGTTAGCAATCATGGTCTGGTTTGGTCTTTACATAAGCTCTCCTGCTCTTTGGCTTGTCTTCTGTATCCTAGTTTGTGACATCCTCACCAGAAACCTCAGTTACAGACTTAGCTGACCCAGGATCTCAGTAGGCAGCAACTGGAGGTACTTCCAGCAGACCTCCTCTTCCTCACCTCCCATTAGGCTTCTCTAGGGGTCGCCAGCATTGGGTGGAGAACAAGGCATGAAAGTTCAACTCTCCTCAGCTGACATCAAGGGCCACTCTTCATGAGCTGGGCCCCTTTACAAGGATCACTTCTCCAAGTCTGTTTCTGTGTTAAAGGAGGATGGAAGAGTGCTGATCTAAATCAGTTTCGCTGTAGGGAAGCCATGGTTCAGACACTATTAAAGAGCTCAATATAATGTGACTGTCTTCAGAAAGTTCACACACAAACAAAACTCCTTTCAAATTTACTTTTAATTGACATATCATAGACGGGCATATTCAAAACAAACCTCCTTGAGGTTAGTTCTCTGCTGCCCTCTCCTGGGCCTCCAGTTTCCATAATTCAATTTAACAGCGGGAATTAACCCTATAAGTCTTGATAGCTTTGGAGACTAGATTAGTAATCAGAGAACCATCTTCAAAAATATATTCTTGTTTATTTCTATAGAAAAATATAAGCCACATAAATTGGTTACAGTTCTCCTAAAATCTACTCACTTTCACAGTGAAATTCTTCTGAATCACTTTTATGCTAACATTCATCTCTGAGATTTTAAGGCAATCTTGTTCTTTGAGCCAGTCATGAACATTTTTTTGATTTTTTTTTCCTTACAAAGGGTACTTTACTACCGTTGCTAGGATGTTCTTACAAAATAGTAGGGTCCATTTTTACAAGCTTTGATGCTGGGTTGTTTGGAAGTTTTTCAGACAGGACAAGTAGGAATCACACTGCTTCCTTAAGTGATTTGTTGACTGAGCGTCAAGGAAATTCAGTTGTTTAGTTGTGCCTCCTACAAAGAATAACAAAGTTTGCTCATCATTGGGCAACCACAGCTACATCATAACTGCTGTCTGGCTGACAACCTTCAAAAACTACGCTATCTGGTGCAAGACTCACCTTGATTTCACAGAGTATAAAAAGTGAAAAATGTACATCCTAGAATTGATGGATATCTCATCTTTTTGTTACTTTAAAAGTGTAATATCCCTGTAATGGTGGTATAAAGCCATGGCATTAATCTCATAAGGACTTCCAGAATGTGGTGAGATTTTTAGCATGTCTAGTAGTCACTAGCATAAAGTGCCAAAGTTTTTCATTCCACGGATTTTTTAGACCATCCACCATATGCCAGATACCTCCCTAGTCACTGGAAATATTGCTATGAAAGACAAAACTTCTGCCCTTCAGAACACCACGGTTTACAAGGCATGCTCCTGGTTGGTGGAGAGGGTTTGCAGAGTGGTACAGGAGAATTCTTAAAAGTCAGTTGAGCCAAGCATCTCAGCTGACAAGTGAAGAAAACAACACCTTGCGAGATTAGTGCCTTATCCAAGGCCAGACACAAGCGCTAATCAATTACAGCTATAGGTTGATTTTTATTAATGGAATATTTTAGGAACTAATTTTAGTGCAAAAAGTTAATGTGTTGACTTTAATAAACTTTAAAAGATTATTTGTAATTTGCAATATAGCTCTTTTATGTTGATAGCCTTATTTTAGAATAAGTAATCAGGGTGGGGGACAGCAATTTATCTTTTTCCTCTTTATTATATAAATAATGAAATTTTATTTTTTATTTTCAGAAGTAGATATTTTATACTTAGGAAGTTACATTTATAATATATTATATACATGTTTAAAAATGCTAAAACAATCCTTATTTCTCATTAAGACATAGGCTACTTCATTTATCATTGAAGCATCTTATAAAGCCATTCCTTTCTCTTTCCCTTAGAGATCTCAGTATTCAGAACTTTTTTTTTTTTTTTTTTTTGGACAGGCAGAGTGGACAGTGAGAGAGAGAGACAGAGAGAAAGGTCTTCCTTTGCCGTTGGTTCACCCTCCAATGGCTGGCGCACTGCGGCCGGCGCACCACGCTGATCCGATGGCAGGAGCCAGGTACTTATCCTGGTCTCCCATGGGGTGCAGGGCCCAAGCACTTGGGCCATCCTCCACTGCACTCCCTGGCCACAGCAGAGAGCTGGCCTGGAAGAGGGGCAACCGGGACAGAATCCGGCGCCCCAACCGGGACTAGAACCCGGTGTGCTGGCGCTGCAAGGCGGAGGATTAGCCTAGTGAGCCGCGGCGCCGGCCAAGTATTCAGAACTTTTTATCATTCTCTGGCACCTCTTCATAGTTATAAAACTATTGAATCAATGTTTATATGGCACATTTTCAAAATTTTACATAAGGAATAACAAAGAATATGAGCCCTTATAACATTCTGCTCTGGTCAGCATGTTTATGAGATTCAAATTGATAAAATTAGCTGGTTCATTTTTCTGCTGTTTAATAAGAAATTTATTCATACTCCTATTGATGGATATTTGTGTTATTTACAGCTATTACTATTAAAATAAATGCTATACATTTATTCTGTTGCTCATGCTCAGGACTTTTTCTAGGTTATACACCTACACCTAGGAAAACAATTGTTGGATGAGTAAGTATTCGCATTGCTAACTCTGCTGGACAATATACGTACACACCAAAAATATATGAAGCTCTCCTTTCTCCAGAGTCTTATTAAGATTAACTAATATTCAACTTTCTGAAAGTTCCAAAATGGTAGGTATAGATATTATTTTATGGTTGTATTAATTTGCATTTTGTGGATTATAAACAAGGCTGAGTATCTTTCCTTACACTTAAGGGCTTATTGAGTGTTCTATTTGTGAAATGCTTACTTATTCTTTTATCTTTTCCCCCTTTCATATAGCTTGTCTTTTCTCATTGATTTGAATAAATTCTTTATACATCACAGACAGAAATTCATCTTCAGATTTATATGTTGCAAATATCTTCTGTCATTTTCTGACTGCTTTTCTCTATTTTATATCTTTTTTGTATTTTCTTTTTTTTATTTAGTAAATATAAATTTCCAAAGTACAGTTTATGGATTACAATGGCTCCCCCCCCATAATTTTATATCTTTTGATAATTTTTTTTAATTTTAAGGTAGTCTGATGTGCCCATTTTCCTTTTTAATTTTTTTTTTTTTTTTGACAGGCAGAGTGGACAGTGAGAGAGACAGACAGGGAGAAAGGTCTTCCTTTGCCGTTGGTTCACCCTCCAATGGCTGCCGCGGCCAGCGCGCTGCGGCCAGAGCACCGTGCTGATCCGATGGCAGGAGCCAGGTACTTATCCTGGTCTCCCATGGGGTGCAGGGCCCAAGGACTTGGGCCATCCTCCACTACACTTCCTGGCCACAGCAGAGAGCTGGCCTGGAAGAGGGGCAACCGGGACAGAATCCGGCAGCCCGACCGGGACTAGAACCCTGTGTGCCCGCGCCACAAGGCGGAGGATCAGCCTAGTGAGCCGCGGCACGGGCTTCCTTTTCAATTTCTGCTTTTTGTATTATGTATGTGTGTATTAGGGGGAAATATTCATCCTTTCCCCATACAGATGAATAACTGTTCCAGCAAAAACTATTGAATAGTCCATGTTTTTGCCAATGTTCTGCAAATTTTGTCTGCTGTACTACTCTAAAGCCTACTTATTTATTCCTATACCAGGGTATCATATCTTACTATTGTTTTTCATCGATTTTTGATATTTAGTACACCAATTAACCTCACATTTTCTTCTTCATGAATTAACTTTCCCTTAGACATTCTAGAATTAAACTGTGATTTTAACTGGATATGTATCTGGCTAATTATATTTTTTAACTCATTCCTTTTTTAAAATCTCCCAATTTCATATTTATAGCTACTGGCTCCATTCTATTAATTGACACCATTAAAGTATGAATGTACATTCTTAATAAAGCCCACTTAATTAGTATCTTTAACCTTCTCCCAAATAGTGAAAAGACCTAGTAATACCTTAATTGTGATTTCCTCCTGGGTTACACTGTACAGCTTTTTGATATTTTACCTTAAGCTTTTATTTTTCATATTCAGCCCCAGAAATTGACATTATTATGTTTATTTTTAAAGAAAACATTGGTTAAAACTTCCCAATACATCTCTCATTTTGTTAGCTCACTATCCCTTTTTTCATATCATGCTGTCTCTAGTATCAGTTTTCAATTCTATAAATTATTATTATGTTTATCTCCAGTATCAGTTTTCAGTCCTATAAATTGACATCATTATGTTTAAAGAAAATATTGCTTTAAATCTTCTAATATATTTGTCATTTTGATTGCTCACTTTCCTTTGTTAATCTCAGATTGTCTCTAATATCAGTTATCCTTTTCTAAAAATTATTCTTTAGAAGTGAAATCTTTTGTTGGTAAAACTTTGTATTTGTTTTTACAATTTATAGAATTATATTAATTTCACTATAGTTCTTTAAAATGTAGTTGCATTAGGTTTAACATTTCAGATCGACAACTATCTTTGGAGCACAAGAAATATCCTTTCTGATGTCTTCTGCATTCTATGATTGCTGTTGAAAAGTCACCTGTCAGACTCAGTGCTGATGTCTTCCAGGTCACCATCTTACTCCCTTGGCTCCTCTTAATGGATGAACAAAGGGATTCTTCCTTGAAATTGTAAGGCCTTTTCTTTCACTGTTCATTTTGGACTATAACCAAAAAACATTCAACATTGTGTACTGAAATTGTAAATGGGACTGTGGAGTAACAGCAGTATGTAGGGTACTTTGCACTGACATTTTGGATATGTCTTAATAATGTTTAACTGCATAGCTAACCGGTTTCTACCCCATATAAAACTACAGTAAGTAACTCTAAGACAAAAATCACTTTGGCAATGTAGACATAGGGACAGAAAAAGAGTCTGAAATCATAACACTCACAGTCAATGGCGCACCCATGTATGTTCCCACTGAATGGTATTCACTTACTATTTGTTTATAGGGTAAATATTGCAGTCAGTATTTAGCCTACAACTTAAATAGCAAAATGTTAGATAGTAGCCAAGAGTTGAGCTAGGCAAAATAGATGGTTAATATTGAGCATGATTAATTCATTTCCTCAGAAAATCATATATGAAAACTTGCTATCATTTACTCAAGTGAGTCATACTGTGTTCATATACTGTGTACTACCCTATATAGAGATGCAGAAAGGGCAGTCACTTCACTTGGTACAGCCTCTAAGACACCGTTTGGGATAACTGCATCTTATACCAGAGTGCCTGGATGGAGACCTGGCTCCATTCTTGATTTCAGCTTTCTGCTAATGGGTACCTTATGATTCAGCAAGTGATGATGCAAGTACATAAGCTCCTGTTACCCATGCGGGAGACCTGGAATGAGTTCTAGGATTCTGGTGTCAGCCTGGCCCAGTCCTAGCTGTTATATTTGGGGACTGAACCAGTAGATGAAAGATCTCTGTTTCTGTTTCTCCCTTTCTCTCTGACTACCCAATAAAATAATTAATTAAAAATATTTAAAATAAAGGATAGGGGTTGGAAAGCCTCTAACTCTGTATTTAAGGGGTCTTCAAAAAACTCATACAAAAATTCATCAGTTCTTTTTATATTTAACACATTATATAAGATATATTTGTTCATGCATGGATTCATTCATTCACTTAAAAATATTTACTAAGATCTATGTTCTGGGTACCCCCCTTTTTTTTTTTTAAAGATTTATTTATTTGCGTAAGAGATAGAGTTACAGAGAGAAGGAAAGACAGAGAGAAAGGTCTTCCATCTGCTGGTTCAATCCCCAAATGGCCACAACAGCTAGAGCTGAGTTTGATCTGAAGCCAGGAGCCAGGAGCTTCTTCCAGTTTCCCATGTGGGTGCAGGGGTCCAAGCACTTGAGCCATCTTCTAGTGCTTTCCCAGCCCATAGCAGAGAGCTGGATCAGAAGAGGAGCAGCCAGGATGTGAACTGGTGAAAATATATATGTGATTCTAGTACCACAAGTGGAGGCTTAGCCTACTACACCACAGTACCAGCCACTCTGGATACCCTTATTCCTTCCTAAATAAACAAAGCTATTTCCTTACTTTTTCACAGAAAGAGTAAACAAAAACTCAGGCTGTATAGGGCAATCACAATGCAGGTATGAATTTAATCATGTGGTTTCATTTTTTTTTTTTTTTGAAAGGCAGAATGGACAGTGAGAGAGAGAGAGAGACAGAGAGAAAGGTCTTCCTTTGCCATTGGTTCACCCTCCAATGGCCACTGCGGCCGGCGCACCGCGCTGATCCGATGGCAGGAGCCAGGTGCCTCCTCCTGGTCTCCCATGCGGGTGCAGGGCCCAAACACCTGGGCCATCCTCCACTGCACTCCCTGGCCACAGCAGAGAGTTGGCCTGGAAGAGGGGCAACCAGGACAGAATCCGGCGCCCCGACCGGGACTAGAACCCTGTGTGCAGGTGCCTCAGGGCGGAGGATTAGCCTAGTGAGCCGTGGCGCCAGCCTAATCATGTGGTTTCATTAAAATGTCAACAAATGCTATGGTCTGGATATTAGTTTGGGTATTCCCTAAAGGCCTACAAAATAAAGACTTGATTCTCAAAGTGTGTTGCTAATAATATTAAGAGGGTAGAAACTTAATCCAGGTATGGTATTTAGAAGTGAAAGCTTTGGGAAGTGGCTTGATTGGATTAAATTCCTGGGGCGGGACCCTGTGATTGAATCATGGTGGCTTTAGGAGGAGAGGCAGGCAAATCCACAAGGCTCCCTTTTGCCATATGATGCTCTATACTGCCTCAGAACTACACCAGCAAGAATGCTGTCACCAGAAGCCAAACCAGCGGGGCTGCCTGATCTTGTACTGTGAACCTCGGAAACCAAGAACCAAATTTAGACTCCTTCCTTCATGAAGGGCTTATTATTTTAGGCATATTGTGGTATTTATGGAAAGCTAACCAATTCAGCAGAAGAAATGCAAAACTAAAAAGAAAGACCTACTCCTAGAGATTTTTTACAGACTTTACTTTATTCTTTGTTTTGTGTATTTCAAAGTTTCAGAGAAAAAGGGAAAGGAAGGAAAGAAGGGAGGGAGGGAGAGAGGGAGGGAGGAATAGAGAGAGCAATGAAGGGGGGAGGGAGGGAGGGAGAGAGGAAGGAGGAAGGGAGGGAGGGTGGAGGAAGGGAGGGAAGGTGGAGGAATGGGGGGAAGAAGAAAGGAGGGAAGGAAAGGAGGGAAGAAGGTAGGAAGGAAGGAAGGAGGGAGGAAGGAAGGGAGGGTGTAAGGATGGAAGGGAAGGAAAGAAAGGGCCCTCATTCTTACAATAACCTTATGCTCTATTTTCAGCTACTTTTTTTTTGTGAAAACGAACCTACCGTATTGTTCCTGTGTAGGAAAAGAATCTGCTGATCTGATGAATAGGGCTCAACTCCAGAGAGACATAGGGTTGTACTCAATCTGACATATTTTATGGTTACATTGTGGTTAAAATTGAGTTAGACAAATAAAACAAACAAATATGACTCTTTCCTAAAAATACATATTGACACACAGAGAGAAAGAGGGGGAAATCCCCGAAATTCTCGTCTCCAAATGTAAGCCATCAACTCTGCTAATGAGAAGTCTGGTTAGCACGGTGAGAGGGATCCATGTGAATCAGACAGTGAAGCTTAACTGTGGTTCAGTTCACTCTCAGCAAGTGACATTCATGTGCAGGTAGAGCTGCAGGCCTGCAGGGCAGCTGAGAAGAATTGAGAGTTAGAGGGCAGAGCTGCTGCCAGCAACGTGGAGGAATGTGGGGAATAGAACAGGTGCTAAGGGACTGATTGGGACAACACATTGATTAAAAAAAAAAAAAAAAACTCAGAGAACTTAAAAACATTTCTAAATCTGATTTTAATATAGACTATAAAAAAAGATTTGTGAGTATTTAGAAAAAGAATGGTGATTCTACAAATTGCCATGTGTCCCTTGCCATGATTTGAATATGTTTTATCTCTAACCAAAATTTATGTTGAGGCATGGTCTCCAATATAATAGTATTAAAAGCTGGTAAGGTTTTTTTATTTTTTTAAAGATTTATTTATTTGTTCATTCATTCCTTTATTTTAAAGGCAAAGTGACAAAGAGAAAAGGATGGGGAGAAGGAGAGAGGACGAGAAGGAAGGAGGGAGGAAAGAGAGAGAAAGAGAGAGTGAGAGAGAGACATATACACAGACAGGGCTAGGGTGTGAGGGATGGAATTCTCCATCTGCTGGTTCACTCCCTAAATAACTACAAGAGCCAGGGCTGGACCAAGCTGAAGCCAGGAGCAAGGAACTTCATCTTGTTCTCTGACATGGGTAGCAGGGACCCAAGCACTTCCCAGAGTGTATGAGTAGGAAGTTTTATTGGAGTGGAGTGGATGGGACTGGATCCCACTCTTTGATATGAGATGCAGACATGCATAGTGGGTTTAACATGCTATGCCAATGCTGACCCCTCATGTGGCCTTTTAGGGTTGTTTGGGGTCATGGGACATCCACCCATAAGGGTTGATTACCATACTTGCATTAATGGATTAGCTATTGAGAGAGTAGTTTGTTGGAAAGCTGGTCTGCTCCCTTCCCCTCTGTTCTGCACTTTCCTGCTCCCCTTCTGCTTTATGCCATGAGGCTGGCACCTTCCCAGTTTCCAGACTGGGAGCCAAAACAAACCCCATTTCTTTAAATTTTTTAAATCGCCCAATGTCAGGTATTCTGTTACAGAAACAGGAAAGGACCAAGATATTCCTTAATAACTACTTAGGTTGCACTAGCCTTGCTTCATATTCAAGGTAAGAAGTTGATGACAAAAAGTAAGGATCCTACTGTCCATGTACCAAATGACTCCAGAACGACTTGGTCAACACAAGTTAACCTGTCCAAAGGTCTGTGGGCCATTCTTTTCCTTTCAAGTTTGGCATACTCTCTTGTCAGTTACTTAAAAAAAACCTAATAATGCTACCCTACATTTACTTTTATAATATTTATTTATGATTTAAAACTTTTTCCCTTCAACACTTTTCATTTGGTCTACAGCACACTAAGTAAGTATAATACTTTTCCAGATTTTCTCAGTTGCACATAATAGTTCTTATCTATTTTCTGATACCTATAGTTCTTTATATAAAGGATAAATGCCAGCTCTTAGATATCAAATAGTCCCAAGCTTATTTACAAGTACCTTTATTTTCTCTAGAAGTATATGCTTCACAGATAACTGCATTCAGTTCCATGATTTTAAATGCCATTTGCTTGAGGATGACTCCTATATTTACATATTCATCTCAAATTCTTTTCCAATTTTTCTAGATTCACTTACACTGTATGTTCAACATGTTCAGTTGAATTTCACATCAAACATAATGCAGATCCAAGTAGACCATGTATTTCCTTCTAACCTGTTTATCTGTCAATATGCTACATTTCAGTAAACAGCATCACTCTCAATTTAGTTGCTGAAGAGAAAAATCTAAGCATGATTTTTGATATCTGTCTTCCCCTTATGCTTTGCCTGTTAAGCTTGTCAGCTCTATCTCCAAAACTAATTCCTGATAACTCATTCTGCCCATCTCTACTGCTATATCATACACTGTAACCAACTTCTCCATTATTTCCAAAGCTTTCCATCTGACTCTCTGATTTACTAGCGCCTCCCATGAGACAGTCTCCAAAGAGTAGCCAAAGTTATCTTTTAAGACCTATAGTTTTCTCATATCCCAGCTTAAAGTCCTCTAATGGCTTTTCATTGTAAAAAAAAAAAAAGAATATCTAAATTTTTACCATAGCATATGAACCCCTGCCTGATCAGGCCTGTTATAATTTTTCTAACTCTTATCTTATTCTCTCACTTGTTTACTAGAATCAAACCACACTTTGTGTCTCTATTCTTTTACTATTTTTAACTCATTCTTGCTTTAGAGACTGGAGTTCTCTGGTTCTATTTGAGGGATTTTCTGCCCCTAGACTTTTAAATGGTTATTCTTTTCATTTATATCTTAGTTCATATGTAACTTCCTCAATAAAGCCTCTTACCTCCCCTAGTTATTATGAGAACATCCTGTTTAACTGTTTTCAAAATATCACTATATGACAATCTTGTTTGTTTCTTTATTGATTATCTCCCTTTCACAAGCAATGATGCAGTATGAGGTCCTATCTGTAACTGCTACTACAGCATCCCTGAAGCCTGGCACATGGCAGACATGCAATCGATATTTGTTGAATGGTGGGTTTTGTAATTAATGAAAAGAGATTTAAAGTGTAGGTACTTGCACTTCAACAAGAACGTAGCGTTAATCAAGAAAAATGACTAAGGGCAGATGCTTTCAGCATTGAATAGGAGGAGACCAGGAAGAGAACAGGAAAGCTTTGGGCTTCTGAAATGTAAAAGGCACCAGTGGTTGGTAGTAAACAGGAGAGAATGTGGGTGACTGGGGAGGACAGCCTACAACAGAAGATACATGGCACTTCCATTAATTTGAGTACAGAACTTCCTGGACGGAGGATTCACCAAATGAGAACAACAATACAAAGCGGGATTTCTCAATCTCAGCACTATTGATATTTGAAGCTGGATAATTCTTTTCTGTGGGGCTGTTATGGACATTTGAGGATAAATGTACAGCTTTTCTGGCCTCTACCCACAGATGTGGTAGCTGTCACAACCAAAAATGTCTGCAGATACTGTCAAATTCCCCCAGAGAGGAGGAGGGTCAAAAATCATCCCTGGTTGAGACTTACTACTACCAATGATTTTTTTCCCACTCACATTTTGTTTATATCAAACTATTACCAAAACTTTATTTCAAAGAAATCATCTATCATGATGAATCACTGCAAAATCCTCAAAAAGAAAATAAGAGAAAAATTGTTCCTGAATTTTAGGGTTGACTACATCTGTCATGGAGATAAACGCGAAATGGGATTTTTCATTTGATCCTAATCACAAAATTTCAGCGTTAAAAGGGATATTTTATTCAATTATAATTTATGATAGCTTCAAATACAAAAACCTTGAGAAGTTTTGCGGAGTTCCAGGCAGAGAATGACACGTAGAGAGAGCTGTATCAAACCTCCATTCTACAGCTTTCTAGCTGAGTGACTTTGGGTGGCTGCCTCAATGGAGCTGAACATCAGCTTCCTCCTGCACACAATGGTAAATTCAATCACTATGTTTTGCAGGGATTGTAAAGATTAAGTGAAGTAATATACGGAAATGGTACAGTTGAATATACAACATAGAGTAGACTCTTTATGAATGACGGTAATTTTTTTTCTAAAGTGAGCCTTTTCATGTCATGAAGGAGTAACTAATGCAAATATATACAATGGTAGGGAATCAATATTCAGTGAAATACACTAAGGAATGCCTTTATTATTTCCATGCAAATAGAATTTGACAGGAGTCAAGTATCAATTAAAGTACCACCTTCTGAATATAATTTGGACTTCTTGATCATAGAACCCTTCATATGAGGTCTGATCTTTATGCCTGACACATGCTATCACACTCCCACCTTTAGTTCTAATGACTTCATTTTGTTGCAGAATGCTTTCTTGTCAGGGGCAAGTGAGGGGCCTTCAAGCCACTGTGGGTTTTGAAGCACATCAAAGACAAATAAAACAGAAAATCACCTTCTAAAACCCTGATAATACAGATGAAACCTGAGGGTCAATCACTAATTTCAGAAAAGCTCATCTCAAATTGGTAATGGAGTCTGAAGTCACAGCAGCAGCACAGGTAAAAGTCGGTGCCCAACTTTCAGTACAAAACCTTCAATGTGATTATCAAGTGTCATAGTTTCTGATTAAGCTTCAACCCTCTAAGGCTATCTTAACATGCAAATGAGTCACATCTTAAAATAACTTTTTCATTCTTACATGGCCATGAGTTTGGCCTCTAGCTACACATTATGGGCAAAATACTTAGGTAAGGATGTGTAATGAGAAATTTTGAAAATGGCAATTGATAATTGGGGAAATAGAAAGCTTTAACCTGGGCTAAGTTCCTCTAATCTGAGTTGAATTATTTAATTTTTTACAAATTTAGTTTTCTTCTCTGTTTCACAATGAAGAGGAATACCCCCAGTTAAAGAAATGAAAAGCTCTCTCTCATCCATTCTTTATTTCCTCCTCCCTCTCTGGATCTCCCTCCCTCCCTCCCTCCCTTCTCTCTTTCTCTCTCTCCCTCCCCCTGCTCTGGATTTTCATGATGCTTACATCTTTGCTCTTACCTGGACAGTTACCTACCATTTTATTATCCTTTGTTCAGTAAAAATCAGAGCCAAAATTTGAGATGCAATTTTGTAGCATTATAGGCTTTTGTTTGTGGGTCCCAGTTTGCCCTCTGACATTATCTTAATGACTTAACACTAGTCACTTGTTCCAACTCCAGGTACGCTTTGCTGCTCCCAAAGCATCAGTGCTTACTTCTGTCTAGTCCTATGCATGCCATTGTAACTTCCCTTCCTTGCCTATCTCCTTACTAAACTGAAAACATAACCCAGCTTTCCATGACTACTTCCAAGAGGAGGATTATAACCTCAGATTCTCATACATTTTAACAAGACCTGTATCAAGAAGATTCCTAAATAAAACACACTTGTGCTGAGCACAAGGACATCTCTGTAGGCAGGGAGTTTGAGCCCTTGACCAAAGAAAGTCCTGTGGAGTCTGTAATTTCTGGCTCTGGTTTCAACCACCTTTTGACCATGTAGTCTATGCTTCATTGCTCCAAGGAGTGATAAAGTTCTCACATGTTTGTGCCACTGGGTAATAGTTAGATCCTACTTTGATAAGATGCTTTGGTTCTAACCACAAAAACACTCTCCTTTTGAGAGACCAGGTTACAAGAAAATGGTGCTATTTCCTCCTAATAATAGGTTGATTATTATGGATTGCCTGTTATCCAATTTGAATAGAATCCACTCCATTCTAAATTTTCCTTTTGCATCACAGTATTTGGAAAACAAGGGATTACACTTTTTAAAAACAACAACAACAAAAAAAAGAAAATTATTTATCTATAAGGCAGTTATGGAGAGAGAGAGAGGGAGTGACAGAGGTCTTTCATCCTCTGGATCATCCCCCAGATGGCCACAATCACCAGGGCTGGGCCAGATCAAAGCCAGGAACCAGCTCCATCTGGTTCTGCCACATGGGTGAGAGGGGCCCAAAAATTTGGGCTTTATACCTACTGCTTCTCCCAGGCCCATTAGCAGGGAGATGGATCAGAAGTGGAGCAGCCAGACGTGAACTGGCGCCCACATACGATGTTGGCTTCACAAGTGGTGGCACTACTTGCTATGCCACAACACTGCCTCCAGGATTACACTTCTTAGATCTACTCTCTTTACAGTTTCAAATTAGATTTGGTCACTGTGAAATGAAATAAAACCCATATCTGAATTGCAAAGCATAATGCCATGTACTTAGTAAGTGCCTAATCAGTTTAAAGTAGTTTTTTTCTCTCTTTCTCAACCACAGAGACTAATGTCACAGGAAGGGCATGCATACTACATCTAACTCATTTGTAACCTTGAGAAGGCCATCAGATATATTCATTCATCAATAGTGATGACTTTTTCTTATGAGTGTTAATGATAATTGCAAAACCTGGAATTGACCTACCATAAAGTCAGAGGGAGAAGGAATAAAGAGCAGTTAAGATGACATATGTGTTGGGAAATTCATATAATAATTGTACATTGTGTATCACATCAAGATTAGGATCCATTTTTAATTAACTAATAATGATTATGCTGCCATTTCACTGTGTGCACCTATCTTCCTAGACCCTCTTGGACCTTAAAGTACGATCTGCTGAAATACTAATTAAAAGAAAAGTGGTACATTCAGAAAGGCAAGAGCAGGGAAGAAAGTGGCTATACACATAGCACTCAGAATATTTACTGTCTTAAAGATCTTATCATTATCTTGGTTTGAGATGCTACATTATTTTTAAGAGAGAAATCCTTTTCTACTCTAAGAATCAGCCTAATTAAATTCCTTGCTTTCTTTGGATTTTAAAGGGAATTTAAAAGTATCACAGTCAGCATTTATTTCACACTGCCACATACTCAACCCTTATGTAACAAGACAGGAGGCTAGAACAAAAAATTGTGTAATAAAACCAAGAGAATAAATCTTCATCCAAGGAAATAGCTAAATACTAATAGTAGAAGAAAAGCACAAGACAGCCTTTAGCAGAAGCTGGCATACTGGCTTGTGCTTCACCATTGTAGCAACCACCAACTGCTTTTTAAAGTTCAGTGTGCATTTAATATATACTTATGAAGTGTAAATTTCATCTTACAATTGAGGACTTGGAAACTTCGAGAGGTCACATAAATTGCCCATGGTCATATAGGCCTAGATTATCCTAAAGTTTATTCTAATGAATATTATATTATGTTTTACAATTGAACATTAGGCCATATTCTATAATATATAATACTAACTCACCATATATCACTAACCTGTGACATAAAAGCACAGGTAAGTGTAGCTTTTACATATAACTTTGAAAGTCTGTCCTAAATAATTTTCTGAGAATCTTTTCTGAGGGTCTTGGGTACTAGAGCTGTCACAGTATGGCTTAAACCTGAGCAAGCCAGTAGAATAAATTAATTGCTTACAATTGATTAAGTGCATCTTGGAAACACCAAAAATATATACACATTAAAGACAAAAATACTATAGGGTCATAAACTAAGAAGAAAGATGAACCAAGTCAATTGATCTGTGCCATATTAGAATCATGGCTGGTCAGTCTGAAGCCTCATTAGATAATGTGTTTTACTATGAAACTTAAAAACAACACTACTAGTCGAACAATACCCTATACCTTGTGCGGTTGTGTGAGTGCAGCCTGTTGAAATCCTTGCTTAGTATATACTCAGTTTATCTTCTGTATATGAAGGTAATTGAAAATGAAACTCGATGAAGGGCGGGATCAGAGAGGGAGTGGGAGAGGGGAAGGCTGCGGGAGGGAGGGAGGTTGGGGGGGGGAAGCCTAACAATATAAAAGTTGCACTTTGTAAATTCACATTTATTAAATAAAAAAAATAAAAAAATAAAAATTACTTCTAAAAAAATGAATCTTGATATGAGTGCAAGGGGAGAGAGAGCGGGAGAGGGGAGGGTTACGGGTGGGAGGTAAGTTATTGGGGAGGGAAGCCATTGTAATCCATAAGCTGTACTTTGGAAATTTATATTCATTAAATAAAAGTTAAAAAAAAACAAAATATAGAAATAATCACGTGCCATGGAAATCATTCCAGCTATCCCAGGAAAAAAAAATGGGGGCATGGAAAGAAAGAGAATACCTTATTATTTCATGAGAATGATTAAGACTTCTGTGACCCCTAGGAGACAGAGCCCCAGTATGGAGATGGAAATCCCCAAGGTTAGTGTGGCCAATACACAAAGAGAGATGAAGAAGTGGACATTGATGAGGTATTTTACCAGGCAATGGGATAATTAAAAATTAAGATGAAGTAGTTCTATGTATTGAGAAGGGAAATCTCTAAGATAAATTATTAAGTAAAGCAAGATTTCACTTACAGGAACAATGTGTACATATACTATGCTCATATTATATTCTTTATCTTTTGTTTAAGGATACCAGCAGCTGCATAAAATATTTGCATGTGCTTATATGTACATGGGATGATTCTGTAAGGACATTTGCATCTGGACAGAAGCTGGATAATGACAGTGGAGGAAAACTTATTTTTCACTACAAACCTTTTTATGTCATACAACATATCTGAAAATAAAAATTTTAATAAAACACCTGCATATGTATGTACATACACTTCTAAACTGACCAAATGAAAACCTCTACAGAAATTAATTTTGTATTCTTTTCAAGATGAAAAGATGATGTTGATGCAGATTCCAAGATGAGGATAAAATTCAGAAACAAGAAATAATGGAAGCCCATATTCTGTTATCCTCCATTAGAAGCCAGGAGTACGGAGATGCAATCTTTATATGATAGGCAGCCAATATAATTAATTCTAAATGCAGTTTTCCCTTCCTAATTACCACTGTTACCTGTCTTCATTTGAAACAAAGAATAAATTTCTGGACATTACTGTATGTAAATGTTGAGCTATGAAATCCCATTGTCATTTATCCTACCTAATAAAAGGGAAAGATTCTTTAAACCTACTTCAGACATCCTTTATTTCTAAGTTAACTCTGAAATTATTTATGTTAAAAAGTGAGCTTGATAGCAAATTTCTAAAAAAAAAGCCAGAATATTCAATATGTTACTATGGATGAAGGCACAAACTGTAGATGAGTTGGAGAGCAAAAAAAACTTGTTTTAACTTGGGCACATATTTATTTGTGAGTTTGGTAGAGTCACTGTATTCAGTTTTCATATCATTTATCTCAAGGCTATAATTTTACTGAGGTTCTTTAGCGAAGGTAACATTTAAATTCAAGTGTGCTAGGTTATCAAAGTGGGGCCAAGTCTTTCTTTCCCTGTACCCACAGTACTTGCAATATACCATTGAAGTTCATGTTTCCAAAATTGTGGGTTCACATCTCAAGCCCTGTGACATGAGTAGACCTGTGACATAGCTGTTAGCCTTCAATACGTCCAGACTATCTCCACTGCTAGCAAGGATAAGACTATAGAACCATGGGAAAAAAAAAAAAATCTTTGTTCACAGCATTCCCAACCATTGAAATTATTTGATCTAGAATAATAGGCATCTGTCTTGATACCATGGCATTCATTGTCAGTTTATTTCCTTGAATACCTGATGATGTAATTCAAAGGAAGAGCTCATAGAGTTCAAATCCTGGCTTTATCACTGGGTAAGAGAGTTAGCTAATCTGAACATGAGTTTTCTTTTTTTTACAATGAGAATAATAATACCTCTTTTATGGCAAGGAAGGAGGAGAAGGATGAGATTGTACACACATACATATATTCACACACGTACATAAGGATCTAGTATAACTACAGGGGAAACAAATGGTAAAAGTGATGATGCATGAACTTGGTTATGTTCCAGGCAGCACACTAGACCTACCTCTGGGATAAATATTTCTACCTTGGCTGGGACTGCTATGCCTTTAGATTCTGTTCTACACTTCCAAGCTACCATTATAAAACCAAAATCTTGAAACCAAGTTCTCTTCTCACATACATCATAAATGATGAGTATTAAATCTTGTTCTGAAATCCTCCTGCCCTTCACTTTTCCCACCTTGGGGGTCCATGGATAAAATCCTTTGAACACTTACAAAAACATATACTGTGTGAATGCAGGAAAACATAGAGAAATAAAATTTTCAGTGTGGGATTAAAATCAAGGAAAAAAAAAAAAAAGAAAGGCAGTCTTAACTATCCAAAATCTAGCAGCTCCTTTCTTTATTTGTGGGACAATAAGAATGCCATATCCTTCAATAATAGTAAACATTTTATTATATGGCATCACAAAATAATACTGTTTATTGAGTCTTTATCATGTACCAGACATTAGACTAAGTGCTTTGTATGCATTTTGACTCTTCATTATTATCACAACCTTATAAGTGACAGGCTATCACTGTCTCCATTTTATGGTGAGGACAGGTGATGCTGAGAGGCTAAGTCACTTGCTCAAGATGACAGAGTTGGCAAATAGTGGAGGTAAGACTTAAATCCAGGGAGTCAGAGCTCTAAGTACACCCTCTTTACCTGTGCTGCTGTGTGCAATGAGCTGAGGTTCTGCCTTTATATGAATTCTTACACTCATTCTAAGGCTCTGCTGTCTAAGAGATAGGAATGAAGGAAGCAATTTATACAGTGCATTTTCCTCTAAAATGAAAGGACTCGTTTCCTTGTCACAGAGCTACAGACACTGCAGTGGAAAAAAAAAAATCCCTGGTCATTACTGGGAGCATTAGTGGCAATCTCTGACAAGAAGCAAAGGTTTCTTTGTTCTGATGATGACAAAGATAGGTACTGGGGTGAGGCAGACTTTTTAGCACACCAATATCTCAGGGTCACTGTGAAACTTAAATCACACATCGACTGCATTTAGGTCAGCAAATAACACACAGTCAGTGCTCATTAGACCCTGGTTTCCTTCAACTGTCACCTTTGTCAAACTATTAATATTTTTTCAATTAAATATTAATGTCAGACATATTATGATGGTATTTCAACTCAAGAAATCCTTTTGTTCTTGGAAAATCATATTTGAAAAGCCCCTTCTAGTCTGAAAATGCAATTTGCTGCTGGTGTAAATAATCCCTTGCCATTAGGGTGTCATTTTTACACTCTCAACCAGGAGCATTAGTATTGGCAGATGGAGCCACAAGAAAGAAAGAGCTGCTAACAACATTCTGGAGAGATCTTGAAATGTGTGCTTTTCCCAGAAGCTAAACATTTTTTTATTTACCCATCAACAATCATGCCTAGCTTTGGGAGTCTTGTTAGGGACACATTTTAGGCGCTTGTAATGAAAGGACATGATTGAAAAAGATAATTCTATCACATCTTTCGCCACATATATTGCAAATTCTGGTTCCTCTGATCCATCTTGGATCTGACACCCAGTGGAGGACACGGTACATGGTAAGCACTCAGTACATGTGAATGGAACAGGAGGTCTTTGAAAAGGTTCAATGACCAAATGGTATTTATAAATAGTGTAACATATAACTTTATTTTCACAAATTTGGTATAATAGTGGAACCTATTTGGGAAAGAGAATGGCTGTGAGATACATGCCTTGACTGCCAAAGGAGGAAGAATTAACTTCATTAAAAGACTACCACAGCAAGATACTGGAGAGAATGTTAATTATGGCTCAAGGAATACATCTCTGCTGTTAACTCCTGTTTTAGCAAACAATAGGAATTAACAATTAGGGGTTTCCTATACCAGCAGAAGGTGCTTCTTCCACTTCTCTAGCCCCAAAATTTCCCCTGTTAATTCTGTTTATGCCATAGCTTATGTTAGAAGAAAGATTATCTTTAAACAAATCCTCTGAATTTGGTTAAAAAATCAGTCAAGCATGATGAATCAACAAGGGAAGATGCGAAGGCAGAGGGGGAGTGAGAGAGAGAGGGAGTTTCATTTTATTTATGTTTTAGACTTCAACAACCTGTTCTTCTGAAAGTATTACAATTACAGCATGCATTTAATTGCCTATGGGAAAGGTCCTATGTGTGCTGAAAGTATGCATTGCTTTTTTCCACTGAGTATACTAATATATTTAATAAAGACAAATTAGAACAAGTATTCAGTTTCTATGTCTTTCATTGCCAACATTTTCAATGAAAATGTATTGAAAAGTAGGATTCCTCCATACCATATTTCTCTGCCATTCAATCAGGCCCTCAGAATTGTGAAGTTCTTAAAAGGGAACAATGGACATCCTCTCACAACATGAAGTTTGCTTGGAAGCATAGTATATCCTAGGTGGCTTCTTTGAAGAGATAGGAGATAGGACATAAGTGGACACCCATTAAATAAAGCTTATGTCAGAAATAATTAGAAAGTAATCACACATACTTAAACCAGTACCATATTTAAAAAGTTTAATAACTATCTAATTAGAATTCTATAATTAAAAGCTTAATATTGACATTATATATGAACTTTGAAATTTTCCACTCAAATCTTTAAAAAAATATCAAATTTTTCTAGAAGATAGAGTAGCACCTTTGGTGTGTTCTCCAAAACTGTTGAAGAAAACACATTTTTTTTTTATTTGACAGGTAGAATTATAGACAGTGAGAGAGACAGAGAGAAAGGTCTTCCTTCCGTTGGTTCACTCCCCAAATGGCTGCCACAGTCAGCGCTGCGCCGATCCAAAGCCAAGAGCCAGGTGCCTCTCTCCGGTCTCCCATGCAGGTGCAGGGACCCAAGCACTTGCCATCCTCAAAAACCACATTTGATCAGCATAACTATTTCAACACCCAGGAGGACCACTGCAAAGCTCTGCTAGCATTATAACTCAACTGGCATTAGGTACGAGACAATCTCCCCATCCCCTAAATACTCAATGAACCACGTCAGCACTGAGGTTGTTTTCCCAGAGTCAGCAGGTGGTGATTTTCATAAAGGTAGCCTTACAAATGGAGGTGAGCAGGGTAGGCATTGTGGCACAGCAGGTTAAGTCACTGCTGGGAATACCTGCATCCCATATTGGAGTGCTAGTTCAAGTCCTGATTCCTGTGGATGGTTCAAATATTTCAGTCCTGTCACCCATGTAGAGTGGCATTCTGACCTCCTGCCTTTGGCATGACCCAGCAGGCATTTGGGGGAGTGAACCATTGGATGAAAGATCTACCTTCACTTTTCCCTTTCCCTTTCTGCTTTCTAACTTCTCTCCCTCTCACTCCCTCCTTCCCTCCCTCCCTCCCTCTCTCCCTCCCTCTCTCCATGTTCTTAAAGTATGTTTTCAAAAATCTGTATCATTCCATATTTCTTCATTAATATCTATTCCCAAAACCTACCTTGTGGGTTTAGCTTACTTTCATCTCACTTTTGACCCTAATTGTGCCTTGTGTTGCATTGGGTACTTCTTAGCACTTGGCCTTTCTTAAAGTAATGAAGCTATACCCTTAGAGCTTGGGTCATTTTCTTTCCTCCTTATGCTACATATTTTTATTTTGGTATTTTTATGTGGAGATACTATTCACTAGCCAAAGCACAAATAAATTGAAAGTTAGAAATTTCAAGCTTTATATGACCATGTTTAGAGTATTGATTGGTAGGAGTTGTTCATGGTAAGATATTAAGAATTCAGAAGAATTCTTAACACTTGGGCCACCTTCTGCTGCTTTTCCTAGACCATGAGCAAGGAGCTGGATCTGAAGTGGAGGAGCCAGGACATAAATTGGTTCGCTCCATAAGGAGATGGTATACAACCTCCTGGTTATTTTACCCAGCTTATTCTGCTGAGATCACAAGTTCTAGGGAAGAGGATGTGGTTACCTATCTGTTGCTGTTTATACAGACTAAGCAGATGGGGTGCGTTGTCACCCAAGTCATAATTAAGAACATCTTCATTTCTCAGCAAATAGCAAGATATGCTATGAGGCAGTAGGTGGGGAGGTACCTATAATTGAAATAATTCCATACTCTGATTTCAAAACAGTGGATGGCTGGCATTGTGGCAGAGTAGGTTAAGCTGCTGCCTGTGATTCCCGCATTCTATATCAGAGCACTAGATTGAGTCCTGGCTGCTCTGCTCCTGATACAGCTCCCTGCTAATGCTCCTGGGAGAACAGTGGGAGATGGCCCAAGTGCTTGGGCCCCTATTACTCTTGTGGGAACCTGGGTGAAGTTCCATACTTCTCACTTTGGCCTGGCCCAGCCCTGGCTGCTGTGGCCATTTGGGGACCCAATTAGTGGATGCAAGATTGCTTTCTCTTTGTCTTTTCCTCTTGTCCTTTCAAATCAATAAAGTAAATCTTTAAAAATTAGTTAGGCAATATTTTTGCCCAATTTGATCAATTTAATTTTTTGTTACTTTTATCATTTTTAACACTTTGGTCAATGACAGAAATTCATAAAATCTCAAGTAAAAGATGAAACAGAAGAATAATTATGCAGTAAATTAACTATCTCTAAAGGAAAGAAGTTAATAGGATTGAATTTAGTTTTTGTGAAGATTTAGGTAATAATCCCCTACTGGATTTTATTGTGCATCAAAAAATTGAGCTATGTTCTCTAGGTCATTCATAGATCAGATTAGTCATGAATGGAGTGATTTACTGGTAGAACAATCTACTTAGCAACAGTAAAAAATGAGTTTAGGTAATATTTTACATAGCATTTTGGCTTCAAGATACATAAATTACTCCTGATTTAGTTGCTACTTATATTACAATAAGCATTCTCATTTAGTCCTTAAAAAAAAAAAAGAATTCAGAAGAAGGTAAGAGAATATGATATGGGACATAGTAAGTAGAGCGACCAAAGCCTGTCCCCATCTTGATGAGGGTCCACAGCTTATTTGAGATATAGAATATTTTGATAAGGAGGCTGTTGAGATGGCAGTAATAGTGCACGTGTTTAATTATGAAAAGAGGGGGTGAATATCCTGTACAATTTCCAGGTTGAACATAATCCTTTGTACTGGATTTCAAATGTACTTCTGGTGCTAGGATGTGCAAGAAATGAAAACAAACTCTAGGAACATTGACAATGGATTCAAAACATTATGCTCAAACCACAGAATTATCATTTATACTATGTAGAGCAATAACAATAATTTTAATGTACTGATTAGACTGACAGAATAGCGTAAGGTCCACAAGCTTTCTTACAAGTGACTTTTTTGTGTCTTTCCACTTCTGTGGAAAATTCTAAACCCTTATCATATGTCTTGGGACTACGAATATAAGTGCAGGAAACTATCTGGTAATTATTTTTAAATTAGAATTATTATAATAAATAACAAGCAAACAAAATGGTTTTATTTTTACATTATTTGTGTGACTTATCTGAACTTTTTGTTTTGTTTTGTGATAGCATAGTGTTCATTTCATCAAACAGGCATAAATATTGTTTGGATAAGAATGGAAGAAAGGAGCCATCATCTTTTCCCTTACTTTCTACATATAATGAATGAATGTCTTGCTGCTTTAGGCAACCATTAGATGTTAATACTGGCCAGCGCCGTGGCTCAATAGGCTAATCCTCTGCCTTGCGGCGCCGGCACACTGGGTTCTAGTCCCGGTCGGGGTGCCAGATTCTGTCCCGGTTGCCCCTCTTCCAGGCCAGCTCTCTGCTATGGCCCGGGAGTGCAGTGGAGGATGGCCCAAGCACTTGGGCCCTGCACCCCATGGGAAACCAGGATAAGCACCTGGCTCCTGCCTTTGGATCAGCGCGGTGCGCTGGCCGCAGCGCGCTGACCGCGGTGGCCATTGGAGGGTGAACCAACAGCAAAGGAAGACCTTTCTCTCTGTCTCTCTCTCTCTCACTGTCCACTCTGCCTGTCAAAAAAAAGATGTTAATACTATCCCTCCTTTCTATCTTAACTGCTGCTACCCTGGCCCAAGCTGCCATTGTCTCTTTCCTGAACAATCACAATATCTTCCTGTTATCTCACATTAATTTTTATTCCAACCTCCATATTAAAACCAAAATGCTGATAAGAATGCAAATGTGTTAATGCCAGCCTCTTATTTCAGTTTGAAGAATCTAAGTATGCTCTTGGAACACTGACTCACGTTGATGAAGTGGCTCTTGCGGTCAGGAATAATCTTTTCCCAGCAAACCTAATTCTTTGACTTCATCTTCCAAGACACTATGATCTAGCCCTTCCTATCCTATTGTTTACCTAGGATCTTTCTTAATGCTGCTTCCTCTATCCAGATGTTCTTTTGCCCAATCAATGGATGTACATTCTGTAAGTGTGACTCTATCACTTCTACAAAGAACATTTTTTAATTTTTTTGAGAAAACATATTTTTAATTTACATTATATTTAAAGGCTTAATGCTCCACTAAATAAAGAGTTCACACATATTCTTTGCTCAAGAATCTAATGTGTTCCCTGCTCTCATAAGTCATAGAATTTAATAATTCATAACATTTTTGGGGAATTATTTATTTCAAATCTGCTTTTATTAGATTATAAGCTCCAGGGGGCAAGGACTGTCTTCCTTACCGTAGCATGCTTCATGACAGGCATTGTTTGCAAAACACATTAGTTCATAAACTATTTGACAAATAAGAAAACTAATAAAATCAACAAAGAGTGCCTAGGAGAGTCCTTCCCACTGTAATAGCAAGTGGATCACCCCATCTAGAGCAACAAATGTTTCTTGCTTTTGGCTCTTAGCACTTATTAGACAAAGATAGATGGAATGCACTTGTATTTCAGACAACTAACTGCTAATTTAACAGAAGGTAAATGGAAGGGACAGTAAATAGATAAACCAGAGTACAGTGTCAATAAATGCTACACTGAGATATGAACGATATTATATGAGGTAAAGAGAAATGAACACTTGCTAATGAGGAATTAAAAGCTCATTCTTTTGTAAGGCTATAAAATGAAGTCCCATTTGGGTTTCCAAGAGGAAAGTGATACCATGTTCAGCTTTCAGAATAAGAGTTTGTTTGTGGCCTCAATTTCTCCTTACCAACACAACACCAGACTACTCCCTCTCTAGTTTCTGGTTATTCTGTTTCTCCATAGTTGTGTCTTGACTATGCCCTTGATGGGATGTCCTTTCTAGATGAAGTTCTTGAGTATAGAGTCATAATTTCCAGCTTTTGCTTACTAAGTCCAAACTTGGCTAAATACTGTATATTTCTACCAACATAGAAGCCAAAAGTTAGTTTACAAAATTACAGTAAGAAAGCTCTTCAAAATAAACTATAAACGTGATTTTAACTAGGTCACTTCGAGGCTATGGCTAAGGGGAGAAACAGGCTTCTAATTGCTTCCTGTTGTAAATGCTGCACAGCCTAATACCTCACAGTGTGAAGAGTAAATTAGAACAACTTTTCATTGACGAAGATTAAACTTTTTCATCATTCCTAAATTCCTGGGGATTTCCCCCACTGCTTCTATGTGTTTTAAGCTTTTCAATTAAATCTCCTGGGTAGTAGTTGCAAGAATGCCCACTGACAAGGGAATATTTTTCTCTGGGAGAGCTAAGCTATTTCAATAGCAGTTTGTCTTGGTTACTTCTGTTCAGGCTGAATATCTCAGCAATGGCATCTTATCATCACATACTGATAAAAGCTAAGTGCAGGTTATATAACCCTGCCATCATAACTAAGTTAATGATAAATTTAGTTTTGGAAGTGAAAGAGTTTGTGAAAAGTCAGGAAGTCAAGAACAGTCAGCCTTGATAATTCACTTGTTTTCTCTTGGATAATTTATTTTGACATTTAGGAGTATGCACTAGGAATATAAACTCTAGTGAACATGCCACTGTAGACTGGTGTGACAAATATAAGATTCTGCCTTCCAATTTTCTATCATCTTTGCCTCCAACTCACCTTGATCCCTCCCACTGAGTGTTTTGAATGCTTTAGTGGGCTGCCACAGAGACTATGCTGGAATCACAACTGTTTTCGTCTGTCCCTGGGCTGGAACAGTCAATTAAAATCAGCTTAGAAGAAGCCCTGGGAAAAGCTGCATTTTTTTCTATAAAATATTTCTGATGGGACTAAGGGAAAAGACAGCTTTCAATTTTAAACAGTATATATGCTTGAATGATAGATCAAAACAGCCATGTGGGAAACTGGTAGCTTGGAAGGCTGTGGTAGAAATAACAATAATATTTTAAATTCATGTATTAATTCTGATTGAAAAACTCCAGCTACAGAAGGGGATCCCTAGATGCCAGGAATGAGGTAAAAGATGAATTTATTTAAGAGATCTTTATTTTCTAAAACTCAAACTTGCCTTTAGCGAGAGAACATTTGCAAGATATTACAGATGGGAAAAGAGGGCAAACAGATTAGTAATTTTATTATAAATATGCTGTATGTGTTTAATTAGTTTCAAAACAAGAATTGCTGTGAGAGATTGTATCTGGGAAAGCAAAGGGGTTTTTTTTTTTTTTTAATTGATCAGCTTAAAAATAAGCTCAATTCAGATTTGGCAGACACTGAAAATACATCATCAGTGACAAGCTGGGCATCCCAAATATAAAATACATAAAACTTTCATGCTTTATTACTCCTCATAAGCATAAAGAAGAAATATTCAACAGGCTGCTTTGACCATAGCCTGTACCTACTATGATCACTTTAAATGGAAGCCTGGAAGTTAGCACTGACCAGATAACAAAGCTGTAGAGCCTAAAGAGTTATAGAGCCAGCACATTTCAGATTGGTTATTCTGAAGATCTCTGCTTGGGAAGCCAAGTTGGTAGGCTTGCTTGAGAGAATCTATAGTACCTTCAAAATACTCCTTGGTTTGCCTCACTGCATTTTCTACTTGGTTCACATTTAAAATATGGTTAGATACAGGCTATGAGCATTCTTCCATATCTATATAAACCATGGAGTCAGGAAGACTTATTGGTATAAATTAATCATTTAATTTGTTTGAACGTTTAGGTAAGTGTCCTATATCCATATTCTTTGGATTTTAGTGCAAAGTTGAAAATAATAATTATGTGCAAATGTGAAGAAAATGTATCTGCCCTTTTAGTTACATATCTGAGCAGATTACAAAAATGGTCATGATTCTTTGAACCTCCTGTCATGAAGAGGTGGAGTCTATTTCTTCATCTTTTGAATTGTTGTTTGCAATGACCAATGGCATGGGAAAGACATGAGCCTGTGCAAGGTTCCAACCTGGACCCCAAGAAGTTTTGTTTGTTTCTATTCCCTCTATTGAAACTGCATACTACCATGTGAGTCAGCTCAAATTAGGATGCTGGATGAAAAGTGGTGGATGGTCTAGTTGTTATCCCTGGCAAAAAGCAGAGCTGTCAAACTGAATAGCAGTTGATGTGAAATACATGAGTGAGCCCAACAAGGCCCAGCAGAAGAACCACTTAACTGAGCCTAATTGAGACTGTTGACCAAAAGATTAATGAATGAAACAACCAATTTTTGTGTGGCTTGATACAGCATGAAAAATAAGTGATACACAAGTACACAAAGAAAATAAATATGACAAAGCTATTATTACTGTATCGTACTGGGAATTGCTATTTTATCTCTTTTTGGTGCTCACAGAGTTTATTTAAAATGAAGACAATTTTTCTTTGCTCTGGCCAAAGTGAAGAAGTAGATTTGACATGGGAAGCGGGATACACAGCAGACTCATAGAACGGCAGATATCCTAAACAGCACTCTGGCCTCAGAATCAGCCCTTAAGGCATTCGGATCTGGCTAAAAAGCCCGTGAGAGTATTTCAGGCATGGAAAGCCAAGACACTGTGGCAAAACAAATGACCTAAATGAGAGATCTCTGTGAGTGAGATCCCAGTGGAAAGAAGGGGCCATCAAAGAAGGAGGTACCTTTCTCTGAAGGGAGGAGAGAACTTTCACTTTGACCATGGCCTTGTCTAAATAAGATCAGAGTTGGCGAACTCAAGAGGCTTCCATAGCCTTGGAAGCTCATGACAAGAGCTTCCGGTGGTTACTGACGCCATAAATAAGAGTGTCAATTATTAAATCAACTACAGGAGTCACTGTGCAACTACTCTCCATACAGGATCTCTGTACTTAATGTGTTGTACTATGCAAAATAACAGTAAAACTACTACTCAAACAATACTCTATATGTTGTGTGTCTGTGTGGGTGCAGTCTGTTGAAATCTTTACTTAGTATATACTAAGTTGATCTTCTGTATATAAAGATAATTGAAAATGAATCTTGATGAAGAATGGGATGGGAGAGGGAGTGGGAGATGGGATGGTTGGGAGTGGGAGGGAGCTTATGGGGGGAAAGCCACTATAATCCAAAAGTTGTACTTCAGAAATTTATATTTATTAAATAAAAGTTGAAAAAAATATATTCACCTCTTTCAAAAATCTAAAAAAGAAGAAGAAGTAGGTTTGACTAATATGGCAGTATACTGTCTTGCACCAATCATTTTCATTAATTTGAATTACTTTTCCTTTGATTCCAGGTCCATATCAAGGAATGATTTTAGTAGCTATTAACAGTTATCCCTCCTTGTTACTACCCACTATTACAAAGGGGAATAAAAGCTCCCATAAAATAACTTCCAGGCATAAAAAGTATCTGGTACATGTTACATGAACTGAAAGAAACGAAAGAAAGGGAATTTCTGACTCCTTTTTCTACACTTCTCTATTTTCACCTTGGACTATAATAAGGATGGGAAGGGTAAATAAAGGGGACATACTAACTAAACTGTATATGTAGAGCTTTGCTTTTTCTCAATCCAAGATTTTTTCCCCTAAAGTAATGATGATGTGAGAAACACAATGTATAAGTTTAACAGTTATTACCTTTCTCAAACACAACAGAAATAACGGGTCTGCATTTCTCAGAGCTACCCTCTAGCATGCAGATTAAAGTTAACTCTTATACATAACCCAGGTTTTCCCTATTATGATCTCATCTTGATGATCTTCCTTTTTTGGTATTGTTAGTCTTATCCATACTTCTCGTGCAAAGAAAAAAAAAAGCATTGTTCTATTTTCATTCCAGAAATATATTTTTATAAATATAAAATAAAATTCAGCTTGGGAAAATGCAAAGTAGAAATAAACCTACCCCACCCCCCTCACTCACAATGAATGTGTTAATACGAAATTTTAACTGCTGGGCTCACTGCATAACTGCAAATATCTCCTTTTAGGCATTGATGAACTTGCCATATGTACATCCTCTGAAGCACCGTGCCCCAGAATCACTCATCATTCCAACCTGATTGCAATTAGAGTTAGGAAATCAGATTGGCACACTTTATTCTCCGGGTATGCAGTGATGGATGTCTAGAGAGAAAGTAAGAATATGCATGAACAGCTGAAGACAAAAATACTCCACTTCTGTTTTCCCTCTCAAGAACTGTTCTGAAACACCAGGGGGCAGTTTTTCCTGTACTGAAGAGGAGTCACATTAATAGGAAGTGCTCTGAAAATGTGCTCTCCAGTGAAGCTCTCAGAATACAAGTTCTCCTCTCTCGGAAAATATCCTCCAGAGTAATGTTTGTGAGAGGCACTGTTCTAGGCTGGGAGTGTCATGACAAAGTAGTGCTCTAATAAGCTTGTCTAGTCTGGGGGGAGAAAATAATAACAGTGGAAAGCAAATAAACCAATAAATGAGCAACAGAAACATCAAGTCATGAAAACTGCTGCCCAGAGAATTCAATAGAGTGACTAAATGCAGGGCAAAATGAAGTGAGGTGCTATCCACAGCTCTGTGTTACCCAAAATTTATATATTGAATTCCTAACCCCAATGTCAGTATATCTGGAGACAAAGCCTTTAGGAGGTAATTAAAGTTTAGTAAGGTCACAAGGGGTAGGGTCCTAATCGTATAGGATTGGTGACCTTATAAGAAGAGGAAGATCCATCTTATATCTCTCTCCTTGCAGTCACCAAGGAAAGAACGTGTGAGCAGAGCAACAAGGTGCCCATGTACAGGCCAAGCAGAGAGCCATCAGCAGATCCAAATCAGCTAGGATCTTGATCTTGAACTTTGTGCCTTTTGAACTGTAAGAGAATAACATTTCTGAGGTTTAATCTACCCAGTCTGCGATATTTTATTATGGTGCTACAGTGGAGTAACACAAAAGGAAAGTTCATATAATTAAAAGCAATTTTTAGAGATTTTGTCTTGTTTTCTTCCAAGGTAGACATATAGACAGCAATTGTTTATAAGCCTGACAATTGCTCACACTATAAATTTTAAAATTTTCAATTGCATTTTCTCCCCCTCTGCACACTTTACCCTCAGCAGATATGAAGGAATGAAAAAGGCTGCAGGGGAAAAAAACTCATTTCATCTCAGCCCATCTGAGAAAAGTACTGGTTGGACTACAGGACTACAGGGTGATGTGCATATTCCCAAATCGTATACACATTTGAATTCACTGCTCTGGGATTACCTGCTTCTTTCACCATCTCGCCCTGGCCCCTTAACTTGTATCCCTAGAAGAACCACGATAAGTTCTTCTGTCTTACAGTCTGACAGTTCTGTTCACTAGCTATGAAGGCTTCTCAAGTTATTTAAATCATCTAAACCATGGTTTTCTTATCTGTAAATTGGAGAAAGCATAGCTATATCATAGGAATGTTGGAAGGACTGAATAAAATCATATTAAAAAGGGCCCTCTTTTTGGGCAGTGAGTGTTATTTTATTTACTTACAAGTTTCCTTCCTCCTCTTAGTCCTGTTCCTTGTACTCAGGCAACTACCCAGTCGACAAGCACAGGATTCTACACATTGTGATGCTTCCTCAGTATTTCTTTCTCTGGAATGCTACCATCACTGATCTTCCATTCCTTAATTCCTCCTCCTGTAACGTGGGGTGTGTGTGTGCGTGTTTGGATCTCACTGTACTCTGCCATGTGGCTTCCTGGATTTCCCATCTCTAACAACTTCTTCTTCTTCTTCTTCTTCTTCTTCTTCTTCTTCTTCTTCTTCTTCTTCTTCTTCTTCTTCTTCTTCTTCTTCTTCTTCTTCTTCTTCTTCTTCTTCTTCTTCTTCTTCTTCTTCTTCTTCTTCTTCTTCTTCTTCTTCTTCTTCTTCTTCTTCTTCTTCCCTCCTCCTCCTCCTCCTCCTCCTCCTCCTCCTCCTCCTCCTCCTCCTCCTCCTCCTCCTCCTCCTCCTCCTCCTCCTCCTCCTCCTCCTCCTCCTCCTCCTCCTCCTCCTCCTCCTCCTCCTCCTCCTCCTCCTCCTCCTCCTCCTCCTCCTCCTCCTCCTCCTCCTCCTCCTCCTCCTCCTCCTCCTCCTCCTCCTCCTCCTCCTCCTCCTCCTCCTCCTCCTCCTCCTCCTCCTCCTCCTTCTTCTTCTTCTTCTTCTTCTTCTTCTTCTTCTTCTTTTTTTGACAGGCAGAATTAGACAGTGTGAGAGAGAGACAGAGAGAAAGGTCTTCCTTTTTCTGTTGGTTTATCCCCCAAGTGGCCGCTAAGGCTGGCACGTTGTGGCCGGTGTGCTGCGCCAATCTGAAGCCAGGAGCCAGGTGCTTCCTCCTGGTCTCCCTTGCGGGTGCAGGGCCCAAGCACTTGGGCCATCCTCCACTGCCTTCCTAGGCCACAGCAGAGAGCTGGACTGGAAGAGAAGCAACCGGGATAGAATCCAGCGCCCCAACCGGGACTAGAATCCCGGGGTGCCGGCGCCCCAGGCAGAGGATTAGCCTATTGAACCGCGGCGCCGGCCCTCCCATCTCTAACTTCTATTACTTGTTCTCATTGCACCAACCACCTTTCACAGAAAGAACTGTCTCTATGATTGCTTGGATCTATGAGTCAGTTTTCCATTACTTTAATGAAACCAGAGGCTGGGCACTTTATAAGGAAAAGGGGCTTATTTAGCTCACAGTTTTGGAGTTTCAAAGTCCAAGCTGCCTGTCACCAGGTGTTTTGAGGGTCCCCTTGTCTATATCTTACGAAGGCAGAGGGCATAATGGATGCAGCACGTGTAAAAGGAAGAGATCACATGGTAAGACAGGCAGACATAGTGTGAGGACAGCCCAGTCTTACAAGCTATCACTAGGTCCCACCTTTTCAAGATTCTGCTACCTTTCAATATCACCACACTGAGCACTAAGTTCCCAACACATAAACCTTTGGTGGAATATATTTAAACTATAACCAGCTTCCCAGTTAATGCCTTTTGTGGGAGGCAACAGGTGCTAGCTCAAGTAGTTGAGTCACTGACACTCATGTGGGAGACTTGGATTGGGTCTGGGTGCCCGGCTTCAATCTGGCCTAGTCCAGGCTATCGCAAAATGCAGGATTTCTCTTGGGGCCAGCACCATGGCGCAGTGGGCTAACCTCTGCCTGCAGTACTGGCATCCCATATGGGCACCGGTTTAAGTCTTGGCTGCTCCTCTTCCAACCCAGCTTTCTGCTGTGGCCTGGGAAAGCAGCAGAAGATGGCCCAAGTGCTTGGGCCCCTGCACCCGTGTGGGAGACCCAGAGGAAGCTCCTGGCTCCTGGCTTCAGATCTTCGCAGCTCCGGATCTTCACAGCTCCGGCTGTTGCGGCCAATTGGGGAGTGAACCATTGATGGAAGACCTCTCTCTGTCTCTCCCTCTCACTGTCTATAACTCTACCTCTCAAAAATAAATTAAAAATATTGAAAAAAAAAGATTTCTCTGCCTCAAATAAATAAATAAACAACACTATATTGATACCATAGCAATGTCTTTATTCAATAGGTAGACCTCTATGAAGATAGAACTTATAATGATTTTACTCAATATTATATCCCCATCACCTGCCACAATGCTTAGTATATAAAAAGTTCAAGAATATTTTTGAATAGTCTTTCAAATGTTTCTTTTTTGCAATATGGGCTTTTTAAATATATTATGTTCAAATATATTTTTGGTAGTTACAAAAATAATGATTGCACATACTAGAAAAATTAGGAAACAGATAAGTAAAAAAAAATAAAAACCCCTCATAGTGGCACACATGAGGGATCACTGCTATTTTTTTTTTTAATGAGCACATTTTATTTAAATACATCCTCCAGCAGGAGATGGAGAATCACTGCCTCTCCTTACAGGGTATGTGAGTAGTTATCTGTCGAGTTACATGCGCAGCGCAGCAACATCCCCTTGTTGGAAAGGTGCTTCCACACCACAGTTCCAACAGGACTCGAGTCTCAAAATTCCGTGTCTCCTTTGGCTTGCTTTTCTCTCGATTCCACCCAGGCTTTATTAATAGTTCGCTTCATGTCGTCATCTCCATCTTCATAGATTTTCTTCAGCACATTCAGTCCTTCACTAGGGTCTGCTTCTGTGTCGTAGGAGGGCTTTTCTTTTTCTTTGCACTCTTTTCAACCTGGGTCAGGTAGTCCCATCGGGTGTTCTCTGCTTTTTTCCTACATAAGATCAGAACTGTGTCCGTCTTGACTTTTTTTGAACTGCCTTCCACAGAGATAGGTTTCAACAGATTGTTCACAATCATGGAGTAATTCTTGCCATTTAAGTTCTTTACCAAAAGATCAAATGACCGCTCTGTGAAATGCACCTGCACACTCTCCGTGGGAACGTGATGAACTCCAGGTAGAGTAATGTAGATTTTCACAAACTTATCTGACTGATCCCATCCGTAATTAGTGATCTTCACTGTATAGCCCGTTGTAATGGGAGCAACCACAGCAGCCGGCTTTTCATTGTCAAGTTCTGCTTTGCTCTGTGACTTCTGCTGCACCTTGTTCTTGATCTCCGTCTAGATCTTGGATTTCTCTGCTGTAAGGGCATCATGGATTCTTTTCCTAGTAGTCTTTTCCAGCAACGCCTTCACCTCTTCTAGATCCTTCTGTAGCTCGTCCACAGCCGAAGCCATGGTCCGGGGCGGGCAGGCCGAGGCCCGAGCTGCAGCCGCGTGAGCGCCAGGAACAGGAAACGCCGCCCCGAGCGCGCTCACCCCGCGCACGGACCCGCGGCCCGCATACACCCGACCGTGCGCTGCCCGCTCCCGATCACTGCTATTAATATTGCTATTTATATATATATATGTTATTTGTCTTTTTGCTCTTCAAATGTAAATATTTTCTTTTTAAAACATTTTGTTAAAATAACACATGCGAAGAAATGCACTTAAATGTACAGATCAATGAGTTTTTTCATCTGATCACTCTCACAACCAACACCAAAATTAAGAAAAAACTATTAATGGTACCCCAATTCCTCAGTGTTTCCTCTCCATTATTTTTTAAAGTGTGAAACAAGAATATATTGTCACTTATGAATCAGTAAAACAATATTTGTAACTATATGCCAAATGATCTGACACCCACACAAGTTTTATCCTCTCTTTATATATTAACTACCACAATAAGAGAAAATGTGATTTTTTGAGGGGGGTTCTGGTTTTTATCACTTAACATAATTATCTCCACTGCATCCATTTTGTTGGAAATACCAGGATTTCATTCCTTTTAATGGATGTGTAATATTCCACTGTGTATACACAATATATTTTCTTTATCCAGTCATTAGTTGATGGACATCTAGATTGATTCTATATCTTAGATACTATGAATTGAGGTGCTATAAATATGGGAGTGCAGGTTACTCTCTTTTTAAAGATTTATTTTTTTATTTATTTGAAAGGCAGGATAACAGATAGAGGAGGACATACACACACACACATACACACACAGATCTTCCATCTGTTGATTCACTCCCCAAATGGCTGCAATGCTTGGGTCTGGGCCAGGCCAAAGTCAGGATCCCGGAGCTTCTTCTGAGTCTCCCATGTCAGTGCAGGGGCCTACTGCTTTCCCAGATACAATAGCAGGCAGCTGGATTAGATGTAGAATAGCCAGGACTCGAACCAGTGCCAGTTTTGGATGATGGTGTCGCAGGCAATGGCTTAACCTGCTATGCCACATCGCCAGCCCCAGGTAACTCTTTCATATGCTGTTTTCATTTCCTTTGGATTTACTTGTAGGAGTTGGATAACTGGGTTGCTCATATGGTATATCTATTTTTAGTTTTCTGAGGACTTTCTATATTGTCTTCCGCATTTTTTTCAATATTACTTTTTTAAACTTCATAATTTGGGGTACATTCTGACTTTTTTTTTTTGACAGGCAGAGTGGATAGTGAAAGAGAGAGACAGAAAGGTCTTCCTTTGCCGTTGGTTCACCCTCCAGTGGCTGCCGCGGCCGGCGCGCTGTGGCTGGCGCACCACGCTGATCCAATGGCAGGAGCTAGGTACTTATCCTGGTCTCCCATGGGGTGCAGGGCCCAAGCACTTGGGCCATCCTCCACTGCACTCCCTGGCCACAGCAGAGAGCTGGCCTGGAAGAGGGGCAACCGGGACAGAATCCGGCGCCCCGACCGGGACTAGAACCCGGTGTGCCGGCGCCGCAAGGTGGAGGATTAGCCTAGTGAGCCGCGGCGCCGGCCATTCTGACTTTTAAGCTATTTAAGTCTCAATTTTTAAATCAGAAAATCAGCAACTCTATTCTATCTCTAAAAATCTATGACTATTTTCAATTTTCCTAGTCACTCCATCTCATATGTTAGTTTTAGCAATTCCTGTTGCTTTACTTTCAAGAGCGATTCATTTATCTTCAACAGTTAGTTACCGCACAGAGCGTTTCTTAACAGTAATTAAACCTTTCCAAACAACATAGAAGACAAAGAGAAGAGACCAGTGCTAAATCTCTATCAGCTGATATTCTTGACCTCATTCATACATCATTTCTAAGGATAATGCATGTATTTTTTAAGCTATAAAATATCCCATATGCTTGGCCACTTTTAAAAATGGCTGAGTCATCAAAGTCTAAAAGTCAGAGCTACTGCAACCTTCTCTACATTTATCCCTTCTAAGGAAAAGGTAGGCATTTTAGAGATCCACTTCAAATTGCAGGACACAGAATTGCAGGGTCTAAAGTACAGTCTGTAAGAGCTGTCCTAAAGAGAACACAGATATGAGAATAACAGCAGAGCAAGTTCATGGATGCCGAGACACAAATGGGAGCAAAAAGCCAGTAGTACTGCCAGAACATTGTTCAGATGGGTTATAGAGATGGGCCTGAGAGCTGTTCCTGAATGAGCCTTCCCTTTGCACTCAATCCGGAAAGCTCTCTCGAAGCTACAATACCCAGTGACTCCAATACTAAACGCCGTTTTTGAAAGGGAACACAGACTCTGAGGTCCCTTTAAAGTTGTAATTAGGTTGTTTCCCTCATGAAAAGACTGGAGGAAAGAGATGTGAGCTAAATCTCTTCTCAGAGAAAATTGCCTTTGAAGAATGTTCAGGCAGACAAGTGTGCTACAACTATTAAACTGCATGTCACCCCTGATGCAATGATTTAATGCTCTGGTACACTCCACGTAAGGAGAGTACACTGGAAAAGTCTTTTCTCCTCACATTGGCAACCGATCTTTTATACTCATTCCATACCATCTGCTTCTCACTCAGAAAGGTCTGACAGTGCCACAAAATCCAGCAAGGAAACAGGGATAATAGAAAATAATTAGACTCTTTATTTGACAGCTTGGCTTCTGTGCTATAGGCCCCTCATTGCCACCTACCTTTGCCATTACACAAGTTGGAGTAGAAAAATTAATCCTATGGAATGCAACATGGCCCTTTAGTTCTTGGTAAACAAAAGTCTCCAAAGAATAAAAAGGAACAATCATTGTATACTTATTAAGCATCAAGTCCCATTCTGAACACTTAATTGTTTCCATATTATATGCCTAAACTGTCATATGAATATTCTACCCAAGATTTGCAGGTGAGGAGACTTATTCTCTGAAAGGTATAGCAAAACACTCAAGTTCACACACAGCTGTCAGTCTTGATGCCATCTCAACGCAATTTGAGACTTAAGTGTATGCTTTGTCTTCTACTCCACACTATAAAAATAAAAGAAAAAAAAAGAGACTGACATACATTTCTCCTTACATGAGCTTACTAGAATCACACAGAAAAACATGGACCTAGGGAACTTTTAACTCTGGCCAGATATTTCATGAGTTTAAAATCATATCTTAGGAAGGAAGTAATCATAATGAATATGTTAGTTCAGAGTAATAATTCTTCTAATTTTTTATTAATTTCACAAATATGTGTTATCCCTTTTCTTAAGGAGCTTAAAATCTACCAGGAAAGGTAATGTTGGTAAAAGATAAAACCAGTACAATAAATATAATCTAAAAAAAAGGCTTCACTTATATTAATTGATCACGAAGTGTAGTTTTCTTCTTGTATTAAAAATAAAGAACATTGCAACAGAGATATTCAAGGACTATTCAAATGACACAGGGGAAAGGAACACATTATTTCTGGAGATGTCATGACGTGTCATTTAAACCATATCTAGGACAGGCATTTGGTACACTGGCTAAAACGCTGCTTGAAATGCCATCATCACATATTGAAGTTCATGTTCTAGCTCCACTCTGATCCCAGCTTCTTGCCAATACGCACCTTGGGAGGCATCAGATTATGGCTCAATTATTCCTTGCCACTCACTCACATAGGGGAATTAGATTGAGTTCTTGGCTGCTAGCTTCAGTCTGACCCAATCCCAGCTGTTGTGGGCATATGGGGAGTGAACCAGTGTATGGAAGATCTCTGTCTGTCTGCCTCTCTGCCTTTCAAATAAATAAGAAGTAACAATCCACGTCTAAGTCAACAGAATAAGTGCTATTTATAAGACCAGGCTGAAGACTATAGAGAGAAATATGAACTGTAAGCAAAAAGGTGTGGTGGAATGAGAAGGCTGTGCCAAGATGGCGTTGGCAAGTGAGCATCAGTTACTCAGGAAATGGCTTCCGAACCCACCTGGCAAAGGAAGGCCATTGGTTAGGGCATAAACCACCCCCTTGACCAGATTGGCTGCTTCAGCTAAATAAGCCGCTGCACCAACTGAAATAAATGAGTCTGTGAGCTGCTCGCCTCTGGCCCGCTTTCACCCAACTCCTGGTGTCTGTGTGGTGACTCTACACCTCTTGACCCCACTTCACTTCTCCTCTCAGAACGAATCCGCAGCAACAAAAAGGCATGAATATAAAGTCTAGAGAGTACAGGAGTGTAGTTAGATTTGATAAACTTTCAGGAAAATACTGCATGTTTTACTTCTATGAATAAGTAGCAGGTTTTTTTTTTTTCAGTTGAAAAAGAGTTTATTATTGAAGCATTGCACTTAGATGAGCTGTTTAAAAAGAAAAAATAATGCATGATGACATAAATTCCACCCATGTGTGCTTCATGTGAGGTGGTGGCTTGGGAGCATTAGTTGGGAAGGAACAGGAGTGAATTTTTGAGGTAACAGAAATATTCCAAATCTGAACTAGGAGAGTAGTTACACAGGCACGTTTGTTCATTCACGCTCACAAAATTGTATATTTCAAATTAGTCCATTCCTTCACAGGTAAATTATATCCCCAGTATGTTATCTTAAAAATAACATAGAACACTGTATTTAAAAATAGTTTGCTGTCTCTTCCTCCTCCCTTAGTCTTGCTCCCGAGGGGTAAATGTTCTTCTCTGTCCAACCTTCTCCTTACTACTTCCTTATATGAAAAAAATAAAATACATAATATATGTATTTATGCCACTATTTCTTTTTTTTAACTTTTATTTAATGAATATAAATTTCCAAAGTACGATTTATGGATTACAATGGCTTCCCCCCAATACCGTCCCTCCCACCCACAACCCTCCCCTTTCCCACTCCCTCTCCCCTTCCATTCACATCAAGATTCATTTTCGATTATCTTAATATACAGAAGATCAGCTTAGTATACATTAAGTAAGGATTTCAACAGTTTGCTCCCACACAGAAACATAAAGTGAAAAATAATAGATGATTTTTTTTAAATGATGATGAAATCAGATCAGACCTATTGTCATGTTTAATCCCAGTGAGAGTCAAGTTGGGAATTGATAATTTCCTTTTTTTTTTTTTTTTTTTTACAGAAGATCAGTTTAGTATGCATTAAGTAAAGATTTCAACAGTTTGCACCCCCATAGAAACACAAAGTGAAATATATTGTTTGAGTACTCGTTATAGCATAAAATCTCAATGTACAGCACATTAAGGACAGAGATCCTACATGAGGAGTAAGTGCACAGTGACTCCTGTTGTTGACTTTACCAATTTTTTAAAAGATTTATTTATTTATTTGAAAAATTTACACAGAGAGGAGAGGCAGAGAGAGTGAGAGAGAGAGAGACACAGAGAGAGAGAGAGAGAGATCTTCCATTCTGCTGGTTCACTCCCCAATTGGCTGCAACGACTGGAGCTCCGCCGATCCGAAGCCAGGAGCCAGGAGCTTCTTCCAGGTCTCCCACATGGGTGCAGGGTCCCAAGGACTTGGGCCATCTTCTACTGCTTTCCCTGGCCATAGCAGAGAGCTGGATTGGAAGTGCAGCAGCCGGGTCTCAAACAGGAGCCCATATGGGATGCCAGCGCCTCAGGCCAGGGTGTTAACATGCTGTGCCACAGCTCTGGCCCCAAGTAGCAGGTTTTATCTATATTGATTTGAATCTACTTGGATGCTATATAATAAAATAAATCCAAGTAGTCTCTAGATTTTCAAAAATCTTAGACTTTTTTTTTTATCAAAATTAAGGTATAAATATACTATAAGCTTGGCCGGCGCCGCGGCTCACTAGGCTAATGCTCCGCCTTGCGGCGCCAGCACACCGGGTTCTAGTCCCGGTCGGGGCGCCGGATTCTGTCCCGGTTGCCCCTCTTCCAGGCCAGCTCTCTGCTGTGGCCAGGGAGTGTAGTGGAGGATGGCCCAAGTCCTTGGGCCCTGCACCCCATGAGAGACCAGGATAAGTACCTAGCTCCTGCCATTGGATCAGCGTGGTGCGCCAGCCGCAGCACGCCGGCCGTGGCAGCCATTGGAGGGTGAACCAACGGCAAAGGAAGACCTTTCTCTCTGTCTCTTTCTCTCACTGTCCACTCTGCCTGTCAAAAAAAAAATTAAAAAATATATACTATAAGCTTAATAAAGTCAAAATGGTATTTCTTGCAGCACAAGTTATCTAATTTGGGGGTAAGAAGTCAAAGAAAAAGGGATATAAGACAAGAGAAAGCTTGAGAATAGGTATTTTTTAATATTCTTTTTTATTTTATTTTATTTTATTTTATTTAATGAACATAAATTTCCAAAGTAAAGCTTATGGATTACAATAGCTTCCCCCCCCCCATAACTTCCCTCCCACCCACAACACTCCCCTCTCCTGCTCCCTCTCCCTTTCCATTCACATCAAGATTAATTTTCAATTATCTTTATATACAGAAGATCAATTTAGCATATATTAAGTAAAGATTTCAACAGTTTGCACCCTCACAGAAACACAAAGTTTAAAATACTATTTGAGTACTAGTTATAGCATTAATTAAACACCTAAGAGTAATTGTGTATTAATTACAGAGTTCAACCAATAGTTTTAAGTAGAACACAAAAAATACTAAAAGGGTAAAGTATTAAGTTCTTTTTTTTTCTTTTTTTGTTTGTTATATAGTTATTATAGTTATTTTTTTATTTAATAAATGTGAATTTACAAAGTGCTACTTTTGTGAGAATAGGTATTATGAAAGGATGGTACAGTTTGAATTTTGGAAGGCTTAGCACCTAATTTACATGATCAGTACAAAACAACAAAATAGGGGTTAGTACAAATTGTAGTCTCCATATGCAGGTATATGTAATTTGATATTAATATAAAAATTAGATATATACTTAATAAGCATTAATTATTTGTGCCAATCACTTTGGAGATTTATTAAAATGTATTATGCAAGGGTCATACTAACGTGAGGTATGCATCTATTCGAGGGTGAAATACAAGTATACAATAAATAGATTATAAGATATAAAAGGCTGCTTGTCATAAATATATAGCAAAGAAATCTGAGATATTAATTACCAAAGAAGCATTTTATGTTAATTGTCCTAAAGCAAAAACAAATATATAATGGATATGACATCTTGTATAGAAGTTGATTTTAACTATTTATGGTAAGGACTTTGAAATTAATTTTATAATTTGCCATTGGTCCCTGAAACATTACCAACTGAGGTTAAAGAAATCATGGTTAAAACATTTCATTCTTGGCAGTCAAGTGAAAAACAATGTTTTAAAAGTTCTCTGAGTTTGTGATAATAGAAGAGTATGGACTGAATAAATGCTAGTAAAATTTGACTTGAAAAGGAACCACAGGTGGGAGCAAGGATTTCAGCACCTAGAAGAGAGATCACCACACTGGAAGATCTTGTGAGGGTTCCTGACTAGAAAATTCCAAATTTTGGAAAAAGAATCACAAGCGTTTGGACATAAAGAAGTCAGAAAGCTTGAGTTTGTAGATGAGAAACCTGAGATAAAAAAGCTTTGACATAAGCTCTGTAGATGTGTATTCCGGCTCTTTTTGACAAAAAATTACAGAGGGCTGGGGCCAGTGCTGCGGCCTATCTGGTAAAGCCGCAACCTGCAGTGCCAGCATCCCATATGGGTGCCAGTTTGAGTCCTGGATGCTCCACTTCCGATCCAGCTCTCTGCTATGGCCTGGGAAAGCAGTAGAGGATGGCCCAAGTCCTTGGGTCCCTGCACCCATGTGGGAGTCCCGGAAGAAGCTCCTGGCTCCTGGCTTTGGATCAGCTCAGCTCCAGCTGTTGCGGCCATCTGGGGGAGAGAATCAGTGGATGGAAGACCTCTCTTTCTCTCTCTGTCTCTGCCTTTCTGTAATTCTGCCTTTCAAATTAATAAATAAATCTTTTAAAAATATTACAGAGGACTTGATTAAATAAAAGGTCAAAATATATTTATCAATGTGTGTCAAGCAGAATAGAAAGTGATTCACCTTTGTTACCCTGAGCTTAGAAATATGAGTAAATACACGGTGGAAATCAGACAAATCAACACAAAAACCTCTTGAGATTTTCAGTCAAATTTGAAACAACCCAACGTCAATTAACCTATTGTACAGGTCAGATCACTGGTTACAATGCTCCATTCCCTTTATTCCATCTACATACTGTGGAGAAGATACAGGGTAGAAAAAAATAAAAGATACAGCTTAATTTTGAAAGCTTGGAGTCATACTTAAATTTCGGTGGGAAATGAGTCCTTAAAAGGTAATATGGCAACTTAACAAGTAAATTTCCTCTAAAACAAACTGGAAAGAAATAGGATTGATGCTAATGGAACTGAGGAGGGAACTAAATAGACTATAAAAGCCTAGGCTGCTATCTGAAGCACAAAAAGATGTGGAAAACCAATCTAAGGTAATTCAGTTCATCACAAAAACACATTGTCCAATTGGAGGTACTGTGAATAATACCTTTACGTCTGTCACAATAGATGGGAACGGTTTTTCTTTTATTCCTTTATTCTGAAGCAATCTCTTTGTGGAACTTTATTTGTATAGCTAACAATCTGAATGAGAGAGCTCTTGTGAGGACTTGTGCACAGTTATTGTTGCCAGGGAAACCAGGTCTTAATTTCTAGTGGCTGGATGCCAAAGAAAACAGGCTACAGAAAGAGGGAAGAAACTTGGTAACACTGAATTTCTTGGAAATATTTAGTGTCAAAGGGTCCATTTTTGAGTCCACAATTTAAAGTAGACTCCCTTTCTTCACCCCACAGGATTCAAACGCATTGTCAAATAGTTTGATTTTTAGTTGATGCAGCAACATGGGTGATTAGTATTCAGAGTTTTTAGTTATAAAGTAGAAAAATTAAAAACAAATGGAGGGGCTGGTGTTGTGGCTTAGTGGGTAAAGCCGCCTCCTGTAGTGCCAGCATCCCATATGGGAGTTGGTTCCAGTCCTGGCTGCTCCACTTCGAATGCAGCTCTCTGCTGTGGCCTGGGAAAGTAGTAAAAGATGGCCCAAGTACTTGGGTCCCTGCACCCTTGTAGGAGACCCGGAAGAAACTCCTGGCTTCTGGCTTCAAATCAGCCCAGCTCTGGCCGGCCATTTCAGTCATCTGGGGAGTGAACCAGTGGATGGAAGACCTCTCTTTATCTCCTCCTCCTCTCTCTCTCACCCTCTCTCTCTCTCTCTCTTTGCCTCTGCCTCCCTAGAGATAACTCTACCTTTCAAATAAAATAAATAAATGTTAAAAAAAAATGGAGGGCCTTGCTCAATTCTCATAGAAGAAACACACAATTATCCTTACAATAGCTCAAACCAGCTTATGGGGAAAAATTCTACTGTTTAAATTTACAAGGCTCTCCTTGCCCAGACCAAGGAACTTGATGCGCCTTGTGTTGTATTGTTTAATGGCTTACAATAGTGATTTTAAGCAAAACAGAAATAAAAATAAGAGACAAAAATGCCTTGGTTAAAAAAAAAATCCTCACATCATCATTTTAAAAATAATCTGTTCTATATAGATGTATTTAGAATCTATCTTCCTCTAATGGGGAGGGGTTGTAACTTGTTTTTCCCTCCAAACTATGTTTGAGATACGCAACTGGATGAATTTTGGGGGTTCCTAAAATAAATTCTAGACTGTAAATTTGTGGTGAAAAATCCTATATTCAAGCTAGAGAGAAACAGAAATAAAGGATATTGGAGTGAAACGTTGAGACTCTGTTCAAGTACCTGCTGCCTCACAGTCCAGAAGATAGACAGATAGATAGATAAATTTACTTATCTGTAACTAGACTGAATAATTCTTTAATACCTGTAAATGCCTTTAGTTTTACTTCCCCCACATGATGGAGGCATAAATCAAACATGTTGTTTTAAGATCTTTGTTCCTTGCCTATTCTTACAAAGGAATCTAACCTCCTTGAAATTTAAAACCGTTATCTTTCGTTATCCTTACTTCTTTATGCATTCTGCTTTTTTGTTGGACTTGGTAGCACTCCCATGGAACCTCAGGAAAACAAAGGAACGAAGTCCTTTTTGTGCGTGGAGCTACTGCAGCCAGTAGATAGACAATCTAAATGAAATCAGCTGGCTCTCCTGGCAGAGCGCCACCGAAGACAATGGGACAATAGAGTCTCAAATGTGTCCCTTACACAAATGTGCCTTGGAGAAATATCCAAAGATTTATGAAATTTATCTTTGAGAAGATTGTTTTACTTAAAGGGGAAAAAAGCTTTTCTGAAGATCAGTGAATAAAGGAAAACTGGGCAGTTAAAAAATCCAATTTCTTGTCATTACTCCACTAGAATATGAATCAGTGAAAATAAACATGAAGACTTAAGAACTGCTGAATTATATATTCAGTTTTCATGCTGTTAAAAATGAGTATCATGAAAAAATGTAGTATTTAATGCTCTTTAAAATTCCTAAGAGTCGAAAATGTTACAGAATTGTGTAAAATTAGTGCCATCATCTTCATTTAAAAGAATATGATACGAGATTAATTGACTTGCCTGGAAAAATCAGAGCTGGGATAGAACTTGGCTCCTAATCTCCGTGAAACTATCAACTATACTTCTCTGTATAGAACTTCCTAACTTCAATGTGTTCAACCCTATTGAGACAGTATATAGGGAAGCTTAAACTGAACACTCAAGAGGATATGCTTTTTCTATTTATTTATTTATTTTGACAGGCAGAGTTAGACAGTGAGAGAGAGAGAGAGACAGAGAAAAAGGTCTTCCTTCCGTTGGTTCACCCCCGAAATGGCCACTACAGCCGGCGCCACGCCGATTCGAAGCCAGGAGCCAGGTGCTTCCTCCTGGTCTCCCATGCAGGTGCAGGGCCCAGGCACTTGGGCCATTCACCACTGCCTTCCTGGGCCACAGCAGAGAGCTGGCCTGGAAGAGGAGCAACCAGGACAGAATCTGGCGCCCAGATCAGGACTAGAACCCGGTGTGCCGTTGCCTCAGGCAGAGGATTAGCCTAGTGAGCCGCAGCGCTAGCCATAGGATATGCTTTCTTAACATCCAGTTTGGGGCAGATAACTAATTTGAAAAGTCATTAAAATGATTTTTCAGGAATATGAACTTAAGCTATATGATATTATTAAAATTATACTTTATTATTATTAAAATTATTAAACTCAATATAAAACAGGGCTATATACATAAACACAGGTAGTAGAAGAAGGGAAATAACAAATATTTGTTCCTCATGATGTGCCAGATAAATAAAAAATCACATTGAAACTCATACATCGTGTGGTGTAGGTTATCAGCATTATTATTTTTTATGTAAGAAAATAGACAATTAGATTTTTTGTTAACCTGTCAGAAGTATACAGCCCCAGATGGAATTGCAAGCGGAGATGTTGGTTACTAAACCCTCACTTTTTCCACTGTGCCACCCAAGAGCAGTTCTGCAGCTTTCAGTATCAATGCTGTACAATCATTATACCTCCTGCTCTTCTTCCTGAAAATAAGAGGAAAGCTCTCCCAGAGTACAACTGACTTAATCTTTTCCATTATTTCCAAACCACCATCACAGCATCAACAAAATCACAAGCTATGTTCTATAATTGATGTATTTAATTTCATGTACTTTTGAAAATTCTGGTACATATCCAACTATTTTAATTCTTTTCCCCTGCGAAACTTATTGGGAGATTGGTTGGTGCCAGTTGTAAGCAATATGGACCATGTCACCTGTTTTCTGTTGCTAAATTAGAAATCACTGATTTTTCAGCAATTATGCCTGTCATGTATATAGTATCTTTTCCGTTCTTTAGGATTTTTGGAGGCAAAATACTCAATGTTTAAAATATTGAGTTACTTGCCCACATTTCTTATTTTTCTTGTATTTATTTATTTCTTGGTGAGAACAAATTTGAATCATTTATATGATAGGCTTGAATAATGCTGAATGGAGGAAAGCAAGCATTTCAATTTCCTAGGCTTTAAAAAAACTAAGAAAACTAACATTTCTTCTATTTTAAGTAAATGATCTACTAGAATCACATCCTAGTTTAAAAAGGGAAATTAATTTAATTTATAAAGCATGGAGAAAGAACTGCCTAAAAGACTGGCTATATGAAGGTACTTTAAAAAGTTCATGAAAAATACAATTAAAAGTTTAGTTTATTTTGATGCAAAAATTTAATTTCACACTTAGTTTTTTATTATAATATTATTGTATACTTTTATTTATTAGACTATGTGAAACATGACAGCAGCCTGGATTTGATTTCAATATTCATTCCCATATCTTCCTTGTCCTCCCCCTTCTTTCTCTCTCTCTCTCTCTCTCTCTCTATCTTTATCTCTCTCTCAGCTACAGGTATGTCCTTCCCAAAGCCATATTTTTAAGGAAGGAAGGATTGCTTTTCCAGGTAAAGGAGAAATGGCTTCAGTCAAGAGTTCCCTGATCTATATAGTCATCACAACATAGAATATATTGTCTGGCACATATTTGGCATTCCAAAGTGCAGTTTTAATTGACGTTCTGATTTGTGAGCCATTTGCAAAAGGATAGCTACCTTTGATTTTCCAAAAATGATATCAAAAAGTTCCAATGCATGGTATAGAAAAAGCACAATAATTTTCTCAGTCCAGGCATTTTCTCAGTCTATTTTTGGAAACAGAAATACAATGCCATACAATTCCCGCTATGCTGGAGATGGCACCTGCAGCAGGTATATTACTGAAATTCTCACAAGGCATAGTTTTAAGGACAGGTGGTCAAGATCTTGAAGAATTTGTTTTGCAGTAATCTTAAAAATGCCTTGTTACTGGGCAGCCATTGACTCTGGTACAAATTGACATTTCTAAACCCATCAGGATTTAGAGCTAACCTGTCAAAATTGTGCAATTAAGTTTAGGAAAAAGATCTAAGCTAAGATGTTGGAAGAATTAATTTATTGTTTTTTTTTTAATAAGAACAGAAGATTTTAGTTCAATTGCTTTCCATATTGGTAATCTCAGTATCAAACACATGTAAATAAAGTTTGCTGGATCATAAATATATTACATTTACAATGTAAATCTTACACAGTTCACATACCCTATCAAAAGAGAAAAAGAAAGGATTTCAGGGACAAAGTTTTTTCCTTCTTTTTTAAATAGTTTCACACAGTCAGGATGAAATTTATTTATCTCTGGTTGAACAGAGATCAAACTTATTTTCTTTTGCAAGTTAAAATACTGGCTTCATTGTTAATACCCCACTGGCTATCTGAGAAATAGGGTCAGTCCTGAGGCAGCTGGTTGCATTTGCTAGCATGTTCTGGGACATGTTCGCAGCCATGGCAGCGAAGTGGAGCAGATACAGAAAAAGAAAACAAGCACTCATGCGTTCTATGGTGATTGCCTTAGACTTTCATTCAAATCAAGCAAGTTATTCTGAATAATTATATTACCAGTAATATTTGAAGGAAAGACTGTTGAAAGATGAAGATATGTGTCACACAGCAGAGGACTGCATATTATTCACATTAAACATAAGAGATAGATACCCAACTAAAAAGAAGTTTGGGAGTCAGTTGCATAATGAACACTCAAATCTCTTAGTACCAGAAGGAATTGTCCTTCTTTTTGGTAGGATATTAAGAGCTTTGGAGCCAGAGAATATAAAATCAAGTATGTATGTATTTTATACACACATTCAGTAAGATCGTGGGAGCAGTAGGAGGAAAAATGTGTGGGTGCATGGACTTTTTTGGTTATGTTATCTTTTTGGTACTGAGTAAATCTGTGGCAATAAATTTCTTCAAACCTTTCAAATGCTCAAGAAACATGACAGTCCATTGGCTTAAAGGGAAATAAAGGATATGTGGTTTCTTCCATAATTAAAGATCACCATTGGTACAAGATATGTATTTATTTCTCTCAGCAGTATATATCTATAAATGTATTGGAGGGTGCTATATACAGACCTGCTCATATGTAACATATATAAAACTTACTTAGCACTTTAACTTCTGGATTAATTTAGTGGAACCTGGGGACAATGTGATAGAATCATCTGTGCAAATGCTGAAGCTGGATTGTTAAAGTTTCCTTAGAAATTTTCTGGTGCCAAATTATACTCAACCTTACCAATATATGGTATTGACTGCTGACATTTCTTAAAATCTCATCCACGGGACAGATGAGGCTTCAGTTCCAGGTCATTACAGTACACTTAGATTTCTAAGACCAGAACTGAAGGGAAATAAAAAATGAAGGGCAAGAAATTAGGTGATTTTTTTTTTTTTTTTTGGTGGAAACAACAAGTAGGGGACAAACTCTTGAGACATTCTGGTAAAATCAATGAGACTGTAATACTGCCTCAAGCTGATCAATCATTGAGAACAGAGCAGTTACTTTCAAACCCAATTCCAGAGATTCATGTTTTACATTTCCTAAATGTCTCTAATTGCCAACATATTTATCCTATCATTTGTGATAAACACACTCTAGTTAAAATTGAGTACCAACCAAATTGCACCTGTACTTAGCAATAGGATCTCAAATTCAAATCATTCAAATTAATCTTAACATGGATGATTTAAATGAAGAACCTAAATATCAAGCAGCTCTATCATGTTCAAAAGAAAAATTTTTTTTAAATAAGGATAGATAATTTCTCTCCTCAAAAAAAAACTTGTGTTAATAATTCCTTTGGGTCATTTTTGTAGCCTAGGTATATGACATCATACTCTGTGCTATACTTTAGTGATTGGACTCACAGTAAAAAAATCATACCTAGAGGACTGCAATTGCAGATAACTATATTTTACAAGCTTTGGCCAAAATATGAAACCTAGAATAATTACTGAATAGCAATTGCAATCAGGAAAATAGCATAAAAATGATATAACATGGAAAGGAAAACATCTGACTGATAACCAAGACTGAGAAAATGCATTGAAAAACAGTTGTTTATAGAACTTTGATTCTTATGATCTCCTTGAGTAAAATAAAGTTTTTGTCTCTTAATTACCACATCCAAGTGAACAATGTTGCAAAATAGTCCTGAGTATAAACAATGTGTATGAGATGGTTTGACTTAAACTACAGGATATTAGGCAAAGGTGAAGTTTGCATTGAGGAATTATATAAATGATTTTGTGACTATTATAAATTACTTTATGAGTGAAGTTGAACATCTTCTCATTTGACTATTCTTTATAGCCCTTGCTTATTCTCCTGCTGGTTAATGGTCTTTTTACTTTTTATTTGTTGAACTCTTCATTTAGTAGATCCTTTAAGTCTTTGACTATAATGTAAATTTATAAATGTTATCTCAAAATAAATAAACTAATATGTTAAAATAAAAATAAAAGTATATTCTATTACCTTTGGAGGAAGAATACTCTTACCTTGACTTGCATTTATTCTTCAAGAAAACATTAAGGGAAACAAACAAACAAATATCTATGTAGTCTTCAAATAAATGAAGAATTTGTGTTAGATACTTCACATGCATCTTTTATATTAGTACTCATAATCTTAAAATTAGCCATTTTAATGAAGAAGAAATAGAGATCCACAAAAGTCCTTCAGGTACTAGGTGGAAGAAATTAAATTAAAGATTATGTCTTTCTGATTCTGCCTTTTAAAGTTGGTCACTCCTCCCATCTAGAAGTGGAAACTAAGGTTCCTGCCCTTGAATCTGAGACAACTCTGCGACTGGACTGACCAACAGAATATAGTCTAGGGGACATTCTGGGGCTTGGAAAACCAGGTCTTACAGGCCTTATTGTATTGACTTTTACTCTTAGAAAAATGCCACTATGTAAGGTGCAGCAATACTGGTGGCAGGAAAGAAGCCTTGGAGGGTGACAGACTAAACCAGTGGCAGTCTAGGTGATCTGACCAACACTACATAAAGCAGAGATAAACTGTTACCACAAAACCCTATTCAGATTGCAACATTATGGGCAAGTAATGGACATTGCTCTCTCAAGGGAGAGGTTTGGTATACAACAATAGATAAATGAAAAGATTCCCCAAACCTAGGCTACTTCTTTATTTTAAAGTCCCTCCATAGGATTATTTAATATTCTTTAAAAAACTTTTATTAACAATAATTGAATATATTTATAGGCTACAATGTGATATTTCAATACATGAACCTAGGCTATTTCTACTGCAGTCTGGCTTGTCTGGTTATCCAAACTTCCTAATATTAATTTGGTAAGAAAACACTTGGCTAAGTAAAAGGTATGCTCATAATATGGACATAGAAAAGAACAATTCTAAGAGTTTTTGATATTTTAAACAAAATTGTATTGACTATTTAAACTTTGTGAGGGAGGTTCCATTTTTAATCCTGTTTTACAGTTGAAGAAAGTGAGGGACATGAACTTGGCAACTAGAAAATTGTAGATCTAGATTCCAAACCATATTATCAGATTGAGGAACACAGCTCTTAATTCTTGAGTCATGTTGCCTGGACTTGGTCATTCAAAATGGAATCTGGTCAACTGGCATGAGGCAGCTGTAACAAGTAACTGAAAACAGTAATGTCTGGTTTGCAAGAACTGGACCACATACCATCCTAAAGAGTTTCCTTGAAGAGTACATGTAGGCAATGGACAAGAGAGTTCTTATTGGCATGTTGTGAATATAGGATTGAGAAATAGAAGATTGTTCTTGTGATCATAAAAGACACCTATGGTAGAGATGCAGGAGTGGCATGTGGGGAAGTGTTTTCTCTCGATGGTGGGCTCCTCCCATGTTTTTCATCAAAGCAAAAGAAATTCCTTGGCATGGAGAGGAAACTGACATCTCTACACTTGCTGCCACCTCTTATATTATTTTTTGATTTAGTGCAGCATTTTGATGTCAAAGAGACACGGGTTCACATAGTGGCTTACAACTTACAAACTCTACAATTCAATAAAATTTTTTTACCTCTTTTCTCATACTTGTGTTAACAAAATAAGAACAATAATGTATACCTCATGGAGTTCTTACAAGGATTAAATGAGATCATAAATCAGTGTGTGTTCATGTGTGTCTGTGTACACATATCACAATAAATGGAACAGAGTACATATTCTGTAAAAGGTAGCTGCTGTTGATATTATATATTGCTCATGTTCCTCTTGTCATTAACCAAAACTAGAGGTAATAGAAGGAGTCTAGGCCGGCGCCGTGGCTCAATAGGCTAATCCTCCGCCTGCGGCGCCGGCACACAGGGTTCTAGTCCTGGTCGGGGCGCCAGATTCTGTCCCGGTTGCCCCTCTTCCAGGCCAGCTCTCTGCTGTGGCCAGGGAGTGCAGTGGAGGATGGCCCAAGGACTGGGGCCCTGCACCCCATGGTAGACCAGGATAAGTACCTGGCTTCTGCCATTGGATCAGCGTGGTGCGCCGGCCGCAGCACGCTGGTCGACGGCAGCCACTGGAGAGTGAACCAACGGCAAAGGAAGACCTTTCTCTCTCTCTCTCTCTCTCTCTCTCTCTCACTGTCCACTCTGCCTGTCAAAAAATAAAAAAAAGAAGGAGTCTAAAACAAAGAATACTGTAATAGAAGAGAGTGAATATAACTGTAAGAGATAATAGGTATAAAGAAATGAAGAAAGCAGGGTTCTTCAACAATTATGAGAGAATATTTTTATTTTTTCTTGTTTTTACTCATGTAGACTTTTTACTAAGGGTCTCTGTTTAAAACATCAAATCATATTTCTGTGGTCCAAAATGCTTACATGCAGAATACATTAGGCAGCACAGGGGCAAATATTTTGGAAATCTCTGGATAGATGTCAGGATTGCTGAATAGTGTCACAGAACAATAGATTAAAAAATACCCAGATCGATCATCTAGCTCAACTAATTTATTTCTTAGATTAAGGAAGGAACAGAGAAGGAAAATGACTTGTACAAAGAGATCTACTTGTGAATGACAGAATAAATACCAGATTAAATAACTGACTCCTAAAATATGGATCAATATGTCAAAAAAACATACAAGGAGTCCTAGTTGTCATTTATGATAATTACCATGCCCAGAATAAAAACTTTCATGAAAATTCCCAAGCAGGCATGGATACATCATATATATCAGCATTTATCTGTGTCTAAGAGATAGCTACCAGTCCTACCTAATTTCTACTGCCTCTGTTTCGCACTCATGACAGCACATAATTCTATGAATTAAGGAGAAAAAAACTTCTATAGTCTCAGCCAAGGTTGGATGAAGACTTTTTAGTAGCAACTTATTCTTCCTGGATGCAGTGATCCAAAGTTGACTACTGGGTTATTGGACGTGCTCTTTCTGCTGTTCTTGTTTGGGGCAGGGCCAGTACTGATAACGGATTCTCTTAAAATCCACAAGAAAAACTAAAGAACAGAGTTCTGTTTGTTTGCTATGTATGGCTTCTCCCATTATATAACTGAGTACTTTGATAGTTTCCACGCTGATGTCTTTCATTCTAATGTGGTATCTGGGCACTTGCTACCCAGAGATTGTCATGCATAAACGCTTGGCCTGCATGGATGCCTTATCCCAGGAACAGCCCATCCATCATAGTTCTCCACCCAGTTCTAAGAATAGGTCAATTCTGCCTAAATGGAGTGATCCAGAATTACTTTTTTTACTTCTCAAATTAACCTGACCTGTCTTCTTGAAATACATAGCTATGATGTGTCAGTTGCTTATACTAGGGCAATAAGAGGAAAAGAAAAACCAAAAAAAAAGGATGCTTAGTTTTTATTGGTGGTCCAATTATAAATCAAGAAGTTTTCATTGATCAAATGTGCAGATATCTGGTATGCAGTTATTACTGATAATTGAAAAAAATAACTTAGTCATAAGCCTTTTTTTATATTTTTAACTTTTGGTTTGTAAAATTGAAAACATCCATAATAGAAGACTTGGAACATAAAAAAAAAACACAGAAGGAAAATATGTTTTTCTTTTTATGGAATGAGAAATAACTCCAAACATAATTTTGATTTGACCCAGAACATATACATTTTTGTGTAATAATAAGCCATGTCCCAGTAGACTTCTATTTTAGTTGGCTTTTTCTTTTTTTCTAACATGTAAGAAGACACATAATAACCTCTTCTGAATACTTCACAAGTTTCAGGGTCTCATGAATATATTTAGTGATCTCCAAGTAAATTCTGAGGGATTTTTGTCATTGATTCCCATGTGCAATATAGGACTTTCCTAGATTTAGAGTGGTGCCTTAATTTTAACCACTGGTTAGAACTTGAAACCCTTTAAAATAGATATTAAGACTCTTCATCAGATTTTTGAAACTTGCTGCCTATTTTCTGATTCAACTGTATTTGTTCTGCTATGATTGTATTACTTTTAGATTCAAGACAGTTAACTACCACTTCTACTATGAGACCACAGAAGGTATTTACAGGTTCACATGGAGAGGAGTTTGTTGAGAGGCAGTGTCAGACTTGCTAAACTTTCAGCGATCTTTCTTTCTGACCTAAATTCGACTCAAGCTTGTGAATATCTTACTATTGACCGCAGGTAATTATTTAATTCCTTTTAGAATTTTTTAAAAATAGGACATTGTTCCTACTCAAGAAGCTTACAATCTAGCTGAAGAAATAGGCCACATACATGTGCAGATATAACAAGCGGTATAAAGAGCCATGCATAAGAACATCATTAATAAATACAGTGACAGGAGCCGGCATTATGATGTAACAGGTAAAGCTGCCACCTGCAACACCAGCATCTCCAGGGGCACCAGTTCATGTAGCAGCTGCTCTACTTCTGATCCAGCTTCCTTCTAAAGCACCTGGGAAAGCCGCTGAGGATGACCCAAGTGCTAGAGCCCTTGTACCCATGTGAGAGACTTGGATGAAGCTCCTGGCTCAGCCCCAGCTGTAGTGGCCATCTGAGGGATGAACCAGTAGCTGGAAAATATCCCTCTCCCTGTCTATCCTTCTCTCTCTGTAACTATCTCAAATAAATAAAAATTTTATTTATTTACTTGGAAGGCAAAGTTACAGAGAGGCAGATGCAGAGAGAGAGAGAGAGAGAGGAGAGAGAGAGAGAGAGAGGTCTTCCATCCTCTGGTTCACTCCTCAGATGACTGCAATGGCCGGAGTTGCACCAAGTCAAAGTCAGGAGCCAGGTGCTTCCTCTGGGTCTCCCATACGGGTGCAGAGGCCCAGGGACTTGGGCCATCTTCTACTGCTTTCCCAGGCCATAGCAGAGAGCTGGATCAGAATTGGAGCAGCCAGGACTCAAACCAGAGCACATATGGGATGCTAGCTCTGCAGGAGGCAGCTTTATCCACTATGCCACAGAGCCAGCCCCAATAAATAAATCTTAAAAAAAATAAATACAGTAACAGTTGATGCCATTATATAGAAATTGGAGAACGGTAGAGTTACCTTAAAGCGATGATGACTAGAACTTACAGTTCAGTAGAAAAGAGTCAGATATTACATTCACAGATAACCTGGACCACAAGTGCAGAGATGGAAGAAGTTTAGAATCTGAGAGGCAGTTTTGCTACAGAAGGAAGTTTAGGTATGCATATTTCTATGTAGGTATTTGAGGCCTTCCAAAATAGGGTCCCACATCTGTATTTGTTTCAGTTCCCTCTCTCCACATATCCTCTGTACAACAACCAAACTGGGATACTTGAAAATTTGTTAACCTGTCTACCTTTGCTTTTGCTGACGTTTCTTCCTTAACTCCTACCATATTCCTAACCTCCCTTCCTAGATCTCTCATAATGAAGACTTAAAAATAATTTTTTCTTTGTTGCCATCTCTGATATATTGGCAAGGTTTCTTAGGGGTAATGTGTGGGAAAAGATTCTAAAGTCACTTTTAGTTTAAAAAAATTCATGAAAGATTAGTCATTTGAATAAAATATAACATTGGAACTTAGACAAATGCCATATTTTTAACATTTCTTAAAGATTTATTTATTTGAAAGGCACAGTGGCAGAAAGAAAAACAGAGATAAAAATAGATAGATAGAGATACATCTGCTGCTTCACTCCCCAAATGCTTGATGCTACCAGGGCTGGGTCAGCCAAAAAGTGGAGCCAGGAACTCCATCTGTGTCTCCCATGTGGGTGGGTCTGCATCTACTGCCTCCCAGGCACATCAGCTGGAAGCTGAATCAGAAGCAGAGGTGCCAGAACAGGAATCAGCATTCTGATATGTGATGCTTGCATTGCAAAAGATGGCTTTAACCTGCTGTTCCACAATGTCTACTCTTACGTGTTATATATCTTGCTAACATTGCTCAAGGCCTAGAGAAAGTACCCACCTGTGTCATAAAGCTCTTTGAGTATCTCTTATTCAGACAGACATCTGCTCACTTGAAATGCACAGTATAGTTTCTATTTCTTTTATGTCACTATATGTACTCCAAACCATGCTTGTACTTGGATTAGCACCGGCAATTTAGACTTAACTTCCTTAACAGCAAAGGATGTTTCTCACTCATTTTTTAAATCTCCTCAAAATGTCTAGCATAATAAATATATGCTTCATCAATATTTTATGAACTGGTTACAGTGTAGGAGAGAAGCCTCTAAGGCTGAAAAATAAATTTCAGATAGATTATATCAACATAAATAATAGAGCTGAGTTGTTAATTATTGTACAATAACTTGGTAAATACTAGTTTAATAATCAGATGCTACAAGGCAGGTACTCTGAATACATTCTCATTCACAGATCCTAATAACAGTGCTTTGATGATCCAACATCTAGGGCTTAAGTCTTTCAGCTGGAAACAACCAAAGTTAGGATTTGTCAGTGTAGCACACCTCTGAGTGGCTTCCAGAGACACATATTTTGGAAGAAACATGATGAACAAAGAAGAAAGTCTATGCCTACAGTCTAAATTTGAATTCCAAAAACCAACAAAAACTCCTCAGTACAAGTCTTTCAGATGGAAATAACCAAAGTTAAGATTTGTCAGTGCAACACACCTCTGAGTGGTTTCCATGGACACATATTTTGTAAGAAACAGGATGAATGAAGAAGGAAGTCTATACCTGCAGTGAAAACTTGAATTCCAAAAAACAGCAAAAACTCCTCAGTGCATCATGATAGAACAAGCAGATTTGGGGATGAAGGCTTGAAATTCAAGGTCAGATTTCATCTCTACCACTTTGTCCCAGTACACCAATACTGTGCCCCTAGGCAAATTAATTAGCTTCTCTGAATTTTAATCTCTTCCTTTGTAAAACAGATATAATTACAGTCAGTGCCCAAAAGTTCGCAACTAAACATCAGGCCAAATTTTAGTAAAGTCAAAGACATGTAGAGCTTGTAGATACACATAATCTTCCCTAAAGATTTCATTATGTACTATGTCATGTATGTTTCCACTGACCCTAATCTTTTCTAGTTTATTGTATTGATGAGATTATTGAAATATACCTCTAAAATTAGAAGCTACTCTAAATTCCTCTATAAATAGATGGATTATAAATTTAGTTATATCTATTAGTAGAAATATTGCAGAATAAAATTGGATAACTATTTTTTTTTAAAAAAATTTCACATGACTTAATATAGTTTCTCCAACATGATATCTTCCTAACAAAGGCGTGTCTTAAAGATAATGACCAAGGCTAGAAGACAGATGCCAAGGGTTATGACTGTCAAAATCACAACCATTCCAGGCACTTCAACTAGATCTCTTTCATCACTATGTCCAGTTCTGTCTATTTCCCAAGGTTACATGGCTTGACAGGTAAAATTTTTCAGATAGTGCTTGAAAGTAATTTTTCACTCCTCTATGTCAAAGCCCATCATTTTACTAAATCATGCACACATCTAATGAATTTACAGATGCCTTGGTTTTCATATTTTGAACTGATGAAAGTCTGAAGTTTAGTTTGTGTCATTAAGATCCCAGACACTTTTATGCTCTTCCTTTATATGGTATACTTCTCAAGAGGAAAACAAACTTGACCTTGACCTGTTTGCTTTCCATGGGCACTTATGCAAATAGCAACAGCAGTCACTATGTCCTAAGCTGAGACATCACATCAATGTGAACAGACAACCTTGTCCATCAAAAGGTAATCTCCACATTCATGAAGAAAACTCAGTGAGCTGTGGGCAAGGCTTTCAGTCTACATATATTTTCTTAACATAAATACCCTAAGAAGAAACACCTTAAATGTCACAAAAATATAGAATGAGGCAGAAATAGTTTCTGCCTCATTATATCAAATCACAGAACAGCAGACATTTCTTAGGAAGAGGATTATTTGAAGAAAATTGTTCAAGAATGCTGATTGTCCTATTCATAAGTAACCTTTGAAAAGATTAAGAAGATTAAAGAACAAATATGGATAGGAAAGGTTAAAAATTGGTACTTCCTATATATATTAATAGAGTATCAGATATATTAATAAATTATATTTTATACAATTATGATTAATCACATATTTATATTTTGAGGAATCTACTACTCTAGCTTGCCAAAATAGAAAATAATTGTGTATTCTGCAAGTTAAATGGATGCTCTATATTGATAATGATGGACATATATGTATGAGTACTATAAGATATTCAAGTACCCATACCAATTAGAAGAATGATTCATTAACTGAGAAAATCTCTGCATTTAGAGACATAAAATTAAAGTTGACAACATACAAGTAGCATTTAAAAAATAAGTCTAGGATATTAAAACATTACTTGCCAGGTAAGTGTGCACATTAGAAGTGATTTTTTGAAGTATTGATTATTTTATGTCACTGAGTTTAAGAGCATTATGATAAGAGACAAGCTCAGAAAGTACTGAGGGGCAGGTTGGGGGTATATGGGTCAAGGAATGCAGATTGTTTTTAGTGAAATGAGACTCTTTGCATCAGCGTTACCCTAATTCAATCTGCTTTGCTGGCTCTATTTCCTTTTATTTTAAAAGTTGGTGAGGGCCGGCGCCGCGGCTCACTAGGCTAATCCTCTGCCTAGCGGCGCCGGCACACCAGGTTCTAGTCCCAGTTGGGGCGCCGGATTCTGTCCCGGTTGCCCCTCTTCCAGGCCAGCTCTCTGCTGTGGCCAGGGAGTGCAGTGGAGGATGGCCCAGGTGCTTGGGCCCTGCACCCCATGGGAGACCAGGAAAAGCACCTGGCTCCTGGCTCCTGCCATTGGATCAGCGCGGTGCGCCGGCTGCAGCGCGCCGGCTGTGGCGGCCATTGGAGGGTGAACCAACGGCAAAGGAAGACCTTTCTCTCTGTCTCTCTCTCTCTCACTGTCCACTCTGCCTGTCAAAAAAAAAAAAAAAAAAAAAAAAAAAAAAAAAAAAAGTTGTGCCCACTTAGAGTGTGGTTTTGGGATTGTTATTTTCATTAAACTCTTCTTTTAATATTATTTCATCAAATTCCATGTTTCACATAATTTATTAATGCCCAAAGTTGCATTTTCAGTCCAGAGCCATCACTTTAATTCTGAATTTGACACTTTTTCTAGATATCTTATAATATTGATCAACATCAAATATGATATGTCCATAAAACCCTCATTAAATAACATCCACCCTATTTTTGAAAATCTAAAAATATAGCACTCTTCCGACATTACTTTTTTAACTCTAACACAGCACTCCAAATTCACAGGCCCTACCCATTCTATATTTGAAATCTACCTCAATTTCATTGATTTATCTTTTATGCTATGTTTTAGTCTTAGCCATAATCATTGCAGCCTGGACAACTGAAGTCACTTCAAAATCTCCTTATTTTCACTCTGGTTCACCCCCAATCTATTTCTCACTTAACATCCACAATGTTTGAGAAGGAGTGAGAGAAAGTGAAAGAGAGAGAAGGGATCAGCATATATTTGGTTACAATTATTTTTATGGCTATAGGGTACCTAACATCTGCCTATTACTCCTCTTAGAAACCATGATATGGGGCCGGGGCCATAGCTCACTTGGTTAATCAGTACTGGCATCCCATATGGGCACCCCGTTCTAGTCCCGATTGCTCCTCTTCCAGTCCAGCTCTCTGCTGTGGCCCGGGAGTGCAGTGGAGGTTGGCCCAAGTGCTTGGGCCCTGCACCTGCATGGGAGACCTGGAGGAAGTGCCTGGCTCCTGGCTTCAGATTGGTGCAGCGCTGGCCGTAGCAGCCATTTGGGGAGTGAACCAACGGAAGGAAGACCTTTCTTTCTGTCTCTCTCTCTCACTGTCTATAATTCTACCCATCAAATAAAAAAAAATAAAGAAAGTAACCATGAAGCATGAGAAGAACAAATACAGATAAAATGGCTAAAAAATGGTTAATTCCAACTTTCAGAAATGTTAGGAAACAATCTGTAACTCTAAATGATTTGCTACGGATATCAAGTTGCTAAGATCTCATCAGAGATAGCTGGGAAACCGAATGGGAAGTATCTGGGGACTTAGAAGGAGCTGATTCCAGAAAGCACAACACAGATACATTTCCTGTGCAAAGACTGTCAGGAAATGTGAAAACTAATTGATGTTGTAATGGTAGTAAACAGGGTTGTATTTTAAAAAAGGCTGCCTTCAGAGAGCAGTTGCCAAGGTTGTGGGTCTAACAACAGTGGTAGATCAAAGAAAAAGCCACCCATTATATACTTTACACTTACTTAAAATATTACCTTGAACAATAGGACTGTTTCTCCTCATAAGATTAGTGGTAACTGAATAGAGAACATGGCATGCATGGCTGGCAGAGAAGCTTCTAGATATCTCCCATTTAAGGAGTCAAAAGAAAGTTGACTAGCCAGAGTAACTCAGTGGCTCCAAGCAGAACGAAATGAAACAAATTTGGGAAGAACAGGAAACCCTTGAGTTGCAAAGTCTTGAAAGTTACATCCATCTTTAACCAGAAACCTCTTGCAAACAGCTATTCCAGTAAATCCTTATCCATTCAAACACAAAACAATACTGGACACATAAGGAAGGCATTTGATGCAGTGGCTAAGGCATTGGTTGGGATGTTTGTATCCCATATTAGAGTAACGGTGTTTGATTCCCAATTATGGATTCCAATACAACCTTTCTGCCAATGCAGACTCTGGGAAATAGCAGGTGATGGCTCAAATGATGCAGTTCCTGCCACCCAAATGGAGGACCTGGTTTGAATTTCAGGCTTCCAGCTTCAGCTTAGCCTGATCCTGGGCACTACTGGCATCTGGGGGAGTAAACCAGAAGATGGGGCTTTATCTTTCTCTCCTTCTTGATTTTTTTAAAGAAAGTCAGAGTTACACAGAGAGAGAAAAGGAGAGAGAAAGAGAGAGAGAGAGAGAGAGAGAGAGAGAGAGAAGGAGAGAGATATCATCCTTCCACTGGTTCACTCCCCAGCTGGTCACAACAGTTGGGGCTGTGCCTTTCCGAAGGCAGGAGCCAGGATCTTCTTCCGGGTCTCCCATGCAGGTGAAGTAGACGGGCATACAGACTAAAATTGATTAGATTTGTGAACTGGAAGACCACACCTTTGCTACGCCCCTGTGTGGCCTCATGCCCCTACCTAATGCCTTCGCCACGCCCCTGTGTGACCTCATACCCCTACCTGGCCACACCTGGGTGCCCACCAGACAATCAGGTTAATTAACCACTCCCCTTTGGAAGTGGGTTAAAAGCCTGGGACATGGTGTGCCCCGGCCCCTCTCTTCTTCCCTGGACTCTTGCCAGGAGGGGGCTTGCTGTAGCCCTGTGCCTCCAGGGCACATGGCCTTCGGGCATGTGCTCTAGGCTTCCTGGCCTAGATGCTCACCCATGTGGCTGGTTCCTGGTGCTTGGTATGAACCCCTATTCACTGCTCTCTCTTAAATAAAGCTCTCACTCTCCTATGCATCTTTCTCACTAAATAAAAGCTTAAAACGTACCAAGCTGCCTCGTTTATCTGTGCTGGTATTTAGAATTCTTCTCTAAATATTAGGCAAGAACCCTCTTGGGCTTATTAATATCAGGGATTTAGTAATAAGCCCGTGGTGAAATCGTATGGCACCCCAAATTCTGGTAGCACATGTGGCACCTCAGATAGCATTTCTAGGGAATATTAAAGGGCCACATTTCAGTGTAGATTTTAGGGAGTCTTGTCTGATTTCACAGGTGTAGGGGCCCAAGGACTTAGGCCATCTTCTGCTGCTTTCCTGGGCCACAGCAGAGTGCTGGATTGGAAGTGGAGCAGCCGGGACTCGAACCGGCACCCATATGGCTGCTGGCACTGCAGGCAGTGGCTTTACCTACTATATACCACAGTGTGGGCCCCTCTTTCTTGATTTTTTAAAAAAATACTCTATAAAGAGATTGGGAAGAAGCAGCAAGACATACCAAAAGATACAGACACTGACAAGAAAAAAATCACAAGGGAATATTTAAAAATTGTAACTAAACATTTCCCCATAGTCTTAAATATATCAAGTGACAACTCTCTACGGAAGGAAATACAAGAACCTAAGAAAGAAACCTAAGAAAGGACAATGAGAAGTGATGAAATTCGTGATGAAATACAGACTAGTAGAATGCATGAGGTGAAAGAAGAACTGATTAATGAAAGAAGGCAGCTTAAAGGGAGCACGTGGGAGAGCAGACAAGACAGGGAACCTGAACATGGACACAACACCTGTGAGAAAAGCTCACCTCCTACCGCTGGATTTATGAATCTGCAGCTCTATTATCTACTCAATAATGAAATTCAGAACAACAAAAGTAATTGTTTCCATGTCACTTCTATTCTCCAGATTCTTTAATGACCTCTGAAGGATTTTAGAGATAGTGTAATCATGTACCATGGCCTGGCTCCCACTCCCTTACCAATTTCATCCTACTGTTTTCTCACTCAGCCGGATTCACCCCCTTTTATTTACACTGCTGCTCCCTCAAATTCAAAGGTTCCCAGAAATTCCACATCTAAGTAACAATGGACTGTCATAAAAAAATACATCTCCTTGACATCTAGGTATTTACCAATCTTGCATCCTCCTTTTCATTTCCCTCATAGTCGTAAGCACAAGCACAATTAGCTCATTACTTAGATTCCTTGCGTAGGTGTGTTGTTTTTCTTTCTTCACTGGCATATTAGCTCCTAAGAACAGAAGCCTGGATAGTCCAACATTTAGTATAGTCAGCACATGATGAAGTCTAATGACTTGGGAAAGCTGAAATAAATTATATTTAGATATACGACCTGGTGCGTATATCTAATACATCACTTTGTGAAGTCTAACAGACTCTACCAGAAACATATAATAAGCTTTAGATTTTTTTAAACCTAGATTTATCAAACTAGTAGTCACATCACTAACTATAGGGTTTTAAAAATTATACGGTGAATATAACGGTGGTGGTATATAATAGTCCTAATCAATAATCAGGTCTATCGGAACCATTATGTAAAACAGGCATCATTTCCTTCATACAGGAACGGCCTTCAGCAGTTTTACTTGTTCCTCTACATGGACACCAGCTTATCTGTACAGCCCTGTCCAAATTCCTGTACTGGGACCTCAGTTGTCGTCTAGTCGAAGACACAGTGAGTCACTGACGGGGCTAGACTGAGTGCTTTTCCACCTTTTCCAATTAAGATTAACATGATTGCTAGTACTACCGGGCAGGGATGCTCAGGATCATAAAATTATCTTTTTTTTTTTTTTTTAAGACAGAGTTACGGAGAGAGGTAGAGACAGAGAGAGGGGTGTTCCATCTGCTGGTTCACTCCCCAGAAGGCTGCAACGGCTGGAGCTGTGCCAATCTGAAGCCAGGAGCCAGGAGCTTCTTCCAGGTCTCCCATGTGAGTGCAGGGGTCCAAGGACTTGGGCCATCTTCTACTGCTATCCCAGGCCATAGCAGAGAGCTGGATAGGAAGAGGAGCAGGACTAGAACCGGTGCCCATATGGGATGCCGGCACCGCAGGCCAGGGCTTTAACCCACCATGCCACAGTGCTGGCCCCCCCTAAAATCATCTTTTTGATTTCCCACTCTGGTCTAATTTCTTTACTCTGATGAAAATCAACTTGACCTGGCTAGAGGAAACTTTAGAGAGAACTTTTCCAGTGGCATTTTAAAGCTATCATAGACCTTGTGCTTTCATACTATCAGTGGTCCCTCTATACATCACTTTAGAATGGATTGTGATGGCTAATTTTATTTATAAACCTAATGGGGCTATGGAATGCCCAGATCAGCATTTGGATAAACATCATTTTTGGTATGACTTTGAGTAAAGCAGATGGCTCACCCTAGTGTGGGTCAGCTTCATCTTAAATGTGGAAGGTCTGATTTGAACAGAAAAGGCTGAGAAGGGAAAATTTGCTGTATCTTCAGACTGTGACTTTGGACTTCTCTTGCCTTCAGACTTGGACTAGAACTTGTATCATCTCCCATGATTCACAGTCCTTCAGACTGTGATTGGAACTAATCCTTGGCTGCCCTGGGATTATAGACTGCTGACTGAAGATCCTGGGACTTCTCATTCTCTACAATTTGTAGTCCAATTTCCTATAATAAATATATTTATACATTTATATCTCATATTGGTTCTGTTTCACTGGAGAATATTTTTCACATATTTAACACAATTTAATATAATTGTATACTATTGAGTGTCAGTTATAATATCCAATTAGATACATATTAATAGAACTTTTTTAAAATCTTAAATATTTTGTTGGACAGAGTGCTTAATAGTTAAAGGGATCTTGAACACTCCTCAAACACCCTAGTTTTATAGAAATTTAATGAAAATCAGGTCTTTGGAATCAACTTGGGAAGCTGATTTATTGTTGTTCTCATGTACTTCTCACTCATACTTAGGGTCCAGGATATTGGATTGAAATGGTACATAACTCAATAAATTTTCTAGTAACATGAATCTATTCATGATTTATATACACACACATACACATATATCATTGGTATTTTGACTGGAGTTTTTTAAACATGAAAAAGTCAACATATATTTGATAGAAATATTTTATAATTTGCTTGAGTTTTTTTCTTATAATAAAAGTAAGGTTTTTACAATAGTAGGCATGGCCATCCAATATCTTGATTATTTAAACAGAAATAAAGTGCATATAATATAATAAACATGATCTAATGATACAATTGATAGTTTCCCATTACTTTAAAAATATTCTGATATTTCTTGGGTTTCATGAGGTAAAAGTTTAATGAGAATTCAAGCAAACTAAATCACTTACATGTGGATAGTCAAGTTCAATATGTGAAATTCACTGAGAGAATAATTTTCTGTTTGTTTTATGTATTATAAACTTCTAAGATAAAGAATAAAATTCATATAAGATTTATAACTACCATTAGAGTTGACTGCCAAACTCTTTGCTGTTGAATGCTTTATTTTCATAATCAAGTTCATCCTTGTAAAAAGTACAAAGGGTAGATGTCATGTCTATTTTATAGATGAAGAAAAGCAGCTTTGTAAAAATCAATAAATTTGCTCCAGATGATCTTAATGTTTCAAGTAACCAATGGCTAAGGTTTGATCTTAGCCATAATTATTTGACCAAAACTTTTAGTCTATATTATTTGACTCCCCCAAAGATTAAAGACAAACGAACCTTCAATCCATCTAGAATACTGTTCAGTATCTCTCCCTCTACTCCAATATTTTTTTTCTTTTGCATTTACTTCAGTACCATCTGTAGTAATCTAGAAATGTCTACTTTTATTTAGAAATATAGCTAAAGACTATAAGATGTGCTTTGTCTACATGTATGTGATGTGGGAGACTAAGAAAGATGCCTTTTTAGACAGTCAAGTGATAAAGCTATGAATTAAAAGTTTTAATTCTGACTGCCTCATCAAATGCAAAATTGATAAGTCTTTTCATGAGGCCATTTCTCATATTTGAATACAAGATAAGTGATGAAGTGAGATAATGTAATTTTCTTTCATTGCCTTCAGTCTTTGATTAAAGAATTATAACCTTGCTTTGAAAAGCAGACATTTTTCAGTGACACGTTAAAATAATCATGACTTTTATTCCACTTCCTTTTGTAGTAGTATTCATGCAATTGAGCTTCTTTTAAGAACAGCATGTAAAATCTTAATGACACTAATATTAACAAGCCTATATACTAATCCTAAAGACTTTATGCATCATGATTATTTTCAAGGGATATCCATCAGCCAGTCTTCACAAGACTGGCATTCTGCAAAGCAATACCTTTCCCTACATTTCAAAGCAAATGAAAAATCAAGGGTCAAGGAAGTAAGAAAAGGATCCACTACTTTTCCAATACGTCAGGACTGTTATTTGTCCAAGAAAAAGATGAGTTATTTCCCCTTGATGGTCAATTTCACTGAAAGTTCTCTCTTTTGCTCTCAGTGATCCTACAGAAAATCTAGGTCTTGGGGGAGTGGTCTGTACAACCATGACAGGAGCTATTTTTCAGGTTGGTTAAGGATCAAAAAAATTTAGAGAGGTCCTGCTAAGAGCATCATTATCTGCCACTACAAAGGAGTGCCATGATTGTGCAATTCAGCCAATGCAGTGTCTGGACCTTATCAACAACTCTACTGGCATCTTAGGTATTACTAAAAAGTCACTAGAGACGTAACCTTGGCCATCAGCAAATTGCTCTTGGTAAAAGAAACTTTAGCTTCCAAAACCTTTCTGGAGCTGGTTAAAACACAGTTTATGTACAACCTACATATAGAGTTATATACATAGTGGACACATACACAAATTGATAAAGTATCAATTATGTGAGTGGAATATATCTTTCTTTTTAATTTATTACCTTTTCTTATTAATTCAATTATGACACTAGCCTGATATAGTAGCTACAGTTCTTGATATTCACTGGAGCACAAATGTGGAAAGCAAAACTAACAGAAATGTAGATTTCAATGAAAGAGCAGAAAGCAAAGTGTTTTCTATGCTTAACAATGGGAACGCTTAGATTCTTTACTCTGCATTGAATTCATCTCTTACAACAGTGAGATTTACTTTAAAATACAGAGAAATTCCGCTGCCATAAAGGTTTATATGAATAACAGAAAATACATGGAGATGTGCATATTGAAAATTAAGAAAGCTATTACAAAAATAACATAAAATGTGATGGATGTTACAAATACAAACACACAGAAATTAATGTTTTAGTTTGGAAAGAAAGAGGCAAAATTAAGGTCATTCTGAATCATCCAGAAGGACTCTTAAACTAATTTATGAATCCTCCAACATAACATTTAATAATAACCACAAAATATTTCTATTGTACCACTCAATTTACCTTACAAGCACTCTTCTTGAGTTTACTGAAATACTCTTCAGGTAAAAAATACTATACATGAGAACAGCATGCATGCAGACACAATTCCAAGATAACCCTGATCAAAACCTTAATGTCTCATCCAAGATAACCTAAACCTTAGAGAACTAACTAGCTGGACTTAAAAATCAGAAGGCATCATAGGAACACAGGAGATGAAAGTGCTGGTTTACTATGAAAAGTTCCTTATTTTCTCTATAGACAGGGAGGCCTCCAGGACAATCTGCCAATGGCACAAACAGCTCCTTCCTCTAAGTTTCTATAAAATGAAAAGTCTAGTCTGTAGCCCAAACTCAGAGGTGTTCACTAAGTGGAACAGATCTAACTAATGCATATGAAATAATTATGTTAAGTTTATAAAGTAATTAAATCACGGATCCATAGTGTAAAAATTGTCATAGGACTTTCTGTTTCCCGTAGGAGGGAAACCATATCTCTTATCCTATTTTCCTCTGAATGCATACACATTACTTTAGTCATACTTCCTACCATTTCCTTCTACTCCAGCCTCACAGAAGTACTGTCATTTAATCCCCCTGTGCTCTCTTGCAATAATGTTTTCTCTCATGGAAAGCCACTGCTCACTGGCAAACTCATAGTCAACCTTTGCAACCTAATTCATAAATAGTAGATAAGACGACTTGTGAAATAATCACCATATCAATAATGCTTACGTATTTGGAGAAAGACGAGGCTAATCAAAGAGGAGAAAGGGAAACTCCATTTATTAGAGAGTGGCAAGTATTAACTTGAGAGAATACTCTGATTTCCCTATTTTGAGAATTTGGGGTTGACTGGGAGAAATATCACAATCTGTTGATGATTCCATCTGATTAGTTAAGTACACAAACCTTTTACATCCCCGAATGATTTCACTCATTTGGCTACATGTTTACCAAAAAATGTCTACTTATTATCCCTTTCATTCTGCTTTCCCTAACTGGAGTGGGCATGCTTATGACTTATGAATTGGAGCAGTGTAAGTTCTCATTATGATCCAGTATCTTTCTATCCTGGATTATGTATAAATTTGTTAATGAAAAAATCTATTCCAGTGCATTTCAGTTTGACCAATTCCAGATATATTGGCCAAAGCAGAACTTCCAGCACTGCAAAGATAAGGGTGAGACTCAATTAGTTATTTGTCCAGATCCTACCTGGATAAGCCTCAAATAAATAATAAGCTAGTCCTATCCATAAATCACTAATTTTCTATAACTACAACAATAAATTTGATTAAATTCCAAAAATTGTTGTCTACATTAGATCCTTTAGCTTTGTGTCCTAAAGCAATATTTAAAGCAATCTATATTTGATACATTCATTGAATAGTCCTAAAAAGTCAAAGGAAGAAAAAACTGGTAAATTAAATGTAGATGCTAAAAACTGAAAAATGAAGAACCAGCCAAACACATTTACTGGAGAAGGACAAATGCTATTCTGGATTTTCAGATATGTTACATCTTAAAAGTGATAATCCCTTTTGTATGGGATTATACAAAATTATACAATCATACTTCTTCAGTTTCAAGTAGCAGAGAATCTGAAAAAAATTGGAAGGAGCAGGCAAATGAGCAAATGAGGCTTAAATTAGTTAAGGAAATTGATGAAGTAGTGAATTAGGCTGCTCAGCATTTTCTGTATGACTGAATAATGAATATGAAGGTTTCTCAGTTGAATTTTATGTATGAAAAATAAACATCAATGAAAAGGAGGATTATTTACCATAAAACAAAAGCACTATTGAGATTCTTATATAATTCTAGGATTTACATTAGTAACATTCATAATATAAGAATTCAGAATTTCTGTGCATAAACTTTTTCTGAGTAAGCTCTAGTCCTTTGGAAAATTGGGATAGTAACCAGTACAGTGTGTCTCCTGACATACATGTTTACTTAAGTTTCCTGCAAATTTAGATAAAACCAAATTACTCAAACTTAATCAAGCTTATGCTAAGTGCCAAATGGTGGGATAGGAGTAAGGGGAGTAGTAACACTATCAAATCATAACAATGAGAAAAATGACTCCCATCCACAAAAGTTTGTGGTCTGATTTGGCAAACATGATCAATAAAGAGAAACAGAAGCTAATTCAAAATGTATATACCTAGCATTTGGGCGTTGAGGAAGTACACAGGAAGCTAAAAGAGTAAGAGCATTGTGGGATCGAGTTGCATCATGGCTTAAAAACTGGATGGGCTCCTGCAGTTCAGTTAGTCCATGAGAGAGAATGCTTTGCAATAGAAAACTTTGAAGGGTGCTACTGTAATATCAAGGTAGTCAATCCTCTGAGAAAAATGAACACAATGATGCAGACAGGGAGGAATGTGTATAAGGTATTATCAGGTCATCAAGGAGACATTCAAGCAGGGAAATAGGTCATCTCTTCTCATTCCTTTACCCTTCATTGTGTTGTTACAGTATTATCCAAACCAAGATTATACAGAAAAGTAAGCAGTAGGAAGAAATGGTCTGTTCTATAACAGGCTGAAGATGTGGGGACAAGAGAATGCCTCAGTGGCTATCAAAAGCTGATGATATTGAAGTATGTGGGAGGGAGGCAGGGTGGAGGGAGAGACAGATGGTGCAGTGATAGCTGCAGGAAAATTTGTAGTCTAAACTATGAGGTACTATGAAGTACTATGAATTTATTTGCATACTTCGGATATTTTAAGCAACTCTAATGCTGCAGAGTGTGGAGTAGTGTATAAAATGATATGTTTATATGGTATTTTCTAAGAACATCAAATTGCTTTTTCAAGACCACCACATTATCATCTCTTTAAAAGATGAAGTCTGATTTATAATTAGAGTCAGGGCTGGGTGTCTGTACTGTAATTCAGTGCTGAGATATGCTTATGACCTATTTTTGTGAACACTAGGAAAACATCTGCTGCATATTTGAGCAAAGTATGTGTTAATTTTCCTCTCTCTCTCTCCTCCCTCTTTTCATTCTCTCTGTCATTCTCATCACATCCTTCAATGTGAAATTGAAACTGAGAATCATTATGTTCTCTGTCTTATTCACTCATTAAGCAATCTATACAATTTAAAATTTTATTTATTTCCATTATTCCTTCACAAATAGATTCAGAAAAAATATAAAAACTAGCTATTTCCTTCTCAGACTATATAGGCCAGGATTCCTTGAGTTCTCCCTGTCAAGATTCTCTCTCTTTCCCAAGCTATTTGGGCCTGAGGCCTTTTGATGATTTGCCCTGTGCTAAAGGTTAACCTTGATTTCCAGTTCTCCATGTCTTTGTTAAGCAGACAGACGGGAAAGGACAAAGTTGTATGGCATTGACGAAATGATTTAATAAAGTTCTGCTTTTCTATTTTTATTCGGAATCTCAAGAACAACTCTTCCCACTTAGCTCTGTGAGGTGAATTCATGACAGGAGCATAAGGCACCCCCTAGGTTGTGAACTTCCAGCTAAACCAAAGTCAGCCTATTCAGATGTAACTGCTCATAGGTCCAGAGCAAGCAGTCAATCTTATTTTTTTGAGTTCATTAAATTTATAAGAAAAATTTTATTAATATAAAGAGAACAGATTCTGTGTATGTCAGGTAGACTTCTAATAAGATAACCGTATTTTTCTCCTTCCCTCATATTATGGTTAGTGGTATATTAACCCTGTGATTGTAGAATAGACTGAAATTATATTTTCGCAAACATTAAAGAGGTCAGTCTTAAATTTTGCTCAAATGTTCAATAGAGTACTGCTATCTCCGGGTCTCTCTTCCTAATACTCCCTGCTCTCAGGGTGTGTTAGAATTGGGAAGAGCCAGCATAATCATCCTACCTACTGCCATTCATAGTGAGCTCACAGTCTTCTGAATAGTGGTCACTGTATGCCACGATATGCTATTGTAGAATGCATACTCAGTTTACTCGCCCTCATAATAACCTTATAAAATAGTTACTACCAGTATCTCTATATTACAAATGAGGAAATTGAGGTATTAAGAAGTCAAATGATTTTCACAGGGTCACCCAGGTCATAAGAACATCAGAAAAGGAAAATTAATTCTTCCCCTGCAAAAGAAAAGGGATATTTTGTTTTGGGAAAAACAATGTGAATGAAATAAAATTAATGTGTTTCTGGGGATTTTTTTTTTTGGCTTGTTTTCTATGCCTGCATTTTGTTTTACCCTAAACATGTCACAGTAGGACCACAGCTGAAAGAATATATTAGACATCAAGAGAATAGAATAGAGAAGAAGGTGGGAGCTGAAAAATGAAAAATACACTGATGATATCCTTTTGGCTGGGGCTATTTAATCAGTAGGATTAGAAATGCCTTTAGAAAATTCCTTCTACTGTTTGTTCCTTCAGTGTAGATAAAACAGCTACTACACTAAATCCTCAGGATTTAACCTGCTTCCCACCCACAGCTGCCTCACCCATGGCCAGGGGGAAATGAGAAGCTCTTTATCAAAGGCTGCATGAAATAAAAGAAAATCGGAGCAAAAATTAATAAATTATCAATATAGCTATAGAGTTTACACTTTAAAAGAAACAGAAAATAAATATGCCACTAGCCAGTCTAATCTAGCAAGGCACAGAGAAAGTGCAAATATTGATTGTGATTTGATAAAGGGGAAAGAGTTGCAGATACAACGGAAATTAAATGTTTGAAAAGTCAGATGAAGTGACTGATTTTCTATGAAAACATAAATATGAAAATTTACTTAAGTGATGAAAATCATAAACATGTCAATAATCATGGAAGGTTAATAAGAATGCTTTCAAAAAGCAATTTGATGAAATAGTGCTATAGATATTTTTAACATTAACTTATTTTATCTTAAAGCAACACCTAAGTCCAATGCTATTTAATGTGTTTCAGAATAGAACAAAATATAGGACAATTATTGACCATTTTATAAAGCAAAAGAGTAATACATATACGAAATTCTCAGCAGGCAAACACTCAAATGATGAAACAACACTCTCATTTACTATGATGAGTGAAAACGAATCCTAAAATACTCCAGCAGTATATTGTAAGAACAACTTTTTATGACCTAGTCTAGTTTTTTCTTGAAAAACACAGAAATTTTAATACTGTTATATCAATAACTGTGAATCACAATTATAATAAATTGATGGAAAAAGATCACACAATTCCTTTAATGTATGCTTATTGAATATTGGGTAAAATCCACCATTATTTCCTAATAAAAATATTTAATAAATGCAAAGTATGCAAAATTTCCTCAATAATATAAATTTACATTCATATATACACATACAAAATGTTATACATACATACCAAAAGATTAGTATAGAATGCCAAAGATTATTATGGTGCTTAAACTTCATAACTGTATTCTAGAAGCATGTAAATGAAGTTAAGGTATATTTAATTAGTTATGTTTTTATCACTAGTGCTTTTTAATATTATCTTAGTCATGTTGATAAATATAATTAGGCAATATTATTTAATAAAGAGCACATTGTAATCATTTGAAGTTAATACAATTTTGTAACTAGAAAACTCAATGAAATAATATTTAATAAAGCTTATTAAAGATTTTTTATATTATAACCAATTCATAGAAAAACATAATTTAAAAACATCTTACTCACTAGGTACTATGGTTTGGATGTGGTTTGTCCTCCAAAGTTCTTGTATTAATAGCTTGGTCCCCAGGGCGCTGGTACTGACGGATGGCCTAGAACCTTTAAGAGGTGAGGCTCAGTAAGAGATCCATAGGTAAATTTGGGGTCTACCTTAAGAATCAATTAAGGTAACTTGAATCTGACCCCAGCCAGTCTTCCTTTGGGCTGTTCTGAGATGGGATCTGTCCTCCCACATGTACCCTTGGTATTGTCATCTACCATGGGGTGACACATCCAATGGCAGCCCTCTCAACAGCTAGATTTACTATCTATTCTTTCAGCCTCCCATACTATGAGTTAAATAATCCTCTTTTCCTTACAAATCTGGTCTGCTTCAGGTAACTTGTTATAGCAATTAAAAATGGAGTAATACATCACATAAATAAAATCAAAAAGTTCTTGAGAATAAATTTAGTTAGAAATATAGAGGGTGTGGAAATTATAAAATAATGGATGAGTAAGTAGACATATTTCATTCTTGGACCAGATAATTCTGTATTGTAAAGATATCAATATTTCCTGCATTAATCTAGAACTGAAATGCCACTCCCCCATAAAAGCATTAACAAAATTATTTTTAAAGTTGATTTAGAAGAAGAAAGTATCCAAAAATGCATAACTGCATCTTAAATATAATGGGGCTCCATAACCCCACCAAATATAAAATGAACAATTACAGTGATTGAGTGTGGTTCTGGTCAAAGCATGGGGAGATTAATGTAATGGAAGAGAAAAAAAAGAAATCCAAAGAAATGTAGTACACATGAAAATGTAATGTAATTAAAAGTAGTATTTTGAATTAGTAGAAAAAGTTAAATATCAACTAAATGTCAATAGCAATTGGAAGCTCTTTGAAACAAGAAAAGCTGGAGACTTATTCAGTCCTTACTCAAAATTCAGTGTCTCAAATATTTAAATGTAAAAATGAAAATGTAAATGGATGTTTGTAGGTTGGAAATGCTTGAAATATTCAAAATTTGGAAGTCAAGGAAAATCACTGATAAATGTAAACAATGAAAATCAAAATCATCTCAGTTTTCCTTAAATGATAGTGACAATAACTTTGTAAGAAAATAATTAAATATAATTAGTATCTATATAATTCTCGTGTCATAAAATGTCTAAATAACAATCAGGAAAATGTGGATAAATAGAATGCTCATTATTTTAATTATATGAAAGACAGGTTGACAGATAGACAGATGCACACACACAGAAACCATCTGCTGGTTAACCCAGTTAACAGCTGGCTTGGGCCATGGTAAAGCCAGAAACCAGGAACTCAGTCCAGGTCTCCCAGATATGTAATAGGGACCCACATACTTGAGCTATTACCTGCTGCCTCCCAGGGTGTATGCTATGAGGTTGGATCAGAAGTGGAATAGCCAGGACTCAAACCAGGAACTCTGATATGGAAATGCAGGTGTCCCAAGCAGAGTCTTAACCACTAGGTCAAATGTCTGGCACCTGAGCTCAACATTATTATAAAGCTATGAAAATTTAACCTGAGAACTCATTATTCATCTATACTAGAAGCAAAATATTTGTGTTATATGATAAGACATTTAATGTTCTGTGGTGTTTAAAGTTAAACAACTTCCCCAAAGGATCTTTGCTAATATCAAATAAAATTAATATCAATAATGTTAATCTATGCATTTCATTTTGTTAATACTTACATAAGTGTCAAAATGTGTATATACTGAGAATTCCTTGCAATTTTCTTTTGTAACTGTGAGCCTGAATGTGAATTAGTGAAGGTTGCACTGCTATATATTATGGGAGTATATGTGGATTTCTATGTGTGGCAACAGAAAAAATACTTATATGTATACACACCTTGCCTAATTACTTATAGCTATAACCCAGGGTCTAGAACATCACTTGGCATTTATTGATATTCAATAAATGTTTGTACATTGAGTTAACAAATGTATTGTTAGGTGCCAAAGTTAAATTATAAAATGGCATGTAAGCTAAAATCATCTATAAAAATCTATCTCTTTTAAATAAATGACCAAAATGTTTTACTGGTCTTACAAAATATTTTCAGTCTCTGATCTGTTAATTTCTTTCAAAATTTTATTTATTTTATTTGACATGAGGGGAGAGAGCAGAGAGGATCAGAAGGAGGGGATAGGGAGGGGAAGAGGGAAAAGGAGAGAGAGAAAGTGAGTACTCCCATATGTAGATTCACTTCCCAAACGCCCAGGAGCTGGGAACTCCATTTAGGTCTCCCAGATGGGCTGCAGGGACCCAAGTACTTGAGCTACCACCTGCTGCTTCCCAGGGTGAGCCTCAGCAGGAAGCTGCAAAGGAAGCAGGGATGGGACTCAAAGCCAGATACTCAAGACAGGACGCTGGCGTCCCAGGAGGTATCTTCACTGCTAACAAAATACTTACCCCTGATTTGTCAATTTCTACAAAATGTAACTTTCAAGTTATGGTAAACACATAATTATACATGATTAAAATATGCAAGTATGAAGAGATGACTACTTCGATATTTCTTTATATAAGAGTTGTGCTACTTGATATCACCTAAAAACTCTTTCTGATTAAAGCAATAATTAGGAAGGAAGATACTGTAGTACAGACAGGGTGATATCTTCAAAAGTAAAAACATGAGCACGATTAAGGAACTTTCATTAAGGAAAGCAAATATAATTGAGAAAAGACTTACCTCAACTTCATGAATTGAGGTTTACAAAACACTCTCACATCCATTTAATTCTAATATTACTATTCTCAGCATAGAGATGGGCTGAGAAAATTTAGAAAGAATAAAGGATCCATGTTTATTAACAAGACTTGAACTTGCTTTAATGACTCCATTCGAGTGTTGTGACAGCTATCACGATATATATATATATATATAGAGAGAGAGAGAGAGAGAGAGAGTGCCTCTAACTAAAGAGACAATATTTTCTCAGGTGATGGGAAAGACAGAGGAGATTGAGAGGGGCAGGATGGGGAAATCCAAATTTTCATGTAAAACATAATAGTAATGTGTGTTAGTTATTCTCTGTACTGTTATTGTACCTGTAAGGCTTTTTTCCCATAAAGAAAAACTGAGACTTTTGGTCATCTTATTAAAGGCAGTGTTTTTTACTAACAGGCAAGCTCACCCCCTTCTCTGCAGGGCCAAATTTCAATGGAAATGGTTGTAAATCAAAGATGAATACATGCTGATTCAATTGCAAATAAATCCAGGAAACCAATCTGGTATTTCCATTTCTGTAGTGTTTGGTCTGCTTGGACACACACCTATGACAGTGTTTTTATTTATAAAAGCCATTGGACACAGTGCATGCATACTGTTTTCCTGTTGTGGGGGAGGTGAGGCTGTATTCACAGAGTATTCTACTTCTGGGCATCAAAATCACTTTCTAGCTGTATTAAACCCCTAAGTTTCTATAATGAAAACAAAGTCTTTGTGCTCTAATGAATGGTGGTGTGCAGTTTATAATAGAGGCTTACAATTTCTAGTTTTCAGCATTTCCATTTTCAAACACCTGTGGAATTTGAATATATTTCTGACTATACCTAAAGAGATAACAAACTCATCCTAAAAATGCCCAAATATTATATAATCAGGAAGAACACAAGTTAGGATAAAGTAAATGTAACTTTTCTCCAATGAAGAAAATTAAAAAGGAAAAGTGAACTCGTCTTTTTATTATTCTTAGAAGTTTTAGAAATAATTTGCCTTATTTTTCAATCTGTGGATCTCCGGCTATTAGAATGCAGAGTAAAAAAGGTTAGTATATTGTAACTATTAGATTTTATTTCTCTTCTGTGGATTCTCTCAGAAATTCTTATTGGTACTTTATTTACTGGTATTTTATTTATTAGTAGACAGATCTCTCAGAATATTAAGACTCGTTAAAGAAAACATAAGGAAAATAAGTAAAAGCAATTATATAATGGTTCCGACTTTGAGGAAACAATTTTATCTTCAAAATACATTCAATTTACTGTAAGAATACAATTCTTTTTATGCTTAGATTTCCAGGAAATTCAATAGCCCTGAAACTTTGCTAGGAATACAGAAGTGATGGGAAACACTCTCTGAGGTCTATCTCAGAAGCCACACGCTTTATTAAAAGGTCAGTCATGAAAACTAATGCCTGTAATAGGGTCTCGGATGCTCTCGCTGAAGGTCTCTTAGCTTTTTCTCTGCACACAATCCTAACAAGTTTCTTTATGTCTGTCCTTGCTTTCCTCTGCATTCTCCACAAAACAATCAGGATGATGTTTCTAAAGCACAAAACTGATCATGTCTGAAACCTTTGTACATACGATATACCTAATATATGTTTGTGGAGCCGATTTATGGTTCTTCTGTTAGATATGTTTCTCATTAAAATGGCAGAATATAAAATCACATGCTGATGCATGTTTGCGTGTGTATGTATGTATGTATGTTTACATATATGTATGCCTATATACTATTTACAATTAGAAGACAAAAATCCGCCATGAATTTGGAGACATAAACAATATAAAACTAAGGATATGTGCTGATGTTTTTGTCTTTCCAAATTTCATTTGTTAAAATCTTATCCCCAAAAGTGATATATTAGGAAGTAGCATCTCCTGGGACTGATTAATTCACAAGGAAGGGAATTAGTGCTCTTATAAAATAGACCAGGGAAGCTCATTCACCTCTTTTATCTCTTTTACATGTGAGAAGGTGCCATCTAAGAACCTGGAAATTGGCTCTCACCAGAAACTGAATCTGCTGGCATTTTGATCATGGACTCATAGCCTTCAGAATTATGAGAAACCTTTGTTTTTTATAAGCCACCCAGTCCACGGTATTTTGTTATAACAGCTTGAGCAGACTAACACAACTAATTCCAATGATTTAAATCCCTTTATTCTAAAATGAATTATTCAACACAGTATTATTGAAACAAATATCTAAAACATTTTGGAAATTCTATCTTTTCTACATTTAGCACCTCTTTCTCATTTCCTATTATATACCTGATACATTATATTTTGAGAACTAACATCAGACATGGGTGGCTCCAAGGTCCCAAGTGCCCTCCCTAAACTGAGAGCAAAGCCAGAGAATGCAGTTTGTTCCAACAGAAACTAAGAGGACTCAGTATAATTCAGCAACAGTAACCACTCTAAAGGAGTATGAGAAAAGGTACAAACGTAAGATTGCTTTGGAAGTCTTAAGAAAAGCAGTCCTCACTTCTCTCCTGCACCTCACACATCTTCCCTTCAGCTTGGCCTCTGTCTTTCAAAATTGGATGAAAGCTTCTTCAGGGCTCAGCGGAGCAAGTCTAATAGACAAGGCTGTGGGTGGGAAGAAGTCTTCTATTACTACGTCCCTGGGGTAACAATGAACGGCCACCCTGGCGAAGCGCAGGTTGCCATTCCCACTGCCATTTCCACTCAGAACTTCTCAGCACGAGTGCCCAGCAGTTCCCAAGGATACACTAAGGATGGCTTCCCAGCGGCAGAACCTGTGTATTTACAACACAGCCCAGGAACCGTCCTTCACAAAGTACGCACTGAGGAGGAATGGGGTAGCTCAAATCTTCACTTCCACTCTAAATATTTATAAAGGCCTATCTTGAGAAACATGCATTTATTTATTTAGGTTATTCTTTACTTTCCTACAAAGCAAAGAGAAAAATAAGAATAGAACAATAAAACAAAGCAGAAAGGAAGTTGTATATAAACATATACACAAGGACACATCTGAATAATTGATAAATTCATAAATAATTCACCATTTTTATGTTTGTAGATAACAAGTGACTTTACAAAAATGGTAATTACAAATATTTTCTTATTCTGTTACCTGAACTGCTAGTTGGCCTATACCTCAATTTTGTTTTACAAATTAATTTTAAAAGTTCTGGATATTTTCCCATAATTATTATGCTTGAAGTAATTAACAGCATAGAATTAAAATGCTGAAACAATATTATCAGAAAGTTAGTAAAAATTCCCTTGGCTAAAAAAAAAAAAAAAAAGATTAGCTAGGGCCCAGCATTGAAGCACAGAAGATTAAGCCGTCACCTGCGATACCAACATCCCATAGTAGTACAGTTTCAGTGCCAGCTGCTCTCTTCCCATTTGATTTGCTACTAATATACCTGGGAAGACAGTGGATACCACTAATGTGGGAGCCTAGGATGGAGTTTGAGGATCCTGGCTTTGGTCTGGTCCAGCCCTGCCTATTGTGGCCTTTGGGGAGTGACTTACGATGGAAGATCTATCTTTCTGTCTCTCCTCTCTGTCATGGGCCTTTCAAAGAAACAAAATTAATCTTTAAAAAAGTACCTAGTTACTTGTTAACATAAGTTTTATTGAGTTTATGTGCAGATTTTTCTTTAATATCAAATAAGTTTATTTTTAAGTAAAAATAACAATATTTATTGAGTACAATGTGATATATTGATGTATGCTTATATTGTAGAATGAAAAATTAATTTACAAAACTCTATTTTTCTTAGATAATTGCTTTACAAACTAGTTTTCTGACACTAACTTTTGTGGATTCTCATAGTTGAACATTATAAAAAAAAGTAGTGTGAAAATCCCCATGAACTTTTAAATTGCTTTATAGCCTTCTGGGATTTCCTGGGATTACTTGGAACTCTAATAAGCAAGAGCCAAAAGGCATGTTTTCTATTTTCCCAGATTTCTTACTTAACTAAAGACAATAAAAATAATTTCAAATGAGATTCAGGTAACTAAGGACATTTGGTATAATTGAATATAGTCCCTTTCCCTCTTTAAAGGTAACCTATTACTCAGAGGTGTGGAGTAACTGAGATTTTTTTAACTGAAAACACACAAAGAAACAACAACAAAACAAAACAAGTTTACAGATGCGTATTTAACAGAGTTAGCTAATTTGGAGCTCCTAACCCATCAAACATAAGACCCTGATTCCTCTGAGTGCTGAGATGGTATTTTAACTGTCAGACTGGTAGTATATCCAGTTCCATGGCAATACAGTATCTTAGGAAATGGAATCTGTAAGAATTGTGAAAAGACATCAGTGACTAGAACATGAATGTTAACATGGTCATTGTCTAATGTTCAAAGGGGCAGGGGAGATCTGCTGAACTGAGCATGTCAGTATATCTCTTGCACTAACTGGAGTCTACTGTACCCAATAAAAGCAATGATATCTTGATGATATATTGATTGATATCATTGATATCTTGAGAAAGGACTCTGTCTTGCAGTGATTTTCTTTTTTAATGGAATGATGACCTTAAATCTATATATTCAAAAGTAAAAGGAAGGAGTAAAACGGAAAAAAATAATATCTGCCTCACATTTGTCCAGTAATATGCACAAGATTTCAGCTTAATTAGCTGCTACCTTTCTGTTTCTTTTATATCAGTTTCACTCCATAAACTCACTTGGCTGAACTGTCCCACAAAGGAAAAAAACTCAATGTCTGTCTTTCCTGCTCCCCTCTAGCCTCTCTTCTCTGCTTATTCTTCATCTCTGTGATGTGATGCTGTGCAAAAGGGCATTATGCAGTCATTTTCCTATAGTCATTCCCTTATTCAGTGAGTTTTTAATGATAACTTCCAAGGAGAAGTATTTTTTTTTCCTCTTTTGTTCGTTATTCTATTCTCCATGCCTGGAATAGTACCTGGCAATATCAGATAACAAACTGTCACGGAGCAAATGAAAAAAAGACATGAATACTCCTTGCTGGCTCTTGACTTCATATACTAACTTATAAGCCCCATAAACCCATGAGGATTTCATAATTCTCATGATTCCCATAGTAGCATTGGGGATAGCCATTTACCAGAATTCTGTTTGGTGTTATCCAATATTTCAATTTTAGTCCCTCCAGTGGTTTTAGGTAGGGACTTCCCAAAGCAAGCCTTCGCATACAGAAGCTCACCCTTTGCAAAAATAACTAGAGTTCTCAGGTTAAAATTTGAAGAGTATGGAAGACAAGACTCAGAGAAGGATTCACACACACAATGCATGTATGGAGTGAAATCATTCCCAATAGGCTTTAAGTTATATAAATTAACTTTTTTTATTCCCTAGAACCAATGGTGAGTAAGATTTTTCAGAGAAATCAGGTTGTGCCCTAGGCACATTTGGAAAAACAAAAGGGCACAGAACAAAAGGTGGATGGGGGTTACCTATGGGGTCTTAAAAACTTGTCCAAAGTGTCATGAAACTATGCTCCTCAAAATCTTTCACTAATATATTCAAGTAGCAAAGTGGAAGTCAAATTATGTGAAATACAGGAAGCACTAAATGATTTTCATTGAATTCATAATTTCTTTGAAGATTTATCTTATGCCACAAGAACACAACCATAATTTGAATCAAATTCCATAATATATTCATTCATGCATTGCCTACATTCTTTGAGTTACAAATGGTAGAGACCAATACCAAACTAATTTAGACAAAAGGAGATCTTATGAGAAAATTCATGAAAATGAAGATAGTAAACATTAGTCAGAAGTCATTTCTGTTAGGGATTTGAACAGTATACAGCTTCCCTCTTTTCTGGATGTGTCTTCTAGTGCTACGGTGGTGATGGGGTGGAGGGCTCTAACACCACATCTGTTCTCTTCAAGACCAATAAAGCCTCATTCTCTTAAGGTTTGCTTATTCACTTGACATAGTTTTCATATTTCATACGGTTTATCTTGGCATGAAGTCGTTTTCATGACAGAGTCATGTTGAAAAGTCATGGTTTGATCTGCCTGGTTTGGGTCAGATGTGTACACGTTCAATTAACTAGAGCTAATGAGGCAGAGGTATGGCATAAAAGGGAAACCCCTTGAGACCCATCACTGACAGTAGAAGAATAAGCCTTTCTCCAGTGAAGAAAGAATTACTAATGAGATCAAAAAACAACAATATTCTACAGCACTGTTTATAATTAAATGTAAAAATTTACTATGTATCTAAATTTGTGTTTCAGAAAGATGTTTTATATGTTTTCTGATTATTTATATTTGTGCACTGCTCCCTACTCTGGGAGATGGTTGGACGACAGCAGTCTTGTCGGAGTTCCATGATGCTACATGCCACTGTAGAAGTTACTACATGGCATTTAACTTAGATACAATTGTTCATGCATGTTATTTTAGCAAAAATATGGTACAGCAGAGTGAAGACTGACATGGAGATAAAAATGGCAAGACTTTCAAACGAAAAAATGCTTGAACAAAGGAACTGAAGTGGGAGACTACATTTTTGAATACACTGGGTGGAGTTACTTGCAGGAAGCCAAGTTCTGGAACAATGTAAGTAACAGGCTAAGGAATTTAGATTTTACTCATTAGCAACAGAGAAAAATTAGAAATTTTAAGCCTGGAGAAGGTTACAGTAATGTTTGTGTTTTAGAAAACACAGAGTGTGTAAGTTCAATTAGAGGCACAAGAAACCACAGGTAGAAAATAATTTCATGTCTATTATAAATACACCAGACAAAAGGAAGTGAAGCTGAAAAGGAGGTAACAATAGATGCTGGAGTTAAGTGTGAACTGAGAGCAATAGACAAAGATAAGGGAGACTGTTAGTGTGAGCTACTGGCATGAGCAACATGGTAAGAGGTTGATAACTAGAAACTAGTTGTAATGAAAGTTAGAACAGTAGTAACACCTGTCTATGAGGGATCATTCTCAGACTCCCAGGGAATGCCTGAAATTTCAGAGACTACTGAACTCTACATACTTTTTCCCTAATACATAGGCCTATGATATAAAAATATGCTATGATAAGTGCTAGGTGAATATATTCTCTCTCAAAATATCTTATTTTAAATCTTTTTTTGTGGGTACTTTTTTTTTTTATTTTTAAGTTTTATTTAATGAATATAAATTTCCAAAGTACAGCTTATGGATTACAATGGCTTCCCCCCCATAACGTCCCTCCCACCCACAACCCTCCCCTTTCCCACTCCCTCTCCCCTTCCATTCACATCAAGATTCATTTTCAATTCTCTTTATATACAGAAGGTCAGTTTAGCATACATTAAGTAAAGATTTCAACAGTTTGCACCCACACAGAAACATAAAGTGAAAAATACTGTTTGAGTACTAGTTATAGCATTAAATCTCAATGTACACCACACTAAGGACAGAGATCCTACATGAGGAGTAAGTGCACAGTGACTCCTGTTGTTGACTTAACAAATTGACACTCTTGTTTATGGCCTCAGTAATCACCCTAGGCTCTTGTCATGAGCTGCCAAGGCTATGGAAGCCCCCTGAGTTCACCGACTCTGATCATATTTAGACAAGGCCATGGTCAAAGTGGAAGTTCTCTCCTCCCTTCAGAGAAAGGTACCTCCTTCTTTGATGACCCATTCTTTCCACTGGGATCTCACTCGTGGAGATCTTTCATTTAGGTTTTTTTTTTTTTTCCCCAGAGTATCTTGGCTTTCCAGGCCTGAAATACTCTCATGGGCTTTTCAGCCGGATCCGCATGCCTTAAGGGCTGATTCTGAGGCCAGAGTGCTGTTTAGGACATCTGCCATTCTATGGGTCTGCTGTGTATCTCACTTCCCATGTTGGATTGTTCTCTACCATTTTTATTCTATCAGCTAGTATTTGCAGACACTATTCTTGTTTATGTGATCCCTTTGGTTCTTAGTCCTATCATTATGATCAATTGTGAACAGAAATTGATCACTGGGACTAGTGAGATGGCATTGGTACATGCCACCTTGATGGGATTGAATTGTAAATCTTAGCAACACAGCATGCAAATTTTTTCTTCCCTTATTTAATCTACAGCCTTCACCTTTTTATATAAAGGAAACTTTTTATAGCTTCTTTATGGATTATCTGAATTTCTAGCATCACTATTCTTACATATCAGAGCCATTATTAGGTAAAATAAATGTTACTTGAACACAAGCACTGTGATGCTAGTAAGTGACTAACAGGTGGGCAGCGCATACAGTGTGGAGTTGCTGGACCAAGGGATGATTTATGTCCTGGGCAGGATGGAGCCCAATGGTGTGAGATTTTATCACACTATTCATCATGCACGCTTAAAAATATATGAATTGTTCATCTTTGGAATTTCATTTTGTATTTTCAGACCACAGATGATGACAACTAATTGACACCACAGACAGCACAGAGGCTGAGGTATTATAACGTGAATGCAGCCTCTCTCTTCTTCCTAATCATATATCTTAAAAATAATTTGAAATAAATTCAGGATTTAAAAGTTTCCACAGGACAGGGGCTGGTGTTGTAGTAGTGGGTTATCTTTCTTCTTGTGACTTGGCATCCCAAATAAGTGTCAGTTGAGGTCCCAGCTACTCTGCTTCCAATCCAGATCCCTGCTAATATGCCTGGGAAGGCAATGGAAGACGGTCCTACTACTTGGACTACCACTACAATGTAGGAGACCAGGATGAAGCTCTTGGCTTCTGGCTTTGGCTTTTCCCAGACCTGATGGCCATTTGGAGAATGAACCAATGGATGGAAGAAGTTTTTCTGTTTCTCACTCTTTCTCTGTCATTCTGCGTTTCAAATAAATAAATCTTTAGAAAAAAGTTTCCAAAGAACAGAAAAACTTATAATTCACTGAAAAATAATTTGTAGAATTCAGATAGGAAGTAAAATATGGGAGAACTGATTAATATTCAATTCAAGAGTAATGTATGGTAGTACACTTGTTTGTTGTTCTTAGCAAAGACAAAAATAAACAAAGATAAAAATACACGCTTAAAGATCCACCAAATCAAGAATATACATGATGATATCAAATTACTTCCGATCTTGGAGGACTCCAAAGTCTGTCTGATTCAATAATCATCACTATATACACAGAAACACGTACATTTATAGCCCAATTTTCTGCCTAAATGAAATTCAACTTGCCTGTTTACAATTCAGTGGACTTAGTTGAAACTCTAATAACACTCATTCGACTTATTTGATTTCCTGATGTAACTGGGAACTCCTCCACAACAACTTGGAATTAAGATGTCTTTTGGCCCTGCCTTGTAACATCGATCAGGATGCAAGTGGGTCAGCTTGCATTTGTTCAGGAAATGATCCTGTCTGTATTTTTTAAGGTCAAAAATATCAAGTTAATCAAGAAAGAAACTATCTAAATGTTGGCCATTAGTCTTTGCTTAAATGTAATTAAATAATAACTTTAGAGTCTACTAGACTTGAAATAAAATAGAATTATCACGTTTAACAATTTTTAGAAGTGAGTAATTGCTATCTGTAGTGCTCAATCTCATCCTAACTTGAGGTGAATATTTCGATCTTGCAGATACTTTAAAAACTTAGGGTACGTGACCTTTCATTCCCTAATTTCTTGGATATTTATAGATAATAATGTGTCAGGAATTTTACTAGACACTGTATGTAGTAAGATATGAAATAAGAATAATGTCCATATTAATAATATTACCACTTTCCAGAAACTACTACAAGAATTTCCATTTATTTACTTATTTACTTTTTTACACAATGTTATGATACCTATAAACTTATCTCCATTTTAGAAATTAAAATAATAGACACAAAGAGAAATTAAATAATTTCTCTAAGAACACATAGCTAAAAAGTGTTAAGCTGCAATTTGAACCAAGGAAATCTGTCTTCAGAATCCATCTATGGCAAAAGATAAAAAACATTGAATTATCTTGAAGTAATTCAGATGAATATCTTGAGAAAACAATGATGCAAGGCCACCTTCAGGTCAGGTGTCAGGTTACCTTGACAATCCTGAGTAAAGGTGACATTTGCAATATATCTGGACTGCATTATGCCTTTGACTTGGGGAGTCCACCCCACAGGTATCTAGCACTGTCACTGGTGTAAAGCTTTTGACATTTTCCCAGTTACTTCCACCTCCAAGCTTTGCCCATGCTTTAAACCCCTTTGTAATTTCTTCCTGATCAGTTTTATGTCTTCTGTGCTCTGTATATATTGCTTGATACACTGATAAAGGGTTCTCACTCATCATATTGAATTTAATGCTGGTATTACTCCTTTACTATCAATTTTGGCCTTACACTTGACTATGACTGCCCCACAGCCCTTGGGTAACCTTTTTCTTGAGCCAATTGAACTCTGAAGCAGGGAAGCACCAACCTCATCTCTAAGCAAGATCTAGATGGGGCTGTTTTTCTTGTCAATTTCTGAAACAGAAAACCAAACACATCAAACTCTTAATTTTTCATTAGGGCTTCTGATTTTCACAAAGACACTTTAAGTGCCATGCCAGACACCTAAAACAAAGACAAGTGTACAGCCATAAAATTTACAATTCTTTCAAAGAACTGTTTTCTATGGATCATTTGTCCAAACCAGGAGTGAATCAACAGTGTTTTATTGGTCTCTTTCATGCTAAACTTTTGTTAGTGGCACACTTTGTTATTTCACTGATGTCACCTCGGAGACTCCATGACATGCTGAGGAGATCCAGTGCCCCACGTTCTGAGTTAGAAGTCTCACTGTGCGGAAGGTGAGGTACAAAAAGAATGAGATAATTCACCACTGCCTTTCCACTCATCTCTCCCTGGTTTAACACAGAAGATTCCTTGTTTTCCTCTGCTCAAACCACAGAGTAGCTTAACCAAAAAAATTGCCCTCAGAACACTGCAATCTCAAATTCATGATTACCATGCCATTCCCCATTTAGTTTTTAGCTTTAAAGGGAGAAAAATCGGAGAAAATGAATTCTGAAATAAAAAGCCATCGATCTGGTAAAGCTTGTGGTTTTGCCCATAATTGTTTTCCTTTTTCACCTTATTCCTTTGGAAACAGTACTTTTCCTTCTAGAAAACCTGAGGGAGGCTCCCTTCAGTTCACTTTAGTTATTTTCACCTTTCAATTCACTATATCATTTTTAATGAATAGAATATCAATCAGTAAATTTGCCAGTTCTGACAAAAAATAAGTCTGTTTTATGTGTTGAGAATTGTGATTTGCTACTGATTCTTAGCAGAATGTGAAAACAAAACAAATAAAAGAAAAAAATCAAAAGAAATTCAACAAAACTCTATTTACCCAGCAAAAAACACCAATATATCAACAATAAACCTCCAATTCTGCAGACACCATTTATACCTGGGTAAGACTCATAACAGAACTACCTTTCAAAAGATACTTATGTAATTTTCATGTATGCATGCCTGCATTGGATTCATTCAATAAATATCCACCAACGACCAATTGTAGGGAAAATATTATGCTAAGTTATAAAGCATACAAAGGTGAAAAGACATTACATTTGTCTACAAAACACTTCTAATCAGGAAGAGGGGCTGGCATTATGGCACAGTGATTTAAGCCACTGCCTGACAGGCTGGAATCCTATAGGGTTAGAGTCCTGGCTGTTTCACTTCAGATCCAGCTCTCTGCTAATGTGTCTGGGAAAGCAGAGGGATACGGCCCAAGTATTTCACCCTTGCACCCAAATTGGAGTCCCACATGGAGTTTCCCGTTCCTGTTTTCCGACTGGCTCTGCTACAGCCATTTTGGACACTTGGGGAGTGAACCAGGGGATGGTAGAACTCTCTCTCTCTCTCTCTTCCTACTTCCCTCTCTCCCTCTCTGTAACTCTGCTTTTAAAAGAAATAAATCTTTTTCTTAAAACTGAATATATTAAATACAAAAAAAGTTATTGCAAAAATTGAAGGAAAAAAGAGAAAGGAATGAAGGAGGGTGGTTTGAGGGAGGTAGGAAGGGGAAGGCAAGTATGGCTGTCTTCTTAGAATTCTACTTATGAAATACATTAAACCTGTTTTCTTTATATTAACAAATCTTTCTTAAAAAGATAAAGAAAAAGTAATACACACACATACCTACACATACAGAACATGTTGTAACTAATAATATGTTCTAGAGCTGGAAAGCTTGTTTCTGGAACAAGACTGCCTTCTAGACTCCATTACTTACCAGCTCTCTAAGTCTCAGCTCCCTCAGTGGGAAAAATGACGGTCAGGTACTTCCCACATATGTGTGTTGTGAAATTTAAACGAGATAATAAGCCCAGGTGTACCACCTCACAGTGACCATGAAATATAATAGCTGTAAATGACTACTACTTCACAATACTAGAACATTCTCATACACACAAAAGTTTAAAAGCCATGAGACATTAAAAATAAAATGTTCAGAGGACAGATGGCCCCTCTTTGTTAGGTGTGAGAAGGAGTCTAATGAAGGTTTTATGGTATTTATGAAGGGCAGTGAATGAGGAATATGATTCTAACTTGCAGAGATTGTGCAGGAGAGAGTACACGCATAAAGCTTTATTTTTGTAAAAAACATGAAGAATGGAAAACATTTCAAACATTTCATTTTTTTCAGAGACTGTAGAATCTGACTCTATAGGTACTGGGGCTTTCTATAAAAATGATTTTTTCTAATTTTTCTGTCTAAAAATTAAGAACAATAGCTATTACTCCTTCTCTACTGTGCAGACTGATATACTAAGGTGTGACTCTGGGAGTTTTTACTAAATGCACAGGTGGTTAATGCAGTTAGAGCTTAAACTTCTCCCAGGACAGCGTGACTCTGCCAACTGTTAAGCATAAAGAATCTTAGCTGTCATTTTTACAGGCCACAGACTCTCAACCTATGTGTACATTGTTATTATTTAGGAAAAGGCACCAGGGAATGTATGTGCAGATTCCTGGAACCTCTTCTCACTGTAGGCCCTTCCTTCCCAGTTCTTTTATTCTGAAAATTTCAGACAACTCACATTCCTTCAACTTGGATTCTACCTACTCAATTTTTAAGATTCCTGCTGCCTGCTAGGGATCCCAATTTCTGCATGATGATTCCAATTTCTGCATGATGATCCTGATTTCTAGGCATAGGTTTTCTGTGATTTAGGGCTTAACCTTGCTTGTTTCTCGTCTTGAAAGGAACAATTTTTCAATGACTGCTTTGTAAGGTTTGAAAACAGTTGTTTTATATATTGTTCCAGTTTTCTAGCTGATTATAAGGAATAAGTCTGGTGCTACCTTACTGCATTCTGGCTGAAGCAGAAGTTGCTCAAACTGACATCTTAAGGTTGACAGAGCTCCCAGGTGATTCTGAAAGAAAGCCAGCCTTGCAAACTATGAGATGGGCTCAGTAGTCCTCTCCTTCCCAGGAGGCTCCCTCAGAGGCACCAGGAGGCAAGGGTTTGCCAGTCTGTATCTTTTCAGCTTCTTTTAGGAAATCTGGTCTATTTTCTCCTTGTGGTCCATGTTTATTCCACTTCATTTCCTAAGCATAGCTTTTCTCCGGCCACAGGGATTTGATTCTCTCAGACTTTCGGGAAGAGCTCTGCTTCTTGCACCTGAAGTGTGTGTTAAGTTTGACTATGTAGCGTCCTGATGGCATTTGTGCCCTGATTCCAGTTGAGACCAAAGCCAAATTTACTCCAGGGTATTTCAGGCCCATTAATGAATAAATCTTCCTGTTCTACAATAAGGTTTACACATGTTGCTTAATTCATACTTAGCATGAGGCCATGAATTTGAGCTGGGCATCTGCACTAAGCTCAACCAATCAATATAGGATTTAATCACACTAACTCAGCTTTGGCTGGTTGCAGAAGGCCAAGTGGCCAGTTTGCTGATTAGGCTGTAAACAATTAAGTTAACTGGTTAAGCTATAATCAACTGACTGGTTGATTAACTAGCCTGTAGGCAATTAAGTTGTTTTCAATGCCTCATTTCTGTTTTCCTATAAGTGCTACTTAATTTTTTTGTTGGAATTCTCAGAACCTGCTCTGGTTCTGGGAGCTGCCTGATTTGATTCCTTTCTGTTTTGCTTTGGTTAAATTCTACTAACTTTAATTGGCCTAGTGAATTATGCTTTCCACACTTACAATAACTGGAGCAAGAATCAAGCTACATGTCAAAATCATGCAGTTCTGATACCCACAGTAGGGCTAAAATCATTCTGTGCACATTTAGGATAGTGGGAAAATAGCCAGAAAAATATTTTTATTCAGAAAAGTAACCCAGAAACTAGAAAATGTTCTTTACTTTGCTCTCCAATTTCTAGAGCCAAACCCTCTAAATTTGTGTGCCCACCTCATGTGGGGTTTTTTTTTAGCATTTTTATTTGAACTTATTTTAAATTTTTAAAATTATTTTCACATTAACAAATTTCATGTATGTCATATATGCAGATACTCAAATACCTTATAGCAGATGCCAGTGTTTCACTTATTCTTAATTTGAATTCTTTAAAAGTTTTATTTATTTATTTGAGAGGCAGAGTTACAGGCAGTGAGACAGAGAGAGAGAGAGAGAGAGAGAGGGAGAGAGAGAGAGGTCTTCCGTCTGCTGGTTCACTCCCCAAATGGCCTCAACAGCCTGAGCTGGGCCAATCTGAAGCCAAGAGCTAGGAGCTTCTTCTGGGTCTCCCACGTGGATGTAGGGGCCCAAGCACCTGGGCCATCCTCTGCTGCTTTCCCAAGAGCATTAGCAGGGAGCTGGATTGGAAGTGGAGCAGCGGGGGTTCAAACCGATGCCCATAGGGCAGAGGCTTAACCTACTATGCCACAGCGCTAGCCCCAGTTTGAATTTCTAATAGTCTGCTTTTCAAAGGTATTTACTTGGATCTGAATAGCCCTAAATTAGTCTCCAAAATGGACAAGTCCATGTGTGCAAAGCCATGTGTATGTACAACACACATTGCTCTAGAGGCATGCACAATGATTATAGAAATGATTGATACCATGACCTAAAGATTGTGAGATCTGCATTGCATTAAAGTAACCATAACAACATTTATGACAACTGGGACAATGCAAAGTTAATAAATGAAGTTTTCCTCCTTCTGTCTTTTTGTAGTACAAAGTGCCCTCACAGAAGACACTAGATGACTTTATGTGGTTTTGCCTTCTAGTATTCCTTTAGACTTCTTTCACTAACACTGTGAATGAGTAAATAAAAGAATGACATACACTTTTGGAGCAGCTATCTGTGCCACACACTGTGCTAACAGCTTGATATATATTATCCCATTTACAAATGAGCCACACATCTGCATCCATGAATTCATTTTCAGGCTTTTGCTACAAAAAAAAAAAAATCAGTTCTTTGACTAATGTATGCATGAAACACTTTGTAGACATTTTATGGATCATGGTGTGTTTACTATTTTTCTTGTTTTTAATTTGCATATTTTGACAAAGCAATTTCCATACACTGATACACTGACTGTTTTTTGTTAAAATTAAACTATTTTTTACAATGAGTAAATCATAGAATAAGGGAAAGGATAAAGAAATTTCTATAGAAGATTCATTTTCACTGCATATAAAATAGAGTAGTACCAAATTTCCAATCAGAAAAGAACAAAGATTTTTGATGTCAAGACTTCATAGAAGCAAAACCAGAAGAAATATGTTTATAATAGCATATCAATAAGCAGAGCAATTCTAAATCATTTATTTTTCTAGAACATACTGTTCATTCCTCAATATTTATCTAGGGCCTATTGCATGCCTGGTGATACAACAAATAAAATGGATAGTATCCCTATCTTCATAGATCTTACAATTTATCAGGACAATGGATAAGGGACAAGTGAACAAATAGATAACTGTACATAATCAAGGACATAGATTACATGGAGCATGGGAGTCAGAATTGAGAAATGGAAGGGTATCTGAAAAGGAGAGTAGTGTAAAATATGTGCTGAATTCTTTATTTACTTGATGAGAGATATAGCATCAGTTCTGTATCTGGACTTCTCTGGATTGTGTTCCCCAAATATCTTGTGTGCTCTGTTTGAATGTCTTCTTTTCAATGAGGCCTTCCCTTTGTCATCTTAGTTACAGTTACATCTCTGCCCACCCAACATCATTTCATATCTTTTTTTTTTTTTTTGACAGGCAGAGTGGACAGTGAGAGAGAGAGACAGAGAGAAAGGTCTTCCTTTTTGCCGTTGGTTCACCCTCCAATGGCCACTGCGGCCGGTGTGCTGCAGCCAGCGTACCGCGCTGATCCGATGGCAGGAGTCAGGTACTTATCCTGGTCTCCCATGGGGTGCAGGGCCCAAGCACTCGGGCCATCCTCCACTGCACTCCCTGGCCACAGCAGAGAGCTGGCCTGGAAGAGGGGCAACCGGGACAGAATCCAGCGCCTCGACTGGGACTAGAACCTGGTGTGCCAGCGCCGCAAGGCGGAAGATTAGCCTAGTGAGCCGCAGCGCTGGCCCCATTTCATATCTTATGCATATTTTTATTTTAATCATTATTATTTTGCTTGTTGTCTGCCTCAGCCCCACAATAACAGAAACTCTGAAGTTGATGACCACTTTTTTATTGTGTTCACTGCTAAATCCCCAGCATTTGGAACAACAACAGGCCCATACCTGGTATTCAATACTTACTTCTGAATAAAATTTTATTTATTTATTTTTATTTATTTGACAGAGTTAGACAGTGAGAGAGAGAGAGACAGAGAGAAAGGTCTTCCTTCTGTTGGTTCACCCTCCAAATGGCTGCTAAGGCCGGTGCTATGACGATCCGAAGCCAGGAGCCAGGTGCTTCCTCCTGGTCTCCCATGTGGGTGCAGGGCCCAAGCACTTGGGCCATCCTCCACTGTACTCCCAGGCCACAGCAGAGAGCTGGACTGGAAGAGGAGCAACTGGGACTAGAATCTAGCACCCATATGGGATGCCGGCGCTGCAGGCGGAGAATTAACCTAGTGAGCCACGGCGCCAGCCCCTCTGAATGAAAATTTAGAGGAATGAATAAATGAAGCAGGAAAGGGAATGATATACTTCAAGGCACAGAAAGGAGGCTGGTTAGGGTGAACATAATGAACAGACATTGCCAGTCATTATTCCAAGAAACTTTCTGTACACGTGTTTTCTAAATTAATACAAAAAAAAATTCATGAAGTTGCTACTATTTCCTATAGGAAATACAGCTTCTACTGGCATGGCAGTAGAATCTAGTGGTTATTCATTCAGGCTACTCAATGGCAGGAAAGACTAGAATGTTTAAGGCAAGAGGTCCTTAAACATTCAGAAACCTCTTGATTTCTGTTAGCTACTGAGTCTATAAGGGAGGGTGATAGGTAGTAAATTCCTCTGAAAACTATTGCTTCTTCCAGGACGGATACTGTATTGACTTCCTATGGCTGCTGTAACAAATGACCACACATTTAGTGGCTTAAAACAACACAGGGTGGTGTGCATTTGGCATAATAGTTGAGAGGCTGCTTGGGATATTGGAGTGCCTGGGTTCTACTTTTAGCTCTGCTCTGATCCCAGTTTCTAGCTAATGAACAACCTGTGAGACAGCAGGTGATTGCTCAACTACTTGAGACCCTGCCACCCAAGTGGGAGACCTGGATGGAGTTCCAGGATCCTGGCTTCGGCCTGATTCAGCCCAGCTGTTGCAGGTATTCGGGGAGTGAACCAGCAAATGGGAGATCTCTTTCTGTTTGTATATGTCTTTTGCCTCTCTTTAGATAAAATAAATAAAAGTTTTCAAAACAATACAGATTTGTTATCTTAAAGTCATAAGTTTAAAATGGGCCTCAAGATGGCACTCCTTGAAGTTTCTAGCTTCAAGAGACTTCAGTATTTCATGGCTCATGGCTCCACATCACTGCAAACTCTGCTTTCATAATCACAGCTCTTTTTGTGACTTTGACTCTCCTGCCTTTCTCTTTCCCTTATTAGCACCTAGGGAAGACTTACCTAATCCATGATAGATTTTCCATCTCAAGATCCTTACCATGACGATGTCTACAGAGTCCCTCTTGCCATATAAGGTAGCATATTCAAAGGTTTGGGTATTAGGATTTGGATATCTCTGTGGGGCCACTATTCTGCCTTCACTGATGGTTAAGGGCACCATTATTCCCATCTCATAACGACATTTTAGACTAGTGACTGGACACTCAATCCAAGATGGACCAATTATCTTTGTGAGACAATGAGTTCAAAGTTGTTACAGAAGCAGGGCTATAATCTCCAATGTCAAATAAAAACCAAGTGCAACTTAAAACTAGAGGGAGAGTTGGGGGTAGAGAGTACAAAGAAACTAAAAAGCCCAGATTGTGGTGAGCAGTAAGGAACAAGCTTGCAGAGGGAAGCAGAGATTTAGGATGTGCTTCATTAGCAATCTATTCATTATTAAATCTAGCTTTAAAAACCCTCCTTGCAACCAGGATAGTTTTAATTACAGCTATGCTTATCAGAGTGTTACCTGAAAGGGTAACTTCCATTATGTCCTCTTCCACTACTAAAACCATATCATATTGTGGAGAGAAGTTATTTCAGGCATCACAATGGGAAAAGGGTCAAGGAAACTGAAAAGATAAAACACCTAGGGCTGGCATTGTGAATACTGGGTAAAGCCACTGCCTTCGATGTTGAAATCCCAAATGGGTGCCAACTCAAGTTCTGGCTGCCCCACCTCTGACCAGTTCCCTGCTAATGCAGCTGGGAAAGCAGTGGCAGATGTCCAAAGTTCCTGGGCCCCTGTATCCACATGGGAGACCCAGAAAAATCTCCTGGCTCCTGATTTTGGATTGGCCCAGCCCTGGCTGTTGTGACCATCTATGGAATGAACTAGTAGAATGGAAGATTCTCTCTCTCTCTTGGCCTTTAAAATAAATAAAAATAAATTAAAAAAAAAACATAAAACACCTTTAGAAAATTAACAGAAGTTCCCAAATCCAAGACCATCAGATTTATCTACTATACCAATATGTCCTAGGGGTTTTGCTGGTCAATAATTCTAACATCTTGACCTTATATTGTAGCTAAAGAGATGGACCTGCTGTTTTGTTTGTGACCAACTCAAAGCATCACAAATACCCAGACCATCACTTATTGATGCTCCTAGGAAGGACTGCAGGTTTCACTGAACCTATTCTAGATAGTGGACATTATGGAGTTGAAGTTCTGAGTATTTTAAATATGTGACTGAACTACTTTTAGGTAAACTTATTTCTGTATTGATAAAAGTTCAATTTATTGTGTATTTTAAATAGTTTTTGTTTTAATAAGAAACACACACAAAAGAAATGAACCCATGAAATCTGGCTGAAACGCAATAATAATGGCACCTACTGGGGATGGCATTGTGGAATAATGGCCTAAATAGCTGCCTGCAACACCAGCATCCAATATGGGCACCTGTTCAATCTTGGCTGTTCCACTTCCAATCCATCTCCCTGCTGATATGACTGGGAAGGCAGCAGAAGATGGCCCAAGTGTTTGGGTCTCTACACCCACGGGGGAGACCAAGAAGAAGCTCCTGGCTTTGGATTGGCCTAGTTCCGGCCATTATGGCCATTTGGGGAGTGAACCAGATGATGGAAGATCTCTATCCTGCCCCGCCCCCCGCCCCCCACACCTATAACTCTTCCTTTCAAATAAATAAAATTAAAAAAAAAAATAACACCTACTTCCACTATAGCTGCTGTTCTGTCTGTCATAACTGAGGATTCACATGGCACTGATGTAAAGCACTGTACGTGCATTATCTCACTGAATCCGCATAAAAATGAAAATCATAAAAATCCTAGACAGAAGAAAGTATCATCAACTTAATTTTCCCTTTGCTTCAAAACTCAGTAGACGCTGAGTAGTAAATCCATAATGAAAACTCATAAGGTCACACTAAAGAAGTAGTTTTGAAGGGAAACCTTCAGGGAGGGGTGAAGGAAGGTATTTCAGGAGTTCACAGTGTCGAGGCTGTATGATCAGGCGTCAGTTTATCGTCTTTAGGCATGACTTCTCATTTTTTTTCCCTGAAACTTACTTCTGGCTCCAACTTCTGTGTCTGTGTGTTATCTTTGAAAGAAGTCAGGCTCAGCCATCCTCGACAAATGAATGTGAGGGAAAAGAATACTGGTTGAAATGTTGCCTTTTGCCTATAGTCCACTGCTGACATGCAGGCACAATTCTTCTCTACTAGCATTCATGCAGCAACGGATTCCAACCTCCTGGAGCCCAGCCTACGTAATTACAAACTTGTTGAAAGGATTGTCTTTGAATGGCTATTAGATTCAGACCCCAGGTGCTCAACTGTTTTGAAACTGTGTAGTGTGAAGCTTCAATTCAGCAGATTCAGTTTCCCCTGCAAAATACTCTCTTTGATCGTGGTTTTAAAGACAACTTAAAGATTTCTGGATCCTTCCCTAAAAATGCGTATATGAAAAGACAAGCTTTAGGATTACTAGAGCTTATTAGTGAATTAGAGACAACAATAATTAGGCCCCCAATAATACCCTGCCTATAACTCTACTTCATTTTCTCATATTTTTCAACTCAATTTACAGAAAGACCTGGAGGCTCATTCTCCTTAAGATGCATTTTATATCTATGATTTTCTCCCTTATTTTACAAGACTTGGTACTATGAGGCAGATAGCTGAATTCTAGGGGAGTGGAAAATTGGAAAATGAGATCTATAACAAGAGGACAAAAAATCAACAACAACAACAAAATCCTTTTTATTGAGCCTTAAAGGGACAGGGCCAATTTTCTGGATTGTAAACAAAGACTGGGAGACCATAAGATGAGTTTCTTCATCTCTTCGTATATTCTGGTTATTAATCCTTTAGCAGTTGCATAGTCTGAAAATAATTTCTCCATTCTATGGGTCGCCTCTTCACTTTCCTGTTTCTTTTGCAGTACAGGAAGCTTCTCAATTTGGTATAATCCCATTTGTCAATTTTGGCTTTGAATGCCTGTGCTTCTGGAGGTCCTTTCCAAGAACTCTGTGCCTGTGCCAATGCATTGCAGGGTTTCCCCAATGTTCTCTAATAATCTGATGGAATCGGGTCCTAGATTTAGGTCTTTAATACATTTTGAGTGAATTTTTGTTTAAGGTGTAAAGTAGGGCTCTTGCTTCATGCTTCTGCATGAGGTGATCCAGTTTTTCCAGCATCATTTGTTGAAGAGATTGTCTTTGTTCCAGGGATGGATTTTAGCTCCTTTGTCAAAGATAAGTTGGTTGTAGATACTTGGTTTGATTTTTGGTGTTTCTGTTCTGTTCCATTGGTCCATCCATCTGTTTTTGTACCAGTCCCAGGCTGTTTTGATATAACTGCCCTGTAACTACTTCCCTGCCACCGGTAAAGGTATAACAGGACCTGCTTCCTGCACATGTGCTCTCTCTCTTGATCTCTCTCTCTCAACTCCCCCCCCCCCCGCCCCTTACTCTTTCACCCTCTCTTCCCAGCCCATCGGGCTTCCCCCACCCAACAATAAACCTTTCCTCTAACTCTGGTGTTTGATGTGTTTTGTGGTGGCCTTACACCTTGCCCTGTCATAACAATGCCACTGGCTCTGGCTGTCCGTGGCTTCAGTTTTCTGAGCTCTATGGGTGCTCATCATTGGGTGCCAACACTCATCATGCTGGTTCAAGCTGGTTCCCCTGCTCCCGTGGGGCTTCCCGTTCAGTTTTCTCCTCCAATCTCCATTGGATGTATACCTCCTATGCTTTTACTTGCTGTTTCCCCAGAGCCCTCCGTAGCATGCCACTCCCTAATCTGGCATTTTTTTCTCTCCTATTGATTCTTTACAGTGTACAAACTCAGGAAAATTATATCTAAACTGATGAAATTCATATTATAAAATGTTGAATTCTTTTCACTTAAAGGACTATACAAGAAATTTTTTTCCAAGGCATCAATGTAGATGTGTTGTTTTTTGTAAAGGGAAGAGAGCAAAGAAAGCATGCGTGCACTCTGCTTCTGTTAAGCTATTCCAAAGACAGCTCAGTAGAGGATTTGACTTAGTGTGGGTGACAATTGCTTGGAGTGAGCTGCAACATTTCTAAAATGAGAAAGCACTCAGATTATATGCCTTTATCCCTGCATTAATTGTAAAGGTGTAATAAAAAGAGTGTTCTTCTCTTGAAGACTGAGAAATAAACTATAGAATCAACACACAATCGATCAGAACAATGCTATATGAAATTTCTTGCCTATAGTTTACAAAATGCCACCTACTCATGAATCTTTTTACATGCCCATCCTCTCTCCTCTCTCTTCACTGTGCTCTTGCTCCCCTCAAATCTCTCTCTCTTTCATTTTCCCTCTCCCCTTTTCTCTCTCTATCCCTCTCTCTCAGAGCACATGCACTTCTCCCACTTAATTCTTGCTCAGTCTTCATATTTCAGTTTAGATATAACTTCTTTTAAAAATGTGTATGCATTAATTTGACTGGCAGAGTGACAGAGAGATGAAGAAAAGGGAGACTGAGAGACAAACAGGTTTTTTAATTGCTGTTTCACTCTCTAAATGGCTGCAACAGACAGGGCTGGGCCAGACTGAAGCCAGGAGCCAGGAACTGAATCCTGGTCTCCCACATGTGTTGCATGGGTTCGAGTACTTGGGCCATCTCCTGCCCCCTTCTCAGCTACAGTAGCAAAGTGCTGAATTGGAAGCAGAGCAGTAGCCAGGACATGAAACAGAGCTTCTATACTGGATACTGGCATCCAGCTTCATTTGCTGCACCACAGTGCAATTCACATGATACAGATAATGCCCAAACCCCACTCCCCATGCACTTATGAATTAAATCCCTGGTCTACAAAACAGAGGGCCAGATCCTTTTCATTCTTATTTGGATGTTGAGTCTGGAACCTCTCTAGCATCCTTAGATGTTTTGTCTGTGAAATCACCTGAAATAATTTCAGTAATTTAAGGTTACACTGGACGAAGTTCCTATTCTGGTCTTTGTCTGATGGTGAAGGCATATGAACTCCTGAAGATAAACACCTGGAGGCAGGGACGATCGGTGGCCTTCACTCTCCCTCCTAAAAAGTCTGTGCTGCTCCCTTGCTGAAACTATTTCCAAAGCTTCCATAAAATCAGGAAAACACAAAGTCATAAGCATTGAGCCAAAAGTCTTAAGATAATACCTTCCACCTGCTGGTTAAGCTAATCTCCTACTAGCTCTTTGTGGTTCTTTGTGTACCTTCACCTGTTCATTCACAAGGGGCTACTTTGTTATGCTTCTTTACTGTTGGTCACACACGCCTTCCCATCTAGGGCTTTTTTTTTTTTACCTAGAATGTTTTCTCCCTGAAGAACTTCTATATTGGCTTTCAGTACAAGTTTGATGTATCACTCTCACCTGAAACTTCTCTGACAAGGACCTTTTGCCCTGTATTAATTGAGTCCCTTATTTCCATAGCACCAGGACCCTTTGTCTACACTTGTACAAACATAGTCATGGTATTCACACTGAGTTTTAATTATTTATAAAACATAATTATCTTTTCTATTAGATTGTTATAGCTTGGCAGTAAAATATTCCACATTTCACTACTTGAAGTTCTATTGCCAAGCAGATTATGCTCAATAAAGGTTTAATGATTTGAATTTAATAAATACCTGGTATTTATGTAATACTTTATGAAATACCTTCACATATAGTCTTTCATTTAATTGTTACAACTCGCCAATGAGGCAGATATCTTTGTAAGTATTTCTATATTACAGTTGAGGAAATTAAAGCTCAAGAACATTTAAGATCTGCTTAGCACACCAAAGACTCACCATAAATATGTCTTGATTGATGGTTTGATGTAGACAATTGCCCACAAATCTCTGTGCATTTACAGAAAACATAAACACATCCTGTCTTCATTACTGAACTTGGTTTCAGCAGCTTGTGCCTCATACAGAAATTCAATAATTAAAACCCAAGAATATACTTTTCAATCTGTCCTCAAAACTTCCTACACAAACGTGACTCAAGATATGGCTCTGACCTCATCTTGGCTATATTTCCTATAAAATTAGCATCATAATACTTATCTAGTTGTCAAGTATCATGGACTATGATTTGATTGAGATTGCAGTTACCAATTCTTAAGAATTCTCAAAATTTAGGGACTGTATAAAAGCAAATGTTATTTTAGAAATATGGAGATATACCCATAAAACAAACATTTCCTATTTCAACATGAAGGATGTTGTCTAATATGAATCTTTATTGTTATGTGTTTTTAGGCAAAATTACAGATTGCTTCTATAAAGGATTTTTTTTAACTCCACACATGAATAGAAACACCCAGACAATTTGGGGTTTACCTGGATTGTTGAAATGGAGCTTACAAAAAGAGTTCTTAATAGGAACCGGACAAAGTTCTGAAAGATTTTTAACTTCACAGACCAGCCATTCCTAGGATTCTTAGGGACATCAGCATTTATACTTTCTAGTTTTCTAAGGTCATACAGTACTTGTACTTGAAGGACCTCTGAGTTCATAGACACGCGTCAAATCCCCAATCTGTCACTGATCTTCATGAACCTTTAGTCTCATTATCTTCCTCTGTTAAATGGAAGGGAAGGAGGACCTACCTAATCATGTGTCTTATATGAATGTAAAGCTTGGCATAGTGCACAATTGAAATGCCCAGTCAACATGATAGGACTGCTGTGGTGGGAATAAAAGATCAAGAGCATGAAAAAGGTAAATGATTCAGATCTCTTAACAGACCAAATACTCTACTGGGTATTTCATTTCATTCTTTTTTAAAAATTAATTTATTTGAAAGGAAGAGTGACACAGACAGGGAGGGATTGATGAGAGAGTGAGAGAGAGAGAGAGAGAGCGAGAGAGAGTGAGAGAGAGAGAGAGAGTGAGGCATGGCGGTTATCTTCCATCTGCTGATTCACTCTGTAAATGCTTACAATGGCTGGGCTGGCCTAGGCTGAAACCAGGAACCCAGAACTCCATCCAGAGCTCCCACATGGATGGCAGGGATCCAATCACTTCTGTCTTCCCAGATGCATTATCAGGAAGCTACATGGTAAGTGGTGTAGCTGTGACTCCAACTGGCTATCCAGTATGGGATGTGGGTGTCCCAAGTGGTGGCTTAATCTGCTGTACCACAATGCCTGCCTCTTCATGTCATTCTTAACAAAAGTGCCATGGGATATACTTCAAGTGAATTCTCACTTTATAGAGGAGGAAACTGACCCAAATAGTGGGTGATTTGTAGACTTCATTCACTACTATTTCCTACCCTGGGTGACACTGCTAATAAGTTACTCCGTAGCCAACGTCTTACTCTTTTTCACCCTTCTACTTTAAAAGGGGCATCTGTTTTATGTCCTGCGATCTCCACTAACTGTTTGGAAGGTCATACAAGAACCCATGCAAATGGATATATCTCTTTTACTGCCCTCTGGGCAGACCCTGAAGCCCTTAAAAGCTATGAAGCCTACTTGTAAATCATCGCCAAATATCAGCCTTTCATCAGCTTATCTCTGCCTTGCTCCCTGCTTTTTAACAGGCTGAAACTGACTGGCACAGTGTTGTGTATCTGATTGACACTTCAGGGCATAAACCATGGGTGAAATCAAGCATCAGACAGTAGCAGCTCCCACAGTGTTGTGATAAAACTTAAATTACAACTCAGAGAAGACAGTGTATACATTATATTAAAATGCCTGTGGTCTCACATATACCCACAGTAAGAGGGAACTTGAAACGACAATTTACAATGCCAGTGAACTTGGAGGATGAAATGCCTCATAAGAACGAAATACACATTGAAAGGTAGTGGATGCTTCTGCAAAAACTTAATAAATATTAAACATGGACAAAGCGTCTCAGTTAATTTAGACAGTGGAGATGTTTTGGTTTTAGAGTGCAACAAACATTAATATTCATTACAGAAATAAGATTTGATAAGCAGAGGAGGAACACGGACAAAGCATTGGTGATAAGAGGAAATTATCTTCTCAACATTCAGGGAACATTTTGCTCTCCATCCTCACAAGGTAAAGTTGACACTGAAAGTTATGTCCCCTTTAGTCTGTACATTTTCTTCTATAAATGTGCTCTTTTCATAGCTGAATGCTCATGTTTTTATACTAGTTATTACAATATAATTGATTCTAGTCAAATGCATATCATGGATATTATTATTGATAGTTGGAGTTTCCAATCTAAGAAACTTTCCAATGGGAAAGAGGAGCTAAGTGAATAGACTGGTGTCACAAAATAACATCTATTAGCTTCTCTCTAAAGTTGGAAATGATACATACTCCCATTTTCAATTTTTCTGAATTCATGCTCCATTGAGTTATATCAGGTTTCACCTTTAACATCAGCCAAATAGATTTGAAGAGAGACAAATTGAGATTCAAAGGATAATATGGTTTTTGAAGATAAAGAAAGTCTACTAAAATGAATTGAACAGCAGTTTGGAGCAAGTGTTAAAATTTTTTTTAAATACATGGAATTGGTGTCTGTTAGAGCCACTTATTTAAAGTTCCTCCCATATTTTATTGGAAATTGATACTAGAAAGGATTTATAGCTTGGTTCACAGAATATATTCTATGGTTGGATCACTATGTATAGAAGCATTTAGTTTTAAATCACTTTCTTTTATAGCATAAAATGGATATACAACTGTTTTCTGCTAACTAATCACAGAAGTATGCAGAACTCTAAGTTTATAATGCCTTACTCATTTTGTTTACTTTTTCTTACCTTTTTCCTTACTATAGAAAGATGTGGTCTGTAAGAGTGCCTATTAAACCGACTTCTATGGCTAAATTAAATTAGGACAAAAAGGAGTCAAGTAATTTGTAAAATAAAACTTTAAAGTGAATTATCCATTTTTTAATGTATTATTATAAACACAACACGGAACTGCAATCTCAAGAGTCTATAGTGACATTAGCCTTCATATCTGTATTTTCTTTCCTTATCATTGATCTGCCACTCACTATGTGACCTTGGGCAAGGATCAGTCTTTTGGTGCTTCACTGCGGATTAGGAAACTAAAACCAGTTAGTTTTTCTGTAAACCACAGAAGGCACTTCTCAAGACAGGTCTGGGAAAGCAAAGGTGAATCTGTTTTATCACTTGCCTCTGGGCTGCCTGTATGCCTTGCTGACTCCCTCTGGTGAGCTTTCTTTCAGTGGCTACATGGCCAGGTGTATCTTCAGAGATAAGAAAGGTAGCAATGGGAACTCAGCAGTGATTTCCTGGAGCATCTGTCCCATTACTTACTGTAAAGTTTTATATTTTATTCATTTTTAAAAGAAATTTCCAAGTATCTATTTTATATGTGAAAGCCACATATGGGTGGAAAAAACTTTTACAAATTTTACCTTCTGTTTTGTATTAGAGTACCTTTTGCCATTGTTGTTGTCAAGCAAAAGGCTAGGGTCCTTTCCTAAAGATACATTAAGGGAATGGAGTTTGCATTAACATGTGAGGAAATCTATTGATTGATGAGATTACTTGTTAGATTTTGATAGGGAATCATTTTCTTAGACTATGAAAGCCTAAGTTGTTACCACTGGCCAACAGAGATAATGAACATGGTGGAAGACAGCAAGTACAGGAAGCCTGCTGGTCTGCGGACTCCTTTATAAAATCAACCTGGGTGGGCTGGCGCCATGGCTCAATAGGCTAATCCTCCGCCTTACGGCGCCGCATACCGGGTTCTAGTCCCAGTCCGGGCGCTGGATTCTGTCCCAGTTGCCCCTCTTCCAGGCCAGCTCTCTGCTGTGGCCAGGGAGTGCAGTGGAGGATGGCCCAAGTGCTTGGGCCCTGCACCCCATGGTAGACCAGAATAAGTACCTGGCTCCTGCCTTCGGATCAGCGCGGTGCGCCGGCCGCAGCGTGCCGGCCGCGGCGGCCATTGGAGGATGAACCAATGGCAAAGGAAGACCTTTCTCTCTGTCTCTCTCTCACTGTCCACTCTGCCTGTAAAAAAATAAATAAAATAAAATAAAATAAAATAAAATAAAATAAAATAAAATCAACCTGGGTCAATTCTGTGGTGCAGCAGGTTAAACCACCACCTGCAGTACCAGCATCCCGTATGCCTCTGGTTTGAGTCCTGCTGCTCCACTTATGATCCAGCTCCCCTGCTAATGCACCTAGGAAAGCAGTAGAAGATGGTCTAAGTACTTGGGCCCCTGCACCCACCTGAGAGACCCAGAAGAATCTCTGGGTTCCTGGCTTCAGCCTGGCACAGCCCTGGCCATTGCAGCCATTTGGGGAGTGAACCAGTGGATGGAAGACTTCTCTTTCCTTCTCTCTCTGAATTCTGTCTTTCAAATAAATAAATAAATACAAAAAATATAAAATCAACTGCATCTCTTACCACTAACCAACACACCCAGTGTTTTAAAAATATACTTTATGTGACATCTAAATTGCCAATAGGTCGGACATACTTGTTGATCAAGTGGAGATATTATACAGAAGTTTTCTTTGAGCAATTATTGAAAGACTCACCAGTTCTGTTGCTTGACTAATACTGTCTCCTCTGGGTATCTTAGATTTTCTAGGCAAAATACAGTATCTCAAATTGTGGTCTCCAGACCAGCTTCAGACATTGCTTACAAATTCCTTAGAAATGTAAATTCTCAGGTCCTATCCCAAACATACTGCAACAGAAATTCTGGTAGTGAATCCAGCAGTCTGTGTGTTAATGAGATGGTTCCAGTATGCATTTAAGAACCCCTGACATAGGCAGTTTTGTGGCGTCTCACGAAAGGTTTTCAGTTTGACAGCAAGGACCAAATTTCACTTGCAGTTCACTGAAAGTCACAGCACATGGAGCCCGTAAAGATTTCTGTGACAGTATCTTCAATACGGTCATTTTTTTTGTGCTGCAGCTTCCAGAATCACTGGTGAGTTACTAGGCACAGAATGTAGCTTTTCTGAAGGGGTCAGAAAACTAAAATGTACCAATGCAATCTAGTTCACTGCCTGTTTTAGTAAATAAAGTTTTATTGGAACACAGTCACATTCATTCATTTCCTTATTGCTTATGGTTGCTTTCATAACACAATGGCAGAGAAACTGCAGCAGAGAATTTATGGTGCATACTGAGAGAGTTATGCAATGTTAACTATGGCAGAGAAAATGGTTGGGAGGACAGTGAATGAAATTCTACCCTTAGATTTAGATCTACCTTGTATATATGTAAGTATCCCTGCAGGGTGCCCTCAGACTGAACTAGTTCTTGGAAATGAGTGTGTGTAAAAATGTATTGTTTTGGAAGGCCGCAGGAGAGCCAAAACAGGTAGAGTCAACACAGTAAAATTTGAAGAGAGGGAAGACAGGAAATGCATTTGGAGTGGGAATGGAAAGTTCATATGATGCAACTCTTTCTCATACAAATGAGAGACAGTATTAATAAATCATGCTGCTCCTCTTTCTCGGGCCCTGCTTGGGCCACAGGACCCTTCTCTGCACAGCTTTCTAGGCAACCATTACTAAACTTTTGGAGCTGATGCTGCATTCGAAGAAAAGTACTGGTCATCCAGTTCCTGCCTTAAAGAGCAAGATCTGCAAGGGGTGCCATGATGTGTTCTCTAGAGCCTGAATTGGAATGTTCACGAGGGGAATCCGTAAGGAGAGGATTCATATAGGGAGAATGAGGGGACTTCACAAAGCCTGCTGAAAAAATGGAATTAGAATGTGTTTACTTTTGTGGAAAAAAAATCAAAATCCAGGCATAGTTCTTCATAACACACATTTTCCATGAATTTTTTGAAGACCTCTCATATTAATGAGTGAAGGGGATATGGGAAAGAATTAAAAGAAAATTTCATCTATTTTGTGTTATTTAATCCTCTTTATATTTCCACAAATTAGACACCACTCTCTTCTGCTTATTCTTCGCATAAGGAAATTACATCCACAGGTCTTAAGTAAGGTGCTAGAAGTAACACCACCCACAATTGATACAGCGAGGCACATCTGGTCTGACATGAGTCTACATTTTCCTGTTACCTGGTGTGGCAGTACACTGTTTTGCTTAAGGCTGCATTATCCCTAAATTCTACTTATCAAGCTGAACTTCTTAAGGTTCAACCTAAAAGCCTACTAGACAGTCTGGTTGATCAAAATGGAGGAAAACTAGAAAGAGGGAAAATGAGATGGAAAGGAGGAGGTAGGAGGGTAAAAAAAGAAAAATGAGAGAGACAGATTGACTCTAGCAGTCAGAGAATGTAGAGAGAGAGAGAAAGAGACTAGGAACATAATGCAGAAAGTATGTGAGCATTTCTTAAAGGCAAGATAGTAAACATAAAAAAAAAATTCGCATAAAGCTTTTAGTAAGAAAGCAAAATGGGAAAGCCTTCAGATAGCTGTACCCTGGATATACGACTAGGAAACACCTGCTTCTTTAACTCAGGAGGCAAGTACTCATCTATACATTCATCATTCTCTGGAGTGCATACTAAGGATGTGGTAGCTAACGAAAGAAAGCAGGAACAAAAACAAAACAACAAACAAAAAACGAAAGATGATTCTTTTCAAAACTTTGGAGAAATAAGAATAGAGCTAGATGGATGGATAGATAAGTAGGTAATTGCTTTGAAAACTGTCTGGAAGATCCAGCTATTCTGAACTAGCATCCACCCTGGGTACTGGCTTTCTCCAAAGAGCATCTTTGAACATTATTCCTTTGGTTTAATCATTGCTCCCTTCTGCATTTCCTTTGAAAGGTAAATAAATTTGATAGTGATAACAAATTTAATCAGAATTCACCAGTGTGGAAACATCAAAGGGTAAGCAATAATGTCTTGCCACATAAATTTTAATTTTTTCAGTGATACGCACAATGTAAGATGTTTGAAGCATCCTTATGTGACTTTACAATTATAATAAATCCTGTCTTATAAATGCCATAACATTGCCAACGTTAATCAGAAATGTTCCATGGGACATTCATTCTGTATAAGTCTCCTTGTTGAACAGGTAAAATGGCAAAAAATAAATGTGGGAAAAGAGGCTTATTTTATCTCCTTCTCCACAGGAAGCCCTACAGTAATGGTATTCAACCAAATGTTTTCCAAATGTATTTGTCTAAGAGTGTCTCCATCCTCACCCTCTCAATATTAGTATGCCTTAGAAGACTGGGAGGGGCCCGTGCTGTGGCACAGCAGGTTAACACCCTGGCCTGAAGCACTGGCATCCCATATGGGCGCCGGTTCAAGACCTAGCTGCTCTACTTCCAATCTTGCTCTCTGCTATGGCCTGGGAAAGCAGTTTAGAAGATGGCCCAAGTCCTTGGGCCCCTGTGCCTGCGTGGGAGACCTAAAAGAAGCTCCTGGCTCCTGGCTTTGGATTGGCACAGCTCTGGCCGTTGCGGCCATTTGGGGAGTGAACCATCGGATGGAAGACCTCTCTCTCTCTCTCTCTCTCTCTCTCTCTCTGCCTCTCCTCTCTGTGTAACTCTCACTTTCAAATAAATAAATAAATCTTAAAAAAAGAATGGGAAACAATTTTTCAAATAGGACTTCAATAACTTAATTCTCAGCAGTACCTTTTACCCTTACAGTTTTTTTTTTGACTAAGCTATTAGTATTCTGTCACTATAACAAAACACCTGAAGCTGGATACTTCATAAAGAGAAAAGGTTTATTGAGTTTTGGAGCTGAAAGTCCAAGACTGAGTGGTCCCATCTTTTGAGGGCTCTCCTGAATAGGTAACAGCATGATGGAGAGGCAGAAAAGGAAATGCCATATGCAGTGGAGGCCAAGCAGGCAGGGTGACCTTGCTTATATCAACCCATTCTCATGAGGACTAACTTGCTCTCCAGACTTTCATTAATCTTGTTCATGACTGGTGCCCCCAATGACTTAATTACCTTCTATTAAGCCCTACCTCCTGAAGATTGCACCACTTCTTAATGCCATCCTGGGGACCAAGACTCCAGCACATGCACTTTGGGGGAATAAATCATATCCCAAACATAGTAGTCACATCTGAAGCTCTGGTGACTAAAGACATTCCCAGGACTTTATAGTCCATAAGAATTACCTGGAAACTTAATGGGGCAGGTGTTTTGTCTAGTAGTTACGATACAACTTGGGATACCTATATTCTTTATCAGAGTGTCTGGGTTGAAGTTCTGGCTCTGCTCCCAATTACATGTATATCCTAGAAAATATCAGATGATGCTCAAATAATTTCATTCCTGCCATCTGCATGGTAGATCTGGACTGAGTTCGTGGCTCCAGGTTTTGGCCTGGTCCAGCTCTTGATATTGCAGGCATTTGGGGAGTGAACCAGTAAATAGAAATTTTGTCTTTGCATCTCTGGTTCTCTCTCTGTTTCTCTGCCTCTAATATAAATAAAATAAACTTTAAAACATTTTAAATTAAAAATAATTATCTGGAAACTTAAAAATATATAGTTGACAATTCTGAACCAATTATTCTAGGTAGTAGTCAAGAATCTGTAGTTCTCCTATGTTATAGTCTGGTAATGACTTATATGAGTGATTTCTAAGACTGCGGTTTGAAATATAAAAAGAATAAAATGATTCTTCTTTTTAGAAGTCCATGTTTTGGGCTGGTGCCGCGGCTCACTACGCTAATCCTCCGCCTGCGGTGCCGGCATCCCGGGTTCTAGTCCCGGTTGGGGCGCTGGTTCTGTCCCAGTTGCTCCTCTTCCAGTCCAGCTCTCTGCTGTGGCCCAGGAAGGCAGTGGAGGATGGCCCAAGTGCTTGGACCCTGCACCCGCATGGGAGACTGGGAGGAAGCACCTGGCTCCTGGCTTCAGATTGGCGCAGCGCGCTGGCAGTAGTGGCCATTTTGGGGGTGAACCAACGGAAGGAAGACCTTTGTCTCTCTCTCACTGTCTAACTCTTCCTGTCAAAAAAAAAAAAAAAGTCCATGTTTTGATCACCAACTGATCTGGTTTAGGTGGAGTTGATGAAACCAGAAGACAGATACTTACTGTCAGAGATTTTCATTGCTTTGGGACTTGTCCTTACCCACCTATCTGCTTCTGTTCCCTATTTATTTGGCACAAACTTCTTTTGCCCTCTGAATCCTGGTCCTATTATACCATTCCGGGCCCCACTTCATGTTTTTGCCTTTTCAATCTTACTGGAGAACTTAACTTTCGAAGAAGCACACCAGCCATCTATCCCTCTCTCCTTGGTTCACAAATGCATCTCCTTCCTCCCAGGCAGTCTTTGGGTACCATTCTCAGGTTGGCTCTCTGGAACCCATGCAAACAACAGGAACAGACCCATTCTTCTTTTGTGAAGAAAGATTTTGCTGTAGCTGAGATGCTGAATTAGAGTAGGACAGCCAGGAGAGGAGCTGAAAACCTAGAGTCATTCCTATCCTTCTTTGTTTCTGTGTCACCTTGACCTCAACTAATAGGAAGATAGGTAAAGTCTGGAGAGAGGGCACTCTTATACAAACTGGGGTATTTCTTTAAATGCAAAAAGCTCATATAGTATGTACAATTCCTATGAAGGTTCTTATCTTAGTCTATGGCACCATGTGGCACAATAAGAAAATGTATTACCTCAGTGCCTACTTGAAACAGTCAGGCACTCATAAATGGGAGATATACTTACTCCTGCAGGAACTTACTGAAGCCTTGTTGTGGGCCATGTACTGTTCTTCATCCAGCAGAAGGAAATATAGCAAAGATCTCTGTTTCCTTAAAGCCTATGTTCTAGATGGATGATATAATGAGCAGAACAAACAAGAAACATCTGTAACAGGTTCACATAGTGATAACATCTGTGCAGAGCAATAAAGCATGGAAAGTCAGTAGGAGGTGCTGGAGGGAATAAGGAGATATACAGTTGAAACATTACATGGGGTGGTGCAGGAAGGTGCAAATGAGTAAAGAACTGAACAATATGAAAAGAGAGTCACAGAGGAAAGAGTCCCAGGCAGAAGAAAAACACGTGCAAAGGCTTTGAGATGGGAGCAGGCCTGAGATGTCTGACAAACAGCAAAGGGGCCACGGCGCTGCAGAGGATAAGCTGGGGAACATATAGTAGCGGATGAGGTCAGACAAATGACTGGGGGTCAAATCTTCGAGACTTTACCAGTGGTTGTGCTTTACATTGCCTTCTACTTAGAGGCATCGAATCATTCGTGCATTGGTACACAGGAGCTACACAGCCTCAGAAATATTTATAGTAATCCCTCTGTTAAACAGATGGAAGGGAATCAATGGTAGACGTGGTCCAGTAGGAGATGGAAATGGATTCCAGGAAATGGATGATGGAAGCTAAGATCAGTATACACAGTGAAGGCAGCATGGAGATGTGGATATATTTTAAAGATTGAGATATCAGCAATTATTGGTGGGCAATCAACAGCAGATTCAGAGATCACACCAAAGTTTTGGGCTTCGTATCACATGTATACAATTCTATACTAGATGCACCAAATTACCAAAGAAGGGGAAGATCACAGATGGGACAAATATGGACATAAAAATGGGAGATCACATTCTGACATTTCAAGTATGCAATGTTCATTTCAAATCTGTGGTGGACATAAATGCTTTAAAATTGAGAAAAGAAGGAAGGAGCTATATATCTTCTGTGTGAGGCAAATGTGTGCATACTTACTAATTTAGGCAATGGTGTACAACTGATTACTTCCCAACACATGTATGATAACATGATATCTAAGGCTTTTTCATAGTCTAAAGTTATGTGATTTAATTTTCACTACAACTAGAAGACACATTTTGAAGCATGAAAATCCCTAACGAACTAGGTAATTGCCTTTTAATTCCAAACTATGATTTGCTTCTTTATCTTTCTCCCTTGCACTCATCACTTCAGACAGTTTCATAGCTTCTGGTCTCAGCTATCCAAGCTTGTAATTAGTTGCTCTTTACAATAGATTCATTAATCCTTTGTAATATTTGTCTGCTATTTGCTTTGGAATCTGAATGTTTCTACTTGGATATTCTTTAGGTCAAATAATTTCTTTTGTTGTGTAGAGCTCAAAAATTTTGTGTGGTGTGAATAGCTGACATGCTTTTCCAAGCATCTCCCTCCTGCCAAGTCTAACTCACAGTGAATGTCTACTTGCTCAGGGTAAGTTTGAATCAGCGTTGCTTTGAACTACCTATCTCTTTAACAGTATATATAACTCTTGTAAGAAATAAAAAAAAAAAAAAAACTTGTTTTTCTAAAATAAAAATTGTTTCCTTTCTCTCAGATGCAGCAGTTCCTGATTTGTCAACATTAACCCTATAAGTAGCTCTGTTTATTAATGGTTACCCTCTCTCACCACCATCTACTGAAGTACAGGTACTGCAGTGGCAAGGGTGACTGGGCCAGAAAGTATAAGAGGCCTGAGCTAACTGTCTTTCCTGCAAGTTTTTCATGGGAAAAGCTCTGCTGCAGGAAAGGAAAATATGTTATCTTCTCCTCTGTAACTAAAATTTTGGACAAGAAAATTTTCTCCACCCCTTTTGGATGTAAGAGAGAGTAAGAAAGATGCCAGGAATTTCCTGGGCTTTCTGGTTGTTTCTAAGGGCAATGTTTGGAACTTGGGTACAAGCCAAGAAAAATACAGAAATAGTAACTATATCCATAGCACCTGCTTCTGGGTTCATGGAATAAAGAAACGAGGCTGTTCCAACTGTGATGGATCAAAGAGACTTTTCAGGCTGGAGTGACAACAGACAATTTATGCATGATTACAGTGATCAGATATGCGCCAAGTTCAAAGCAAAAGCCTTTCTAACTGAGTTTAGAAACAGCATCCAGGGACCAGCATCCCATATGGGTGCCGGTTCCAGTCCTGGCTGCTCCTCTTCTGATCCAGCTCTCTGCTTATGGCCTGGGAGGGCAGTGGAAGATGGCCAATGTGCTTGACTCCTTCACCTACATGGGAAACCAGGAGGAAACTCCTGGCTCCTGGCTTCAGATCGGCCCAGATCTAGAAGTTGAAGCCATTTGGGGATTAACCAGCAGATGGAAGACCTTCCTCTTTGTCTATCCTTCTTCTATCTGTAGCTCTGCTTCTTAAATAAATAAACAAAATCTTAAAAAAAGAAACAATCCATCCTTAATTGCCTATGAGGAAAAGCCATTTTTTTAAGAAAGTACATGAGGCCGGAGCCGCGGCTCACTAGGCTAATTCTCCACCTGCGGCGCTGGCACACCGGGTTCTAGTCCCGGTCGGGGCGCCGGATTCTGTCCCAGTTGCCTCTCTTCCAGGCCAGCTCTCTGCTGTGGCCAGGGAGTGCAGTGGAGGATGGCCCGAGTACTTGGGCCCTGCACCCCATGGGAGACCAGGATAAGTACCTGGCTCCTGCCTTTGGATCAGTGCGGTGTGCCAGCCACAGAGGCCATTGGAGGGTGAACCAACGGCAAAGGAAGACCTTTCTTTCTGTCTCTCTCACTGTCCACTCTGCCTGTCAAAAAAAAAAAAAAAAAAAAAAAAGGAAAGAAAGAAAGAAAGAAAGAAAGAACGAACATACATGAGACTGGGGAGGGAGGTGGAAAGAAAAACAAAAAGAAACACAAAAACAGAAGAGAGGTTTAAAAGTTTGTATCAACTGAAAAAAAGAATATGGGCAAATATTACAGACATTGGGCCTGAAAGTTCACATTCCTGGGCCTTCTGTGTTAGATACAAGTTGTCCCGTAAGTTCAGAACACAATTCCTGAGGTTAGTCCCATCAAACTTCCAAAGCACTCAGAAGCAAAATTAAAGACAGCCAAAGCATTGCTCATTTCTCCCATATTAATTAGGCAGTAAATAAACAGGATTTCAGAAATGATTAAATTTTCAGTGCTTTTAACAGTACCTGGAGACTTGAAAACTTGAAGACATTGATCGAGTGATTAAGGCAGCCACTGTGTGTATGTGTATATGTGTGTGTGTGCGCACATGTGTGTGTGTGTGTGTGTGTACCTAAGTGGTAAAAGCAGAGGAAAAGAGTAGAAGACCAGAGGGGGCAGCAAACAGTAAGGAAAAGAAATGGAATGGGACAGTATTTTCTATTGCTTGGTAATGGAACTGAATAGAGGGTGCAGTTATCTGAGCCAGGGATCCATGGTCCCAAAAAGGATTATTTAGACTATAGTGTTACATGTTTTTCGAACCTTCAACAAACATGGAAATTCTTTTTTTAAATTTTATTTATTTATTAATTAATTTATTTTTTTGCCAGGCAGAGTTAGATAGTGAGAGAGAGAGACTGAGAAAGAGTTATAGAGAGTGAGAGACAGAGAGAAAGGTCTTCCATTGGTTCACTCTCCTAATGGCCACTACAGCTGGCACTGCGCCCATCCGAAGCCAGGAGCCAGGTACTTCCTCCCAGTCTCCCATGCGGGTACAGGGACCCAAGCACTTGGACCAACCTCCTCAGCCCTCCCGGTCCATAGCAGAGAGCTGGACTGGAAGAGGAGCAACCTGGACTAGTACCCGGTACCCCAACTGGGACTAGAACCTGGAGTACCAGCGCCACAGGCGGAGGATTAGCCAAGTGAGCCACTGCGCCAGCCCAAACATGGAAATTCTAATACAGTATGGCCAAGGAAGCCATATGTCCAACAGTCTCCTCAGCTTACAGGGGTTCTGATTCAGGTTGTCTTGCCCATACCTTTAGAATTCCTAGATTGACCTGTCCATAATCTGGATTTGGGGGGTTAATAAAGTCCCCTAAATTATAAAATTAGGATTTATCTACATTTTTCTGGGGAGAAGATGCAGAGTTTATGCAATCTTATGGAGTTCCATTATCTTTCCAATACGCTTAGAAAAAAAGAAGACATAATCAAATAAAATAAAAGTTGCTGGCACAATATTTTGAATGTCTATACTGCCACCCAAATTTGTATCTTGAAAACCTAACCCTAATATGATGGTATTAGCAGGTGGGTTCTTGGGGGAGTGACCAGGTCATGAGGGCAGAGCTCGCAGAAAGAGGAATTAGTGTGCTTATAAAAGAGATTCTGAGAATTCCCTTGTCCCTTCTGCCATGTGAGGACACTGCAAGAGGCCTGCAACAAGGCACCGCTTCTACAGTGCCTTGATCTCAAGCTCTCCAGCCTCTAGAACGGTGAGAAAGGATTTCCTGTAGTTTGTAAGTCACCTAGTCTAGTGTACTCTGTCATGTCAGTTCGAAGAGTGTAAGATACTTGCATTTGCAATTCTCTAAGTATTCAATGTGCAGTACCACGGCAGCTTTTCTTCAGGAAGAGTTGGAGATAACTAGGCCAAGTTAACTGATAAGTGATGGGTATGCTAGAGAAACATCTCATTTAAAATAATAATAATATTATATAAAATATATAAAATATTATATAAAATAATAATTTTAGAGGCCGGTACTGAGGTGTAGCGGGTAAAGCTGCTGCCTGCAGTGCCAGCATCCCATTTGGGCGCTGGTTTGGTCCTGGCTGCTCCACTTCCATCCAGTTCTCTATTATGGCCTGGGAAAGCATTAGAAGATGTCCCAAGTCCTTGGGCCCCTGCACCCATGTGGGAGACCCGGAAGAAGCTCCTGGCTTTGGAATGGCTCAGGCCCAGCCATTGCAGCCATCTGGGAACTGAAACAGCAGATGGAATACCTCTCTTTTTCTCATGCTCTCTCTCTTTCTCTCTGCCTCTCTGTTCAAATAAATAAACACATCTTTAAAAATAAAAATATTATTGGGGCCAGCACTGTGGCGCACTAGGTTAATCCTCTGCCTGCAGCGCTGGCATCCCATATGGGCACTGGTTCTAGTCCCAGCTGCTCCTCTTCCAATCCAGCTCTCTGCTATGGCCTGGGAAAGCAGTAGAAGATGGCCGAAGTCCTTGGGCCCCTGTACCCACATGGGAGACCTGGAGGACGTACCTGGCTTCTGGCTTTGGATCAGCGTATTTCCGGCCCTTGCGGCCATTTGGGGAGTGAAACAACGGAAGGAAGACCTTTCTGTCTGTCTCTCCTTCTCACTGTCTGTAACTCTACCTCTCAAATAAATAAAATATTTAAAAAAATAATATGAGCAACTTGATATGTTATCCCTCTTAGTATTTTTGTTGTTTGTTCTACTTAATACTTTTGGTTGAATACTGTAATCAATACACAATTCTTCTTAAGTGCTGAAACTTAACTGAAAAGTGATCACTGTTAAATATGAGTGGGAATAAGAGAGGGAAGAGATGTGCAATTCGGGACATGCTCAAGCTGACTTACCTCAAACGGCAGAGTTAGAAACATACCAGGGGATTCCAATTCAATCTCATCAAGGTGGCATGTACCAATGCCATCTCACTAGTCCCAGTGATCAATTTCTGTCATCAAAGAAGGAGGTACCTTTCTCTGAAGGGAGGAGAGAACTTCCACTTTGACCATGGCCTTGTCTAAAAATTATCAGAGTCAGTGAACTCAGGGGGCTTCCATAGCCTTAGCAGCTCATGACAAGAGCCTAGGGTGATTACTGATGCCATAAACAAGAGTGTCAATTTGTTAAGTCAACAACAGGCATCACTGTGCACTTACTCCTCATGTAGGATCTTTGTCCTTAGTGTGCTGTACATTGAGATTTAATGCTATAACTGGTACTCAAACAGTATTTTTCACTTTATGTTTCTGTGTGGGTGCAAACTGTTGAAATCTTTACTTAATGTATGCTAAACTGATCTTCTGTATATAAAGAGAATCGAAAATGAATCTTGATGTGAATGGAAGGGGAGAGGGAGTGGGAAAAGGGAGGGTTGCGGGTGGGAGGGATGTTATTGGGGGGAAGCCATTGTAATCCATAAGCTGTACTTTGGAAATTTATATTCATTAAATAGAAGTTTTAAAAATATGAAAAAATAATAATATTATTAAATAATTTAATGATATATAATGAGAATTTAGCCAATTAGCATTTTGAAGGCATGTGTTTTTTTTTTTTTTTTAAGATTTATTTATTTATTTATTTATTTGAAAGGCAGAGTTATAGAGGGGCACATGCAGAAAAAGAGAAAGAGGAAAGGAGGGAGTTGGGGGGGGAGAGAGAGAGAGAGTGAGAAAGAAAGAAAGAAAGAGAGAGAGAGGTCTTCTATCTGCTAGTTTATTCCCCATATGGCCGCAATAGTGGAAGCTGAGCCGATCCAAAGCCAGGAGCCAGGAGATTCTTCCAGGTCTCCCACATGGATACAGGGCCCAAGGACTTGGGCCATCTTCTATTGCTTTCTCAGGCCACCGCAGAGAGCTGAACTGGAACTGGAGCATCCTGGACTCGAACTGGTGTCCATATGGAATGCTGGCACTAAAGGAGGCTGGTTTACCCCCTAAGCTACAGCACCAGCCCCAGGCATGTGTCTTAAGCATTAAAGCAGTTGCTCATTGTTTGCTTCTTAATTTTTTTAAATAAATGCCCAGTCCCAAATCACACTCCCCTAAACCGACTTGAAAAGAAAGCATGAGAAAAGTCCACAGTTAAGTTTGCTCTGGGCATGCAAGTTTAGCTTTCTGACAAGGAGACATGGCTGTGTGAAAGCAGATAGAGATGCGTGAAATGATTCTCCATCACAGAGGTGAAGGGAGGAGGTATTTGATAATTGGGTTTTTAGACTTCTACTTTTTTCTTGACATCTGACTGTTGATAGGAGCCCTACACAAAATTATTACATTATATATAGTTCATAAAGTGAAAGTGTGGATCTGCTTGCCACACAGAATCCCTTAAATCTGCAACTAAGAGCCTGGATTCTAAGATTCTGGATTCTAAGCTAAGAGCCTGGATGTCTGCTGCCTGCATTTTCATTCTCTTGCTGCCTGTCATTTCATTCTCTAACCGGCACCTCCCATAGTCAAATGTCAATTTTCGCCTAGGTATGAAAACAAAAAAGAAAATCATTTCATGTATCCAGCCATCCATTACTTCTTTTAATATTTTTTTCATTCTCTCCCTTATTTTCTCCTTCTTTTTCTTCATTCCTCTTTCCTTTCTGCAAATATTTAATGAGTCCCTATTATGTACTTGCGCAATGCCTTGAACATGGTATGAGCTCAAGAAAAGTATACACAATGCGTCAATGTCACCAAAGCCCTAATGCTAGAGCAAATACTAATATGTCATGTTTGACCTCTCAGCATAACCTAAAGTGTTAACCATATTATCTTTTCTGACTTTGATAGTATCATGATCACCTGGCTTTCTTTAGACTCAATGGCTATTTTCTAATCTATTTTTCTGGGCCTTCTTCCTGTAGTTAACAACTAGGGTTTTAAATTTCAGTTATGCACTGATGACTTCCGAATTTTATATCCATATTTGGCCTCTCTTTGAGGACTAGATTTGTATATACAACTGCCTCTTTCCCTGTTTCTATAAATAACAATACGATTTTCTCATTTGTCACACATATAATGTATGAGTCATCTTTCAAATGTGTATATGTGTTCATATACAGCATGTATTTATATACCTACTCACATATATACCATCTACATAAATGAATAGAACTAATATTCTACTGGCTTTTCATATTTGTCAATTGCATAAAATAGGAGCCCAGCAAGTACTTACAGAATTAATCAATTTAGTTAGTTAATGAACAATATTTAGCATAAGCAACTTTCTTCAGGATTCATTCCAAATTACTGGGGCCTTGATATTTGACACATGACCCATGGATTAGGTGATCATTCATCCTTGCTGATTCTCCTGTGGTTATTAGATTTTCTTTTTTGTGTCCTTGATTATCATATGACATAATTCTCTGGCCTGGTTCTGATGATGATGTGTCTTTCTTTCATGTGGACAAGTTAATACAAAGTCAATATGCTTGTATATAATTTTAATTAGTGCCATTATAAGAATCTGTGGGTTATAGTTTTAAAATTACTAAATGCTTAGATGCTTTATACAAAGTACTGGTTTTATTTTGGATTAATGAGTTTCTCAGAGTGTGCAACCAGGACTGTCTACTGAAAATATATGTACACAGAAACACAATTTCTGACATATGCACATTAGGAGATATATTTTTGAAAAGATATTTTCTATTCTAAAATTTTGTCTTTGAAACCACTGCTTCCTTCTCAGTGAACAGGCACACACAGACACACACACAGTTCCAAATGTATTCATTGAGTCACATACCAAAGGCCAACAGCAAGAGATAATTGGAGAACCAACGAAAAATCTGACTAATATGCTGTAACATATACTGCTGAATAGCTCACATTTGATGGTTACTGATATAGTACAAATTTAATTTATTCCTAGAGGAATTAAGATGAAAAGATAGATTACCCTGATATTTTCAAAAATTCATGCTGGGAGATCAAATGGTTTGTGAAAACTTTTTCATGCTCCAGCTAATGATATAATTATGAGTTCAACTCCAGTGCTTTTCCTCAGAGTGGTCCCAATTCATTCTTAGATCTAAGTACTAGACTCACATTACCAAAGCTTCAGTCAATTTGCCATCTTATTTTATTGCAAAAATGTGATTAATTAGAAATTTCTGGTTAACACTTACATATACCTTGCCCTTCAGTCTCTTTAACTGAAAAACGAAATTAATGCTTCCACTGATTTCTTAATTATCAAATATATACAAATATATTCATGGAGATAAAAGACAACATCACTTGAATGATAGATACTCAAAATGCATTTTAAATAGACATGACTGTCATTGATGTTGGCTGCTGAACTGAAAACCTCTTGACAGATCACTAATTTTTAACTTCCACCAAAATGCAATATATTAATAAGATATATAAACACAGTGAGCCTCACTAAACAACCACGCTGTAGCAAGAAAGGATAGCTTCACCTCCTTGTAACTGGCATAAGTAAAGTAATGTTTAAGGAAATATCAAAAAAGGATATTTTATGAATTTTGAAAGTTCTACAACCAAGAAATAAGTAAAAAAGTATACAAAAATTGGACAGTAAAGTAATGGTGAAAGTAGAAATACAGAAATATGCAAACTTTAAGACTCATTAGGAGCAGAGAAATATGTTCTCAGCAAATAGAGTATTTGATATGTTATATGAAGCTACTGATGAATATGTAACCACTAAATAAAAAACATAAACATTCAGTTCTTGTTAGTTAACGCTGTATAACAAATTACCTAAAAACTTAGTGGCTGATAACAGCTAAAATCATTTTATTATCTCTCATCTACTCTGGGGGCCAAGTGTTCAGAAAGAACTTTCAGCATTTCTGGCTCCAAGTCCCTTGTGTGAGTCTAGTCAAGCAGAGGTTGGAGCGGGACCAGACAGGGGCTAGAGCAAAGTAGGAGCTGCCCAGGTATCTTGACACAGTCTTTTATATTTTTATTTATTTATTTATTTATTTTTGACAGGTATAATTACAGACAGTGAGAGAGAGAGACAGAGAGAAAGGTCTTCCTTCCATTGGTTCAGCACCCAAATGGGATGCTGGCACCGCAGGCGGAGGATTAACCTAGTGCACCAAGGCGCCAGCACCCTCGACACAGTCTTACAGATTCTCTATGTGGTCTCTGAAGCCTAGTTTGGTCGTCTTTCTGAACAGCCATCTCAATGTAGTAAGACAGCTTATACAGCAGCTGTTTTATTACAGAGTGAGTAGCCTAAGAAAGAAAAGTGGAAGTGTGTGACATTTTTATGATCTACCCTGGAAAAATATACCACCTCTTCTACCTTAATATATTGGTCAAGGCTGTTACAAAGGTCAGTCCAGTTTCACAGGGAGAGGCAGTAATTCCACTTTTCTGGGATTGAAAAGTCAAATTGGAAAAAAAACAAATGGGATGAAGGATGTTTCAGCTATCTCTGGCAAACACAATCTAGTAAACCTTTCATATTATCAGAAGAAATGAATAGCAAAAGAAATTGAATATAGACTTTTTGTGGAAAGTAAAGTAAATGAAAAAATATTAAATATAGTAAGATTAGCAAACACTACATGCGGATCCCTTTTCTAAATCCTTTGTACATACACATAACACATTCTCAGAATAATTCAGAGAAAGACAGCAGTAGTATTCCATTTCAGAGGTGAAACAAATTGCCGTAACTAACTGTGGCACTAGCGCTTGAAGGGAGGCATCTGATCTCACATGCTCTGAATCACCACATTGCATCCTCTTTTACAGATAGAACTGAGACCTATCTTAACAAAGCTGGCCAAATTCACTAATCGGAAGGCAAAACTTGCAAAATAAAAAAAAAAAAAAAAGGAAACACCAAGTAAATACCAAGTATATAAAACAATAGGACCCAGAAAGAAAAAAAGGATAAAAACATGGCTGCAATGCAAACAACTACAACGAACTCTCAATTTTTAATTCAGGGCAAAAAGCAACATTATCATTATCAATGAGAAATCCACAAAGATGCAGTTATTCTTATACATACCAAATAATATAGTATTGATGTTTATAAAGAAAAACTGCAAAAAAAGAGTAATTAACTAAGACACTTTAACAATAGGAAATTTATTTTTCCTCTTTCTAGTGATGACAGAGCAAATGGGCCCCTTCTTTCTCCAGTAGGGAAAATAAAGAAAAATATGAACAATTTTTTTTCTGAAAATAGGAGGAAAAGACATACTGTCTTATATATTTTGGCAGAATGGCAAAGTATTTGCAGAACTATAGTGAAACTCTACAAGTTAGAATTTATGGTAGTTAGCTAAAATACATTTGATAAGAATGTATCAAATCTGATAGTTATCAATAAGATCCACCTTAAATAAGTATGAGGATTAGGTGATCTCTATTTATTGTTGCTTATCTTAACATGTTAAGACAAAAGCATACAAATTCCAGATATGAGCCTTTGGATAACAATATTATGAGAAAAAAAGGTACATGAACAATTAATTAAGCATAGAAAAATAGGAATATGTAAAACTTTGAAAATAAGAAATGATAAAACAAAAATAGCAATAGAAACAGAATATTGAGAGATACTTAAAACTGATTTTCTCAACTACATAATTTGAGAGCTTTGATAAAATTGAGGATATCCTGGGCTGGCGCCGCGGCTCACTAGGCTAATCCTCTGCCTTGCGGCGCCAGCACACCGGGTTCTAGTCCTGGTCGGGGCGCTGGATTCTGTCCCAGTTGCCCCTCTTCCAGGCCAGCTCTCTGCTGTGGCCAGGGAGTGCAGTGGAGGATGGCCCGAGTACTTGGGCCCTGCACCCCATGGGAGACCAGGATAAGTACCTGGCTCCTGCCTTTGGATTAGCGCAGCGCGCTGGCCACGGCGGCCATTGGAGGTGAACCAATGGCAAAGGAAGACCTTTCTCTCTGTCTCTCTCTCTCACTGTCCACTCTGCCTGTCAAAAAAAAAAAATAGAGGATATCCTAATGAAATAATGGTACCAGAATATATGAATTATAGACAGAAATTATATGATACTTCTCAGCCAACATTACCCCATAAATAAATGAAAGCTTATTTATTTAGAAATAAATAAAAATTTTATAAGGAAGATTATTTTATAAGAATAATTATTGCATTTTTAGGGAGAGAAATTTCCAATTCTATTTACTGCTTCACAGCATAGAAAAGAAAGTGTCCACCTTTATAATTTGGTAAATTCATGATAAATTTGTGTCCATACGGAAAACTACACATTATTATCCTTACAGGTATCAATATAAATTTCCTAAGTAGAGTGTTTGGAAACCTAATCCATCAGCACGATAAAATAATAATATAAGGAACACTATGGTGCATTCCAGGAATACTAGAGTGCTTGGGCATAAATAAGTATATTTATATAATTTATCATATTAGTAAGCCAATATAAAAATAATTTTATTATTTCTACCTATGCAGATAGGTATAAATATATATATGTTAGATATATATATAAATATGTATAAATATGTTAGAATTCTTCTTTGACAAAAATCTCTTAATAAAATGGAAAATATATATATATATATGAATACACAATCTCAATATATAGCAATGCACATATATGTATATTTATTTCATAATACTTAAGAGTGAAATGCTCATTTTAAACTGGAGATGAACATAAGGATGTGTTTTGTCATAACTGTTTAATATTGTTCTATATTGGCACTTGCCTAATGAGACAAGAAGAAAAAAATGAGGAGTTATTAGATTTGAAAAGAAGCAGTATAATTATCAGGATTTCTAGAACTATATTTATAAACTAGGAAGGCCAAGAAAATCAATTAAAATTCTACAAGTGGAAAAGAGATTCATGTTAAGGTAGTTGCTCAAAATGGCAATATTTGAGTAAATAGACTAACAATAGCCACTGACAAGACAAATTAGAAAGATCCCATTTATGACTGAAACAAAATGGTATACTAAATGGAAATAAGCAGGATGAAAACAATGAACTTAAATGAGCCACATTCCTAATTTTTAATAAGAATAGAAAAGATTATTTAAATAAATACAAAGCTCCTTCAATTGTTAGATAGGAGGATTCAATGTTATCTGTATGTCAATGCTCTTAAATCCATGCAATCTCAATACAAAGTTCCATGGATTACTTTTTAAAAATCTAGACAAGTTAAATTAAAAGTTTACATAGAAAAATATAACCAAGGATTTTTGGAAAATCCTGAGGAAATAGAATAACTAAAGGAAGCTACTCTGTAGAATACTGAAACACTATAAAGCTAAAATAACTAACCTGTATAGTACAAATAGAGTAAAAGAACCAGAGACAAAAGTAAGATTGTATATAATGAATAAACATGGCATTTCAGTTCACTAAGGGAAGCACGGATTGTTTAGACACTGTGGCACAGAAGTTAAAGCTGCAGTCTGCAGTGCCTGCATCCCATATCCCTACTATGATGTTTCCGATCCAGCTCCCTGATAATGCACTTAGAAAAGCAGCAAAGGATGACCCAAATCCTTGGGTCCCTGCACCCACATGGGAGACCTGGAAATAGCTCCTGGACCCTGGCTTTGGACAGGCCCAGCTCCAGCCATTGAGGCCATTTGAGGAGTGAACCAGCGAATGGAAGATCTTTCTCTGTGTCTCTCAGTGTTTCTAACTATTTCCAGTACCCAGGTTAGTAAAGTTCACAACAACTTTGCCAGTGTGTCCCGCAGAATATCCTGAAGACCTAGGATCTCAGAGTCAAAATGGACCTGAAATGGCCTGTCACCTGGTGGCTGTTCAATGATTTCCTGCCAAGTGCTCTGGTTTGGCTTCCGTTAAAAGATGTGGATGTTTACGAATTCTCTTCATTCTTGTTAAAATAAAAACATTATCAACAGCTTTGCTCAGAATGTTTTGTGGATAATTTATTTCCATGTACTGCTTGAAGAAAGTAGCCACCTGTAATCCCATTTCTCTGTGAAGGCCATTTTGTCAGAACATTACCCCTGGGTGTGTCCATGCCATAGGTCGTATTACTCAGCACTGCAATCTTGACTCACCCTTGAATGTTACTTATCTTTATCCCTACTGCTTACTTGGCACATTGCCTGCCACACAGTAGGCAATTAACCAATGCTTTGTGATGAATGAATGCATTTTTATTTTACAATATGCTCAGTAATTTGTTAGATTATAGGTCATTTTATTCATCTTGAATTAATAGCCTGATTCTCATATTTTAAATGAATCTCTCTCAATGTCTATTTTTGCAAATTTGAATTAACGCTTTTTAAAATCTTAATTTCCAATCCTGAAATTGATGTTATACCAATAAAAAAGAGAAGCAGGATATATCATTCTACTGAATCCAACACTGTGATCAATACATGAAAATATCTGTTCTCCAAAATAATCTTTTAAAGTATTACTGTAGGCCACCAACACTATAGGTTAGGAAGGCAACCAAACAAAGATCGCCACAGTCAGTTTTTTTTGTGCTGAAATTCAATTTTAAATAACAGTTAAACTTCATTTAGGACAAAAAGAAAGGTTCCCTGTGTAGCCTGAAAGCTAATTTAAAAAAATAAACAACTAAACAACAACAAAACACTTTCTCTCTCTCCACAGCAGGGCATTTTAAAAGAAAAGGAGCTCTGTGTTTGCAAGTAACTCTGAGCTATTATGGGATTTAAGATTCAATAAGCATTTAAGCTAATGTAGTTCCTGCCAATAAAGATTTTAAACTGCAAAATAGTGACTGAGATAGGTCACCTTCTCTCTAGAGTTATTTTAAGAAAAGATAGTCTTGAAGTCTAAGTTTGAGTTAGACTTAATGACTTCTCAAACTTTTCTCATTCTACACATTTTAGAGGGAAAAAAGACATTCAAGTCTGGAAGAAGAAATAACTTCCCATTTTTAGATAAATTACACAGGCTTTATCTGGGTTAGCATCCTCATTGTCTAAAAGGAGAACTAGGTCATAGAGATTAGAGCAATATTTTTTGAAAGCAGATAGTTAAGGGAAAATCAACCACTTATGTATGGCTTTAAAAATACTTCAAAATTACTTCTAAAATTCAATATGTATTCAGGACACATTGGCTGCAAAGGTATGACTCATGTTGTGCAAGACGTTCTTCATAAAAGTCTACATGTTAGCTTAATTGTGAAGCTGATATTTTAATTGCAATAGGACTATTTATTATTCATCAGAATTACCTGGAACACTTGCTTAAACATGCATCTTTCCTTCTATATCAGTTTTCTAGGGCTATGATAACAAAGCACTACAAAGTGAATGACCTAGACAATAGAAGTTTATGGTTTCACAGTTCTAGAAGCTAGTTCAAAATGTGGCACTGTTGGTTCCTCTTGAGGGCAGTGTGATGGAATCTGTTGGGTGCCTCCTAAAGTTTGGAGGTTTGCCAGAAACCATTAGTGTTCTTTGGCTTGTAGATATCTGCCTTCATTTTCTCTTTTCACATCTTCCTTTTGTCTGTATCTGAACCTCCCCTTTTTATAAGGTCATCATTTATACTGTAATAGAATACTACTCTACTCCGGTATGTCTTTTTCCTAGCTAAATGAGTGACATATGCAGTGACCCTATTTCTAAATAAGGTTATATTCTGGGTTGCTAGGGTTAGAACTTCAAAATATGAACTTTAGGGATGACAAAATTCAACCCATACCACCTTCACTAGACATCTGACTTAGTAAGTTTGAGATCATAATTTGTATAATGCAATTTTGATGCAAAGGTCATCAGCTAACCACTCTTTGGAAACCACAGAAAACACATGGAAACAAAATACACCTGTTCGTTTTTGGAGTGGTAATTTTTTCCTGTAGGTGGTTGTAATGTGCCTCCAGTTGTTTTCAACCAGAAATCTTTACACTAATATATCATTTAAAATCTATATATTGTTTTGTAAAACAAAACTAAACTAACGAGAGGCTCCCAAATCAGAAAAACCCTGGCTCAAATTTCAATGACTCAAAGAGTTGTTTCTGAATTGCAATAATCACTGCTTTATTAATACCTTATCAAAGATTCCCACAAAGAATGTGAATAGGCATATGGGAAAGGTATATTATAAAAATAAGATAATACTAAAATAATCAATAAAGAGGATCCATAAAAGTCTCTATCATACAAAATATAATCAAAATTATCATACAAAATGTCAGTGGAATAAATAAAGCAAATATATTTGTATTACAAAATATTACAATTAGAGCACAACACTTGTTATGACCTTTGTTGAGAAGTAACAGCATAAGACTCTGAGCCCCAGGGTGTTTAGTAGAACATTGTTTCATGGAGATTTTATGGGTGTAAAAAAAATAACAGATACAAATAGATTACACGGTTAGTATGTTAAAGAAATAATGGACTAAAAAACATACACAAAATATTTCCTGGGCCTTTTACAGTGTTCAGTGTGAGTATCCAAAAAGGGTGACAGTATATCTCGTCTTTAAAGAGCATATTCTTACTGAACATTTTTATTCACCAGATGTCATGAGGGGCTAGTGTTGCATGAGATATCTTGGAATATCAGCTTCCAGTATACTCAATTCCAAGTTAAATCATAAATGTATTAACTATTTTTCACTTAACTATAGTTTTCTCAGTCATCATTAGTATATATAACTTCATCTCCATATAACCAAATTCTATATGTACAGTCAAGCCTCCACCACTACAGGTTCCACAACCTCAGACTCAATCAACCACAGATTGAAAATATTTAAAAAATAAATCTATACTAAACACATACAGTCTTCTTACTACAAAAAATATGATGTTTATTTCTCTAAAGAGTGGGAGAGAAATGAGAAAAAGATTCCACTCACTTGTCCTCTCACCAAGCACTTGAATCATCTTCTGATGCTTCCCCAGATACATGATCAGGAAGCCAGATTTGAAGCAGAGCATTTGGGACTCCAACTAGCATGCCAATGAGGGATGCTGGTGTTTAACCTGCTGTGGAACAACAATGGCTTGACACTTCTTTTGCTTGCTATTATTCCCTAGACAATGCAGTATAACAACTATTTACAGAGTATTTACAAATTTTAGATATTGGAAGTAATCGTGAGATGATTTAAAGTATAAGGGATGAAATCAGGCAATAACTTCTTGGATAAGACCCCAGAAGCACAGGCAATAAAAGCCAAAATACACAAATGGAATTATATCAAGCTAAGAAGATTCTGCAAACAAAGGAAACACTCAATAAAGTGAAGAGGCAACAGAAAAAATAGGAGAAAGTATTTGCAAATTATACATCTGATAAAGGATATATAAGGAACTCAAGAAACTCCCTGATTGGTGACAACTAACTGAACACCTAAAAGGAAACCTGCTGAAGTGAAATGGACACTATGAGAAACAATGACTAGATCAGCCCTGGTCCTGACTGTCAAGGAACAACTTATTATTTTATTCCTTTTAGTATTTTTTTTTTGTTCTATTTAATACCATTGGTTGAACTCTTTAGTTAACACACAATTATTCTTAGGTGTTTAAATTTAACTGAAAAGTGATCCCTTTTAAATATAAGACTGGGAATAAGAAAGGGAGGAGATGTACAGTTCATTACATGCTCAATTGGACTTACCCCTAATGATAGAGTTAGAAATGTGCCAGGGGATTCCAATTCAATCCCATCAAGGTGGCACATATCAATGCCATCTCATTAGTCCAAGTGATGTGTACAGTTCATAATTGATCATAATGATAGGTCTAAGAGTCAAAGGGATCACATAAACAAGACTAGTGTTTGCTAATACTAACTGATAGAATTAAGAAGGAGAGAACGATCCAACATTGGAAGTGGGATACACAGCAGACTTACAGAATTGCAGATGTCCTAAACAGCACTCTGGCCTCAGAATCAGCCCTTAAGGCATGCGGATCAGGCTAAAAAGCCCATGAGAGTTTCTCAGGTATGGAATGCCAAGACACTGTGGCAAAAAAAAAAAAAAAACAAAAAAAAAAACACCTAAATGAAAGATCTCTGTGAGTGAGATCCCAGTGGGAAGAACAGGCTATCAAAGTAGGAGGTACCTTTCTCTGAAGGGAGGAGAGAACTTCTACTTTGACTATGGCCTTGTCTAAATAAGATTGGAGTAATCTAGTACAACCATTATGAAAGACAGTATGGAGATTCCTCAGAAACCTTAAAATAGATGTATCATATGACCCAGGAATCCCACTCCTGGGAATTAACCCAAAGGAAATGAAATGAGCATATGAAAGTGTTATCTAAACTCTAATTTTTATAGCAGCTCACTTCAGAATAGCTAGGATATGGAATTAACTCAGATGTTCATCAACTGATAACTGCATAAATAAATTGTGGTATATATAAACAATGAAATATAACTAATTTGTAAAAAAGAAAGAAATTTTGTCTTTTGCAACAATATGGATGCCACTGGAGATCATTATGGGTAGTAACATAAACCAGTCTCCAACAGACAAGCATCCTATGCTTTCCCTGATTTGTGGTAATACAGTGTACAAAAAACATAATGTATACCAGTGAAATTGATATTTTAAGATTTTATTATTGCTTATAGCCCATCTACACTCTTAAGAAATAGTGTTTGTTCCACTCTGTACTTGTTGACCTCTTTATTTAGTGAAAGGTTAAGCTTATGTTTATAAATAAAAAGTATGTCATTGTAAAAATTAAAAGTAATATAAGTATCATTATGCTGTTAAAACTCTACATATGAAATACATGAAATCTGTTCTCTTTATATAAACAAAGAAGCAAAAAATGAAGTATATGCGATGATATATATGGCTTATATGCAAATATAATGTCATTTCACAAAAAGGACTTGCACATTTGCAGATTTTGATATCCACAGAAGGTCCTGGAACATATCCTCTTGGATACTGAGCACACACACACACACACACATATGTGAGCACATACATAATCTTATTTTACATATTCCTTGTGAATTATTTTTAATCTTTTGTGCTATTCTTCATGGAAATAATGAATGATTATTTACTTAAATAATACATATTATTTTTGCATTTGTGATGCAACAATGGAACTAACCAGACAAATCTGAAATAGTGTTGCTCTTTCTCCAATGGTATAAGTATACTTTCCCTCTGGTTTTGTTTCAACTTTTCCACTAAAATTACAAGATGCTTATTCTGGTCTTGCTCTCAGTTTACTTTTTAAATTTTCTATTTTTAAAGCATTTATTTATTTATATATTTTCCCCAGAAACATTTTATTTAAGGAATACAAACTTCATGTTTATCATAAATACAACTTTAGAAATATAGTGATTCTTCCAGAAGTACCAACTCTACAGAATGATGGGTCATAGCAGCCTTTTAAAGGCATATCCTTTATGTGGCCAGGATAAGGGGGTAACATTGAATGACCACACATAAGTTCCAGAACCTTTCTTGAAATAGAGAAAGAAGACTCCACTGGAATTGGCAGGAAGGGTGTCTTTGGAAATTTTGAAGATCTGTTTCAAGAGAAAACTGAGCACTAGATTCCAGGAACAGAACCCTCTCTTTCATTAGCTATGGTTGAGGGAGGTTTGTGTTAATAAAGAGAAGCTTTTCTTTTTTCAGAGTTTGGAGCACATATGTAAATATGAAAACCAGGTACACACACAGAATGGGCCCATTATACTGGTCCTTTTCAAAATGTTGTGAGAGGATATCGTTAAGTTGCAAGGAATGGTCATAAAATGTGACAGTGCCTGTCAATTCCACAGTGTGTGTTGAGCTCCAAATCCAAAATCTACACTAGAGCTTATTTTAGGGACTACAGGAAATGGGCATAGCTAAGATCTCATGTCTACATTGCAAGGATTTACACCACATTTAAGCAATTTAAGTTAATAACAGGCACTCTGAAATATTGGTGTTCTAATAGCCTGTTATGTAAACTGATGATCACATTTGTGGAGTCAAGAATGTACATTGCTCACCAGAATGGTTTTTGATATATACCTGTGTTTTGTTGTTCCTTTTCCATGGATTTCCTTTCCCTAGATATTCACATTTGATTCTTCCTGTCCTCCAGATTTTAAGGTCAAATATTACATCTACAGAGATGCCTTCACTAATCTATTCCAATTCATTACTCTTGGTCGTATCATCACCTCCATAATTCTTCATAATATTCATCATTGCATGAATTAACCTATTGCTTCTTTGGTTTCTGTGTTCATTCACTAGAAAGTTAACTATTTGAAGACAACAGCCTTATCTACCATTGATATCACATATCAGACACTCAATAACTAAGGTTTAAATAAAAAATTTTCAACTAAAGTAGAAAAAAAGATGAAAAATGGCAATAATTACACAGCTCTGATCAGGTAGGTAATCATTAAAATTATGTTGGTGACAAGAATATTTCAACTGTGAGAGAACTGTTTTCTATTATGTAACAATGGTTCATTATTTCTCACTATTGCCTGGGTGAAAAAAAGCTTATCTCTGTTTCCATTTGTTTTAAGCCAAATCTCAGTAAACAAATACACCCTAAAGTGTTAACTTCTTAGATATCCTGATTTCCAGCAACCTTTATATAACACACATGGCATAGGAAGCTGTACCTTCATTTACAAATAAATCTCAGAATCAGCCCTTAAGGCACTCGGATCTGGCTAAAAAGCCCATAAGAGTTTCTTAGACATGGAATGCCAAGACACTGTGGCAAAAAATGACCTAAATGAAAGATCTCTGAGTGAGATCCCAGTGGAAAGAACGGGCCATGGAAGAAGGAGGTACCTTTCTCTGAAGGGAAGAAAGAACCTCCACTTTGACTATGGCCTTGTCTAAACAGGTTGGATTTTGTGAACTCAAGAGGCTTCCATAGCCTTGGCAGCTCATGACAAGAGCCTCAGGTGATCACTGACATCATAAATAAGAGTGTCAACTGTTAAATCAACAACAGGAGTCACTGTGTACTTATTCCCTATGTAGGATCTCTGTCCTTAATGTGTTGCACTATGAGAATTAACAGTAAAATTAGTCTTCAAACAGTACTTTATACTTTGTGTATCTGTGTGGGTTGAAATCTTTACTTAGTACATACTAAGTTGATCTTCTGTATATAAAGGTAATTAAAAAGGAATCTTAATGAAGAATGAGATGGGAGAGGAAGTAGGAGATGGGATGGTTTGAGGGTGGGAGGGTGGTTATGGGGGGAAAAACTGCTATAATCCAAAAGTTGTAGTTTTGAAATTTATATTTATTAAATAATTTTTTTCTAAAAAAGAAATAATGAAAATATGAAAAATAAATAAAATTGAAATCAATAAAATCCTCAAAAGATTAATGAAATAAAGAGCTGTATTTTTAAAAGAATAAAAAAAATTGATGTCATTGTCCCAACTAAACAAAAAAAGGGATGAAATAAAATCAGAGATAAAAAGAAGATATTACAATTGATACCACAGAAATAAAAAGAATCATCAGGAATTATTACAAATAGCTAAGTGCTAACAAATTGGAAAATCTAGAATAAACAGATAGATTTCTCTATACATATCATCTACCAAGATTGAGTCATGAAGACATAGAAAAACTTAATAGACCAATAACCAAGATGCATATTTAATCAGTGATAGACCCTCCTAACAAAAAAGACCAGTACCAGAAGGCTTCACCACTGTATTCTACCAAAATATTAAAGAAATACTAATCTAAATTGTTATTTTCATGTATTCAAAATAATTGAAGTGAGGCAATCTCTCCAAACTCCTTCTATGAGGCCAGTATCACCTTAATTTAAAATACAGGAAAAGCAATAATGAAAGAAAACTGTAGGCCAATATCCCTGATAAGGATTAACATGAAAATACTCAACAATATACTAGGTAATCAAATCCAACAACACATCCAAAAATCATCCACCTGACCCAAGTGGGATACACGGATATTTCAACATACATATATCAATAAACATGATATATCACATGAACAAATTGAAGAATAAAAACCATATGGTTATATCAATAGATACAGAGAAAGCATTTGATAAAATACAATATTGTTTCATGATAAAAACCTTAAATAAATTGGGTATAGAAGGAATATACATAATGCAATCAAGACAATATATGACTAATCCACAGCCAACATCATATTGAATTCAGAAAGAATGAATGCATTTATACTATGATACGGAAGCAGAAAAGAATGGCCAATGTTATCATTAGCAGTCAAAATACTCTGAAAATGTTACCCAGAGCTATTAGGTAAGGAAAAAAAAAATCAAACATATACCAGTGGGAAAGGTGGAATTCAAATGATCCCTGTTTGCAGATGATATGCTACATTTAAAGGGGACCAAAAGACTCCACTAAATAACTATGAGAACTCATAAGAGAATCTGCAAAATTGCAGGACATAAAATCAACACACAAAAGTCAATAACATTTATATACACAAACAATACCATGCTGAGAAATAAGTTGTAAGACCACTCCTATTTAACACACACAAAAATTAAATACCATGGGATGAATTTAACCAAGGATGTGAAAGGTATCTACAATGAAAATTATAAAACAGTAAGGAAAGAAATACAAGATACAAAAAACAGAAATATGATCCATGTTCATGGATTGGAAGAATTAATGTCATCTAAATGTCCATACTACCCGATGCAATTTACAGATTCAATGTAATCCCAATCAAAATATCAAAGATATTCTCAAGTCTAGAAAAAAACTATCCTAAAATCTATATGGAAATACAAGACACTCCAAAAAGCTAAAGCAATCTTAAACAATAATAATAAAACAATGGCATCACAATACAGTTTCAAAGATATTACAAGGTAGTGGTAATCAATGCAACATGGCACTTGTTCAAAAAGTAGATATATGAATCAATGGAAAAATTGGAAATTAATACATGCATTTACAATCAACTAAACTTTGACAAATGGACTAAACTCACTCCCTGTAAATAGAACAGTTTCTTAACAAATTTTGTTGGAAAAATTGGATTTCCACAATTACCCTTTATAAAATTCAATTCACAATAGATCAGAAATCTAAGTATAAGACCTGAAACTATCAAATTGCTAGAGGAAAATTTTGGGGAGACACTGCAAGTCATTGACCTAAGCAAAGACTTCTTGGATAAGAACTCAGAAGCACAGGCAATCAAAGAAAAAATAGACAAATGGAATTTTATCAAACTAATAAGCTTCTGTACAGGATAAGGAAACACTTAACAAAGTGAAAAGCAACTGACATAATGGTAGAAAATATTTGCAAACTAAGCATCTTGTAGAGGGTTAATAAACAATATATAAGTAGCTTATTGTTTATAGCTGTTATCTATATGCAACTAAACTAGTCTTTTTACTTCTTATTTGTTGAGGTGTTAAGCCTTTTTACTATAATGTAAATTTAAAATATGCTATCTCAAAAACTAATAAAGAAAGAAAGAAAGAAGAAAGGAAGAAAAAAAGAAGCAAAGAGGGTGAGAGGGAGGCAGAGAAGGGGAAACAGGAAGGGAATATCATTAGGTTGTTATAATTGTATCTACAAATCACAATGAATCTGTAAAAACTATGTAAGGATTTAAATTCTTTTTTAAAAAATCAGCAACAACAAAACAAATAATTCAGTTAAGAAATGTGCTAAGGATATGAGCAGGCAATTTTTAAAAAAAGATTTGGACATTTATTTGAAAGAGTTACAGAGATAGAGGTGAGAGAGAGAGAAAGAGAAAGAAAGAGAGAAAGAAAGAGAGAAAGAAAGAAAGAAAGAGAGAGAGAGAGAGAGAGAAAGAAAGAAAGAAAGAGAGAGAGAAAGAGAGAGAGAATCTTCCATTTGTTGGTTCAGCCCCAAATGGCTGCAATAGCCAGGGATGGGATGGGCTGAAGCCAGGAATCAGGAGCTTCATCTGGATTTTCCATACAGATTCAGGGGCACAAACACTTGGGCCATCTTCCACCACTTTCCCAGGTGATTAGAAAGAAGGTGGATTAGATGTGGAACAGCTGGGACTGGATTGGCACCCCAAGTATTGGTTTAACCCATGACGAAATAATGCTGCACCAACAGATATTTTTTAAAGGATGAAATACAAATTACCAAAAGACAGATGAAAAAATACTCAGGATACCTAGCCATCAAGGAAATTCAAGTAAAAATCACAATGAGGTTTTACCTTACCCCAGTTAGAATGGCTTTCATTTACCAAAAAAAACAAATAACAAATGCTGGTGAGGATGTCAACTAAGAGGTGTCCTACACACTGTTGGCAGAATGTAAAAAAAATGCAAGCTTTATGAAAAACTCTATGAAGATTCCTTAGAAATGTGAAGATCAATCTACTGTATGATCCAGACATTCCACTCCTGGGAATTTACCAAAACCAAAAGAAATCAGTAAATGAAAAGAGTTATCTGTACCCCTGTGTTCACAGCAGGTCAATCATAATAGCTAAGATACAATACAGAATCAAACCAGATATCCATCAAATGATAACTGGATAAATAATATGAGAAATGTACAGATTACAGAATACTACTCAGCCATCAAAAAGGATGAAATCCTGTTTTTTTTTTTGCAACAAAATGGATTCAATTGCAGACCATTATGCTCAGAAAATAACTCCATGCCCAAACAAAACCATATTTGCTGTGATTTGTGATAATTAATATATAGAGTAGTAAAAAAGTAACATATATCAGTAAAATTGATATCTTGAGATTTGGTTATTGTTTATAATCCTTGTCTATAATCCGGAGGAACAGAGATTTTTCTACTTACTACCTGTTGAATTCTTTATTTAGTGGATGAATAAGCTTGTGATTAAAAGAAAATTGAAAGTATCCCAGGTGGGTGTTTGGTGCATTGGTAAAGACACCTGCCTCCTGTATCTGCGTACCTAGGTTTGAGTTCTGGCTCCACTCCTGATTCAGGCTTCCTGTTGATGCAGACCTTGGGAGTAGGACTGATGGCTCAAATAGTTGGGTCCACATCATTCACCTGGGAGATGTGGATTGTGTTCTAGGATCCCAGCTTTAGCCTGGCCCTGCCTTGGCTGTTGTAGGCACTTAGAGAGTGAATCAACACATGAGAGCCTTCTCCCTCTCTTTCTCCCTCTCTCTCTGCCAGAGAGACTCTGTCTCTCAAATACATAAATGAAACATTTACAAAAGAAGACAAAGTATCTCATCACAAATAATAACAGAAAAGTAAGATAAGGAGGAGGAGAAAGGGTGGGACATAGCACTATGTTCTTAAAATCATATATATTAAATATAAATCATATGTATTAAATAGAAATCCATCCTCTTTATAGACATAAATTGAAAAAAATTTTAAAAGAATAAAATTCTGTTATTTTCATCAAAATGAGTGGAACTGGAAAACAACATGTTGTGTGAAATTAAACAGACATGGAAAGACAAATACCACATGTTCTCCCTTAGATGTGGGAGTTAAAAAAAAATTTCAATCTGAACATAGAATATTGATTACTAGAGGACAGGAAAGATAAAAGATGCTTGGATAATAAAGTAAGGGAAGCTTGGTGTGGTTCACTAATTCTGAGAAATATACTGAGATGTTAGTAATAGTGGAAGTAGAGTAAGGGGTATTTTAAAACCCTTTGTATGATTACCTCATAATTTTCTTTCTTAAATTTAAAAGTATTTTGGAATGTTAAAAAAGGTAAACATATTACCTCTTTGAAATGTGCAATTCAAAAAAAAAAACTTTTTGAGAAATTTAAAAAGAAGAGAGCAATACTAGTGTTTACATTGTGAAGCCTTAAATGAGGTTGAAGTAAAGTCTCCTAACACTTTCTTATAAAGAATCTTCTATTTACTAGTTTAAAAGACTTATTGACTACCTTAAAGATATAACTGATTCAGTAGCTTAATTACTCATCGCTGGCAAACGTTATCATGCTAACCCAACTATTTCTGTATATTTAGATAGTTTGTGCTTATTTTACTTTATTTTTTGGACAGGCAGAGTTAGACAGTGAGAGAGAGAGACAGAGAGAAAGGTCTTCCTTTTCCGTTGGTTTACCCCCCCCAAATGGCTGCTACAGCTTGCGCACTGCGCTGATCCAAAGCCAGGAGCCAAGTGCTTCCTCCTGGTCTCCCATGGGGTGCAGGGCCCAAGCACTTGGGCCATCCTCCACTGCCCTCCCGGGCCACAGCAGAGAGCTGGACTGGAAGAGGAGAAACCTGGACTAGAATCCGGGGTGCTGGCGCTGCAGGCAGAGGATTAGCCTAGTGAGCCGCGGCAACGGCCAGTTTGTGCTTATTGAATCTAACTATTTGATTACATTTTGGACTTTGGGTATCAGTCACCTTTAGACACACTATGTGCACCACTGGAAGTGCAGATACACAATATTTTCCCCATTTCATTATTTTCACTGATGAAAGTAAACTGTTTTTAAAAGTCACACCATGGCAAATTAATGCATTATGTATTTGCTTTTACTGATAGCACTTAGGTGATAATTTTTCACTCTAAATAAAGTTGTTTTCATATGATCATCTGTAAATAATTGCTATTCAAAATAAACGTACTTTCAGGTTCTCTCTGAAATTCATGTTAAATGCAGTACATTTTCTAATTTCCCACTGTAAATACAGTAAATCAAAGTAATCACAGTCTGTTAAGATGATAGACTATTTAATATTATTTAGGATACCTAAATACAAATTTCACAATTTTCAGTTACTTTACATAAATTATAATAGATTAATTACACTTTTACACAGGTTAATTAATACCTTTAGGAATCTTTCCTCAAATTTTATTTCTTTTTTAAAAAACTGTTTTTTTTTCTTATGAGGAGGCATTAGCATGAAAATAAAATGTATAACTGACCAATAAATTCCTCATAAAGGTGACAGTTCTCTTCTTACTTACATTATCTAATAACAAAATGCTCTCCTCCATTCTAAATAACCTTTCTTTTTCTCTGTCTCCCAGCTGATTCACTACTAAGTAGAAGAGGTAACCACAGGTGAAGTTTTTGCGGTGTCTCAGCTCTGGAAGATGAACTACAGTAGTCCAAGAGAGAGGTCCAGGAATCAATTTTGGGAATTGCTGAATCTGGAGGCATAAATTTTTGGTGGCATGCCTAAAATTAATTAGCTGTGTTTAAATCCAAAAAAAGACTTTCACTGCTTGCCAATATTTTAGAGCTGAAAGAGAAACTTGAGAAGATTTTTAAAAATGAATCTTTACTGTTGCATATGTCCCAAAGGGCCCAGGTAATGTAAGGGTACTTCATGACAAGGGTGTTTCATGATACAATCTTCTATCCATTGTTCATTCCCTTAATGTGGCGAGAGCTGAGCCAATCCAAGGCCAGGAGCCAGGAGCTTCTACTGGGTCTCTAACTTGAGGGTGGGGGCCCTAGCACTTGAACCATGCTCCACTGCTTTCCCAGGCATATTAGCAGGGAACTGGATAGGAAGTGGAGCAGCGGGGACTTGAACATGCACCCATATGGGATGCGAGCACTGCAGGTGATGGCTTTATCCACTGTGCTGTTCTGCTGGCCCCCTCCCACAAACTTTTTGAAGATTTCTTAAATGTGCATGCATGTATGAATAAGTAGATTGGAAATTCATAATCTGCTTTTTGTCTCATGTGGATGTTGTCAAACTGAACCAAATTTGTAAGTCCACTTCAGAATATGGTTTCTTTAATACTGATATTGGACCAGGGTCCACTATTTTCCAGCTTTTTTTTTGCCATAATTAACATCAGAATTCTTATGGTTGTTCCTAAAATATCCAGATTTGAGAAATCTATAAATTTCAGCTTACTTACCAAAAGTAATTAAATGAGACTTTCATGTCTAATGTTTTTATTTTAATTTTATAAGTCATCTTAAGTCTTAAGACAAAAAATAATATTCCCTTTATTCGATCCAACTTCTCCACATGTGGAGCACCATGTACTATTCTTATTTGGATACAAATCTTAATATATTGTCAAATCGTAAAGTGTTTAATGATGATATATCTTGTAGTGAATCGTCTTTATTTATTGTGGCCTATTTCATCAGAGAATAATCCTCCATTCTGCTAAGGACATTTTAATTATAGGCCTATTGTAAGAATCAGATGGGAGCTAACTAGCAAAAAAGGGTTGAATTCATTCTCGTTTGTTGTGTTCAAGATGATGCTGTCCCTTTCTTTATTTGTGTCTGGTTTGCTGGAGTACAGAGCCTTCCTCATTTAATTTCTAAAGAAAATAATTTTCTTACTCTTATTTTGGTTGAATGGAGAATCTGGATCTCTAAGTGTTTCTTATTGGAAATGCAAACACTGGAGTTTTCAGTTTTGCCATTTATCTGTCTTCACAGGCATGTAACGTCTCCCATTTCTGAGCATTTACGAGATCCATAGCTTTAATCAGCTCGCTTCACACATGCTTCATGTTCTGCAGCATTTAAGCTTCCTGTGCCTATGCTCCATTCAGTCCTTACTACTTGACTGTCTGCTTTGGGTTTCCCGTCATTTTACTGACATCACTTCTCTACTATCATCAAGCCTCTCTTTCTCTTTGTTCTTTCTACAGTTGTACCTGTGCAGCCAATTTAATGAAGTTTCAAGAGGAAGTAGAGATAAATGCATTCCATATGAAATATTTCTTCCTATTTTATTTATCACATAAAGCAAAAATTCCTGTAATAAGCTTCTTGTAATCTTGAAAGTAGTTTTGAAGTTGTGCTGCCAATCTCTCCTGCCATATTCTGATGTTTAAAAAGCATCCTCTCATGATATTTTTATCTACTTCCTAAACACTTTTATGGTGTTAGCCTTAGTGTAAATATATTAGAGATCTTCAAACTCCAATCATACATTGAATACCTGATACATGTGATGTCTGGGTTAGGTTCTAGAAATATTCTGTTAGACATGTACATATCATTCTTTTTCACTCCATTTGATTCATCTGTTTTGCACAGATCACTGTTAAGTCCAGTTCCCATTAGCTCATAGCTTGAGTTTCCCTTAGGAATTTCAGCTCATACTGCAAAATGGTCTCAAGATATTGCTATTTTCTACATTTTCTAAAATAAAAACCAGGTTCTATTATCTAATAGCCTTAAAATAATTATTTCCTGACATATTAATTTATTTTAATGAAAGTCTATACATTAAACTCTCCTTAGTCCAGTTTAAAAATATTTCAGAAGTCTTTGAGGAACTGAAAGTATATACTTAATAAATTTCCTTTGTTGAAAGAATGCCTCAGAGTACATCAGAAAGAGGAAATCGGACCTATTCTAGAATATCCCAGAGGTATGGTAGGATGAGGTAATGATACAGTGTGGCTAAGTAGTTACTGGAAATAGTTTAATTAAGTGAGCCCTTTCATATATATTTCATATTTTATTTCAACATATAACAGATTCACCCTCTCAAGTTTATAATAATGGAAAACCAGCTGTGAAGCTACTGACACAAAAAAATAGAAAAAAATTCTACCAACTATCTCCTTTTCTTTAGGGTTACAAACATAAGTAATTCCAAAGAATTTCCAATTAGCATATTTTAAAGCAGACTATTGCAAACAAAAGAAATCCACAATGAATTTCTTATATTCTTTAAAGTCTAAAATAATATATATTTTTTCCTTTTGCCATGAGTAATTCATCTTGATGTGATTTTATTGAACTTTAGGTTTAGTCATTTCAATGTTTTTCCAGTTTCTAATGTATCTGGATGCTTGGTGGTGGCTGTAGCTCTAGGCATGTGTCCCAATCAGTTAAGACATTGCATTACTAAATTTTAAATAAATACATAAAGCTTAAAGGAAAAATACTGAACAAAATATTGAACAATTTATGCAAAATTTTGTAGTTCCTGGACTACAGATTTGTAAAGTAGAACTTAGAAAAATAATTGGAAATTATAGTATTATTTCTTATGGACTGATTTATTGATTTGAAAGGCAGAGGCATAGACAGAGGAAGGGAGTGAAAGAGACAGAGAGATCCTCCACGTGCTGGTTCTCCCCCCAGATGGCCATAACAGGGCTGAGCCACTCTAAAACCAGGAGAGTTGAACTCCATCTGGGTCCTTCCCATGAGTGGCAGAGGCCCACCGTCCTCTGCTGCTTTATATCAGGGTCACCAATAGGGAGCTGGATTGGAAGTGGAACAGCTGGGACTCCAAGTGGTACACATAAGAGAGACGCCTATGCTGAAGGCAGTGGTTTAACCTGCTTCCCCACAACTCTAGCTCCGCCTCAGAAGTTATACAATTTCCTATTCTTGAACTCAGTAAGTTTAATATGATAATGTAAATATGTGGAAACTTTAGCTCTAAGGAAAAATTATTTGGTCTTCAAAATAGATGTTATTCATATGACGTAAAAAGCTGAGGCAAACATGGCAATAAGTATTGTATTGGGACAATTGTTTTGTGCTATTGTAAGTAGTAGCAAGCTATGCAGGTCTCAAAAATGACCATGATACTTTAAATGCAGAGATATCATATGTGTACTTAATTTGACTGAATTATAAATTTCTATATCTATGTAAAATTAATGTAAAGAAGAGAATCATAAATCTATTCAATTGGTATGTTGCTATGAGTGTTGTACTTACATATATGCTCTTGATATTAATTTTTTCATGAGAACTTTATGGTATATGGAGAAATATTATTTTATATTAATTTTTATAAGAGTTCTGCCAGTTAGACAGGGAGTCCAAAACTAACAGAAAACATTGTATAATAGAGAAAAAAGCATCATTCATAAAAAGCCTATCAGAAAGACCGTAATAAAGCCTAGATCTGAGATCCAGTCTAGTAGTAGTCTACTACTACATTCAAACTCTGAATAATGAATATTCTTCCATGATGCACTTGCTTGTACCTCTCCTATAAGTTCGTTGGGAAATGCATAATTTTTTAAGCACTCTAAATTCCCTATTTTAAATCAATCTCTATCTTCTTATTCAAGCACAACTGTAAGCTCTTTAAAAATTTCAGCAAATATGTAAATATTAAATAATATTTATATATTCAGTGTACCAATCACGAATTATACAAATATCCATCACTTGAGCTCTTGAAATTAATTACTATTGGTCATTAGCAGCCAGTTACTTGCCTATTAGTAATAATGACCTAGATGACTTGGATTTGCAAAAAGAAATGCCAATTTCATCTCATTTTCAGTTTGAAGGCATTTTTCTCCTCTCTTGAGTTTTAAACTACTCTTGTTCTTAGAAAATACCTGTAAAAGGGCTTACTGCTGAGGGAGTGAGATACATACAATAAATTCTTGAATTTCTGTATTCAAGGTTTTTCAGTATTGTCAGTACCGGAGAAGTTACTTGCTGGCCCCTCTCATGGCTTTTCTGTACTCTCTCCACTAAACTCCAAGAAAGGAAGCGTTGCTAACTTGATTAAGTGAAGCCTGAGATGATGATTGACGTGAGCAGATGTAGGCAGAGTTGTGTTTTCTAAAAACTGAAATCTATATTCTTCAATCTTTTCCTGCATTTCTTGTTTTACAGAGGTAAGAACAGCTAGGAAAGACTTTAAACTTCAAGTCAGGCCTTTCATATAGGGGTCTTCAAAATGTTTGTGGAAAAATGGAATTAAAAGGTGTTTATTTTGGTACAAAACTTTTTTGAAATACATGCATAATTTTTCATGATGTAAATTTTCCACCAACTTTTTGAAGGCTCCTTGTCACAATTTGATTCATAATTTTTCTCTCTCCATTCAACTGTCTTCCTTCTTTTAGAAATGTACAAAAGTGTATTCCTCAAATATAGATTCAGTAAAAGTTTTTCTGTTTTCCTTATATGCTCATTTTATTCCTTCTTCTATCCTTCCCTCTCTCTCTCTTTCTTTTTAGTTCTTCCTCTATTTTAAAAGTCCAGGTTAAATTCATACATTGTGTTTTCATATTGAAATGTGACCTGTTGTTCAGAATGATTTGCTTTGACTTTATAGAAGCCAAACTTGTATTTATAATTAGACTGGTAATTCAAATTTCAGATTACCTAAGAGACACTGAAAATAACTAATAATTTTTCTTATGTGGAAAATGGAGACAGTGCTTTCAAAAATTTATTTATTTATTTATTTAAGAGGCAAAAAGATGAGAGAGAGGGAGAGAAAGTCTGCATTAGCAGGAATCTGTAGTCAGAAGGTATAAACCCAGGCACTCTGATATGAACATGTGAGCATTTTAAATACTAGGCCAAATGCCACCACAAGGTTGTAATTTTAACAGAAATTATTATATTTTAACAATAATTTTAAATGGATTTAAAGGCAGCAGTATGTATGAGGAAAGTACCATCGTGATTAATCAAGATCCTGACCATTCTCATTAATTCTTTGTGTAGAATAATAAGTACATTATGCATTTATAACTTAGAAAACTAAGACTTACAGATATCAATATTTTTTCTGAGGTAGCCTGGAAAATTAAGGCAGAGTTAGGATTTGAATTCAAGTATTCTAAAGCTTATATTCTAGACTAATATTTAGTATTGTCTCCTACATTTTCCTTTTGTTGATATAACCAATTTGTCTCATTCTGTTCAGGTAGAGTTTATTTATGAACTAGTTTTAGGGAAGGAATTGTTTAGCTCTGGGTCTCTGAAGATACATGTCTATATATAATAAACACATACACAGGCCGATGCTGTGGCTCACTAGGCTAATCCTCTGCCTGTGGCTCTGGCACCCTGGGTTCTAGTCCTGGTCGGGGCACCGGATTCTGTTCCAGTTGCTCCTCTTCCAGTCCAGCTCTCTGGTGTGGCCTGGGAAGGCAGTGGAGGATGGCCCAAGTGCTTGAGTCCTGCACTGCATAGGACACCAGGAGGAAGCACCTGGCTCCTGGCTTCAGATCGGTGCAGCGCCGACTGTAGCGGCCATTTGGGGGGTGAACCAATGGAAGGAAGACTTCTCTCTGTCTTTCTCTCTCACTGTCTATAATTCTCTCTTTGTCTCTCTCTCTCTCTCTAACTCTGCCTGGCAAAAAAAATTAAAAATAAACAAACACATACACAGATACACATTGTATAAAATATTGCGTTTAATTATGTCGTTACAATCATATAGCAACTGGATCTTTGTGGTCAAGTTGCAATTGACCATTTAAATTTGCTAATTAAAACAAAATAAAGTTAAAAATTCACATAATCAATCACATCAACCACATTTCAAATACTCAAAAGTCACATGTTGCTAGTGGCTACCATACTGAGCCATATACTTATAAATAATTCCCTCACTAAGGGCAGTTCTATTGAACTGGATTAATTTCAATGAGAATAGGAAGAAATTAGTTTCTCAAGGAATTTGTCCATGACAAATTATTTGTCACAGAATATAAAGCATTTAGTTTTGAAAACTCTCATAACATATATACACACATGTACAAACTCATTCACAATTAATGCAAGCTAGTTATACAGAGAAATAAATTTTGTGATATTTTCCCTTTATTGACACCCTGAATCCAAAGCTGTATCCAAAGCTTTGTCCTGTGAAACATCATTCTTAAGCAAAATATAGCACACACATTTTTATGCTATTACTCTCCCCACTTCAAAAGATTCTAATCTTAGACACTCCAAAACATGCCAACCTTAAAGCTGTATGAACATTAATCTTTCTCATTATTTGGAAGTTCCCAGAGAGTTCAATTTGTTGGAAAACCTTCAGTAGAGGAGGAAGAGAGTACAGTTAGTTAGAAACCCCCGTGTTTTCTAGAGGAAATTTAACAAGACAAGAGAGATGGCATTCTGCAATATTGAGCCAATCTTCAGAAATAGTCCATGCAGTCACAGAAGTATAGAAAATGAAAAGCCCAGGTGATCAGACAATTTCAGGAAAATAAACAGATAAGCACAAACAATGAAATGAATCAGCATGCCTTCTTCTGCCTGGTTTTCTGAGGATCTATAAAGCAACTAGTGATAGAATAGCAGCTTGTTAAGAAACATGCATTCTTTCTCCCTGGCTCCTAATTTTTTTCTCTTCAAGGGAAGCAGAGGCTATTATCTTTCTCTTCTTTTCTGTTGGTCAACAAAAGATAAAACTATGACCTAACTCAGATTATCAGTAGCTACTTATAAAATACTTAATAAAATTTAGTCTCTATTTTCTACAGTTATCATTTATTTTAAACATTTCCTGTTAGCATTGAATTCACTTACCTCTGGAAAATGGCTTTGGAAAACTTTCAACAAAGTAGGATAAATTTATTTAATGGAAAAAGCAGCTACCCTCTAGCTTTCATTATTTGCAATTAGCAAATACATTCTAAGTATGCAATATTTCCAAATTAAATCACCAATAGTTATAGATAAAAATAAATAAAGCTGCTTTTAGATATACATTTTAAATGTGCTTATGAGAGATAGAAGGATTAGATTCCCATAATATCTTAAAAAATATAAAGAAATTAACTAAAAGGAAAACAAAATATTTTCCCAACATCAATAGAAAGTTTGAGATAATAGGATGATACAATTTTAATATTTGGTTTGAAGCAGTAAGATCTAAAGGAGGATTCCTTTAAAGTATGTTGGCATCCTCAGTAGTAAATAGAATGAACTCTTATTGAGTTAGACGTCCTTTAGAGTTGTTTATTTAAAGGAATGGAATAAAGATTATGAATGGACCATGACAATTCACGGGTCTGGACATCTACTTTCCTGACAGCTGACAATTGTTGAAGCCTTGCAGATGATCAAGCCAGTCAGTTTTAATCATTTTTAAACATCTACTTTCAAGGATGCTGCAAGAACCTGTACAAAGTCTTAACTACATTTGAAAACACACTAGAGTTCTGCTACCTTCCAAAAGAAGATGTTTCATCCCAACTATAGAATTTCATTTTATCCAGAGAAATCCTTAGAGTATGCCTCAGGAAAGTCCCTTGGAGGGTTTATCAACTCTGAATGACAACATGTAGATGCCTGTCTGGCCCATTTCTTCCTTCTCTTTTCCAGCAGCTCATAGAGGTGCTTCCCAAGAATAAGATTGGTGGAGAATATCAAGAACATTTCAGGTCCTAATGTAACATTTCATATGTAATCAGACAAGTTGCAGCTCCTAATTCTCCAAACTTACTTACAAACCTATTTTCTGAGAGTAGGGCCAATGCTTTGCTCATGCTCCACTTTGCTTTGCCAATCTGGTAGGATGTCAGAAAATACATTAATCTCCAAAGGAGAAATGCCAGCCTGTTCCAGTCATTCTATAAATGTAATTTAATAATAAACACAGGGCCCAGCGCCAGAGCTCACTTGGCTAATCCTCTGCCTGCAGCGCCTGCATCCCATACGGGCACCAGGTTCTAGTCCCGGTTGCTCCTCTTCCAGTCCAGCTCTCTGCTGTGGCCCGGGAGGGCAGTGGAGGATGGCCCAAGTGTTTGAGCCTCTGCACCCACATGGGAGACCAGGAGGAAGCGCCTGGCTCCTGGCTTCCGATCGGCGCAGTGCCAGCCATAGGGGGTGAACCAACAGAAGGAAGACCTTTCTCTCTCTCTCTCTCTCTCTCTCTCATTGTCTGTAACTCTACCTGTCAAATAAATAAAACATCTTTAAAAAATAATAATAATAAACACAGTAATGGTGTAATCAAAGAACCTAAAAACTGGAGTTTAAATGTGAGTACCAGTGGGAAAAGATGGCATATTCTTCACATCCCTATGGTGTATTTAATGATGTGGGGAATTTTACAAGCAAAAGATCCTCTTGATTTTACAGGAAATGCCCTAATTCTCTTCATGGTTCCTTGGCAGCAAGCAAGGCAGGGCCATCCTAAATGACTGATAACCCTACTCACCTATTACCAGGGCCAGGGTGCTAGTAGAGAAGATACCTCCAAAACCAGAAGACAGCTTCAAAGGCGGTTTATATAGTTTCGGGGTCTAACATTAAAGTTCTTTAGAACTCTCCATTTCTTAAGGGAAACACAGAGAAGTCTTTCCCCTCTTCACTCCACATATGTAAAATTTCAAAATGTGTGCTTGAGGAATCAGAGCATGGTAGAAGGGAAAAGTGATGCAAAAGTTCACCTTATGAAGTAAATGAATAACATGTGGGAAGTTGATATGCTCATTTGGAAATCTGAGTTAGACCTTTCATAAAAAAAGAAAAAAGCATTCATTGTGTTGCTTGGATTGTTTTTGACCTGGGAGAACAAGTGTTTGAAATATGTTTAGTGGTTAAATTTATTAAACAACTAGTAGTCCACAGACTAAAAACCAAGTATAGTATATAAGAAATATAGTTAGAGCATTTTGTGTATATTTCTGTGTGTGTGTGTGTGAGTTGAATTGATAGAAATGTGTAAACCATTATTAACAACATGGTTATTGCAGGACAAAAAATAGACAGGGCAGGAAATCATCATAGAAACACCCTTCATAGTTATTGTTTTATTTCAATTATGATTTCTTTCTTGCTAATACATTCTGTGATTCTCAGTTGGTAGGGAAAGTAGGATTAAATCAAACTGAAAGCCATACCTGTGGCAAAAAAAAAAAAAAAAAAAAAAAAAAAAAAAAAAAAAACAAAACCCTTTCTGTAGACCAGAGGAAAGAAGCAAACTCTGTTAGCTCTGAGAGCCATTCAGAGAAATGTGCTCAATGGCATGGTGATTAAAAATGTTCATAAAAATGAATACATTATCCATCTTTTTCTCTTTTGGCACTTCTGTGGTTGACATTACCACTGTCTGCTGTGTTAAGATTGGGAGAACTAAGCTGCAAAATGTGATAGCAGAATCCTTAACTCAAGCAGCAGTATTTGGGGCAGGCTGTTAAACTGCCATGTTAGTGGAATACATAAATGTCAACATTATTTTAGAATGATTTATTACATCCATAACAGTCAGAATAAATAAATGTGTCCCCATTCTCCATAGCCTATGGATAGCTTTTGTAATTCAGGATTCTGCAGATGACATTTTCTACTAGGATGACATTTCAGGCCTTTAAAAACAAAATTTGGAATTTTGCTGAGTATTTGTAAAGTTCTCAGCGTACTATCTCAACAGTTCTAGAATGAGTGATAGTTATTACAGAAGTGTTATCCAATAATTAAATGAAAGAAGAGTAAAAAAAAAATATGCCTAGGTATCCATCACTATAGAAACAATAATCACACGGGTGATTACATTGTAAAATGTCTTTCCTCAATCTGGTTGATGTGTTGACAACATAAACATCATTACAGGTAAAGTACTGACCAGAAATTGCATAAAGCATAAGTACATGAGTCTAAAATGCAAACCAAAAATTTACCTGTATACATATTTTAATATTAATTTCTGGTTTTTAAACTAGAGCAAAGGCTTCTACTGGCAGCAGTAAACCTCAGAACTAAAATGGTTCATTTTTTTTTTTTTTTGACAGGCAGAGTGGACAGTGAGAGAGAGAGAGACAGAGAGAAAGGTCTTCCTTTGCCGTTGGTTCACCCTCCAATGGCCGCCACGGCCGGCGCGCTGCGGCCAGCGCATAGCGCTGATCTGAAGCCAGGAGCCAGGTGCTTCCTCCTGGTCTCCCATGGGGTGCAGGGCCCAGCACTTGGGCCATCCTCCACTGCACTCCCTGGCCACAGCAGAGAGCTGGCCTGGAAGAGGGGCAACGGGGACAGAATCGGCGCCCCGACCTGGACTAGAAGCTGGTGTGCCGGCGCTGCAAGGCGGAGTATTAGCCTAGTGAGCCACGGCGCCGGCCTAAAATGGTTCATTTATAATCACTATTGAAGTCACTGCATTTTATATTTTGTCACCTTTAAAAAAAGTAACACTCATTCTAATAAATGGATTAATAAATCAGAAATTTCTGAAAATATGAGAGAAAGATATTTTGTGCCATTGTTATGAATTTTTTATTCTCTCCTGCACAGTTGCACAGTGTAAATTTTTATGTTAGCATCCTTCACATTGTATGAAGCATAGGGAAAATGATAGAGAGAAACTGCAGCGCACTTGTTTCAGATCACAGTGAAAAGACATTTAAGAATATTACACAAATCATCAGTGCTGATGTTGTCTTGCAATACAGGATTATGTACCATACATAATAATACATAAATAAATATAGCAATGTACTATACATGTTATATATGTTGAGAATACATATACTAATATGTATACAGTATATCCCGTATGTAAATTGGGAAGTGTATATCTTTTTAAAGATATTTCTCTCTACAGTGAACTTCTCAAAAATGGAAATCCCAGTAAAATTTATTAGATAGTTGAATCTTTAAATTAGCAAACAAAAATATAAATGAAACAAGTCTTGGACATCTGTGGGGTAATATACTGTTAAGGGCTTTTTAAATACTTTTTAAAAAATATTTTATTTATATATTTGAGAGGCAGAGTTACAGACAGAGAGAGGGATAGAGAGGTCTTCCATTTGCTGGTTACTCCCCAAATGACTGCAATGGCTGCAGCTGGGCCAATCGGAAGCCAGGAGCCAAGAGATTCTTCCAGGTCTCCTGCACAGGTGCAGGGGCCAAAGTTCTTGGGCCATCTTCCACTGCTTTCCCAGGCCATTAGCAGAGAGCTGGATCAGAAGAGGAGCAGCCAGTACACAAATCAGTGCCCATATGGGATGCTTGTGCCACAGCCAGAGGCTTAGCCTACTACGCTACAGACCTGGTCCCTGTTAACAATTTTTAAAAGAAGTTTTCAAGTTGATAAAAGAAACACAACTGAAATCAAGGGTTTAGAAAATAATATTTTGATAAGATTGTGCATGTTTTCCAAGCATAGCAGTTCAGCTCATAGCCTCATGTGTGAAATACTTTTAACATTTTTTTTTTTGTTTATATGAGCAACACTGCCATGGAAAAGCCACTATTTTAAAAAGAAATATTAAAGTTCTTCAGGCAAAACAAAAAAAATAAGAAGTGTTGGAAATACTCCTTGAAATATCTTTTCATATTTTTCTTATTCTAATGTCCTCATTTTCCTTAACTATTGTTTATGTTGTCTTCTTCATTGTCCAGATGTCCAAAATAGCATTCACATTGTGAGTCCTTTAAAAAATATTTGGTGATCTCTAATGAAAAGAAACTTGGTCCAAATGAACCTCTCATATTTTGGCTCTCAGACAGCAAGAAAATACATGTGTACAACAAATTGAAAAATTTTTAATGTGTAGGATTAACGACAAAAAATAAAACATATAGCCACAAAAAGAGAAGTATGTTATTTAGTGACATAATTACCGACTGCACAAATAAAATTCACAAATGAAAAAAATGTAGTATAATTACCTATAATCTGATTGAGATGATATGTACAATATACACTCTAAGGGAACAATGCAGAAAAAGAGAAAGGAGATACATTCCTAAAATGGTCTAAGGTTGAGAATAACATTAAAGCCTAATTTGGCAAGGGACAGAGCTAACATTACAGTTTTAGCTTTGCAGATTCATATCTGAAGGCAAGAGCCTAGATTCCAGCTCTGCTATCCTGTGTCAGGTCAAGAATGTAATCTTTGCATTTCTTCAGTGATGTACATATGGATAGAGTCTAATCAAAGGAAAATGAAGGTCCTTGGCTGCATAAATTTAACTTAGAAGTGAACCACATTCTCTAAGACTCAGTCTACCACTGAGTCTAACAAACAGGGCCGATCTGCTTTCCAGAAAAATTGATCTAGCCAGGTTACTGAAAGCCTGTTCTGCAGTGGAACTGTCACATGTTCTCCACAATGAACAACAGAGATGAATATGCTAATTCGTCTAAGAATTTTTTTGTCATCTCACAGCCCAATATGCTTTGGCACAACCTAATTCCTGGAAGTAGATTTATGCCCTGGACATTGGAGGAATATTATGAGACCCTGATATACCAGTGCTTCACTCTTTCTTTTAGGAGACTGAAGTTCTTCTGAGCCTCTATTTCATCACCATTAGGCTACCTGACACTTCTCATTTAGGACACAAGGATGAGCCCCCTACTTTTAGTGGTACTCATTTCAAAATGTCCCTGAGACTACATTTTGCACATTAGCTTGGATGGCCTGAAACTTTTCATCACTGGGGATCATTTTCCAGAGATTCTAATCCCTTACTCGTTCAGGTATTAATGTGTGCAAGCACTCAAGTGTTCGTAGAAAGCATCTGCAGCTGGATTGCTTTTACAGAGTTTAGATGATTTCATGTAGAATTACTGGTGTTTTAGTACCCCCATCCTTTTAACTAGGCTTTAACAATTCTCCAAATTCCACTGAAGTGTTAAGAAATATACATGGATGCCTTTATGAGCCAGTACCCTTATAGACTCTGAGCATACTAAGTGGAACCAGAAAAAATGATACTTGCATTCAAGAAGCTTGACATGTAGAGGCCCCAGCTGCTTTCTCTGTACTTGCTATTTCTTTGGTTTGTATAAGAACAAAGTATTTAACTTGGGGCTCCTTGTTCAGTTGTACTTCTTTATATTTCAAAATGATAGATGTGCTTGGCTCATTCCTTATTTTAGATGTTCTTTTTTAAGGTCTCATAAATACAAGAATAATGACAAGTAAAATTTCATATTATTGCTGTCAAATTGTCAATATATTTATTTCTCTGGTTGCAGGCAATGTGAATACATATTCCTTAAATTATAATTTTCCTTCAGAATGCCTGTCACATAGAGCTTTTATCAAGATTATATTAAGGTTCTGTTTTTGCAAATCAGCTTAACTTCCCTTTAAAGTTATTGGGATATACACACTAGATATGTGTGTTTTCTTTTGTGAATTTTTATATTTATACCCCTCAGAGTCACTTAAGAATGTTGTAGACCAGCATTCTATGATGTGTTATACAGTATTCTAGACCTGCTGCATAGTCTGTGAAAAGAGACATTCATAGACTAATTACATTGCGAAATGCTAAACATTATATTTGCTTCTTGGGTATTTACAATGAAGAGTAAAACGGTAAAATTTTTAGGTAGTACTGCAAGAAAGAAATCATTTGAACTTTATTTAATACATTATCCCAATGTATTTAACCACAGATCCTTTTACAAATGCAATATAGGTTTTCAGAATAGGTTCATAATTTGAAGCTGTCCTACTGGTCAGCCACCGCACCCAAGCCAATGCCACGTAAAAAAGGAATTCTTGGATCCAAGAAGTGCATAGTGCGCCCTCATATAAATTGTTCCAAATGAATTTACAGCATGGTGAAAGCGATATGCTTTGAATACTTCTAAAAATGCAGTATTATTTGAAATTTATTCAGAAGTGTTTTGTGAAAACATTTATTTGGAAGGCAGAGTTACACAGGGAAAGGTATACACACACACACACACACACAGAAAGGGAGAAAGAGAGAGAGATTTTCTATCAACGGATTCGCTCTCTAAATGGCCACAACAGAGAGGTCTGGGTTAGCCTGAACTCCATTCACATCTTCCGCAGGGGTGTATTAGGGGCCCAAGCACGTGGGCCTTCTACTATATTCCTAGGCTCATTAGCAGGAAGCTGAATTGCAAAAGAAGTAGCCGGGACTTGAACCACAATTCAAATATGGAATATTGGCATTGCAAAGTCCACAATGTGGGCCCCCAGTAAATATTTTTCACTAGATGCTCTGAGTATGACTTAAAAAGAGTTAAGCTTCGGGGCTGGCACTGTAGCATAGTGGATAATGCCAACTACAGTGCTGGACCCCAGTTCAAGTTTTGGCTGCTATACTTCTGATCCAGCTTTCTGTTATGACCTGGGAAAGCAGTAGAAGATAGTCCAAGTCTTTGGGCCCCTGTACCAGTGTGGGAGGCCTGGAAGAAACTCTTAGCTCCTGGCTTTGGATACGCCCAGCTCCAGCTGTTGCTGCCATTTGGGGAGTGAACCAGTAGATGGAAGATTTCTCTTTCTCTCTCTCTGCCTCTGTCTCTTTGCAACTCTACCTTTCAAATAAATTTTAAAAATCTTAAAAAAAAAAGAGCTAAGCTTCTCAGATTATTCAGATCAATTATAAGAAGGATTTGGCGTGTTGGCTAATAGTCTGTGTCTCTTGTGCATTAGTGTATGTTGTCCCATTCTATAAGGTCACTAAATCCTATTGCTCGGACCTATCAGATCCCTAGGTACTCATAAATGCCAACAGTTGGTCTCCAAGGAAACTGAAGGGAAGATGTCACTGATCCTAGGCCAGACCTATACCTCTGCTATAAAACAAGCAAGCAAGACAAAAAAGCAACACCTCTGCCCCAAGTTTTAGAGGTAGAGAGAAACAAAACAATATTTCTGAACCAGAATCCATTTACTATTCCTAATGGAGTGTTAAAGGGACTGCTGGGGGTGGGGGTTGGGGATGGGGCATCCCAACTACCCTCCACAAAGACAGGATTTGACTCTATTGTGTATAATCATGTGAGAAATAATCAAGCTGTTCTGAAAATTGCTTGCAATAAAAGGAAATATTAAAGAGTCCCAATATTAATTTGAAGTTTAAAATATCATCAATATGAACTACAGTTATTTTTGGACAAAGGATGCAATTGAGCTATTCTGTGTATTAATGGATTATTAAGCATTACACATACAATATACAAAAGATGAAGAAATGTTGTAAGTGAATTCCCATCATTATGGATTCTTCATTATTAATGGATTACCTCCATTTCATCTCACATTCACCAGTATCCACTATTTGAGTATGTTCATTTCCTTCTTTCCTATGAAATATACAATGCCTTGTTTGGATTTCTTTCAAAGTGAATAAATATTTTAGCTAAGGTACTTCTATCTGAATATTCCAGACTAAAGCAATCTTTATCCCTCACAGCATTCATCAGGAAATTGTATCTCTATTACCTTTCAAAAAATTGCTGTGGGTTTAGTTTTGAGATGTTATGAATTCCACTAAAAATGGAAAATGTAGTTGCATGAATATATTCATTTTAAAATAAAAATGAAATTCACAGAACAAAGGAAAACCCTAAATATATACCTGAACATTTTTCTCATTTGATTAAATATTCAACAGTAACATTTTGTGGAGGAAGTGTTTTCCAATTAGTATTTTAAATTCAATTCTACTCATATAAAAATGTGGCAAGTGTGAGGAAGCGCTGAATATTACTTTTTTAAATATTGCTGTAACTAAGTATAAGTGTAATTTAAATAGTGCATGAAAATAAATGGCATTTTCAGGTATTATATGACAATGTTCCTATAAAATTCCAGTCTAAGTCATAAATCACAGCTTTTGAATCAAATACCTAAGTGTGCTGAAGCATTTCCAACAAATAGCTCATTTTAACTGAAAGAAGCCATTGGCATGCAGGATTTTATAATCAGAGGTTCTCAGCTGCTCACCTTAAATTAAAAGTTGAGTTAGGTAAGGGCAAAATGAAGAAATCAGCATTACCTTGAGTTTTATTTTAACCAAGTCATCTCGCTTCAGTAAAAATTAGGAATTTGTTGCTAGTCTGTACCACAGGCAATTCCTATGAAAACTGAATCTATTTAATTTGGTTTAATAAATATTTAGATGACTCCATGTGTGACAAACTACTGAATAGTATGAGAGATAAGATCAATCTCTGCAGGGAAGGAGCTAAAAAATCAAAGAAATGGAAATAATTCAAGTATACAGACAACTTTCTATTCCAGCCACACCGGGATAAGTCTTCTAAATTAAGGTATAAGGAGGGGGAGATAACACATACCCTTAAAAAAGGTAGGGTTCCCCAGTCAGAGATGAGCAGATGAAGTATGCCCAAGTTGGAGAGCAGGATGAAATTATCAGCTATTTCTAGAGAAGAGAATATTCCTTTGAAGGAGCACATATTGGCTTGGAAAGTAGAATCACCACAAAAGGAGAATGGACAGGATCTGGGAGCAAGAGGGTTTTGCCTTGTAAATTGAGGAACTTGAACTAAGTGAGGCTAGCAGCCACTGTTGGATGGTTAAAGGTCTTAAATAGAAGACAGGCAGAATATCTTAGTCTGTGCTACTATATCACAAATACCTGAGACTGAGTGATTTATAAATGATCAACATTTATTTTCTCTTAGTTTTTATGGTTACAAAATCTGAGCTCAAAGTGCTGGCATGTTCAATTGTGTGGTGAGGGTTATGCTCCTGCTTCCAAGTTACTACCTTGTTGCTGTATCCTTTGGAGGTGAGGAATTATGTGGTCAGGCATGGCACAGGGCAGAAGGGCAAGAGATTAGAACAGTGCACAAAGCTCTTATATAAAGGCCTTTATCCTATTCACATGATCACCTCTTAAGGGCCCACCTCTTGGCACTATCACATTAGGTATTGAGTTTCAACACATGAATTTTGAGAGGATCCATTACACCCATAGCACCAAATTAATGTTTTGTTACAGAAATTAATGAGTTGTCTATCAGGCTGATTAGGATGGAGGGAAAGAAGATGGCAATAATAAGATTGGTTTAAAGGCCAATTAATTCAGACAAAAGATGAAAAGAGCACAATTATGACAGTGGTTCAGAAATAGAGGCAAGGAAATGGATGCTGGAAAATTCATAATACTAACACATAAAGTTTTTAAGACCTGGCTGGAGATTTTACATGGAGCAAGAAGTGAAAAAAGACAAAGTTGGCCTTAATTTTTTGAATTTGGATGCATAATACCATTAACCAAAATATGGAAGTCAAAAGTAAAAATAAAAAAATGAGTTTCATTCTAAATAGTTTAGGTTTTAAGTGTCACTGATGTATGGTAGAGAAGGCCCTGAGTAATTACACAGGCTGGCCCAATGTGAAAATGTGGAAGTCATCTGCATCAGGTGACAGCTGTAACACTAGTGAATTCAGGAAACACAATCAAACTGGGTTATAAGAAAACCAAAGACAGAAATTTGGGAGTATCTGTGTTTTATGGGGCTTTGAAAGCAGCAGAAAGAGGGCCAGTTAATGAGGATGAAAAAAATAGAATTAACTAGAAAATAAAATGCCTATATATTAATTTAACCAGTATTATTATTGATAGATATAGAACATTTCAGACTATTTTTTGAAAACCATAATTACCCTGATATATTAGAATTCTGGTGGTAAGGCTGAATATTTACTGTCAAATTTACAGAAATCAATCTATATGATAGAATGCAATGTCAGGGGCTGGCACTGTGGCATGATGGGCTGGGCTTCCGCCTGCAGCACCAGTGTCCCATATGGGCACTGGTTTGTGTTCTGGCTGCTCCACTTCCAATCCAGGTCTCTGCTGATTGCTTGGGAAAGCAGTGGAAGTTGGCCCAAGTGTTTGGGCCCCTGCATTCCTTGGGAGACCCAGAAGAATCTCCTGGCTCCTGGCTTCAGTTCAGCTCCGCTCTGGCCACTGGGGCCTTTCGGGGAGTAAACCAGCAGATGGATGATCTTTCTCTCTGTCTCTACTTCTCAAATAAATAAAAATAAAAATCTTAAAACAATGCAATGTCAATCAAATACCAACTAGATTTTTCTAGCAATTTCCTAAAGTTCTTATAGATTTTTTGAAACTAGCGAAAAAATTCCTCTCTAAACTTAAAGTAAGATTGTCTAAAGGAAACAATTTATGTTTAGGTCCAATAAAAATGTAAATTTCTTAAGGAAAAATATGAAAAGAAAAATTAAATGGATTAATAATAAAAATAAAAGTTTTAATGTTAATAATGAACAAAATATAAGTGCTCTTTAAACATAAAGCATTCCTGCAAATAAACAAGGATGAAGAGGTTTCATAGAAATATGAGCAGAATAAATGAACAAGCAAAGTTAAATCTTCACATTAAAATTACAAAGCTGATCATAAGCAGTAAAACATATTTAATTTCACTGGTAGAGCAAAAAACAAAAATAGAGATAATTAGAAGCCTCTTGAAACTTGTCAAATGGAAAAAATCTTAAAAATAAAACAGTTCCAGAATGCTGAAGCTCAAAGCCATTTTGAATTTCAAAAATTTAATGTTTTAACAAGTGGACAGTCACCAAAATCTGTCAGCTCCCAATATGGCCATCTTTCTGTCACTGCGTGGGGCAATCAACACAAGTAACTTCATGCTGTACCTATATAAAGCCAAAAGTTCCTCCAAAAGCCAAAAGCATAATTTGTAATAAATGTATTCATTTGTGGAGTTTATTCTCTTCATATAGCCAAAGCCATTAAAAGTTTGTCTACTGGAAAGCATTCTGAATCTAACTGGGAATTAAAAATAAAATGGATCCAAATTTCACCAACCAGAAAGGTGAAATCCAGAATGGAAATTACTATGAGGGTGCCTGTTCTATGTTCTACTTTCTGGATCTGGAAGGCTCAGCTCCATCTCTTGCCTACCTGAAGGAACATCAACTTACTCTTCAAGACCCACCTCCACGAGCTTTCACTCACTCCTTCATTTCTATCTCCTTGGCTGGCAGAGTGAAATGCCTTCATAGTCTTTTATTTGTGCTTCCTTTATAGTCTGTGATATACAATACATCTTAAGCTGTGATAATTACAATTTGCAAGTTTGTGCACCCTATTAGGTACAGAAAGGAGGAGAAATAGAAATCATCTTGGAGGAAATGTGGGACAGATAGAGAAGGAAGTGTGTGTGTTGCGGGGGAGGAGTGAATGACACAAAGAGGGAGAAAGAAATGAAGAGGAAACTACATGTTATGACCAATTTACCACATACCTTTTGCAACTTTCTTCAAGTGTGTAATAAAACTGCATAATTTGGGCCAAATATTTCACTTTGAGACTGGATTTTATCAGCATAAGGGTTTTTTTTTTTTTTTTTTTTTTGACAGGCAGAGTGGACAGTGAGAGAGAGAGACAGAGAGAGAAAGGTCTTCCTTTGCCGTTGGTTCACCCTCCAATGGCCGCCGCTGCAGCCGGCGCACCGCGCTGATCCTGGCAGGAGCCAGGAGCCAGGTGCTTTTCCTGGTCTCCCATGGGGTGCAGGGCCCAAGCACCTGGGCCATCCTCCACTGCACTCCCTGGCCATAGCAGAGAGCTGGCCTGGAAGAGGGGCAACCGGGACAGAATCCGGCGCCCCAACCGGGACTAGAACCCGGTGTGCCGGCGCCGCAAGGTGGAGGATTAGCCTATTGAGCCACGGCGCCGGCTAGCATAAGGGTCTTTATGAATCAAATTGTATTGAAAATTGCCAAGTATCTCCTACACTTCATATAGCATAAAGCTATGAAATGATGAAGTTCAGGTCATGCAATATCTTGTTTGTGTAAATAAGGACACTCTTCAGAAAACTGGCAAATCAAAATGTGGAATGAAAATGTCTCGGATTTTCTAAGTTGGGATTCATTATAGCTGTTCTCTTAAAATAATTCAACAAGGATAGTGAAATAGACACTTGGAGGAGTTGAAAGAGGTTACCCCCGATGAGTTGAACAATAGGAAAAAGGAACTGATAGTGACAAAAAGGTGTAATAATTCAATACACAATGACTGCTTCTGCCAAGTTCAGTAATTTTACTAAATGAGGCTAAATGCTGGGGTGTAACTGTGAATTTTGCATTGTCCCTTTCCTCAAGAAAAGCCTACTGTAATGGAGAGGCAGCTAAGTAACCAGACATTACATGTTATAATGTAAGAAACGACAGGCGCTATGGGACATGAAAACACATTGGAGAACAGTGAGCCTGTTTTTGGGACATCAGAAAAAGCCTTCTAGAAGAGGCAATATTTAATCATGTTACCTGAAGAAGTAATCTACAGAAAGAGTGATGGAGAAGATTACACCAAAGGCCCTCCCATTGCTGAAAGTATGCAAAATTACCCAGGAACAGTATGGTTGGCTCATTGATAGTTTTCATCATAAGGAGGCAAAATAAAATGCAATTGATAAGTTAGTTCTAAATCAATTTCTCATAAAACTCTAGATGGAGTTTTTAGGATTTGTATAGTTTTAAAGTTCATCGGTTTGTCTATAGGCAGGCTGATGATCTAACCTCAATAGTATTTTGCGGAAAATTTATAATGTATTGGGTTATTGTGAATATGAAATGAAGTAATATTATAAAGAACTTAACACAGTGCTTGGGACACAATACATCAACAGTCATAATTACTATATGGTATATATTCCAATTTTTAGATGAGGGATTTGAAGCTCTGGTAATATATAGAAATCCCACAGAGTTACTAGAACAAAAACTAAAATCCAGATATTTCTGGAGGTTCTCAAGTTATTTTTATGCATACATGTGTGTTGATTCTTCTTTATTAATACTATAAATGGGCAATGACCCCATGCTGTTTGGGAGAGATAGGACATGTGCTCTGTTATCTTATTCCAGAGTTTTTTATTCCATTTGGCTCAGCTAAGATTTATGTCACATTTAAAAGTGAAAATGATGCACTTCATAAAAAGGAAATGCAAAAGCTATATTGTAGTTCTACTCCATCGTTCTATTTGGTTGGTTTGCGTTCTTTAAGAATTAAAACAATGTTCTCTTTTTCCCTGTTAAACATTAAATATTTAAACTATATAACTAAGTAACATTTGAAACTCAGCAATTAAAAAAAAATAAAATGGTTCCTGGAGGACTGTTCAGAACCACTCTCGTTTACAGTGGCATATTATGTAATGGAGTTACAAACAGATCTTCCACCAGAGGGCATCTGATGGTTCACAATCCTTTTGGAGACCCCAGTGTGAACAATATGAAGGCTCAGTTTACCAGCTCTCTAGCGTCCAGAGCAGAGTTCAGGAAAGTTGGCAGCAAAGGAGTCATAACACCTAGAGAATACTTGAAATGCAGTCTTTCACTTTCTACAATCTTGCAAAAGCTTGTAACATACTGGTGGACAATAGGCTATTTATTAATTATACAAAGTATTGGTGGCTTTATTATTGCTCATAAATAAATGGCAATACATAGAACTTACTTATGAAGTCTCATCTTAATGATTCCATCTAATTACAGCTGACTGAGAAGCATATCAGTTTGACAAAAGGATGACTCTTTATTTTTGGAGTCATTCACTAACCTAAGAGTGCTATATTCTTCAAATTAACTTGTTTAAGCCATGTCTGCACAATATCCTGAGAGGTAGACACCAAATCACTGTAGGAGTACTTGAGTTGCATTTTACGACTTTGTCAGGCAGCCCTGCCTCCATCTTTAGAAAGCTCCAAGATAGATGAAACTTTTACTCAGTCAACTTACACACTTTAGCGCTGTGGAATTATACAGACTAAATACAATCCGTGTTGCACACAATAAGACGAAATTACCTCACACATATCCTTTCTTCCTTTGGTTTATGAATATGTACTTTCTCAGGAGAAAATATTGGGATTCAAAATTTTATACACAGAAAGGTATTTTTTCTATTAATAAATGATGAGATGATATTTAAAACAAAGCACATGTTTTGAAACATAACATCATATGCCATTCTTAAAAAATTCTTTGAATGCATATTTAAGTAGCCTGAGAACTTTATCTGAGAATAGAAATGTTATAAAATGATTTGTGAGAAATATAAAAAATACTTACTTTATAAAGTTGAATCTAAACATAGCTGATGATGTATTTACAAAACTAAATATATGCTTAAAATTATTCTTAGAATAATATTTGTGATGCTGAATTTTAAGTTGCAACTTGAATGGATTAAGGAATAACTTAAAACCTGGTAAAGCATTGTTAGGGATATGTCGCTGGAGGTTTTGAGAAGCATTTAGCATGTGAGTCTGAACGCATCAGGTGGGGATCTATCCTCAATTTGGGCATAGGTTAGGAGCCCAGAGAGAAGAAATACAAAAGGCAAATTGTTTTCCTCTGAGTGAGCTGAGACAAACTCATTTTTTGCTGTCTTGGACATCAGAATTTCTGGCTTCCTGGTCTTTGGACTCCAGGGCTTAAACGTGTATTTCCCACCCCCACTCCTGGCCCAAGTTCTTGAGTTTTGGCCTCTGAGAGGTACATCATTGGCTCAGTGGTTTGGGGGATTTTGGACTTGGACTGAACCATGGCTTCCCAGGGTCTCTAGCCTGTGGATGGCTTGCCTATGGGACTTCATAGTTTCCATACTCTCATAAGCCTATTCCCTTAATAAATCTTCTATCATCAATCTATCCATAATATGCGTATCCTATTGGTTCTATCTCTATGGGGAACCCTGAATACTATAAGGTTTAAAATTAATAGTTTATCAAGATATTCAAGTATAACATACAAAAAAAGTTAGGAAAAGTAAAAGCACACAAAATTCTTCCGTTTACCATACATTTAAAAGATATTAAAAATTTTGTTCTTTCATGTTAAAGGCAATTTTTAAAATAAACTTAGAAAAGCCCAAACTGGTATGTGTCTTCCAAACTATTTAACATAATAAAATAAACTTGGATTAGGACAATAAAAATGTACATTTCTCAATTTAAAAAATTTCATGCTAACTTCAGAAAGGAAAAGGAAGGAAAATTCTAATATAATCTGTTTACAAGAAAAACACCTAAAATAATGTGAAAGTAGGGACAAGTATCAGAGGTGGAAAGAAGAATGGAAGAAGGAAAAGAAGAGGAGGGAGAGGAGGAGCATACAAACAAAAACATAACACCAGAGATGGAAGTATTAATTCTAATAATAGAAAATAAGGCACAGAGTAAACACATAAAAATGTATATATGAATTAAAGGTATAATACATAATGACATAAGTCAAAAAACCTTGGCAACCAAATAATTTAATATCAAGATGTATTTAACAAAAGTGTTAAAAATGACAATCAGACAGAAATTATTTTAGCAGAAAGAATTAACACATTCTTTCTGTTTTTTCTCTAGACCAAGCAGAAAAAGAGAAATTAGGTAACAGAAATTTGAATAAGATTAATGAAATAAGTATTGAATCACATGCCACTCTAATAGACAAATCATCTTTTGTTCATTTGTATGGCCCATTAACAAAACCTGATAACAGAGTCTATAGCAAAACAAAAATAATTGCATTCCAAAAAAAAATTACACTTTGTGCAAACAAGTTGATCTGATCCTATAGGTGGAAAAATTAAAAACATAAGTTCTAACAAATAAAACTTCCTTCCTAATTGCCTCACTTTTAAAGAAAAAACCAAAATTATAATTGTACAATTGTAGGTTATATAAGATGTAAAATAAAACACTATAGAAAGCCTTATCTGGCATAATCACATAATCTTCCCAGATAATAAAAAGAATAAGGGAAATTATGTTTTATGTTAGAAAATCTAGAAAAATTTTATTCAGCAAATTCAATGAAGAAAATGTATGTGCATATATGTACGTGTATGTATATATGCAGTTAATTAAAGTGTGAAGAACAATAGTTTTGATAAATGAAACCCAAAACAGTCTATTTAAAAAAATAAAATACAGATAAACTGCACTAAGAAAGTTATTCAAAAAGTAAAAGTGTAGACAGATTCACAAAGTTCAATTGGGAAAGAGAATAGATGTCATGTTCATCATACATTAAATGATTATATTAGATTTGTTTTTGAGGCCTCATATTTTTCTTGGCACAATACTTCATTTCAGTGACTAGTGCTTCATAATGTGATGGATAATTGGTAGGTAGGGCAAATCTTACCTCAATTATTTCAAAATCTACAGAATAATACCACCCAATTTTTAATCAATGAATTTTAATTTTATATTATTAAAACAATATTATTTAATAGGATTCCTATTGAATTGTAATACATATACAAATCACTCTATAAGTGATTCATATTTATGAAATTACATCTTTCTATAAAAAATGGATGTGCATGCACATTTATTTAGTCTTATATGTCCATCAATATCATTTTTTCCTCTATAACATCACATTTATTTCTTAATATGTCTATGTTTTATACATTTGAAATCAATATTTTCTCCAATGTATTCCTATTGTTTTCTAATGATGTGTATGGTTAGAATAACAAATCAACAAAATGGCAAAGCAATTTATCTATTAAAGAGATTGTATTTCTTTCTGACAAGTAATCTTAACTTCAGCTATGGCTATTATTTATTCAGCCCACATTAGTTGAGTTCCTGTAATATAAAGTAGTGAAAATACAGAACACAGACATTTCAATATGCAGTTAGAAAAACCACCCAGGATGAAGAGTGAAAATTTGAAGATAGAAGCCGGCGCCGCGGCTCACTAGGCTAATCCTCCGCCTTGCGGTGCCGGCACACCGGGTTCTAGTCCCCGTCGGGGCGCCGGATTCTGTCCCGGTTGCCCCTCTTCCAGGCCAGCTCTCTGCTGTGGCCAGGGAGTGCAGTGGAGGATGGCCCAAGTGCTTGGGCCCCTGCACCCCATGGGAGACCAGGAGAAGCACCTGGCTCCTGCCATCGGATCAGCGTTGTGCGCCGGCCGCAGCGCGCCAGCCGCGGTGGCCATTGGAGGGTGAACCAATGGCAAAGGAAGACCTTTCTCTCTGTCTCTCTCTCTCACTGTCCACTCTGCCTGTCAAATAATAATAATAATAATAATAAAATAAAATAAAATAGAAGATAGGCATAAGAGATCAGGGGGTTAGCCTTGGTCTCAGAGAGACAGAGAGAGAGCAAGATAGCAAGAGCGAAAGATGCCTTCTGTTTGATCAATTCTATGATGAAAGGAAAATGGAAGGATACCCTCTTTATAACCAAAGAAAACCAGTAAAGATATGTAGAGGTATCATTGAATTAGAGGATCTAGGACAAGCTGCAGAAGTTCGGATGTGCACCTAAAGTGTTGAAAATGTACAGGACATTTTCCTATTTAGAAGTCATTTACTTACAAGGCATTTCCAAGTAAATTTGAACTTTAAGAAGCAGTGTTGGAAAAATTGGTCTTTTTTTGATATTTAAAATTATAAATACTGAAGGATTCTTAAATGTTACAGAAACTTTAGATTTTTTTTATTAAAAGAAAGTGTAAGAAGTCTGGAATTTAGTAGTTGCATGAACTTCTAACGTTGAAGAGAAAACAAATCTGGAGTTTCTAGCAATCTCATACATTTATGAACCAGTTTGAGATATACTGAGTTCCAGTCTCTTCTCTAATGGGTTCCAAAGGACATACTCTCACATAATTATAGTAAAACTCTAGATTTATATAATGGCTTTTGAGAGGCTCCTTGAAAAGTTTTATTATCTCTCACATAATCCCTGTTAGATAAGTATGGTAAAGGGCCCATTATCTCCATCTGACAGACAAGATGGTCAAGATGCTCAGTTTCAAAGACGAGTAGAAGGCACTAAGCATGTTCATGATGGAAAGACCAAAAAGATTCTGAATGCTAGACATCTTACCAAGCTAGCCCTATCCCTTACACTTATATGTTTTACTAATATTTTTGAAGTTAATATTTAATGCATTTAAAAATAGTAAAGAAAAAATAGTTCAATGCACACATTATACTTACCATCTCAAATTCAAAAAAATCTCATGCTAATAAATGACTCTATAAAATTATTTCCCTTGTATATGGCAACTCTCCCATGATGTTCCCTTTTTTAAAATCTAAAAGATAACTTTATATTTTTTCCCAGATATTTGTTAAGGTATAATTTAAAAAGAAAAATTATCTAGATTTATAGTATACACTATGGTGTTTTGATATATGTATGCACTATGAAACGATTCAATAAAGCCAATTAACATATCCATTACTTCACATATACTTTCTGTACTGAGAACACTGAATTCCTATTTTCTTAGTATTTTTTAAACTATACACCAATATTATTAATTATAGTCATTGTGCTATGCGATAGTTCTCCAGAGCTTAATTCATCCTATTTAATTGAATCTTTGGACCCTTTGACCAAGATTTTCCCATTCCCTCCTGATCCAGGCCCTGGCAACAATTTTAAAATCTCCTCTGCTTCTATAAGTTCAACATTTTAGACTCCATATATAAGTAAATACAAGCATCTAACAAGAAGGCTGTGCCAACTCGATTGCTATGAATATTAATAACTAGTTACCCATTTTTATGTAAAGAATATAGGTTATCCAACTTTAAAATTATCTCTTTAATATTCTATGATTCCATAATCAAAAGAAAAAATTAAGGGCTTATACTTCTTGTAGGAGACACTGTATGACATGTACATGTGTGTGTGTGTTGTGTGTGTGTGTGTTATATCTCTATTTAAAATCATTTTTCTCTCTCCAATCCCTTCTATGATATATAGTTAATTGAAAAAGATATAGTGACTTTTGGAAGCTAAATATATCATATACTTCCTATTTGAAAAATTTAAAACTTCACAAAACACATCGCAGTTCTAAGTCAAATTGTCATATGCTTATGTGTAGCTGGCCCGCTGACATTGCCATTAGAGACATGTTTGGGAGCAGAGCTATGGCACTCCCAAATACTTAATACTGTGAGTAGCCACCTATACATATGAGAAACCTGACTCAATTAAGAAGAAAATTCACAGGATATTTATCATTATAGAATAGTAGAGTATGTGCATGCATCTGTTTTGCATAGTCACTTCCATTTATTACGTATTAAAATTTCCTATATTGATTCAATAATTAGTATCTTAAGGTAGGTTTCTCATTTAACCATGCTAATAATGAAAAACAGTAATATCTATAAATAAACTAGAACTACAGATCAGTCCTCATTCAGTTTTTGAAATCCCAAGCTAGGAAAGAGGTGATTTTAACTTAAGTCTTCTATGAAGGGAACACTGAGCTTTCTAGTCTATAGCATACTCTATAGTAGACTATATTGTCATTTAGAATAGCACCATTAATTTCCTCCCATACATGTGCACACACAGAAATGTGGCAAGTCCTATAGTTATTTACAAGACTTTTGGTTGAAGTGTTTTTTTTTTTTAATTTATTTATTTGAAAGGTAAAGTTACAGAGAGGCAGAGGCACAGATAAGCAGAGAGAAAGAGAGAAAAAGAGAGAGAGAGAGAGAGAGACAGAGACAGAGATACACAGAGAGAGAGATCTCCCATCCACTGGTTCACTTCCCAAATGGCTTCAACGGCCCGAGCTGGGCCAATCTGAAGCCTGGAGTTAGGAGTTTCTTCCAGGTCTCCCACATAGGTGCAGAAGCACTTGGGCCATCTTCTACTGTTTTCCTAGGCTGTTAACAAGGAGCTGGATCAGAAGTGGAGCAGCTGGGATTCAAAGCAATTCCGATATGGGAGGCAGACACCGCAGGCAGAGGCTTAGCCTACTACACCACAATGCTGGCCCCATAGGATAACTTTTTAAGGATAATAAGAAGCCAAGTATTATTTTATTTCAGCAATTTTTTCAATATACAACATTTTTAAAATATATTCCTAAATTAAAATTAGTTCTTGTGGCTACCTTAATAATGAGAAAAATCTTAAGAACTTTATTTCAATTTTTCTTGACTAATTAAGCCAAAAATGTCCATTTCTTCTAATGAAAACATACTTTTGCTCTGAAATGTTAGTTTGGTATATTTACCCTGCTTAGACCAGTAATTAGTTTGGATAAGCATGCTAATCTTCATGATCAAGTTTCTAGAATAACAGTGGCTAGAAATGTGTTCAATGTGCTCATGGCAAGTGGATTACAACAAGCAATATTTTAAACAAAGTATAAAAGTAGAAGAAAGGAAAATAATAAGAACAGTCTTTACTTTTTTTTCCTTTTATAATCATGCACTTACAAAGAAATTTCCTTAAATTAATGGGCCATAAGAATTTTTTCTATTCTGAAGTAGGCTGATTGAATAATCAAATTCCATAGCCTAATAGAAATAATAAACCTTCTAAAGCCCAACCTTGCAAAAAAAAATACCCACTTGAGTTTTATTGGAGAAAATGTTATATCAATGCTTAATGAGATGGCAAGCATGCATGAATAATTATTTTTACTTACTGTTCTCATTAAAGCAAAAAAAAATCATTCTCTTAGTCAGAAGTAAAAAATTTTTCTCCTATCATTGCCATTAACTTGACTTACTTTATATTATAAAACAGAAACCCATTTAACTTCTTCCTTGAAATGATAGAAGAAACAGGCAACTTTAATAAAATAAAAGGGGGCAACCTTTCCTTTGATCAAATAATCAACTTAAGTTTCCAACCAAAGTATTACAAATATTCTAATGGAAGGAATAGCATTTGGGTGCCATAACTATTACTTTTCACTTTTATCCATGAAAAACTTCACCATAAAGACAAGAAAATGTTTATTCACCAACACCAAAGGACTGAACATTGCCTGAAAGTGAATAAAATTCTCTTCTCTGGGCTATGTTCTTTACAACTTGGTGATTATTAAAGCAATAGGTTTGGGATCTCTGGACATTAGTAACATCCTTTTGAGTTTGCATAACAATAAATGACCTCCATGCCACTATTTTCAAAATATACAGAAAGACTTCTGCTACCAAGAAAAGTACAGGGGGGTGTATTTTTCCCTATTTCTCCGTCATATAATTTAAAACCCTCCACAGTATATAACAGACTTTAAGAGTGGAAAAAGTAAAAGGGTGAGCGGATTGGTTGGTAAACTAGTTTAATAAAATGGGGAGTTCCTTGGATTTTCTTTTGGTCTCATTCATAACAGACAGACATGAAGTTGAAAAAGCTCAATCATGGGGCCGGCGCTGTGGCACAGTGGGTTAATGTCCTGGCCTGAAGTGCATGCATCCCATATGGGTGCCAGTTCTAGTCCAGGCTGCTCCTATTCCAATCCAGCTCTCTGCTATGGCCTGGGAAAGCAGTAGAAGATGGCCCAATTCCTTGGGTCCCTGCACCTGTGTGGGGGACCCGGAAGAAGCTCCTGGCTCCTGGCTTCAGATGGGCATAGCTCAGGCTGTTGCGGCCATCTGGGGAGTGAACCACTGGACGGAAGACCTCTTTCTCTGTCTCTCCTCTCTGTTTAACCTTGACTTTCAAATAAGTAAATGAATCTTAAAAAAGAAAAAGCTCAATCACAGCTATACAGATAGATGTAGACAAATGACAGTCTCAGCAAAAGTCTGCTCTGTAGCACGGGATCAGGAAAGGGACAGGGACAGTTTTGCATGACAAAAACGTTCCTGCTAACCACCCCATCCCAGTCAAATGCTACAGAAAAATCTTTGGCTTCACCCCCACTCAAGCAGGGTGATTGGGCAGGAGAGCCTTCAGTCCTTGGAAGGCTTTCACAGGTACAAGACCCTCAGCAAAGTTGTGTTAGAAAAAGACCATAGAGTTTTCAATCTTTGAGAGTCAGTCATGGAATATAAGTGGAGGCCATGTGGGGAGCCTGCACTAACAGCCCCTCCCTCAGAAGTAATAAGATGCTGCTTCCATTCTCCATTCAAGGGGTCAGAGGACTAGTGGGAGAACCAAAAAATCACTGGGGAACTTGAAAATCCCTGTTACTTTAGCAGGAATAAGGAACTCCCCCAGCATTTGCAATAGAAGCCAATGGAAACCTAGACTTTATCTCTGCTTTGCAGTAATAAGGTGCCCTCTCCTTTTCCAAAAGGGTAAATTCAAATTCAAACAGGAAAAAAAAAATCAAATTTTCCCTAACTTAAAAATGAGGAAGATTTTTCTACCCACTGCTTTTCTTTTAAGACATTTACTTTAGAAAAACTGTGACTGTGAATCCTTTCTCTGCCCTTGAAGATGTAGGTAAGCCTTTTTGAAGTCTAAATATGCATCTTGCCAGAACCCATGGAACTTGTTTCTCAACAACCTGAGATCCATTCTTTTGAAATATAATAGTCAAAGAAGATAACAATCATATACCAGTTCAGTGGAAAGGCATATGCCCAACTTCCTGTAGGTACTTTCCAATTACTACTTTTTGTAGATATGATAAAGGTGTTTTTTTTTTTTAGTTTGTTCTTTTGTTTGTTTTTGTTTTGTTTTTAAAGTTTTATTTTATTTACTTCAAAGGCACAGTTACAGAGAAAGAGAGGGAGAGAAAGAGAGATCTTCCACCTGCTGGTTCACTCTCTAAATGGCCACAAGGCTGGGGCTGGGCCAGGTCAAAACCAGGAGCCAGGAGCTTCCTTCAGATATTCCATGTGGGTGCAGGGGTCAAAGCACTTGGACCATCTTCTGCTGCTTTCCCAGGAGCATTAGCAGGTAGCTGAATTGGAAGTGGAGCAGCTGGGACTTGAACTGATGTCCATATGGGATACCAGCCTCACAGGCAGCAGATTTAACTGCTATGCCACAATGCCAGCACTGAGAAGGCTTTTTTTAATATTTAAATTTGTCTTTTCATAAAAGCAATTAGTAAATATAGATGATCACCCAATTTAGGACAAACTGTGTAAAAAAATGTGAAGTCAGGGCCAGCGCAGTGGCTTAAAGCCCTGGCCTGGAGCGCCGGCATCCCATATGGGCACCTGTGCTAGTCCCGGCTGCTCCTCTTGCGATCCAGCTCTCTGCTATGGTCTGGGAAAGCAGTAGAAGATGGCCCAAGTCCTAGGGCCCCTGCACCCACGTGGGAGACTTGGAGGAAGCTCCTGGCTCCTGGCTCATGGCTTTGGATCGGCGCAGCTCTGGCCATTGCAGCCACCTAGGGAGTGAGCCAGAGGATGGAAGACATCTCTCTCTGTCTCTACCTCTATCTGTAACAATTTCAAATAAATAAAATAAATCTTATGGAAATAAAAATGTGGAGTCTTCTCACTGAGAGATTTGTTATCATTTATCTTGAAAACACAGATGTAACACATCATACTGCCTGGCAATGGAGAGCTGGAATTTGTTTCTATACTTGCGATCTCTTTAGCAGATTGCCTGTGACATGTATCACATTCTTGCCTAAAACTTATTAAGTAACAAAACTGTTTTCATTCAGTTTTATCTTTGTGGAGAGGTTCCCTGAGTTATCAGGAATTTTTTTTAGCATTAAAATTTTATTTATGTGAAAGGCAGAATGAGACAGGGAGAAGAAGAGATCGTCTGTCTTCTGGTTCATTCCACAATTGCTCACAACACCTAGAGCTGGACCAGGAGCCAGGATTCAGTCTGTGTCTACCTTGTGTGGGGCAGGGATGCAAGTACTTGAGTCATCATTGGTGACTCCCAGGGTAAACACTATCAGGACGCTGGAAGCAGAAGCAGAGCAGAGCCCAAGTACTCGGATATGGTTTGATGGCATTGTAAGTGGCATCTTACATATTGCACAAAAAGCCCACTCAGGAAATTTTATTTTTAATTATATTTCCCCAAGATTTCAAAGGAGAGCAAAAATTGGCTATATTAATATTAGGAAAAATAGAATTCAGAATAAAAGAAAACTTAGATATATGGAGATTCATATAATAAAAAGGATCAATTTTCAAGAAAATAGCAATATTAAATGTCTGTACTCATACAACAAATGCAGCTGCAGAATACAGAGAAATTATGAGCAAGATCGTGTATCTGGAGTTGTCAGCATTGGGAAAGTATAGTAGAGTATATTGGACCAAGAATTAGGAGCTCTTGATTCTTACATATTCTTCCACTAAACAGTTATGTGATTATGATCAGTTTACTTTATCTCCACCTTAGTTTTTCTATTTTCTATAAAATTTGGGTTAGACAGATAATCCACAAGTTTCCTTGCACATTAAAAATCAAGATTTCTTTGACATGATATAATTTAATAGGTCCTAGAAATTAGTAACATTCAAAGGAAGCACTTTTTAAATTTTTTAAAAAATTTATTTGACAGAAAGAGTTAGATAGTGAGAGAGAGAGGGAGAAAGGTCTTTCTTCCATTGGTTCACCCCCTAAATGGCCTCTATGGCCGGCGCTGTGCCCATCTGAAGCTAGGAGCCAGGTACTTCCTTCTGGTCTCCTATGTGGGTGCAGGGGTTCAAACACTTGGGCCATCCTCCACTGCCTTCCCAGGCCACAGCAGGGAGCTGGATTGGAAGAGGAGCAACCGGGACTAGAACCTGGTGCCTATATGGGATGCCGGTGCCGCAAGGCAGAGGATTAATCAAGTGAGCCACAGTGTTGGCTCCCCAGAGCAAGCACATTTATAATGATACTTGATAAAACAGACTTCATATTCTAAAATAAAATTGTAATGGCCATACAGAGATTGTTATATAAATGTATATAAATGGAACTGATGTTAAAAACCATAGGTAGGAGCTGGTGCTATGACTTGGTGGGCTAAGCCTCTGCCTGCAGTGCCAGAATCCCAAGAGAGCCAGTTCATATCCCAGTTGCTCCTCTTCTGATCCAGCTCTTTGCTATGGCCTGGAAAACAGCAGAAGATGGCCCAAATGCTTGAACCCCTGCACCCACATCGAAGACCCAGAAGAAGCTCCTGGCTCCTGGCTCTGCTCCATCCATCTAGGGAGTGAACCAGTGGATTGAATACCTTTCTTTCTGTCTCTCTCTCCCTCTGTAACTCTACCTCTCAAATAAATAAATAAAATCTTAAAAAAAAAAACCCATAGGTAGCAAATTTTGAAACAATTACTTAGTGATCCTCTCTCTTGAGATAGTATACTACTTTTAAAATATCCTTTAGGCTGGCGCCGCGGCTCACTAGGCTAATCCTCTGCCATGCAGCGCCAGCACACCGGGTTCTAGTCCCGGTCGGGGCGCCGGATTCTGTCCCGGTTGCCCCTCTTCCAGGCCAGCTCTCTGCTGTGGCCAGGGAGTGCAGTGGAGGATGGCCCAGGTGCTTGGGCCCTGCACCCCATGGGAGACCAGGAAAAGCACCTGGCTCCTGGCTCCTGCCATCGGATCAGCGCGGTGTGCCAGCCGCAGCACGCCGGCCGCGGCAGCCATTGGAGGGTGAACCAACGGCAAAGGAAGACCTTTCTCTCTGTCTCTCTCTCTCACTGTCCACTCTGCCTGTCAAAAAATAAAAAAAAATAAAATAAAATAAAATAAAAAATAAAAATATCCTTTAGAATATATTAAATTATACCTCCAAGAATAATCCCATGTCCACAAGTCAACATGTAAATTATTAAAACAGGTACCACAGTTGAGAGCATTCAGCAGACTGCATTTCTACTCTGTTAACATTTCCCTGACCTTACATCATGAATCATATCTTAACACAATATTCAAGTAGTCAAAGCAGAGCAATCATGTGCAATATGTAGCATATTTACTGTATATAGTACTATATAATAATATCATAAAATATTACTGTTATACATAGAACCTAAAAAATGATTTCCTTCAATTGCTACTTTATAGCATTGATGAAATTAGGACAGAATTTTTGAGTTAGGCAGTTACTGTAACAGCACACTGTGAGGGAATTCAGGTATCCTGATATTAATTACACCTATATGGAGGCTATTGTTGATTAACCACTAATTTAAAGAGTGAATTTAATGGACAGCCTCATTTCCCCATATTCAAAATAAAGAAACACACGAAGGTAGCAGGTAGAATTTATCATAAATGTTTTCTAAACCACCTGGCTGCTGAAAGGTAAACAAATAAGCATTTTCAGAAAAATTATACAACCTAAACTTAATATTTTAACTTGTTAAACAAAAATAGAGTTATTATTTTCTTCAATAAACTGGTGTGAAAAATAAGGCAGATAAAAATTAATGGAAGTTTTCAAGGCCTTACAGTTTATACATTGATTTTCATGGAGGCATTAGAACAGATGCACATTTCTTTTACAAGATTACAGCTTCATTAAATCTTAAACATACACTGTAGGACAATGACAGGTACCCAATGGGAAAGTCCATCAGCTAACATTTATGGACCACTTAACTCCACAGGGCTGTGTACTAAACACAATGAGATGTCACAAAAGAAATGGAAGGCGTGACTCTTAACCTTGAAGAAATTAAAAACAAAGGCTGCCCACAGCAACGATTTTAGCATTTATGATAAACTGTCATTTTAAGTTAGAGAGGGATCATTCTTACTTCCTTCCCTCAATCAAGAGTTAAATATGTTCCTAGGTATTCTCAGCAGTAAGCTAAATGATTCCTCTTACTTGTATTATATTTTTGTAAACATGTTTCAGTAGTTTCCTACTGGAAATTAAATACATGTTAAACGAAGAAATTCTTTTCTCAAATTCAAATAACAAGGATTATTAAGACAGTAGGGCTCCAAGGTCTGGAAGCATTCTCTTCTGGGGCCAAATGCCATATCTACTGCTACAATCATGTGACTTGGGATCTAACAGCCCCTGATGGTCTCAGTTTCAGTTCATTGTTTAATGGGGATCATACCCTAAACTTATAATTGTGTGAATTAAATTTAATAATATAAGCACTTCCTAGTCCATACGATTTCTAAGTAAATTTTGGCAATTGTAAACATTAATATTAATAATGCTATTATTCTTTCTAAAATTTGTCAGACTAAATGAAAGGGCATTATACTTAGGTGCTGTTTCCACTGTATTGTTGGAATATGGCAACACAATGGTATGAAAATAGTAATTAAAATGTGCACAAAGGTTGTCCTTAGCAACACTCTTCCAACTGTTTTTTAATATACTATAATTTTTCAGGAAAAGAGACCACTTTTAAGGAACTTGGCTTATCTTACTTTGATGAGAGATAGGCACATAGGTATTTATTTCACATGAAGAAAAATCTTATAGGTCATAGCAATTGCTAGCATTTAGAGGCACTTTAAATCCCATAGAAGATTCACTTCTATCATATCCATCTTTTAACTTATGTATAAAGGTGCCAGGAAATCTGTCCTTTTACTGAAAGACAATTTTACTTTTAACTAGAAGATAAAGTTTCTCAAAGGGTGTCACTCGACCAATGTATGAGCATCCAACAGGAATATCAAATCTATACATAAATCCATGTAAAAACTGAAGTCATAGAGTTCTTCATTGACTAGAGTTTCCCTGTTGCTTTTTACTTAGACAAATACTTCTCATCAACTATAATTTAAAGTGGGAAAATGTACATCCCACAAAATTCAATTAACTCTTTTTTTTCAGTCTTTCATTGTTTCTAACACTTAAAATTAATCAGTCATCCCATCCATAAATATCCATGGTCAGGAGTGGGTTATGAATGGTGGTTCCAGGGCTCTCTGCAGATACAAAACTCTATGAATGTCCACGTCTTTAACATAAAATGGCATCCTATTTGAATTTGCCTTATACACATCTTTCCATATACTTTGAATCACCTGATTAGTTATAGTCCCTAGCACAATATAATGCTCAGTAAACAGTTGTTACACTGTATTGTTTAGAGAATCATGTCAAGGGAAAAATGGCTGTGCATCTTCTATATGGATGCAATTACTTTCCCAAATACAAGTAATTTTTTAATTTTTTTGACAGGCAGAGTTAGACAGTGAGAGAGAGAGAGACAGAGAGAGAGCTGTAGACAGTGAGAGAGAGACAGAGAGAAAGGTCTTCCTTCCGTTAGCTCACTCCCTTAATGGCCGCTACAGCCAGTGCTGTGCCGATCCGAAGCCAGGAGCCGGGTGCTTCCTCCTGGTCTCCCATGCGGGTGAAGGGACCCAAGCACTTGGGTCATCCTCCGCTGCCCTCCCGGGCCACAGCAGAGAGCTGGACTGGAAGAAGAGCAACCGGGACTAGAACCTGGAGTGCCGGCGCTGCAGGCGGAGGATTAACCAAGTGAGCCATGGCGCCAGCCCCAAATACAAGTAATTTTAATCTGTGGCTGTTTGAAACTATGCATGTGAAACCATAGGAATGGAGGACCAACTGTATCTAGTATTCCTAGGCAAAGAGTGACATGTGTTCAGGTTTTACAGAAGCACCCCAATGGGTATGCCTTTCAACCTCTAACTTCTTCTCTAATGGTTTCTACCTTACTCTCCTGAACAGTAAAATTGTACAATGGCAAAGAAACACTGAACCAGACTCCAGATTAGAAACCTTGCTCTACTATTTATTAGTTGATTATCTTGGTACATATTATTAAACCGTTCTAAGTCTCTGATGTGGAGAGGCATGTGTTACCCAATTCCAACAACTAAACAGAACATCTTGATGGCATTGATTTCATAAACTGTGTTCACCTCTCATTTCATTTTTCTATTAGTAGTTTATGCTCATTTTCTTTCAAACATAAAATACATTCTACCCTACTAATGACCACATGTAGTAGCTATTTCAGTGTTAGCCTTTTCCTTCACAGTTATAACTATGCACAATGGCAACTATTTATTTAATTTTTAAGAACATCTATTTTTACTTAACAAATATGAACCTAGCTCCTCCTGTATGCTCAATAAGATTCTAGGTCCTAGAGTCTTAGAATAAACAATACAGGCAAGTTTTCTTCTAACTTATATTAATTTTCAAATGCAGCAGAAAGCAGTTAGATTAAATAATAGGTTAATAACACCATGAATATTATAATAATGTAGCAAGTTAAGGGGATAAGAATGATGGGGAGCACATTTAAAAGGATATTGTGGGAAAATTTCACTGAGAAAATCAGGTTTGTGCAAAATGATATAAAGCAGCCAGTCATGAGAATGGGAAAAGAACACTGCACCAGGCAGTGCATTTAATATACTTAAGAAACTGAGTGAATTCATTAAAATAACAACAAAGTAAACAATCTTAATAGTTTTAGATTAATTAAAGCAATATTCCATTCTTATTATATAAAATTTGAAACAACAGAGAGAGAAAAATCAAATAAAAATTTCACATGAAGCTGCTTTGAGTAACTTCAGTATTTTTGTATAGTTCCCCCATGAATTTATATATTTATATATATAATGGAAAAGTATAAATGATGCTGCCATATGCTATTTTGTTCCTTTCCTTTTTTAAAAACAATATATAGTGAGGAACATTTTCCTGTGTTATTAAAATTATTCATAAATATAAACACTAAGTGCTGCATATTATTTCAGTATATAAAAGTAATATCTTGTGAAATTAGTTTACATATTGGACTTTAAGGTTATTTAAATTGTTTTTTTATGTGAAATAAATGCTACAATTAATAATTTGATGCAAATATCTTTGTTATTATCTTTGAATAATTTCTAGGATTGAATGTCTGGAAACAGGATTTATTTTTATCTTAAATGTCAACATATTGGGGATGACACTGTGGCATAGCAGGTAAAGCTGCTGCCTGCAGTGCTAGCATCCCATATGGGTGCTGGTTCAAGTGCCAGCTGCTCCACTTCTGATCCAGCTCTCTGCTATGGCCTGGGAAAGCAGTAGAAGATGGCCCAAGTCCTTCTGTGGGAGACCAGAAGATGCTCCTAGCTCCAGGCTTCAGACTGGCCCAGCTCTGGCCGTTGCAGCTATTTGGGAAGTGAACCAGTGGATTGAAGACCTTTCTCTCTCTCTCTCTCTCTAACTCTCTCTCTCTCTGTCTCCTTCTACCTCTCTGTAACTCTGCTTTTCAAATAAATAAATAAATCTTTAACCAAAAAAGTCAAGATAGCAATAATCCCTCTCTTAGACTTCTAAGGCTTCACTCACATTTAAATGAGACAAAATCTATAAAGAGGCTATATCAGTCTACATCTGTCATGTGTTTATACATTTATGTGTCCACTGGCTTTTTTTAAAAAAGATTTATTTATTTATTTTAAAGTCAGAGTTACACAGAGAGAGACGGAGATGCAGAGGGAGAGAGAGTGAGGTCTTCCATCCACTGGCTCACTCCCCAATTGGCGTCAATGGCTGGAGCTTCGCCGATTCGAAGCCAGTAGCCAGGAGCCTCCTCCAGCTCTCCCATATGGGTGCAGGGGCCCAAGGAGATGGGCTATCCTCTACTGCTTTCCCAGGACATAACAGAGAGCTGAATAGGAAGTGGAGCAGCCGGGACTAGAACCAGCGCCCATATGGAATACCAGCACTGCAGGCAGCAGCTTTACCCGCTATGCCACAGCGCCGGCCCTGTCCACTGGCTTTTAAATGAATTCACCAACACAGAAGACCAGGCTAGTATGCAGGAGAGTGGTGTCTAAAGGAGAAATAACTCTTTGTGATTTAAAAGATGTCTTTAGTGAAAATGGCCTCCAAGGGAATCACTAAAATTATGAAGACCAAAAGTGATTGATTTTGAGTTTAGGAAAAAAAAGATGATAGTGTCTTTACAATTCAGTAATAGAAAATAATCTTAAAAGTAGGATAACATTTTGGCAATGATTGTTCTCTTGAAATTTGTTACTTATGGCTTTACTTTGAGCAACCTTTATCTCCACATGTGTTTTAAAAACTGTCTAATCCACGTGCTTATTTATCGTCTTTCTGTTTCATTCTAAAGCTATTTCTACCCAGTGAGGAGCAACATCCATAAACCACAAGATTCTACTAGGTTTATTCAACAAACACTGATCTTTGCTGTTGATCTGTTATCATGGTTATTCCTATACATTGTTTAGTGGCCTATCCTACTCTATTCTAGAGTCCATGTAACATCAATCCTTCTACTTATATCCAAGAATTAATTATTTATGTGTAGTGTCATTCTTGATAATCATGGTGTTGGTGATTAACCCATAAAAAGTAGTCATATAGGCAAGCAACCCAAGAATATAGTAGAAGATACAGAATGACAAGTTTTATTTCATTGCCATTTATTGACTCGGAAGATCAACCTGAGCAGGCAAGACAGCTTCTTCATTAATGAATATGCTTTTGTGATGCTGCATTCAAGTTCTCTCTCAAGTGGGAATGATGGTTTGTATCAGTTTATTCTTAGGTGGTAGAGTAAGAATTTAATCAAGCCCATTTTGAAGCACTTCAAAATACAAAGTCTATAATAATAATAAGATGCCTGTGTTCCCTAACAGTGCTTCTCGAAAACTGTGTTTCCACCTAAGCCTCATAAGAAGGAGAAATTATCTCCCTGCCTTTAATGGAAAATGAGGAACTATCCTTGTGATCCTTCCTTTATAGTTCCAGGGACAAGGAATGGGGAACAAATGTAGAGCTACTGATATAAAATAAATACACTATATGTATTTACTATATTTACTATATATATGCTATATATATTTACTATCAAAGTAAATTGTATGAATTTTATTTTATTTATTTTTTTTGACAGGCAGAGTGGACAGTGAGAGAGAGATAGAGAGAGAGAAAGGTCTTCCTTTGCCATTGGTTCACCCTCCAATGGCTGCCGTGGCCGGCGCACCGCGCTGATCCGATGGCAGGAGCCAGGTACTTATCCTGGTCTCCCATGGGGTGCAGGGCCCAAGCACTTGGGCCATCCTCCACTGCACTCCCGGGCCACAGCAGAGAGCTGGCCTGGAAGAGGGGCAACCAGGGACAGAATCTGGCGCCCCGACCAGGACTAGAAGCCGGTGTGCTGGCGCCGCAAGGCAGAGGATTAGCCTAGTGAGCCGCGGCGCCGGCCTATGAATTTTATTTTTATAATTTAAAGATATTAAGGGAGTAGGCGTGCCTAGGATTGACTACTATATCAGCTTCTTATTTAGTTTCCTACCAGTGTCTGGGAAGGCAGCAGATGATGGCTTCCTGCTACACATGGGGAAGGCCAGAGGGATTTCTGGTTCCTGGTTTCAGATTGGCCTAACACCAGCTGTGGGGGGCACTTGGATAGTAAACCAACCAGTGGATTGAAGATATTCCTCTCTCTGTCTCTTTGGCTTTCAAATAAATAGTAAAACTTAAAAAAAGAAGTATATTAAAAGATCATTCCAGAGGCAGGTGTTTGGTCCAGTGGGACACCCACCTACCATATTGGAGGGCCTGGGTTCAAGTCTTGGCTCTGCTCCTGATTCCAGTTTCCTACTAGGAAGCAGCAGGTGATAGCTCAAGTAGTTGGATACTTGCATCCCAAATGGGAGACCTAGAATGAGTTCTAAGATCCTGGCTTTGGTCCCCTGGCCTAATTTCAACCATTGCAGATATCTAGGGACTGCAAAGGCATGAAGGCTCTGCTTGTCTGTCTGTCTGAATCTCAAATTAAGAAAAGACAATTACAGAAGACTTCACTGGCCTAAAAACTGTTGAAAATACACACACACTCCAGGATCATTAGAATTATGTTGCTCTTAGTTTAATATTCTGCCCATCTTAGGCTTCTTATGTATGCCTCATTAAAATCTCTTCTAGGTTTTTTTTCCCAGTCTGTTGAGATTAACATATATCTCAGCACAGGGCTTTTTTAGAGAGGTTTAGAAATAAATCTGAATTCTACAACCCAAAGAAAGCTGTGAACTACAACATGGAACAACTTTTACAGACACTGGGGTATGATTTTTCCTCTTCTCATCCGTATGTGCACTGACTTGCCAGCCATACCAAAGTTTATACAATATGTGTAAGTCATATCCAAGAGGAATTGCATTTTCTTCTGAAGCCTGGAAGCGCAGGCATGCATGATTTTGACTTTTCAAACAATCCAGTGAATATTTCATAAGTTATGCAACTTAAGTTTTAAGGATAGAAAATCACAGGAGAATTGTTCCCATGTCATCTTTATTTATCTTTTGGTTGGATATGTATGGGTTTTGTTTTTATCTCATAATTTAAAAATTTTAGCCTCTCCAGAATTAATCTGTATGCATGTACAACTGAGAACACTCTCTGACAAGAAACATCTTTAATCAAGCACTTTTCTATAAAGGTACAGCTCACCTGTCTGTCAGTTAAAATGTAGGCAATTTCTCTTTTGTCATCCCCACAGAGGTTCATCAACTTGAGAGTTAAGATAAAGTAAGAATTACCTGAGGTTAACTGATTAAAAATATATGGTTGTGGCAGGATATATACATTCAGGTAGCTGCCGTGGAAAACCCAATTATTTTATTATTTTCTGTGAAGTATTTGGAAGAAGGACATGGAAATAGTCTCCTTAATCTCCCGAGAAAGTTTGCAGCTTTATTTCTTCCAGCCCTATGGCAGAAGTAATGTTGATTTTACTTGTTAATCCTCTGGGATCTGGGTTGGTGAGCCATACAAGGTCTACTAGGGAAAGAGAAGGCTATTTAGGGAGGAGAAAGAGAAAGAGGCAAGGAGAGGGGGAAGGAGGGAAGGAGTAGGCGAGAGGGAAAATGAGTTTGAGTCCTTGAAGGAAACAAAGAGGAAAGGCTTTTATTCAGAGTGAAAGGCCAGCAGCAGAGGTAGATCGGACAGAACGGTCCTGACAATCCAAGGGAAAGACCATCTAAAAACTCAGAAAAGAACCCTGAAAGAGCAATTATCTGAAGGTCTGGAAGCCAAAAAAATCTGAGCCATTCTGTACCAGTCTCCAACCTTGAGTAGATATAGATCCTCCCTTCCCTAATTCCAAACAAAGCCTTCACCAGATGAGCTTCCTACCTGCAACTGCCACCAACATCTCATCTACTGATCCCCAAGCCAAAGTGATGACTGTCTTCCACGGGAAGTCAGCAGCAGTGTGCCCTGTGGCAATTCTAATTTCAGGAGCCCTAGACACTCGTAAGGGCAAGATTGGACAGCGGTAAGATGAAAACCTGAAAAAACTTCAGATTCTATAAACTCAGAGATTATACAGCAATAACCTAAACAAGTAATGAAACTGTGAATTGTTGTAAAGAGTGAGCGTATACCTAATAATGTATACAAAGGTTACATATATGTTTACATTTCAGAGTGAACAAAACTTTTAGATAACTGAAGTGCCTAGTAAATCTCAGACTTCATCTTTAAAAGCTTCCCTGCACCTAAGCTAAAGCTTTTCTATGTCCCATATTAGTTCAAAACCTATCCTCATCTCTGTGAGAATAGTGACTATGGCTTTGAACTTTTAATTCTAACTGCAGAAATTTCTTAGCCTTAGCCTCTGTAACTTAGATCCACTTTAAGAAGTGTATTAGTCAAGTTGAATATAAAAATTTAGTCTTCTGAGACAGACTCTTTGAAGGCTGACATTCTTTGGTGTCATCAGTTTGTCCTCTCATATCAGAGAGTGGAGTCCCAGAAAGACATGCAAGTTTAGCTGTTGTTGGTAGAAATACACATACAAACACATTTATACTACAGTGTCATCTATCTAGTCAGCTCTACATCTATAATCTCTGGTACAGAGAGATTTATTTCTTGAGTTTCTCACCTCTAATGAATCCTCTGAAAATAATTCCATACCTTAGGGTAGATTTTCTTTAAGTCTCACTTTTCACCTTCTTGGCAATGTGGTTGATGGCTAGGGTTTTCTAAAATGACTGCAGTGGTATAAGAATAATTTCCACATAGAATGTAGTCTGAGAAGAATTTACTAACTATATGGTTGTGGCAGGATATATACATTCAGATATCAGAATATAGATATCAAAAGAATTTACTAACTACTTACTAAAATATATGGTTGTGTCTCTGGTAGCATCAAACATTGTGTGGTATCATCAGAAATCTTAGTATGGTGTTCAAGGATTTAATGAAAAGAACCAATAGAATGGACTATTTATCATTGGACACTTTTTAATACTTCATTAACTGAACAGTTCTAAAACTGTATGAGAGTCTTTAAAAAAGTATAACAATTTCATATAACTAGATCCTTAAATGAAAATGAGAATTATACTCAATCACAAAGGTGATCATAATAAGAGGAGTCCTTTATTTTATGCAAAAGGTAGATATGAAGAATTAAACAAAATGAACCCCTTAGTTCATCCAACTGAATTCTGAAATCTTCAGGCAAAGATAAATTCCATCCTATTTTTTCCCCAGCCATGCTTAAATCTTTCCAGATACAGTAACATCACAATTTAATAAGAAAGCTCATGACATTTCCATGTATTCACAGCAGAATCTGTACCAGTAACCATCTACCCCTGGATTGAGAACGAACATTTCTTTTCCTTTGTTGTATATCTGTGTTCACAAAATCTCACTATAGTGAATTCTAAAAACCAAACCAATCAACAAAAAAAAAAAGTCCAATACATAGTCTTTTCCAGGTTACCAATAAAATACCTTTAGATGTCAAATTTTTAAATCTTTTGTTCCTTATCAGGTGACAAATACTCCTGGAGCTACATTTACATTTCTGTAATTTTTTGAGAAAAAAAATCTAGCTTAAATTAGATGACAGCATATTGCTCAATTACAGAACTAAGCAACTGCCCTGTGATGATAATTATAAACTGCAATATAGAAAATTAGTATTTGCTAAGAAATGGAGAAGTTCATATGTTATGTTGTCATAACAGTGGATTTTATTATTAGATGATTTTGTAGTTTAATGGGCAAACTTTGGACTTGGTGTTAAGAGGTCATAAATTAATTTTCTGATTTGGCAACCATCTAGCTGGTGACTAAGGTACTTAATTACTTCCTCTCTCATCTGCCAAAAATATGAACACTCTCAGATTTCCAAAGGACAATTCAGTTACATATCAAGTAAGTTAATTTATGTTAATATACCAAGAAAGAACTAGAACACAGGATAACCACTTACACATGATCTAAGATGTGCTCTTCCTTTTAGGGTTATGTAATCTTCCTGTGCCTAGATTTGCTTTTCTTTTTTTCTTAATATGGATGCAGCAGTAACTAGGATAATGGTTATAAGTCACTTGGCAAAAGTTCTTGACATCTAACAGTATTTAGTGAAGTATTACTTCTATGGTTATTATTTATTACTTAAAATGATCTCTGATGAAAGAAATATTTCTAATGTTTAAGATTAATTCTCGCCGGTGCCGTGGCTCAATAGGCTAATCCTCCACCTAGTGGCGCCGGTACACCGGGTTCTAGTCCCGGTCGGGGCGCCGGATTCTGTCCCAGTTGCCCCTCTTCCAGGCCAGCTCTCTGCTGTGGCCCGGGAGTGCAGTGGAGGATGGCCCAAGTTCTTGGGCCCTGCACCTGCATGGGAGACCAGGAGAAGCACCTGGCTCCTGGCTTCGGATCAGCACTATGTGCTGGCCGCAGCGCTCCGGCCACAGCAGCCATTGGAGGGTGAACCAATGGCAAAAGGAAGACCTTTCTCTCTGTCTCTCTCTCTCTCACTGTCCACTCTGCCTGTCAAAAAAAAAAATGATTAATTTTCAAGATATGCCATGGGATCTGAATACTGTACTACTGTGAAAACAAGAAAATACTAAAATAATTATCCATGAATCACCCTTGGAATAAAATATAGAAATGGTCCATTTGTGTATATAAAGTTTATATATACATAAAAGTCACTTAAAATTGATTTTGAACAGCATGAATTTTCTATAATGTTGTATTTTCTGTATGCCCTCTTAGTAACAGAACTGCCAAATAACATCAATTATTTGTAGTGGGACACACATGATTTGTATTTTGGCTAGGCAGTTATTTAATTAAACATTATTCCAGGTGTTGCTGTAAAGGACGTTTATACATGTCGTTAACATCTATAGTCAGTTGACTTTAAAACTACCATAGATAACGGGAGTGGACATCATTCAACCCCTAAAGGGTCTTAATAGAAAAAAAAAAAAAAAAAAAAAAAAAAAAACAGGTTTTCCAGAGAAGAAGAAATTCTGCTTCAAGACCACAGCATCCAGTCCTGTTAGGTTCCCAGTCTTCTGACCTGTTCTTCAGATTACAGACTCAAAATTACAGTATCAACTCATGGCAAAGATTTCAACTGCCCCTACAGGCTTTGAAATAATAGCCCCCACAATTGCAAAAGCCAATTTCTGAAAACAAATCTCTTCATGTGCTTTGAAAAGTTCATGGAAAACTGAATTAAGAGATCAACTTACTTTGGTGCAAAAAATTCTGAAGACCCCCATCCCCCAAAAATGTCATAGAAATGCATATTAGGATAAACCCACACATGGGTTATTAGAAACATTTGTATGAAAATAAACTAATCTTTAATTTTGTCTTCAAATACTCTCATGAATGAGATGTATAATATATCTCATTGATTTTGTTTCTCTTGAGAACTCTGATGGATGCAATACATTTTAAAGATACTTTTGTGAGGATAAAAAGCACCAATAAACCTAACTGTTCCAGGATTCATTTCCATACACTATCTGAAAATGGTTTCTACTGTTACTCAAAGATCTGATGCAGTAAATACATGATCCTGTACTTTATCTTCTACCTGTATTTCAAATAATATGATGAGGCAATAGACAAAATTCAATCTGAACTGTAGAATAGATTAGACATATTTTACAAAATGGACTGCATTTATGTAAGGTAAAATTCTTGCTCCTAGGAAAACAACCTGAAATATTAAAGAGTAGTAAACTATAATATATGCAACCTATTTTAAATAATTCCAGGAAAATACATATTGCATTGAGAAATATAACATAAAGGGGCAAAATCTTAACAACTCATGATTTGAGATAAAGGGATTACAAGAGTTCTTTGTAGTATTCTTGAAACTTTTCTGTATGTTTATTTATCTTTCTAGGAATACAAAGCTTTTTAAAAAAAAAAGGCAAAAGAGAAAAGCAAATAAAATGGTACAAATGGGCCTAAACCAAACTCTAACACCTCTTTCAAAGCTCTTGCTGACGCTTGACCAAAAAGGAAACCTGTTGAAATGAAACGGACACTATGAGAAAAAGTGACTTGATCAGCCCTTGTCCTGATTGTCGATGAACAACTTAATACTTTATCCCTTTTAGTATTTTTTGATCTACTTAATACTATTGGTTGAACTCTGTAATTAACACACAATTATTCTTAGGTGTTTAAATTTAACTGAAAAGTGATCTCTGTTAAATATAAGAGTGGGAATAATAGAAGGAGGAGATGTACAGTTTGGCAAATGCTCAATTGGACTTCCCCAAACGGTAGAGTTAGAAACGTGCCAGGGGATTCCAATTCAATCCCATCAAGGTGGCATGTACCAATGCCATCTCACTAGTCCAAGTGATCAATTTCTGCTCACAATTGATCATAATGATAGGACTAAGAACCAAAGGGATCACATAAACAAGACTAGTGTCTGCTAATACTAACTGATAGAATTAAAAAGGAGAGAACAATCCAACATGGGAAGTGGGATACCAGCCGACTCATAGAATGGCAGAAGTCCTAAACAGCACTCTGACCTCAGAATCAGCCCTTAAGGCATTTTGATCTGGCTGAAGAGCCCATGAGAGTATTTTAGGCATGGAAAACCAAGACACTATGGGGAAAAAAAAAAAAAAAACCACCTAAATGAAAGATCTTTACGAGATCCCAGTGGAAAGAAGAGGCCATCAAAGAAGGAGGTACCTTTCTCTGAAGGGAGGAGAGAACTTCCACTTTGACTATGACCTTGTCTAAATAAGATCAGAGTTGGTGAACTCAAAAGGCTTCCATAGCCTTGGCAACTCATGACAAGAGCCTCGGGTGGTTACTGACACCATAAACAAGAGTGTCAATTGTTAAGTCAACAACAGGTACACTGTTGAGCCCTTACTCCCCATGTAGGATCTCTGTCCTTAATGTGTTGTACAATGTGAATTAATGCTATAACTAGTACTCAAACAGTACTTTACACTTGGTGTTTCTGTGTGGGTGCAAACTGTTGAAATCTTTACTTAATATATACTAAATTGATCTTCTGTATATAAAGAGAATTGAAAATGAATCTTGATGTAAATGGAATGGGAAAAGGAGTTTACAAGGGAGGGTTGCAGGTGGGAGGGAAGATATGGGGGGGAAGCCACTGTAATTCAAAAGCTGTACTTAGGAAATTTGTATTTATTAAATTAAAATTAAAAAAATGGAATTAAAAGGGAGAGAATGATCCTGTGGGGGAAACAGGACACACAGCAGACTCATAGAATGGCAGCACTCCTGCCTCAGAATCAACCCTTGGGACATTCAGATCTGGCTAAAAGGTCCATGAGAGTCTCACAGGCATGGAAAGCCATGACATGGTGGCAAAAAAAATCTAAATGAAAGATCCTGGTGACCAAGACCCCAGAAGAAGGAACAGGCCATCAAGGAGAGAGGCGCCTTTCTCTGAAGGGAGGAAGGAACCTCCACTGTGATACGGCCTTGACTAAACAAGTTCAGAGTCGGTGAACTCAAGGGGCTTCCATAGCCTAGACAGCTCATAGCAAGAGTCTCGGGTGATTGCTGACATCATAAATAAGAGTGCCAATTGTTAAATCAACAACAGGAGTCACTGGGTACATGCTCCTCACGTAGGATCTCTGTCCTTAATGTGTTTTACTATGAAACTTAAAAACAACACTACTAGTCGAATAATACCCTATACCTTGTACAGTTGTGTGAGTACAGCCTGTTGAAATCCTTGCTTAGTATATACTAAGTTGATCTTCAGTATATGAAGGTAATTGAAAATGAAACGTGATGAAGGGCGGGATGGGAGAGGGAGTGGGAGAGGGGAGGGCCATGGGAGGGAGGGAGGTTGTTGGGGTGGGGGAGAGCCACAACAATACCAAAGTTGCACTTTGTAAATTCACATTTATTAAATAAAAAAAAACTATATAACAAACAAACAACAAAAAAAGAACTTAATACTTTACCCTTTTAGTATTTTTTATATTCTACTGAAAACTATTGGTTGAACTCTGTAATTAATACACAATTACTCTTAGGTGTTTAATTAATGCTATAACTAGTACTGAAACAGTATTTTACACTTTGTGTTTCTGTGTGGGTGCAAACTGTTGAAATCTTTACTTAATGTATGCTAAACTGATCTTCTGTATATAAAGAGAATTGAAAATGAATCTTGATGTGAATGGAAGGGGAGAGGGAGTAGGAGAGGGGAGTGTTGTGGGTGGGAGGGAAGTTATGGGGGGGAGCCATTGTAATCCATTAACTGTACTTTGGAAATTTATGTTCATTAAATAAAATAAAATAAAAAAAATGGATATAAGGACACTTAAAGGAAATTTACTTTTTCTTGAAAATATCCACCCTTTATGCATCATTTCAAGATGCTTCCTAACTTCTGGCTGTTAGAGCTTCTTCTTGAATGAAACGTGATAAGATAACCTAAAAGACCCCGTGTGATGAAATACCTCAGAGGGTCATTTACCCTGGGGTACTATAAGGAGGTTATCATCTACCTGCAGCACATAACTAGAGCAATGAAATATTTTGCCAAGAGTGAATTTTATCCAGAAGATTATTCTAAAATGTCTATAATTCCCAAACAAGCTTTCTTGCCATTTTTTTCTGATGCAACTTTTTCTACTGGAAGCAGGCCACTTGGACCCTGCTTTCTGTTTCCAGGGTGAACCTGATGTCTTCTAGATTTCAGTCTCAAATGAAAACATATATCAAACTCATATTATTATAAAACAGCCAGGGATCCACCTCCCCTCTTATGTATTTTAATGTTCTTTTCTTTGGATGTGCACTTCATGGGTCATCTCTTCACTTTTCTTCAGAAATCTTGATGTCTTCCTTGACATCTGGATATCCTAACACAGAGTTCATCCAGAAACTCCAAAGCCAATTTGCGATGTATTCTGGCTTTGTGGCTCTTCAGAAACGACAGGGACTTAGTTAAGAACATTTGTTCCTGGCAGCAAATCTTCTCCAGGTCAGCCGTTGATAGTCCCTTGTGCCTGAGTAAGCTATGACAATTAGTTATGCTTATCTCAAAGAAGCATGGACATCATTAATCCATAGCACAGGATGATCATTTACAACTGAAAGTAACATACTAACTGTCACCTTCTGTAGACCTCTCTTGGGCAAACATATCACCAAATAGAGAAGAGAAATTAAAGTACTGTGTCATTTGCAGTTGCAGAGTGGAGGCAGGAACTAAAGGAAGGATTCTTCTTCTAGATTTTCAAATGGGGTGAAAAGTCCTGTTTGTGTAGGGTGGGCAAGACAACATTGGCTTCATAACTAGGCCTCTTCTGCTATGGCAAGGCAGTTCTGAGGTGTCTTGCTTTCTCTTTCAGAGTTTATACCACATAAGTTTTTCTGTTTTTTATTTTTGTTTTTGTTGTTGTTCAAATGTTTAAATCTATTAGAATGCCACTCTTTTTCTGCCGTTTACCTTTGAAATATTTATCATTCTTCATTTAATCAATCTTACACATTAATCTTTTGTCATCTTATAACTTTGCTTATATAAAAAAAACTTTAATCAGAAACATTCACGGGACTGGTGCCATGGCTCACTTGGTTAATCCTCTGCCTGCGGCGCCGGCATCCCATATGGGTGCAGGGTTCTAGTCATGGTTGTTCCTCTTCCAGTCCAGCTCTCTGCTGTGGCCCCGGGAGGGCAATGGAGGATGGCCCAAGTGCTTGGGCCCCTACACCTGCATGGGAGACCAGGAGGAAGCACCTGGCTCCTGGTTTCGGATTGGCACAGTTCTGGTCGTTGCAGCCATTTGGGCGGTGAACCAATGGAAGGAAGACCTTTTTCTCTCTCTCTCACTGTCTATAACTCCAAAAAAAAAGAAACCTTCACATATAGAATGAATTTCAACCTTTTCTTCAAAGTTTTTTTTAATCTAATTTTAAAGGAATAGTTACAGAGAGAAAAAGAACCAGGAACTCCATCTGTGTCTCTCAAATAGGCAGTAGAACCCAAGTACTTGGACCATCGCTTGATGCCTCCAAGGTAAATTAGCAGGAAAGTGGATTAGATGTGGGGGAGCCAGGACTCAAATGAGGTACTCAGATAGGGGATGTGGGCATCACATATGGCAGCTTAACCTGTTGTGCCACAGTGCCTGTCCTGATCAAACCCTTTTATGTAGCATTGAGGTTTTCTAGAATTTGTTATAACTACTTTTCTAAGATCTTTCCTTCTGCCATTTTATACTGACTCCTTATTCTACTTCTAGTGTGTTGTCCACCAAACAGCACCTTGTGGTTTTCCACCTCAGTGCCTTTGCTGATGTCAATCTGCAATGTCACCTTAACCTCCTCCTGACAAAACACCACGAAGTCTTTAGGCCAAGATTCAGCCTGTTCTTCTCTTTTGAACATTTCATGAACACTCCAGACAGAAGGTCTCCTCCTACTCAGTCCCTAGTTCCCAAAGGTAATATGACCTGTCCTCCCATAGTGGGATCCTGGAGGGCCTAGTTTCCTTCCCAGGTATGGAATCGTGGAAGTTCAATTCCCTGATCCTCCACTGCCTGTCTCATGACTTATTCTTTCTTATTAATCTATGAGACTCAATTTTTCATCTACAAAATGGGCATTTAAAAAGGTATGCACTTTGGCCAGTGCTGCAGCTCACTAGGCTAATCCTCCGCCTAGCGGCGCCGGCACACCAGGTTCTAATCCCGGTCAGGGCGCTGGATTCTGTCCCGGTTGCTCCTCTTCCTGTCCAGCTCTCTGCTGTGGCCTGAGAAGGCAGTGGAGGATGGCCCAAGTGCTTGGGCCCTGCACCCGCATGGGAGACCAGGAGAAGCACCTGGCTCCTGGCTTCGGATCAGCATGGTGCGCCGGCCACAGCGGCTGGCTGCAGCGGCCACTGGGGGGTGAACCAACGGAAAAGGAAGACCTTTCTCTCTGTCTCTCTCTCACTGTCCACTCTGCCTGTCAAAAAAAATTAAATTAAATTTAAAAAAGGTATGCACTTTATATATTAGGAAATACATGAATTAATATTATATATAAAAAGGTGTTTAGATCAATGCCTTATGACATAGTATGTCCTGTGTGTTTGTCAATATTGGTGTTATTTGTGCAGATACACAAACACACATAAGTAGTCTTTTGCATAAAATGCTCTAGAATATAGGTTAAACAAATATCAGGTAGATCCAGGAAGCTTTTAAAGATGATGTCTAGTTAATCATTTATTTGACTACAAATAAATAGAGTGTTAAATATGACCACAAAAAGACCACCATCTGAGATGTTACCTGAAGTAAGAACAGGAAAATATTACTATAGATACTGAATGTCATACAGGAGAACTTGATAACATATAAGCTTAAAACAGTGTGTGTATGACTCTGCAAAGGAGAAAAAAACATCACTTTCCAGGTTTACAACTTATTGCATTTGTGGAGTTGAATGATCTGATAAGAAAGTCTATGTGTGGGATACCAAGGGCTCTACATTTATTAATGACCTTGTCAATGAGTCAATATGAATATAACGTGATTCTCCAAAGTTCATATAACCATGGTTTATTTCTTCCAGGATTTTTTTCTGATTTGTAAAATGACGTATATCAACTTAAAATAAGGGTATGGAATTAAATTGTATTATTATGTTTTTAATCAAATTCCTTTACCAAGTGAATTAAAAGTATGTGTAGTCAGGACTACGAAACCACTGAGCACTCATTTTTCTGCCTCTTAAAGTAGTGCTGGGGCCAGCGTCCTGGTGTAGTGGGTAAAATCACCGCCTGAAGTGCAGCATCTCATATGGGTACCGGTTCGTGTTCCGGCTGCTCCACTTCTCTTCCAGCTCTCTGCTATGGCCTGGGAAAGCAGTAGAAGATGGCCCAAGTCCTGGGGCCCCTGCACCTGCATGGGAGACCCAGAGGAAGCTCCTGACTCTTGGCTTTGGATTGGTGCAGCTCCGGCCATTGTGGCCATTTGGGGAGTGAACCAGCAGATGGAAGACCTCTCTCTCTGTCTCTCTCTCTGCTTCTCTGTAACTCTGCCTTTCAAATAAATAAATAAGTATTTTTTTAAAAAAAAGTAGTACTGTAATACACCACAGACAATATAATTACTTGATAGGCATTTGAAATATTTGGGAAGAAATTAGCATAGATTAATTCATTCTTTGGTTATGCATAATTTATAAAAAGGGACATGTTTTGAATCAACTGTTTGGAGTAGGATCACTGTGTAATTTTCCCCTGCTTGCCTTTATGATCTCATCTGCTAGTTACTATACTTAAGTTCTTATACTTCCCAGAATGCAGCCTACTCTTCCTGTTCTCTCTATCTGTATACATGTAGAACCTCTTTTACCCTCTTGTCATGAAAAACCCTTACACATCCTTCAAATTCCAGTTCAGAGTCCCAATTTCCACTTTGCAGATATTTCTGGGCAGGGTCAAGCCTGAGCAGCTCTTGTGTTTCCACAGCGCATTGAACATTTACTCCTGTTACAATCATTAATTCACACATATGATTCTTGATTTAACAGGAAGCACCAGAGGATTGAGACACATTTCAATTCATTTTTAGATCCACTGCATCCAGTGTACAACAGGTTTTTAACAACACAATTTTAATGAAAAGCTGGATAAACTTCTATCATATTCCCCTATGGAACACTACGCTTTCTATGTATGTTGACTTTCTACAAATTCAACACCTCTCGCCTTTAGTTTAAAAATCTCCTTTAATTTTCCTTTAAATGTCATGTATATAATAGATGTCCACTTCCTCCGAGAACACTTTCTTCCTTCATTGTAAACTTTCCCCCAAATTGTTGGGAGATTTTACTGGCAAAAAGTAGCAACTATCAAACTTAAATTTACAATCACAAGTTTGACAGAAAGGTAAGCTTTCTGAACTTAACAACTGGGTTTTTAATAAAAAATTTCTACCCCAAATGTTTATCTGCTGAGCAAAAAGGATTCTCACATCCACTGTAGCCCACTATGTGAGATTATTTTCTTGCCCTCAATTTCATCAAAGGAGCCATTCATCCACTCACCAATCCATGCATTCATGTAGCCAACAGCTGCTATTTAAGCACTTATGATCTACCAGGCACTGAACTCAGGAGATCCAACAATGCAAGAGAGGACTGGCTCTCACAAAGCACAGGGTCCACAAAAAATGGGCAGGCCCATGACAATAGCCACAACAAAGGATAACACAATGACTTACAGGCTACTAGACAAATCTGCCAAGCCACTGGATGAAATCAAAGCAGGAAAAGAGGGACTGTCTCATAGTTTGTAAAGGAAGGTTTCAAAACACTTCAAATGCCATACCTCTGAGGATCTGACGATACCCTTGTATCACCCCAGAGCATCCTTTCCATACACTTCAGCAAAGTGACAGCAAGAACGCCGTACCTCTCCGCGGGATCTCTCAGTTATGTTCAACAATCATCTGGAAGCACTTTATTGGAAAACCTGAAAGCCCTTTACCCTTCAGCCAGCCTATGGGGTGATGAAAACATGGGAGCTGAGCCTATCAGGGCTTGTATCAAGCAGATGAAAAAGTTGTAGCCTGTGAGTCATGGCTCTTCTCCTGGGCTTCCAGATCTGTGGGAGGAGAGGCCTTTGGCTGGCAGCATAGCAATCCAGCACCCATGATGATCACTTGGGGAAAGAGGCACCAGAACCGCCAGGAGAGCTACACACTCCTCCCACTCCCTGAAGTGTGCACATCCCAGTGCCACCACCAAGCCATGTCTCAAAATACCGTGAGAGCCAAAACCCACATTTTCAAAAAAAAAGGGAGGGGGACAAATAAATTAAGCTCCTGCCACCCACTTCCCTTATGTGCAGTTAAGGAAAATCAAGTGAAATAAACAAGCAAATTAGCAGCTGGTACATGAGCTTCAGATCACGAATATGTGTTGAAAACTGTGCCAACCACTTTCTGAATTGAACTTATTCTTGCTGGGAAAATAATTAGTAGTCATACTACTAATATTAAAGTATAATATTTATTGAAAGCTCACTGTGTAGCAGATACCACGCTTACAATGTACAGACATATCCTACTTGAGTGTTACAAGTCTCATGAGGTGCTTTTATAGCCAGACTTTACAGATGAGGAGGTTGAGACTGAGAAAGGCAAAATAATTTTCAAGACTGTCATATGTAGCTGAGCAGAGTCTATGCCTATCAGTTCTTAAGCCTAATGCTCTTAAACAGTGTATTTTCCAAAAACAAAAAGTGTATTTTCCAAAAACAAAAAGATAAATATTAATTTAAGATGTTATTAATTTCTATATTCTAATTAATATTCATGTCTAACAGGGCCACTCTTATCTATCATAAGGTTATCAAGCAACCATAAATCACTGCAATATTATTCTTGCCATTCAAGATCATGGTATTCTTAATCTAGAGTTATTCCCCTCTTGCTCTGAGTTTGTGGGAAAAACATGATTAAAAATAATTAATAAAGCACAGAAGAAAACAAAATATTTTACTTGCTTCTAGTTTCTTTAGGTAATGTTTCAAATTACTCCCTTTATATACATGCATTTATACATGCATTTTCTAACTAAAAATTTTTTTTAAAATATTTAGCGTAGTTTAGAAAGACTTTCTCATATTTATAGAGGGATAAATACTTTTGCCAAATAAAGCAGCTGAATAAATAAATCAGAAGTGGGAAATAAGGCATTTCTTATTTAACAATTATTTCTCTTCCTGAGAAACAGCACAGAATTTATTAATTGCATGTGATAGATAAATATTTAAAATATTAAATGAGATACCTGGAAGAGAGGTGATTTAAGTAGCTTCCACCATTTTAAAAATTTGAATCAGTAGTTTTAGTAAGAATCAGACTTTTAAGGCGGTCACTCTGTTTTGGTTTAGTCAATAGACCAGGGAAAAGTCTTCATACAGTGTTTAGGAGAACAAAGTGAGACGTGCCTGACGACCTGGTTATGTAGGGGAGCTGGAGAAGAGAGACAACTTTTCAGAAAATCCCAAAATCCTTTCAGTGCAACCAGAGAGTTTTAGAAAGCAGAGTAGCCCTATCTGAAGTCAACTAAATTAGAATCTGCATTGTGAAATAATTCCCAAGAGATTTTTAAGCTTAATTATATTTGAGAACCACCACTTCCTAAACCCCCACCAGAGTCTGTCATAGACACCTGCCAAACCCAGCAGGGGTTGAGGCCAGCTCAAAAACAGTTGCAATCAAATATGGACTTTTCTGCATCTGTATTTTTCCTTCTCTCCCTACACCACATACTCACCTTCTTCACTGCTTCAGTTCTAGTAGAGGCTGCCTTCATCTTTTACCTGGGCTATTTCAGTAACCTTCTAACTTTTCTCTCTGTCTCCCCTGCTGACCTCAAGATGTCTATACTCCACATAGCAGGCAGAGGAATCTTGTCAATGGATAGAAGAGACCACACACGACTCCCCTATGCTAAAAACGCTTCAGGGTCATTTCATTGCATTTAGAGTATAATCCAATACCCAACCAGGACATATGCCCTCTCTCGAGTATTTTCTTCTCCTTTCTTTCTTGCACCTCAACATACTGAGTTTATTCTCACTAAATCTCCCGTATCTTCACATGTATTTCTCTTTCTCAAAAGCCAGGTTTTAAACATGAATGCTATCTCTGTAGAGAGGTCTGATGACTCTCCTCCATATTTTCCTGAATTTACTTTGTTCACTCATTAACAAATCACCAAATATACTTTTATACTTTCTGTAAAAGAATTAAAACTTCCTTTGACGATTGCTTCCCTTCCTTTCTTCTCGTCTGAATGCTTGTGTCCCTGAACCTTGACTAGCCAACATACACCATAGAGTGTATATATAAAAAAAGCTTTCAAAAATTTTTCTGGCAGCTGTTTGGGTAGTATCACACCAATGATCCTGAGCAAGAGGACCAACAGAAGTAAGACCAGCTACTCGAAGAGCAAGTTTTATAGCAGCTGATGATGAAAAACACTGCTCTTTTCTTTTCAACCTATATAACCCCAACCCTACTTGGACTTGGAGAGTTGCCCAGTCTTCTTCAGGCAATCCCAATGTGCATTAGGTGAGTAAAGCTTTAACCAAAGTCACTTAAATCACTTCCTTTTGACATTATTGTCTTCCTCTCTTCATTAGAATGCAAACACCTTCCTCTTGGTCTCCCATGTGGGTGCAGGGCCCAAGTACTTGAGCCATCCTCCACTGCACTCCCGGGCCACAGCAGAAAGCTGGACTGGAAGAGGAGCAACTGGGACAGAACCAGCGTCCCAACCAGGACTAGAATCCAGAGTGCTGGCGCCGCAGGAGGAGGATTAGCCTAGTGAGCCATGGCATCTGCCGAACTGATGTTTTTTTTAAAAAAAGAAACCTCTTATGCCTAACATTGAGTAAAACTTGTTCTTGCCTATCATGGAGGTAACCACATCTTCCCTTGCCCCTTGGCTTTGTTCTTTGGAAGACATTATGTATGCCATATGGACTAGTAATCTCATTCTTGAATGCAGTACCAATGAATAAGGCTCTTCACTATTCTATTTGCCTTGGTTTTATGATCTTACTAACCATTAAATCCTGCCAATGGAAAAAGCATAGTGATCTGCTTGTATAGACAAACAGAATAGGGCTAAAATTACTGACATTTGAAAAATAAACTCACAAAGACTGAAAATTTTCATTTAGAAAAATAGATGATTCCTTAGTTTCTGTAATCAGACTCCTAGTAGTGGACACTATTCCCAAAGCTGTGAAATATCACAAAGCTTAGGAGAGCTCTGTTGCAAGTCATGGAAAGGCTATCTAAGAAAATTCCAAGCTACAGATCAGGGAAAAATAACTCAGCTTGAATTCTGATATATAAATTGTGCTCAGTTTGCTTTGCTACTTAATATTTCATTTAATTAGCTTCTCTCACAGGTTAAGACTACTATGACTTTGAACACTCAAGGGTTCCATCAAGTTCAAGTAAGGCAGGAAATACAAACACCAAAACTAGGACTTAATTCCTTTGCAGTAGCTATACCTACATGAGTGGTTCCTGGCATCCCAAGTTAGAGACTAAACCTAAAGGAAATACTATGATCATCTGACATAATATCAGCATTCAGACTCATAAAAGCTGGATACCAAGGTTAGGACTAGTTTCGTGAGTAAATGCACCAGATACAGCTACTAATCACCTACCTACAGAACAACGGTCAAAAGAGGATACATACTTTCCTCCAGAAACAAAGTTTCTTTCAATAGCAAAGAGACTGAGCAGGGGCCATACCTGAGTTAGGGAACATAGATAAGAGGCCATTGCATCAGCCTTAGAGCAGAGATGATGGGAAGAATTAGATATATTTGAGAGCTGAAATTGAGTTATGATTAGTATTTACCATAGACAATGGCATGAATGAACATATATATATATATATTTAACATTTTTATTTATTATTTTTATGAGAGAGAGAGAGAGAGAGAGAGAGAAAAACCATCCACTGGTTCACTCTCCAAATGCCTGCAATGGCAAGAGCTAGGCCAGGGCTAGACTAGGACTAATGCCAATATCTTGGAATACAATCCAGATTTCAAACAGAAATTACAGTAACTCAGTAACTTGAAAAATCACCATTGCCTCATTGCATCTAAGGATCTGTACTATGGGAAGCTGGAGTCAGGAACCAGAGCTGGGAATTGAACCCAGGCACTCAGATATGGGATTCAGGGGCAGCATTATGTTGGAGCAGGTAAAGTGATGCAAGCACCTGTTCATGTCTTGGCTGTTCCACTTCCAATCCAGCTCTCTGCTACTGAGCTGGGAAAAGCAGCAGAAGATGGCCCAAATGGTCGGACACCTGCCACCCATTTGGGAGACATAGATAAAATTCCTGGCTTCTGTGTTCTCCAGCTCCGACCATTGTGGCCATCTAGGGAGAGAACCAATGAATGGAAGATCTTTGTCACACCCTCTCTCTGTAACACTTTCACATATATAACTAAATAAACATGACATTCTCCTTTATTGTAAATGTGATAAATAAAATCCACTTCCTTTTAAAAAAAAGTAAATAAATCTTAAAACAAAAAATATTATCCTGATGGACAAAGTACATAAAATTAGTTATAATCACAGATATCCAAAAAAAGGTTTTTTTGAGACAAATTAATTGTCAACTATTGTCTCCTCTGTTTCACAATTGTACCTTATATAAACCTCTCTTGTATTATTCTAAGACACATTTCTAAGAGTTTTAAAAGTAACCCAGGTTGGGGGCTAGTGCTTTGACGTAGTAGGCTAAGCCTCTGCTTATGGTGCCATCATCCAATATGGGCAGTTTATGTCCCGGCTGCTCCTCTTCTGATCCAGCTCTCTGCTAATGCAGAAGAAGATGGCCCAAGTTATCAGGCCCCTGTACCCACATGGGAGACCCAGAGGAGGCTCCTGGCTCCTAGCATTGGATTGGCCCAGCTCCAGCCATTGTGGTCACTGGGGAGCAAACCAACAGATGGATAGACCTCTCTCTCTCTCTCTCTCTCTCTCTGTAACTCTGCCATTCAAATAAATGAATAAAATCTTTTTTTAAAAAAGTAACTAAGGTTCACTTATCTATTTTTTTCTGAAAATTTGAAGATGCAAGACTAACATCTGGGTTAAACTTCCATCAAGATATAGGTGATAGTACATGCTATTTTTTTCCTGTGTTCATAAATAAGTTGAAAATTTCCCCAAATTCAAATTAGGACAAATTTTGATCATGCATAATGTTGGATTTTGGTTTCATTTACCACTTAAAATTGGATGTATTTACCAAATATTTCAACCTTCCAAGACACACACATTTTTAGAGAATGAAATTTTTTTGTAGGCTATTCTTGCTAAGTCAAACTGATTGAGGAGGAATAAACATAGTTGAATCAGTTCTACAAAAAGCTCCAAGAAACAGCAGGCAGTGATTTGCTCTTTTGAAGATTCCTTCCTTTTCTAACATGCAGCATGGAAGGGTGATTGTTCCAGATAACTTCAAGATCAAGTATTTCAGTTACTATTGGTGACTTTTTAGCAGGATTCATCATGAAAGTGCCTAATGCCCTTGTCAATTCTCAAGTGTATTCAAAACAACTTTAACAGAGTCCCTGAAACTAATTACGTTAGGTGCTCACAAGTATTTAGAGTAGATAGAAGATTCCTGTTCATTCAGCAATAGAGTCAGCCTCTATTGATTTCCTGTCAGTGTGAATATCTTCATCTCTAGGCTCTAAGTCATGTCTCTTTCTAGTCCAAAATGCTGGTCTCGTGTACTCTGAAGTCCATTTTCTAAGTATAAAAAGTCAGAACTAATCACTCTGGCTTTGTGGTAGCCTTCTTTAATCCCATCCTCACCTGTCTACAACTCAAACATTTCTTTGATCAGCCTCATCCTCCATATAGAATGTATTTCCTTTCCCCTTTCTTATATATTTTTTAACTCTTATATTGCCCTCTAGCCCAGCTAGGTAATAGAATGTGTCCTCTGCTGAAGTACCAGGTACATTATTATAGCATTTACACACCAAGACAAGCCACCCAAGTAGATGCTATATTGAAACATTTATCATGAAACATTGAAATAAAAGAAGTTGTAAATATCAAGACCAGTGTCTTTAAGAAACATCTGGAAATGTTTGTCATTAAAGAAACTAATTTCAAGAATTGAGAGATTTGTTATTAACTACTAAAAAAATTGATATCTAATATGAAATCACCATTCTTTCACTCAAGGAACAAAAAACAGGATGAGGAAAATTGAAGTCTGGTCTAATCTCATTGAGATCATACAGCTGAGTAGAGCAAAATGCAGAAAAAGGTACATCTTGCTGTAGTCATCTGTGAATCCAAATGCATCTGTTCTGGAATCTCGGCTTTTTTCTTAATATGTCACTTTGGGCATGTTATTTAAACTCTGAGCCTCAATTTTGATTTATACCAAATTAACATAATAATACTTAATTCCTAGAGCATCTAACGATTAAAAATAAAGTGTGTGAAGTACGTACTCCATGAGAATCAGTCAAGGGTATTATCCTGGATAAGGAGCCTTATATTTTGGATTTTTTGAAGTGATGAAGCCAATTATTGGTTCCTTTAATTTTGGCTTGGACTTACACTTCTATTTCAGTCATTCTCCATCTTCCCACTAAGGTACAGAGAGCTAGAGTCAGTCACAACATCATGGTCATGGTCTCCCAAACAAACCATAAATATTTTCTCTTTGTCTTTTCACAGCTTTATCTTTCAGTACCACCTTTTCCCATTATCAGAGTAAATTTTGAGGGGATATTAAAGGCAGTGATAAGTAGAATGTCAGTTATTTGAAGATGTAGTAAAAAAGTAAAAATGGATATTTGAATATGACCTAAAAGAAGTATGCAGAACATTTTCATTGATTAATTCAGCTAACATTTTGGGGGAGTGACTAAATGTTTGAGTCTGTATTAGACATGGAACTACAGTGTAAATACGATATACCAGTGTCTACAAGGATTTCTATCAAAATGCTAAAATATGTTCAAAAGTATACTTTATTGTTTTCAGGATTATAACACATATAAACTTGTTGGTAATGTGGAACACATCCATACAAAGAAAAATCCAAGTATGCCAGTAAGTCGGGAAATCTTACAAAAACAGGGAACTACTGACGAGATCATTAGGTAACCTGAAGGTCATCTTTATGTGATTTCCTTTATGTACAACTACTTTCAAGCTTGTTCCAATTAAACTAACACCCCTTTGCTCTTCAGTGCAGGGCATTCAGGGTGAAGATAAAGCACCTGGGAGCTGATTAGCTATCAGGATGACCTGAACAGTAGTTAATGTCCTCGGGACAGGTCCTGTGTATTTACCAGTAAATGTGCATGGTGCTACTATCAATTTGTGTGATGGTGCTTTAGATACTTATAAAGGAACTGATTTGTTCTCTCTGCATAAGGAAAGCAGAGTAAATGCAATGTGCCAGGTCAATGCCCAGTTTTCTGCAGTGATTTTTCTATCAGAGGATTGCAAAATTTATGCTTCCTTGTGAGCTGTTCAGCCAGTGACTGATTCTTCTTGGATGACCAGACCTTGAATTGACTCAAATTAGAATAGTAAAACACACTGACTATTTTTGGATGTAACAACCCTGACACATATTTCCTGTTTCATATTATCAACAGTAACAGAAATGATATGTATTATAATTATTTACAAAAGTTCTTTTTAAGAATTTCACTCAAACACAAACATCTGACCTGAACTGCAAATCCTGAAAAAAAAGTGGTTGCTTCATTCCTTTTAAACATGGGGGGGTAACTTGGGAATACTGGTAAAGAAGTTACTTCTAATGTTTTAATGTAAAATAAATAGACAAATTTGAATTTACAGTACAATTAATTTCTACATAAAGAGGATCTATATATTTTCTTAATCATTAAATATTCAATTAACTATGAATTAAACACTTCCACCATAATAGATGTCATATCAATAATCATAATTCATTAATATGAACTCTCTTATTAATAAATATATAATAAAAAGGACAGTTAGATACCAGGTATTTTTACTCATTTAATTATTAATATTTACCATTTGTGAGGTACAATACTAGGAATAAAGAATGTCTACAGTAGGAAAAAAACAGTACCTGACTTTAGAGTGTTTACAATGTGGGGGGAATAGAAATGGAGTAGTTCACACAGGAAAAATGACATCACAATATGCTGTAACCAATGGAATCACTCTCCTAAGGTCATGTGCAAGACATTTGCATTGCTGTCCATAAAATCTGGCTACTATGTGATTCTAATTTGTGGTAGACTTTTTCTACACTAAAATTGCAATGCCTTCTTTGTGTGTTCAAGCTTCAATTACTGGGTTTTTGCATTTGGAAATATTTGCTTGAGCCTGTAACTGCTTCCAAACACAAAACAAGATTCAAGTTGTATAGACAACCAAATCTGTGGTCAATCTTTATAGTATGAACATTTGGGAGAATCTCAATGTCCAGTCATGAAGTTCAATTTAAATCATATCCTTGATTAAATCTGACAAGGTATGCCAGGCACAGACTCACTTTTGTGGAATTTCATTAGGCTTCACCATCAGAAAGATATTTAATACAGTTACCTTCTGATTAATTAGAACCACAGTTTGAAACTGTTATTGCCAACATACAAATCTTTGGGTATCAAATACATCATGTGGAGTAGAATGAATTATGCAGCAAATCTCAGAAGGGTGACTGTAACTCCTGGGTGATGGATGGGCAGAATTTAGGACAAATGAGATCAAACTGTAATTTACTATCTCTTTCAGGACTATTTTATTGGAAGTCTCCAAATCATGTATTTCAGAAGCTTCTGGCTTGCTTAAGAATTCTATCTGATAAAAGATCAGATGGAAAAAACATTATCCTTTTTTGCTAGTGAAGCAAGTTTTCATTCTACTACAAGCTCACACCAGGAAAAAAAATGATTTTTCGAACAAAAAGTATGATACATTAGCTTATACACTATACTTTAATAACTGTGCTCTCCTGGCTTACATCAGAACATATTTAATAATCAAATTTACATGAACTATTCTTGAAGATGTTCAGACATAGAGAAGGAGGCTTTATATTAGATATAGATTTGAAAAGTAGACACTGATTCAGAATGACATGATTTTTGTGCTTTATGACCATGTAAAAGTTATATGCATTCAGTAGAAACTATACTTTAAATTTTTATTTTTGATGTTTTCCAGGGTCAGTGATATGCAGTATTCATGCTTTCACAATGCTGGGTGGCATCAGTGAGCTGCAACTCCCAGTCAGTCACAAAATAACAGGGGTAAACAATCATATACTACAATATACTGTGTTGTTATGCTGTGATGTAGGGCGGGTTGGTTGTATTATATGTACTTTTGCTTTATGATATTTTCAACTTATGATAGGTTTATTGAGCCATAACTCCAACATAAATAGAGGAGTGTCTGTACTAGAAGTTTGGATTCTCAGCTAGCACATTTCTGGATGCCTCTACTAGGACTTTAGATTCGCTAAGAGTGAACTTCAGAAAATTATGTTCAATTTTTCTACCTTTAGTTCTTGTTCAAACATAACTTTTATGTATATATAATTTTCAATATTTATAACCTATCACCCAAAAGAATGTACTCACCTATTCCTTAATTATTACACATGGATGGCTTCTGGTATTATATGTCATCCTATTTATTTATCGTCTTACTTGTCTTGCAGAAATAGGAATACCACATAGTAGAGAATAAGAATGTAAAATCTAGGATGTTAAGAAGTCTTTACTTTGCTGACAGGTATATCTAATATTGGGAAGGGTTAGTTTTTAATTTTCTTTAGGAACGTTTATTTCAGAGATCTAGACAAAGATGGTACATATGTGATAGTGATTACTTAATCTGATTACAATATACTAGAGAAAATTTACTACTTTTTACAGCCTAGCAAAGTTTCAGCAACACAGATCATGAAAAGGAATTAAATATCTTAATACTTTTCTATCAGAATTAGTTTGCAACCTACTTTATATTGCTCATATAAATACTATTATTTTTATGAAATCACATTTTGAGTCATATTTTAATACCATCTGCAATAATTTTAGTACTGCAGAGATAGTTGCTTTCAATCCTTATAATTTACATCATACTTGCCAGTATACAACATTTTTTACTAAACTTTCTAGAACCTGCTGTTCTTTTCTCCCACCCCACAAAGGGAAGATGACTAGGGCTTGATTTCAAATCATCAAAATTGACAAAGAAATGTCTGACTTAGTCTTGCTGTAATTGAGATCAAAGGCATATGTTCATTTGTATGTGCCAGCTCTTTGAGATACAAGTGTTCTGGGAAAATAAAGATGAATAGGAAATGGTCCCTGCCTAAAAGGACTCACTTTTTAGTGAGAGAAAGAGAAGTGGTGTGAGTGTGTTCAAGGGAATAAGACACTGTGCAATAGCAGTGAGGCAAAAGGTAAGGCACACACACAGATGGTGCAAGTCTTGCCAGATAAAAGAAACTTGGTCATGAAGAACTTCCTATAATACATTAAGACATAAATGATGTTTCCTTATGGAGATGAGAATGACATGCTGAGTTTTGCTTTGTGTTTGTGTGTGTGTGTATGTGTATGAATGATATTATTTTACATAATAGAATTACATTCAATATAACAGGATGTTTCCACATGATAAGAACTCATTCAGTGCATTAATAATCATCATATCAAATTATGAGTAGACTAGAATTCACTATAAACCTTGGCTCTATGGTCTTTTCTTTGCTTCTGTATAGTCTTATTTTATTACTAATACATAAAAAGTATACATATTTATGGAGTACCATGTGATGGTTTGATACATGTATACATTGTATAATGCTCATTTGGAATAAACATCTACCTCTTCAAATATTTATTGTTTGTTTATGATAAAAACATTGAAATCTTTTCTTCTAACTTTCTGAAGAGAAATATATGGTATATTATAAATATATATAGTCAACCTACTGTGCAACAGAACATAACTTCTTTCTCCTGTGTTAACTATAATTTAGTAATGATTAATTAACCTTTCCGTACTCTACTGAGATTTGTTTTTGATGAGATTTTGAATGGATAGAAGAAATAAGTCAAGGAGACTTACTAAAAGATTGTTGTAGGAGAACATTTTTAAAGAGATTATTTCAGGAGGAAATTTCAGTTGAGGATATTGAGGCCAAATTGCAGGTATGGCACTGGAGCTGAAAACTTTTCATACAGACTTAAAAATACACATAAAAAGCAGAAAGCAGGTAGTGATGGGGAGGTATGGGAGGTCAAATAGAGAGAGAAAGTTCCCAGGTAGAGGAATTTTGGATGGTGACAGGGTAAGTTGGTAAAGGTAGATGATATTTCACTTTCATCCAGATTAATTTTAATGTATTTATCAAACAGCATTATAAATATCAACAAAGAAAGTTAGCACCTTTTCGGTTTCATGTTAATGATAGTGAATACGAATGCTACTATTCATTTTCTTTTTTTTTTAACTTTTATTTAATGAATATAAATTTCCAAAGTACAGCTTATGGATTACAATGGCTCCCCCCCCCCCGCCAACTTCCCTCCCACCTGCAACCCTCCCCTTTCTGTCTCCTTCCCCCTTCCATTCACATCAAGATTCATTTTCAATTCTCTTTATATACAGAAGATCAGTTTAGCATACATTAAGTAAAGAATTCAGACACATAGAGTTCTTACACAAGCTTGCTTCTGGTTATTTTCCCATGTGTCTCTGTCCTTGCTCTTGCAAATGATCTATATAGTTAAATGGATCAATCTATTCTCTCCTGAGCAAGTCATATGTTTTTCTCCTGAGCCTCAGGTTTAATTCATATGCTTTGGGCAAAACATCTCATCCTATCTTTTCTACTCTTCTGATTTCTTAACCTTTCTCTGAAGCCTACCTGTGGATTCACATTCTTTATGAAGGCTCCATGAGTCCTCCAGCCTACCATGACATCTTCCATGAATCTGTTGTTCTTATCATGTGCTGAAACACCTAAATGACATATACAGTGCTGTCATTCTTTTCCTTTTTATAATGTTACATATTTGCTCTGCTTGTCATTGGCATCATGAACTGCTTGAGGGTAAAATTAATATTTTATAAGTTATCTGTAATTATCTGGATGACAGAGCAGACAGAAGTTGAAACTCTTTTCCGTAGCCCAATATAAGTGCAAAAAAAGGCTCTCAGTAAAACCTCTCAATGATGGTATGCAATCGAGATGATTAGAAAGAAACTTTTCTAGCAAAAGGAGCACCTCTGTAGAAGCTGCCTTAAAATAACAGGATCTCCCTGACGAGAGGCAGGGAGAAGTGTCCAGAATCTGCTTGAATGAAACAGAGAATTGTAACTTCAGTGATCATATTCATATATCTAAAGAATGAATCTACATAAAAGGCCTGTACTGACCCTAATATTCAATTTAAAGTGTTTATCATTATTATGTTATTGTTATCATCATGTTAGATTCATAGTATTCAATATATTCATTATTCCTCTCACATTTCTGCAGAGGAGATTTTATAGAGACTATTATCTGCAGCAGTGCCTTAATTTCATGCTAAATCTTATCCTCAGAATGAATAAATCCTCTCTTTTAAATGTTCCATTTGCTCAGTCAGGGATTTCTCAGCACTCAGTCCAAAACCTTTCACACTCATTGTATTAAACAACCTGTGGCATTACTTCTCCGCTTTCTGTTCGACCCCATAGCCTATTACTTCAATACTACTTCCACAACCATAGTGCATCCCTCAGTACGCTTCCTTCCCACCTCTCACTGGAGTAGCGGTCCTCGTTTACTGCAGTCCTAGTTTATTGCAGATGCTCTATGTCCAGTCCTAGACGGTTATTTTCAACACGTGGGAATCCTTTCATTCAGCTCTGGCTGAAGCACTTTTCACCTCCCCTTGCAGTTTTCTATTTTAAATTTTCTTCCCTCACATCTCAGCCGATAATCTAGAGTCTGCCTTCACTGAAACACTAAAACCACCGAAAACCAACAGTCTACAAAGCACTGGACAGAAACTTGGAATTAGCTTCAATTTACCTTCATTCTTCTCATATGGTTTTAGATAGACTTTTGTAAGATTAATCATGACAGTTACTTTCATAAGTATTATTTGACCATGTTAAATGTAGTTTTAATTCCGACTTTTCATTTAAAAATTAATCACAATGTTTCTTCTAAAATATATGTAATAAGAAGGTTAAAGGCATAATTATAGATATTATTGGATTAATGTCAGGAACTTCCAAAGAGAGTCTTTTTGAATATATATTAGAGTAGTCTTTCCAAAGTACAGAACCATGTCAGCAAATCAGGGTGATTTGTTTATTACTCTAAGCTATATATTAATATTTTATTAACTGGATTTAAGCATATTATTTTTACTGATTCTAAAAATTGTAATTTGGAAAGAAAAACCATTTTGGCAATCTTTGGTTGTAAAGTAAATGCTTTTACCTCTTTATCAATGCAAGTGATAATATGATTATAATACAAACAGTAATAGATTATTGAACACAGCATTATTTCAAACTCACAACACTATTCCTGATTTATAGAAATGCCATTGCCCAAAGAATATTGTTGAGAGAAATAGAACAACAAGATTTCCCCCAAGAGTCTGAAGAAGAGAAGTATTTGCAAAAGTGAATAATAATAACTACAAAGTAATACCACAAGTAATACTCCTTTTGCCGTGGGTTCACCCTCCAATGGCCACAAACGGCTGGTGCGCTGCGGCCGGCACATCATGCTGATCCGAAGGCAGGAGCCAGGTGCTTCTCCTGGTCTCCCATGGGGTACAGGGCCCTAACACTTGGGCCATCCTAAACTGCACTCCCAGGCCACAGCAGAGAGCTGGCCTGGAAGAGGGGCAACCGGGAAAGAATCTGGCACCCCGACTGGGACTAGAACCCGGTGTGCCAGCACCGCTAGGTGGAGGATTAGCCTAGTGAGCCGCAGCGGTGGCCACTTACTAAGAACTTATGAAATGCCAATCATTTTGCTAAGCGTTTCCTTGGATTATCTAATTTATTTCTGGTGACAAAGGATAAAATACTCTGACATTTGGCTTAAACAAATGGAATTCCAGATAGATATTCTAGACTAGAAATAATAATAATAAATAATTTATAATGTATCAAAACTCCAATGAGTGTATAATTTGACGATCTCATTGAATCTGACAACTGCACGCTAGGCCACTCCATATTAGTGATTGGGGATTGAATCTCTGAGAGGATACCCAAGACCACTTAATGTGTTAATGTCAGATCTGGGATACAAACACAGATCTTACTTAAAGTCAGTATCTACAAACATAATAATTTATAGGTCAATCACCATTTGCTATAGGCCTCCTGCTCAAGAGACAAAAGGGTAACTTTCCAGGATAGAAGCATTCCAATAAATTTCACCCAGATTAGAACACACCCAACAGCCTGGAAAAGGGCAGAGAATGGCAAGTCTTACTTTTTTCTTCCAAGAATGTAAGACCTATGAAAAGTAAGAAATTTGAAGTCTGTGAAAGATTATAGAATATATTTATACATGTGACAGGACATTTAATAAATGTTCTTTTTTTCTTTTTCTTTTATTTTAGATTAAATCTTCTATGCTCATATTTCTTGGGTGTTGTTATATGTCACTCTGATTTAAAAATACCTGTTACAAAGTAATGGTGGTACTGATAATCACAGGAGGATAAAACATACAATAAAATGAATCAAATACTGATGATACTAACAGATATACTTCTTACTGCCAAAAAATACAGAAGTTGCATTTTTTTCCTTAAGCACAGGTTTTGAGATTCATTCAGTCAGCGAGACACAAGACATTTAATCAGTATCTATGAAGCTCTAGAGTTAAGGCTTAAAAAGAGAAAGACAAAGATCCTGGTCTCAAGAATATTACATTTGGGGCTGGTACTGTGGCACAGCATGTAAAGTCGTAGCTTGTGGCACCAGCATCCCATGTGGGCACCAGTTAAAGTCCCAGCTGCTCCACTTACAACCCAGCTCCCTGCTTAGGGCCTGGGAAAGCAGTGGAGGATGGTCCATGTACATGGGCCCCAGCATCCATATAGGAGATCTGGAAGAAGCTTCTGGCTCCTGGCTTTGCATCAGCTTATCTCTGGCCATTGCAGCCATTTAGGGAGTAAACCCACGGATGGAAGACCTCTCTCTCTGTCTCTATCTCTGTCTCTACCTCTCTCTGTAACTCTGTCTTTCAAACAAATAAATCTTTAAAAGTCAGAATATTACATTTTATTGAATAATATTCATGTTTTCCTAAGTATATGTATTTAGAAAAATGTATTCAGATTTCTCCCAGACTGAATAAGAACTTCATTGAAAATAGATGACTCAATTACAAAAATATATTGACTGTGATGTGCTACTCAGGAGCCTTATAGCAATGGTGATTTTCAATAAAATAACTGCAATGAAAGTTATTAACTGAGAGATAGGCATTTCCTCCACTAGAGGTGTTAATGTGGCCTGAATTGCCTCTAAAGCTGCACTGGAGCTCACTTTTTTTCTGTTTTCTGTCCTCTTTGGGTTCCCTTCCCCAATTATCTTCCATAGTCTTAAAGCATCTCTTACTATGTTGACCAAATATGCATTGTAATGGAAAGGACATGATACTTTCAGCAAAATTATTTAATTAGGTTTAAGTAAGCAATACATGCCAATTAGGGTGTTTGCTTCCTAGTCATAAAAAAATTTGCTTGTGATGCATGCTGCAATCCCAAGGACTGAAAAACAGTGATTTATGTGAAGATAAAATGATGAAGGGAAGGAGAAAGGTTGAGAGATGAAAGTCTCCAAAGGGAAATAAAGTAGGGTAGCAGCTTTGTGCATCTTAATTGAAGCATCAATTTCAAGAACAGGATCAGAGTATTATTGTCAAGTGCATAATGAGGGAGAGGGGTGTGTGTGTGTGTGTGAGAGAGAGAGAGAGAGAGAGAGAGGGAGAGAGAGAGGGAGAGAGGGAGGGAGAGGGAGGGAGAGGGAGGGAGAGAGGGAGGGAGAGGGAGAGGGGGAGGGGGAGAGAGAGATATCTAAATGAAATGAGTGCCATCCCTTACATAAAGAGTTTTTGAACCATTTCTGAAAAAGGAGAAAGTGTAAATGTAGAAGTTTATTGGAAAGCACCAACAGACATTCTTTTTGTCAGCATTTAACACAGAAAAACACATGATGTTCGAGGCACTGATGATGCCATATGGTAGAAATCTCAGGACACTTCTGCTTTCATGGAACTGAATGCTCTTTTTATTCCCTCTTTGCATGTGCCTTCTTGACACTGCCCCACCCTCTGCCAGAGTCATTTTTAAAAATATAAATTTGATTATTTCACTTTCTCTAGCAGAGATGTACATGCAAAACACTGTAGCTTAACCACCATCTTTATGTCTAGCTACTTGCATCTCTCTCTATACCACACTGTAAAGTTTTCCATCCTTTGGACACACATGTATTTCCACACTATGGTGATTTTGTGAAATTGTGTTCTGTGCCTCAAATGTCTTCATACCTATTTTTAATTAATAGAAATTCCTCCCCATTTCTTAGCTTACAGCTGAAATGTCTCTTGAACCTCAAAAATCATGTCCCATGCCAATCAGTTTTAACAATTCTTCATCTTAATTTCTGGAGAACTTAGCTTGGATCATTTCTCTAAGAATTCCAGCTCTGGGGCTGGCATTATGGTGCAGCAGGTGGAACATGGCCCAAGCATTTTAGCCCCTGCCACCCATGTACAAGACCTAGAAGAAGCTACTGGCTTTGGCCTTTCTCAGCCCTGGCCACTGGGGCCACCTGGGGAGTGAACCAGTGGATGGAAGACTCTCTCTTTCAACCTCTCTCTCTCTCTCTTGCTCTGTTTCTCTCTGTTTCTTCCTCTCTCTATATATAACTTTGAATTTCAAAGAATAGGTCAATTTTTTAAAAAATTTAGTTCCCTTTGCCTGGAGAGAGCTGTTCACATATGTGTTTTGTTCATTTGTGTTATTTGTGGTTGTGAACTGAGGATGGAGCAGGTGAGGGCTGATAATTTGTTTTTGGCCCCATACTGTTTTACATGTGGTAGGTATTCAATAAATGTTTGTAATGTAAAGGTAAATAAATATGCAGCCAGAAAGTATTTGAATATTCGGGAGACTTTTCACGATATAATCTGCTGTCCTGCTAACTTTTCAAGATTTTATTTTAGAAGGTAGGAGCATAGGAAGAGACGCACAATCCAGAGTGCTTATTGCCCTCTGCAGAGGGCGAGGTAAATACTTTACACACAAGTGTTACTAAGATGTTGTATGAGCCACCTTGAAGACTACATATCCCATCACACATGGCACGCTATCCTCAGAGGTGCTCTGGAACCACTAACCAGCCTGACCCTCGCCTTGTCTATGCTGTTTATATGGCTTAGTGTTGCCTCCATGTAAGAGCATATAATAATGTGACTCTGGGTGAGGCAGTCTTTCCTTAAGGATGCATTAAACAAGACAAGTTATTTCTAAGCACTATAGTTTTGATGTTAACTTCAGAGAAACAGAACGGGAAGCCTTGACACTGTTTTTACTCTACAGAGAAGATAGCACACATCACCATAAAAACTGCAACTGCAATTCATACGACAGAGAACAAAAAATGACTTCAAAACTAACATGAACTACAAAATTCTAATGTATAAAATTTCGATTAATCTTCAAATAGTTAAATAGATGGTCAGATCTATCTTCTAGAGGATACTTCTAAATCATATATTTCTATATTGAACTGGCATATATCCTTTATACATACTAATTTACAAAATTCACTTCAAAGAGACCTGTGAACAAATATATGTTTCCTTATAATATTTGTATCAAAATTACATGTTATACACTTTCCCCATTTTGATGGCTTTTACTGTTTAGAAATGTAAAGTATCCTAAAGAATGGAAACATATTTCACAAATGAAGGAGAGCTCTTCTTTTGTGCCAAGAAAAATAATTACTATTTATACTATCATATCACTTGATTACCTTCAAAAGAGACAATTTTATTTCCCCCTTTTCATCTTCTTTTGTAACTCAAAGATTATTGCCATGCAACCCAATATTGTTGAAAATATTGAAATTAACATAACTGGGATGAACTTTATTTGGACTCAGAAATAAAGAATTATAAGCTTAAGACTATGGTGATCTATCATGAAATATTTTTGCTTTAATTATGTGTTAGATCCTAATCCTATGAAGCATAAAACTGAATTGCACTTTCTCTCACCCACACATTCCGCTTTCTGACATTGCTTTTATTTTTTTTTTTTTGTTTTGCAGGCTGACATAATTCTTCTAAATGTGGATAACTCACCTTGCCACTAAACAGGACAGAAATTTTCAATGGCTTAGTTTATGAAACAAAGATTTCTGCCTTAAATTTGGTGACTTACGCTATTTTCAACAGATTTGAAATTTGTCACTCTGGGCTTTATGCTTGCATTCTATCATCTAATAGACAAATATGTCATTATGGAATTGGGAAAGTGGGAAAGGAAGTTTATTAAATTCTAGAGAATAGGTTGCATTCAAAATTTTGGAAGTCTTCATTTACAATCAATCATGTTAGATTATATCTTAGTGACCGCGTTCCTTTTTACTTTATCTTCATAAAATAAGGAAGCTATATCTGTAAAAAGCATAAAGAGCTCAAACTGTAATGATGTAGAATAACCTTCCCCCCATTGTTTCCTAAATTAATAGATTTTACTTATATTTTCTCTGTTTCATATTTCAACTTAAGATCTTACTTTGAGATGCATTAAATTTAAAGAAGTTGTTAATGTTTTGATGGTCTTAAATTCAGAAGGTAAGAATAACTTGTGGTTTCCTCAAGTAATTGTTAGTAAAGTTTTTAAATAATAATGTAGGATAGAAGATAATTAAAGAGGAAAAAATTCTGACAAAATTATTGATAATAGTTGACAGGAATTTCCAGAATAAAATAGAAAAATCAATTAAAAATACTTCAATAAGATTATAATACTTTAAGTTCTTGGAGCCACAGTATTAATATAATATGCCATGGTATCATCATCTTAAAAATATACAAATATCATTTAGAATAAATATGTTCAAATAAGTAAAAGGCAACATAATTGTATAATATTTAAATTGGAATAATATTGAAGCAAATATGTATATATAAAAATTAATATGCCAGCAACTAATATTCCTGTTTTTACCTTTTATAATATATAAATACTTAAAGACAACACTTTTCCCACTGTACCCTCAAAAGCTGCAATTGTTTATTTCATTAGCATTAACCATTAGTTACTTAAAAAGAAAATCAGCAATAGTTTATAATTTTTGGCTATTGTACTAAACTAGTATCCACAGTATTCTTGTGCCTGCTTTAAGTGTATCTTACAATAGCTTCTCTCTCCTCTTGAAAGAAAAGGAATTCAGTTGCTACTATATATATATTCTCCTGAATCCATGAGACCCCAATTCTTCAACAACCTATTCAATGGATTTAGAAAATAAACAGAAAAGCTATACATTGTTCAATACATGTTGACAGCACACTAAAGCCTTTAGAGAAAGTGATAAATGATCAAATGTATTCCTCAAACCTTACCTGGTTTACTCTTTTCAAAAATCCAATCCTTGCCGCCTACTATGCAAAGCTCTTGGCCACTGGGTGAAATCCAAACTGGATAGCTGATCATGATAATTCCAACATGTCATAGTCAGTAGCATCTCTCAGAGTTCCATAAGCCAATTGCTTGAAAGAAACCTGCAAAAACCAAGATATTTCTACTTTTTAACTGAAAAATGGTGAACCATGTCTTAAGTCCAAGAGGTATCACTAATGAATCAACAAGGGGTTCATAAAGCAGTGTTTGAGAACTATAAATGCCTCACAAGATGCTGATAACATTAACCTGGAAGATTGAAGCATATATCCTACAAAAGATGTTTTGGCAGAGTGAATTTTTTTCATCTTGTTATTATTGATCTACTTAAGGTACTTAATAAACATTACTGATATTAAAATGCACATGTTATAGCATGTTCCTCTTCTGTATGTAGATCACCATTCACAGTATTGAAATTATTGTTGTGACTCTTCTTATTATGATCTCAGGGTTAAGTGGGTAATGAAATACAACAGGTAAACTTATCAGTAGCTACAGAAAAATCATCATGATGGTGTGGACCAACAAAAGTTTGATTTGTGAATTCTGACAATCTGGTCTATGTCATCAATCCTGGTATCAAAATTGGGTTACCTGTAGAGGATAAGGCACAAGAAATACCTTTGGGGCTACATATGCAGTGTGGCAAATTCAGCAGCCACCATCATTTATACTAAAATACAGACTATAAGATGGTAACAGACATGAAAACATTGAAGCCACAGTTTGCACACAAAGGATTGAGTGGAGCTAAGTAATTAAATAACTAATATGGGGGCAATTTATCATATATTTAATAGCTTACTTGTTTACTTACATGCATATGAGTAAATATGGTATTTAACTGCATTACTGGAGAGCTTCCAAGATGGCAGAGTAGGGAGGCAGCTTACTGCTCTAGTCTAGGAGAATATACTTTTAAAAAAGTGGAGACAGTGTAGTCTCAAGGAAGAGTCAGGGAGAAAACAGCAAAGGAAACTCTATGCAAATTAAAGGGACACAGTGGACCTATGTGGAGGGTGTGTATACCCAGAACTCAGGACCACAGTAGCTGAGAGCCTATGCACCAGTATTGGAAAGTGAATTGAGACCAGACTATAGCAGCCCAAGCCACTGGTGATAAAGCCGCAGGAAGAGCCTACAGAGAACCTGGTATGGAGCCCCACTGGGGATAGTGTACCTGCCAAGAGGAGCAAAAAAGAAAAAAAAAAAAGTAGGGACACGTTTCTCTCTCCCTGATCACCTTAAAACAGCATCCTGTAACATGCTGATAGAGCAGGAGACATTTTGGACATCTGTAACAGAAGCGCCAGGTCATGTGCATTCCTGGCAACCAGTCGAGTGGAGACCCCTGATTCTGGTGGGGAAAACTAAAAGGGGCTGAGTGCTCATGACTGTAGGAGGCTTGTGTGCTGGGACTATGAAAAAAACTGAGGCTGTGTGGGAGGATTCACAGTGTGGCTAGGACTTTAGGAAGTCACTGTGGGAGTCTCCACAGACTCAGGGCTTCCTGGTGAGGGACACTGCTGAGGAATCTGAGCTTACACTCAGGGCTGAACAGATCCTTTGTGTGATCCTTGGGACAGTGTGGATGAATATCATATCCACTGGAGCTAGTGCTCAGGTACTGATAGCCTTTGAGGAGAGGAGCTCAGCTGAGCAGAATAAACTTCCCTTCTGATTAAGAAAAAAAAAAAAGAGAAGATTTACCTCACCAAAACTGGGTATGTCACTGCAGACATGCCCTTCACCCTGGCTCCCTGGCCACACCCACCATACCCCTCTAGATATTCACTGAAAGCAGACAGTCCACTTATTGACAGAGAGGCATAGTACAAAGATAAAAGCCACCACAGTGAAAAAAAAAAAAAAAACAACGAAGAAACCAAGGAGTATCTCCATAAATGTTGAATAACAAATGCACCAATTCAAGAAACAACAATAAGGGAGACAACATGATGCCCCCAAAAGAACATAAGACTTTAATACTAGATTGTGCAGATGATGAGATTAAAGAAATGCCAGAAATGGAATTCAAAAAATTGATCATAAGATTACAAAGAAGTAATTAGAAGCAAATATAGAAAATTTTGAAACCCATACAAGACATGAAAAAATTTCTCCCACAAAATTGAGATCTTAAAGAGAAATTAAAGTGAAATGAAAAATTCAATTGAACAAATCAAAAATACAGCGGAAAGCCCAAAAAACAGAATAAGTGAAGTAGAAGAAAGAATATCTGACTTAAAAGACAAAGCATAGGAAATTATACAATCAAATAAAAAATAAGTGGAGAAAATCAGAAAACTAAAAAACACTGTTGAGAATCTATGGGTTCTAGGAGTTCCTGAAGTCATGGAAAGAGAAAAAGGATTAGAAGGACTTTTTAGTGAAATAATAACAGAAAACTTCCCTAATTTGGAGAAATAAAGGGACATCTAAGAAGCACATAGAACTCCTAATAGATGTGACCAGAAAATATCTTTACCATGACACATTGTAATTAAACTAACCACAGTAAAACAAAGAAAAGATTCTAAAGTGTGCAAGAGAAAAATGCCATATTACTTTGAAAGGATCTTCAATTAGACTCACAACAGACTTCTCATCAGAAACCCTACAGGCTAGGAGAGAATGGTGAGATATATTCCAAGTGTTCAGAAAAAAAACCTGTCATCCCAGAATATTATATCCTGCAAAGCTTTCATTTATGAAGGAATGTGAAATAAAGACCTTCATATCAAACAGAAATTGAAAGAATATGTCACCACCCATCCAGCCCCACAAAAGATGCTTAAGGATGTGCTATACACAGAAACACAGAAACATGGTCATCACTACAAAAGAAGGTAAAGGAAGAAAATCTCACAGTAAAAGTTCAAAGAAAATTCAAAGAAAAAAATAGGAATATTTTTGGGAAAATGGCAGGACAAAGTTGTTACTTATCAATAGTCACCTTGAATGTAAATGGCCTCAACTCTCCATTTAAAAAACACAGATTTGCTGAATGGATTAAAAAACAAAACCCATTTATTTGCAGCCTACAAGAAACACATCTCACAAACAAAGATGCACACAGACTGAAAATGGAAGGAAGGAAAAAGATGTTCCATGCCAACAGAAACCAAAAAAGAGATGGTATAGCCATCCTAATATCAGACAAAATAGACTTTAACACAAAAACTGTTAAAAGAGAGAAAGAAGGATATTATGTAGTGATTGAGGGATCAATTCAATAGGAAGATGTAACTATTATAAATGAATATGTCCCTAATTACAGGGCAACTGGCTAATTAAAAGAAATGTTAAGGGATCTAAAGGGAGACACAGACTCCAATACAATAGTAATGGGGGACTTCAATACCCCACTTTCAGCAATGGACAGATCAACTAAACAGAAAATCAGCAAAGAAATAGCAGAGTTAATTAACACTACAGACCAAATGGACCTAATGGTTATCTATAGAACTTTTCATCCTACAGTTGCAGAATACACATTTTTTTCACCAGTGTATGGAACTTTCTCTAGGATTGACTACATACTAGGCCATAAAGCAAATCTCAGCAAAATAAAAAAATAGAAATGCATCTTCTCAGACCACAATGCAATGAAACAGGAAATCAGCAACTTAGGAATCTCTAGAACATATGCAAACACATGGAGACTGAACAACATGCTCTTGAATGAACAGTGGGTTATAGAAAAAATCAAAAATCAAAAGAGAAATCAAGAACATTTCTAGAAACAAATGAAGATGACAACACAACATATCAAAACTTGTGGGATATAGCAAAAGCAGTGTTAAGAGGAAAATTTACAGCAATTGCTGCCTACATCAGAAATTGGAAAGGTACCAAATAAATGAGCTATCAATGCATCTCAAGGATTTAGAAAAACAACAGCAAACCAAACCCAAACTAGTAGGAGAAAATGAATAACTAAAATTAGAGAAAAAAAATCAACAAAATTGTATCTAAAAATTATAAAAGATTAGCAAAACAAAGAGCTGATTTTTTGGAAAACTCAACAAAATTGACACACCATTGGCCTAACTAACCAAAAAAGGAGAGAGAATACCAAAATCAGTAAAATTACAGATGAAAAATGAAATGTAACAACAGACACCACAGAAATAAAAATAATCATCAGAAATTACTACAAAGAGCTGTTTTCCATCAGAGTGGGATAACTAGAAGAAATTGATAGATTCCTGGACACATACAACCTACCTAAATTTATCCATGAAGACACAGAAAACCTAAAAAGACCCATAAACAAGATGAAAATTGAATCAGTAGTAAAGATCTTCCCAAGAAAGAAAACCCAGGAGTTTGGAAAAGTAGCAGGATATAAAATCAATACATAAAACCAGAAAGCAATGTCAAGGCTGAGAATAAACTTCTAAGATCAACCCCATTCACAATAGCTACAAAAAAAATCAAATACCTTGGAATAAATTTAACCAAGATGTCAAAGATCTCTACGATGAGAATTACAAAACATTCAAGAAAGAAATAGAAGAAGATACAATAAATTGGAAAAACCTTCCATGTTCATGGATTGGAAGAGTCCATATTACCCACATGTCCATTCTTCTGAAAGCAATTTACAGATTCAATATAATACCAATCTAGACACCAAACATATTTTTCTTAGATCTAGAAAAAAATGATGCTGAAATTCATATGGAAACACACGAGACCTTGAATAGATAAAGCAATCTTTTAAAACAAAAACAAAGCCAGAGGTGTCACGATACCAGATTTCAAGACACTACAAAGCAGTGGTAATTAGAACAGTCTGGTATTAGTATAAAAACAGATAGATGGACCAATTGAACAGAATAGAAATGCCAGAAATCAGTCCAAGCATCTACAACTAACTTATATTTGACCAATGAGCTAAAACCAATCCCTGGAGTAACGACAGTCTCTTCAACAGATGGTGCTGGAAAAACTGGATTTCCACATGCAAAAGTATGAAGCAAGACCAGTACCTTACATCTTACACCAAAATCCACTCAACATGGATTAAATATCTAAATCTATAACCCTATGCTGTCAAATTATTAGAGAATATTGGGGAAACCCTGCAAGACACTGTCACGGGCAAAGAGTTCTTGTAAAAGATCGCAGAGGCACAGGCAATTAAAGTCAAATTAACAAGTGAGGTTATATCAAGTTGAGAAGTGTCCGTAGGGCAAAAGAAAACACTGAGCAAAATGAAAAGGCAACCAACACAATGGATGAAATTATTTTCAGACTATGCAACTGATAAAGGATTAATAACCAGAATACACAATAGATCAAGAAACTAAACAACAATAAAACAAACAGCTCAGTTAAAAAATTGGCAAAGGACTTAAACAGACATTTTTCAAAAACGGAAATACAAATGACCGACAGACACATGAAAAAATGTTCAGGTTCACTATCTATAAGAGAAACACAAATCAAAACTACAATGAGGCTTACCTCACCCTACTTAGAATGGCTTTCATGCAGAAATCAACAAGCGACAAATTCTGGCAAGGATGTGGGGAAAAAGGTACCCTAATCAACTGTTGGTGGGAATGTAAACTGGTAAAGACACTATGGAAGACAGTAAGGAGATACCTCAAAAATCTGAATATAGTCCTCCCATATGACCCAGCCATCCCACTCCTGGGAATTTACCCAAGGGAAATGAAATTAGTAAATAAAAGAGTTATCTACACCATCATGATTATTGCAGTTCAATTCATAATAGATAAGACCTGGAATCAACCTAAGTGCCTATCAACTGAAGACTGGATAAAGCAATTATGGGATATTTACACTACAGAATACTACAAAGCAGTAAAAAATGAAATCCAGTCATTTGCAACAAAATGGATGAATTTTGAAAACATCATACTTAGTGAAATAAGCCAGTCCCAAAGGGACAAATACTATATGTTATCCCTGATCTGTGAGAATAGTGCACCTAAAACCGAATCAGTAGAAGAAAAAATGACACTTGGAGAGGGGATGACTTGAGCTGCCCTTGTCTTGACTGTTGAGGAACAGTTTCATTTTTGTTTTGTTTTGTTTTATTTTTCTTCACCCTATTTGTTGAACTCTACTTAACAGAGTTAAGCATATATACATAAAGTCAATTGAGGATGGATCTCAGTAAAAAAATAAGAGCAGGAATAACAGAGGGAGGAGGAAGTTTTTAACTGTAAAGCTGTGTAGTTCTGCATACATTCCTATGGACTTACTTCTAAGAGTACAATTTAAAAAAAATTGTCATGGGACTCCAAATCCCATTAAACTGGGTGGTAAAAATGGCATCTTAAGTGTTAAAGTGAACATACAGATAGGATTAAGTGTTAAATGATCATATAAAAAAGATAAAGTATCTGGTAATAATAATAGATAATATTAAAAAGGAGAGAATGTTCCAACATGGGAAGCAGTCCATAGCAGACTCATAGGTTGACAATCACTTTAAATAACTCTCTGACTCAGAATCAGATCTTAAGGCTTCCTGATCTGGCTGAAAAGTCCGTGAGCATTTCATGCATGGAAAGTCAAGACACTGTGGCAAAAAAAAAAAAAATGTTCTATAGGAAGGATCTCTGTGAGTAAGACTCCAGCAGAAAGAAGTAGCCATTGAAGAAGGATGTACTTTTCCCTAAAGGGGGCAGAGAACTTCTACTTTGCTTATGGCCTTGTCTAAATACTGACAGAGTTTGTGGTTTCAAAAGTTTCCATAGCCTAGGCAGCTCATGTCAAGAGCCTTGGGTGGTCACTGATGTCATACATAAGAGTGTTAGTTGTTAAATTAACAACAGGAGTCATTGTGCACTAACTCCCTATGCAGGACCTCTGTCCTCAATGAATTATATTGAGAGTTAACTGTAAAACGAGTTCTCAGACAGTTTTTTTTGTGTGTGTGTTCGTGTATGTGCAAATTAAAATCTTTACTTAGTATAGAGTTGGTCTTCTGTGTGCAAACTTAATTGAAAATGAATCTTAATGTAGAATGGGACAGGGAAGGGGAGAGGGAGGAGAAGGAGCAGTGTGGATGTGGGTGGAAGGGCAGGTATGGTGGAAGAATAAATATATTCCTAAAGTTGTACTTATGAAATTTACATTCCTTAAAAATAATTTAATTAATTAACTGATAAAAATAAACTGCATGTTTGACTTATATTCACAGAGGAAAACTGCAAAATCAACAACTCTTACTGCACTCCTCCCACTCAAACGACTAACTCTGTTCCTTAGAAGTTTAACAAGGTATTAATGAACAGAATTTCTTAGAGTTATAACCAGGGTAGGTTCTAATAGCTACTAGATTTTTTTACCACAACAACCATATACAGAAAAGCATACACAAAACAAGTTTATCACTGTTTTAGGGCTGAGAGTTTATCCTAAGTCTGTAGGGACACTCATGTGAGAGAATGTTTTGTAGCTTCATAGACACAGGTGCAAAACAGTTTTTAACAAGTCACAAAATAACTCAACATGCACCTGTGATTAGAGACTCATGTATTCCCAGAAGTCATGGAATCTCCATTAAAAAGGCATAGCAATGAAAAAAATTCAAAAAAATAAAATAAAAAAGGCATAGCAATGAAATATCCTACTGTGCCATTTCAGCAAGAATGGACAGATAATCAGGAGTTGAAGACAAACACATAAATGTACTAAAATGCAACATTTCAAAATAACTCCTAAAGAAAGATATGTGTCTGGGTATTAGATATCCATGATTCAATTTAAAACAGGAATGTTATGTTGATGCTATCAATGATACAAATAAGTACTGTAAGATTCACACTTGCACACATACACAGCTTCAGTTTTCTGTTTTGTTATTTTTAAAGTTTATTAGGGGGAGGGAGGGTAAGGGGTAAGACAGGGAGAGGGAGAGGGAGAGGGAGAGGGATGGGAGAGGAAGAGGGAGAGAGAGAGAGAAACAGAGAGAGAGAGAGAGAAAGAGAGAGAGAGAGAAACATAGAAGACAGAAGAGAGATACCATCCACTGGTTCAATCTCCAAATATCTGAGACAGCCAGGAGCAAAGCCAAGAGTTGCAAACACAATCCAGAACTCTCATGTGGGTGGCAGGAACTCAATTAATTGAGCCATCACTGATGTTTCCTAAGGTCTGAATTGGTGGCAAGCTAAAGTCAGGAACCAGAGCCAAGAATTGAACCAGGCACTCTTACATGAGAATCAGGTGTCTTAATTTCTAGGCCAAATAGCTGCTTCCTACACTTGGCTAAAATTTTCAAATCTGTTGATCCAAGCTCTGGTATTAGCCTAAAAACTTACGCAACTCTAGATATGAATTGGTTTCACTCATGCCAATAACCTTTCTACGTCTTATTTTCTTTGAGTTTTGCCTAAAAGTCATCAAATCAACCATTTTATAAAACAAAACTTTTCATGAGTGGTAATGTTTTTCTGTTCTCTTGAGGCTCATGATGGATGTGGGACAAAGCCATACACAGGTGTACCAGATGACAGAGAAATGTTTATAACATAATGCCTAAGATAAAAAAAGTAGCTTTGAAGGGAGAAATTTTTTAAAGCTGATTGCTTTGAAAGTGATCATCTGTGACCTAGTGCCACTTCTCATACTTTGCTTCTGCTCATTTTTTTTTCTTTTTGAAAAAGTGAAAATAAGTCAGCGGAGCTACTTGTTTTATAAAATGTCTTTATTTCATTACAGAAATGGTGCTATTGATCTATTCTCAGAAGGGGTCAGTTTTATGCATTTTCTTTTTCAGTAGTTATAGTTTTCCACTGATCATTGATCACCACTTTATTTATTAACATGTTTTTTCATTTCATAAGTTTAACTTGGAACCTTTGTTGTGCTAGGCATGGGATTAGGTGCTACAGATATGAAATGAAAAGACACATATTCTCCCCATGGAAAGATTATTTTGTATTCTATTCTGATTTCTCAACATTTACTCAAAACTAAGAAGAGTAGCAATATTGGATTCAATCAAAATTATTAGACTTGTTTTATAACTAATCAGCTATGTGATCAGATCAGGGAATTCTATGAAGTTTGTCAGTGAGTACAACCATTTAAACCAAAGGAAATCTACAATGTTGTTATCAACTCACATGGATGATGCATGTGGAGTTTTTACTGGATGTGATGATTTTGCATCACTCTTAAGTCTTCCATAAACTGATTTCACTGTTTTAAAACGGTTCAGAAAACCTAATCTGTTAGGTTTTGATGTTACATTAACATTTCTGGTATTCAACACAGAGTCATTATCTCCCAACTGCTATGCATAGAAATAAAATACACTCCTGAGTGGACTACATTATAACCAAGTTAATTTATGTGTAAGAAGGAAGAACCAGGCAACTTTTTTTTACTTTTTTTTTACATTATTATACCATTTTTTTCTGAAAAAGGATACATATATATAAACATATCACACACACATACATATATATATATGTGTATATATATAATTAAATATATTTATTTTGTAAAAAAGAAGACCATGGGGGTGGTCACAAATACCAATTACATAAGAAAATTTGAAACCATATCTTGATACTGATTTTGATTATGAAATGAAAATATGCTTAAAATAATTCTCCACTAATCCCTATCCAAATATATTATTTAACAAGAAAATAATAAAAACAAAAGGTAAGGACAATGATTATTAAAGTACTCCTGGTAAGTAAATGATATTTTCTAAAATAAAGATGTTTTCTAGGTGGTTTAATATTTTTTTCTATTTTTTTCATCTTATGATGTTTTCTTTGCCTCTGCTTATTACTTGGATGAGTAGTCTGAAAATAAGCTATTTTTAAAAAAATCTTATTTGGGGGAAACATTATTTATGAAATGAATTAAATGAATGCAATTTTATTATATGTAAAGTATACCTCAATAATGTTGATTTAAATACTTTCGAAATGAATTTTTGGCAATGTTCAAAAAGTTCCAGATAGGACCCTAGAACACAGAAGTGCAGGTAAAATGTTGGGGTGCCAGATTGAGTCACTGAAGCCCCACTTTTGTTCCAGCTCCCTGTTAATACATCCAGGAAAGCAGCAGAGCATGGTCCAAGTGCCTGGGCCTCTGTCACTCATGCAGAAGACCCAGATGGACAGCTAGGCACTTGACTTCAACTCTAGCTGTTGAGGCCATTTGGGGAATGTAATGGTAGATGAAGGATATCTCCCCCCCCTCCCCCTTCTCTAACTTTGTCTTCCAAAGAAATATTTTTCTTTTTGGACAGGCGGAGTGGATAGTGAGATGTGGGGAGCAACTCAGACTAGACTGTTACTGGAATTAAGACTTATTCTATGCATCTGCTCTCCCACAATATGGCGCTGAGAAGGGAGTAACAACTTCTACGCAGCTGCCTCCAGTTCAACCAATAAACTCTAGGACCTGCTCCTGATTGGAGGAGAGCAGCGTACTCAGCGTGTGGGTAGCAGAGTTGGGATTGGTGGAAGAGGACTATAAAGGAGGAGAGAGACAACATGCACCAGGAACATCTATCTGAAGGAACACCTGTGCAGCCCCCGAGAGAGCCGGCCGGCGGTGTGCCGCTCCCCCGCGGAAGTGGGGAAAGTGGCAGGGGGAACCGCCCTTCCACGGAGGTGGAAGGGTCGGTAGCCAACCCGGGAAGAACCAGCAGCAAACCCGGGGAGGGCCGAGCAGACAAAAGAACAGCGAAGGGTCTAGTGTCGTTCCTCCGTGAAGAGGGGGAGCGACAGTGAGAGAGAGAGAGAGAGAGAGAGACAGAGAAAGGTCTTCCTTTTGCCGTTGGTTCACTCTCCAATGGCTGGCACACTGCGGCAGGCACACCGCGCTGATCTGAAGCCAGGAGCCAGGTGCTTCTCCTGGTCTCCCATGGGGTGCAGGGCCCAAGGACTTGGGCCATCCTCCACTGCACTCCCTGGCCACAGCAGAGAGCTGGCCTGGAAGAGGGGCAACTGGGAATGAATCCGGCGCCCAGACCAGGACTAGAACCCGGTGTGCCAGCGCCGCTAGGTGGAGGATTAGCCTATTGAGCCATGGCGCTGGCCCCAAATAAATAAATTAAAAAAAAAAAAAAACCTGTTATACATGAATTTAAATAATACCAAAATAAAATTAAAAAAAATTAAGCATATGGGAGGGGGGAGTCTTCAAGAAGTCCATGGGAAATGTGTATATTAGATAAAGGTGCCTGGATTTCAGTTTTTACTGGCACCAAATGAACTTCTTTAATTTCATTTTCCATGAACTTTTGGAAGTGCTCTCGTATGCACAGAATGCTTTTCTTTTGTTTCTTGGTCTCACCTTAAGTGGTCTGTGATTGAATTTTTCAGTCTGCCTTTCCTTATGCACACCACTACCACCCTTTTAGTCTATCTTATTGCTTTGAAGAAAGCTTTCCAATGGATCTCCTCAGCACTTAGGCACTCATTTTATATGCTATTGATTTCTATGTGTTGAAATGTTGTTATTTAAATGTTATCTCAAGGATGTGTTTCATCTTCCCCATGGAGGCATGGTGCACACCTCTGTATAGCCAAGAGAGCTAAAAGAATGCTTAGTATTCTGAGTTCAGTGCATCTCAGAAGTGAATGTTGTGCATTTTGTAAATTTATATCTGTGTCCCCAATTTTAAAATCATCTAAAATATAATCATTAAGAATGCCAGAATAAATAGATTGATAATGATCACAGTTATGAGGCTTTCTGTCTTAGAAATTCCAGATCTGTCCCTTTTTATCAATGATTCTTGGAAAATAACATGTTCCATCATTGTTTCAGTCACAAAATTATTGCTTTTAAATTCTTTTCCTTTTTTTCTCCACTTAATCAGAGGTAAAGTTTACAGATTAATTCTCAGAAGGCAGAAGTCATCAACAATCATTAATACTTCTAAGGGCAAGTGACTATCTGATATGAAGTTTCTCACATTTTTTCAAAAACTGTGTGAAAGAGGTACTGTAACAATGTCACTTTACAGTGATGAAAATAATGATCATAAGGCTAAGTTACTTGCCCAAGGACATACAGATTTTGAAAACTGGAGCTGATATTCCAATGTAGTTAGTTGATAGCAATGTACTATCAATTATTTTAGATTATAACAGAATGAAGCTGAGTGATACAGTCAATCAAAAGCTCAATGTTGGAGAAGTGAGGTGATATATCAAAGGTCATTCAGACCATAATAGGATGTGAATGACTACCTAAACTCATGGCACTCGAGTCTGTCTAATACACAGCATGGGATCTAAACAATTTTATGGATTTCCAATTCCCTTGATTTTAAAGAACTGTGCTTTGAGTCTTTGAGTAGATTTTTGTTTCAGAAAGAAGACAGAAAGCTCAATAACCAAAATAATAGAATTTCCCAGTACATACTTTTTAATGAGCTTAATTTTCTGAAAGTAAGCCATGATCTCTCTGCCTCTCTCTCTCTGTGTCTCTCTATTTCCCTCTCCCCTACCTCTTATTTTTGTTTCCTTTATCTTTTATCCAATGAAAAATACTATAGACACAATGAGACAATTATATTGATAGATTGTGAAAAAGTATGTGATTAAAATATAAATAATACAGTGGTATCTCATTGATGTTAATTTTATATTAACTACATTATTAGTAATCAAAGTTCAAAAAATCTTCCAAAATATTCATTTGATATTATTTTCATTTCTGAACCCAGGAGAAAGCTCCTTAGGTGACAAACAACAAGATCAAGGGCAATTCTATCAATACTTGAGAACCCAGGGTTAAATTAATACTCAAATAATTCTCCATGTTTCCTTTTTGCATAGAGATTCCTGATACTAAATTTGATTAATATATAGAAACTTCCAACTAAAATACACCATATTCTTGTTTTCATTTTCTTTGGTGAGGCATCAATCATACTCCAAAATTTTCCACAACTGTGCTCGCTTCGGCAGCACATATACTAAAATTGGAACGATACAGAGAAGATTAGCATGGCCCCTGCGCAAGGATGACACGCAAATTCGTGAAGCGTTCCATATTTTTATGGAGCATTTTCTTTTGATAAAAAGAAAAATGTCATGGGCTGCAGGCTTTCATCACTTCTCCTCACCAGGTCCAATAATATGCTTATAACACTAGTGCCAGTTATTTTATTTGATAAAGTTTATTATGGTATTTGTATATTTGTTTGCATTCCAATTTTGTTCAATAATGAGTGTGTAAAATGCTTCTGAGAAATAAATGTAAATACTAATGTACAAAAAAAAAAAATTTTCCACAACTGAAATTTTCTCTTCCTTTTCTTGGTCTTTTCTTCTTTCCACTTTCCCTCTTTCCTTCTTTTCTCCATGTTCCTTTTTTTCCTTCTGTACATCCTCCCATCTTTTTCTTCCTTTTCATCTCTTTCATTTAAGTACTATTTGGGCATCTATTAGATTCTATGTTATATACTGGTTCTGAGGACAAGTACAAAGACTCAGTTCCTACTCAGGTATACTACTCATGTTCTGGTAGTATGCACAGGGCACTCAACCAATATATTCTGGAATAACAGTAGGGATTGAGTCTGCATTTACTACTTCAAAACATGTTAAGCTTGACTATGAAAAAAAGTTTGTAATTTGACTCTGTTTGGTTTAGGCTGGCTTGGCATATTCAGAACTTAACAAATAAAGGTAGCATCCAATACTTAACATACTCAAAGTTTTCTATGATTTAGACAAAGTTCTTTTAAACTCTCAGTGTTTACAAACTGAAATACTTCAGGGCCAGGAGCATTACTTAAATCTAAGTACAGCTTGATTTATTTTGAAATGGAATCAGAGAGCCAGTTACTGGTGAGCTGGAGAGAGTAAGCTTAGCCTAAGGACATTACAAACAATATTTGAACCATCTTTGCCAGAAACAACACATTTCTGGACTAGTCTTGGGCCTTGTCAACCAGTTTGAGTTCCTCCTTTATAACTACTGAGAGGTCATCATCCACTGCTACATACATATTGATGCAATCCTCCTGCCTTTAGGCAAAATACACGGCAGGTAAAAACTTCCCTCTAATAATTCTTTTCAGTGGGAAAAACCAGCACTATCTGGTCTGGCTCACCCAAATTATCAGTGGGGTTAGTAATGTAAGTTCATGGGCCATGCCTCAGATTTAATTAATCAGCATTTCAGAAATGATATTGAGGATTCTTTTTTTTTTTAACTTTTATTTAGTAAATATAAATTTCCAAAGTACAGTTTATGGATTACAGTGGCTTCACCCCCCATTACTTCCCTCCCACTCGCACCCCTCCCATCTCCTGCTCCCTCTCCCCTTCCATTCACATCAAGATTCATTTTCAAATATCTTTATATGCAGAAGATCGATTTAGTATATATTAAGTAAAGATTTCATCAGTTTGCACCCACACAGAAACACAAAGTGTAAAATACTGTTTGAGTACTAGTTATAGCATTACTTCACATTGGACAACACATTAAGGACAGATCCCACATGAGAAGTAAGTACATAGTGACTCCTGTTGTTGACTTAACAATTTGACACTCTTGTTTATGGTGTCAGTAATCTCCCTAGGCTCTAGTCATGAGTTGCCAAGGCTATGGAAGCCTTTTGCGTTCGCTGACTTCAATCTTATTCAGACAAGGTCTTAGTCAAAGTGGAAGTTCCCTCCTCCCTTCAGAGAAAGGTACCTCCTTTGATGGCCCCGTTCTTTCCACTGGATCTCACTCGCAGAGAACTTTCATTTAGGTTTTTTTTTTTTTCCCCCAGAGTGTCTTGGCTTTCCATGCCTAAAATACTCTCATGGGCTCTTCAGCCATATCTGAATGCCTTAAGGGCTGATTCTGAAGCCAGAGTGCTATTTAGGACATCTGCCATTCTATGAGTCTGCTGTGTATCCCGCTTCCCATGATGGATCGTTCTCTCCTTTTTAATTCTATCAGTTAGTATTAGCAGACACTAGTCTTCTTTGTGTGATCCCTTTGACTCTTAGACCTATCAGTGTGATCAATTGTGAACTTAAATTGATCACTTGGACTAGTGAGATGGCATTGGTACATGCCACCTTGATGGGATTGCACTGGAATACACTGGCACGTTTCTAACTCCATCAATTGGGGCAAGTCCAATTGAGCATGTCCCAAATTGTACATCTCCTCCCTGTCTTATTCCCACTCTTACATTTAACAGGGATCACTTTTCAGTTAAAATTTAAACACCTAAGATTAATTGTGTGTTAATTACAGAGTTCGACCAATAGTACTAGAACCAAAAAAATACTAAAATGGATAAATAATTACATTGTACATCAACAGTCAGGACAAGAACTGATCAAGTCACTGTTTCTCATAGTGCCCATTTCACTTCAACAGGATTCCTCTTTGGTGCTCAGTTAGTTGTCACCGATCAGGGAGAACATATGATATTTGTCCCTCTGGCCATAGCACCCTGAACGCGCCCAATCTCGTCTGATATTGAGGATTCTTAAAAAGAAAGTTCCCTAGGCTACATTTAGATCCACTAATGTTTAAGAACCACTTTTGAATAAGGCCTGTTTTTGAAATCCATTCCCATTTTTCTTTTTTTTTAACTTTTATTTAATGAATATAAATTTCCAAAGTACAGAATATGGATTACAATGGCTTCCCCCCCATAACATCCCTCCCACCGGTAGCCCTCCCCTTTCACACTCCCTCTCCCCTTCCATTCACATCAAGATTCATTTTCAATTCTCTTTATATACAGAAGATCAGTTTAGCATACATTAAGTAAAGATTTCAACAGTTTGCTCCCACAAAGAACAATAAGGTGAAAAATATTGTTTGAGTACTAGTTATAGCATTAAATCTCAATGTACAGCACACTAAGGACAGAGATCCTACATGAGGAGTAAGTGCACAGTGACTCCTGTTGTTGACTTAACAAATTGACACTCTTGTTTGTGGCATCAGTAATCACCCTAGGCTCTTGTCATGAGCTGCCAAGGCTATGGAAAGCCCCCTGAGTTCACCGACTCTGATCATATTTAGACAAGGCCATGGTCAAAGTGGAAGTTCTCTCCTCCCTTCAGAGAAAGGTACCTCCTTCTTTGATGACCTGTTCTTTCCACTGGGATCTCACTCCCAGAGACCTTTCATTTAGTTTTATTTATTTATTTATTTATTTTTTTTCCCCAGAGTGTCTTGGCTTTCCATGCCTGAAATACTCTCATGGGTATTTCAGCCGGATCCACATGCCTTAAGGGCTGATTCTGAGGCCAGAGTGCTGTTTGGGACATCTGCCATTCTATGGGTCTGCTGTGTATCTCACTTCCCATGTTGGATCGTTCTCTCCCTTTTTGATTCTATCAGCTAGTATTTGCAGACACTATTCTTGTTTCTGTGATCCCTTTGGTTCTTAGTCCTATCATTATGATCAATTGTGAACAGAAATTAATCACTGGGACTAGTGAGATGGCATTGGTACATGCCACCTTGATGGGATTGAATTGGAATCCCCTGGTATGTTTCTAACTCTACTGTTTGAGGTAAGTCAGCTTGAGCATGTCCCGAATTGCACATCTCTTCCCTCTCTTATTCCCACTCTTACATTTAACAGCGATCACTTTTTAGTTAAGTTTCAGCACTTAAGAAGAATTGTGTATTGATTACAGTATTCAACCAAAAGTATTAAGTAGAACAAACAAAAAAAAATACTAAGAGGGATAACATATTAAGTTGTTTATCAACAGTCAGGGCAAGGGCTGATCAAGTTCGTTCATATTTTTCTATAAGTTTTAATTTATAACATTTCTCTTTTAATTTCCAGAATGTTGACCTATTTTGGAAAAGGATTTTTCCATAAATTTCATAAACTGAAAAAGTGCTTTCAAATAGTTGAAGGGATCAGTACTTCCTCTATATATACTTAAGGACTTATTTTAACATGCCATATATACACAATCTTCATCACAGATTTTTGTTTAATATGGTTTCATTTAATCCCTACGGAGACTGCCTAAAGATAAAAATATACAATGGTGGACTGCTCAGATTGATCTATTTATCTATCTACCTATTTATCATCATAATTTTAGAAAAAAAGGAGGAATCAAGCTCTGGTTGCTTTCAGGAAGACCACGCTTAATATGAGAAATAGGAAATAAAGGAGGGCAAGTGGCTTATATTTCATTAAGGAGAAACCAATGCCATGTGACCACATGATTTTGACAGCAACACAACTTCCTGATGAGATGCAGTTAGTATACTTGGGACTTACAATCCCTCTTAGTAGGTTGGTGATAACAGGTTTCAGGAGTTACATAGCATTCTAATGGGAAAGATAACAAGTATTTGGAAGTGTCCACTGTGAATGAGTATGTCATACTTGGATTCTTTATATTTGTGTTGTTCCTACATCTTCACCACAAACCTGAGACATGTATAATACCCATTTCATGACTCTGAAGACTTCAGGGTCAGAAAGGATAAGTAGCTTGCTAGGGTCAAAGTACTAAAAATGGAGAATTAAATTTTATATTTATATTGACTTGATTAAATAGGACATGCTCATTGTGGGATAATAAATGCTCTATAAGTTGTCTGTCCTATCAATTTGTACTTTTTTTCACCTCAAGAATAAATCTAGGCTCCTATAACCACCAGAATCCACATCAGGAGGAGATGCCATCTTCTTAAAAAGAAATGAGAGGAGACTGGCATATCACTGGTGATATTGCCCAAGGAAAACCCTGCAGACCACAGGGACTTTGAGATCAACCTGGAGTGTTAGTGGTGGTCAAAGTGGCCCACCTAACCACAAAAAGCAAGAGCACATTGCCTGCTTCCTATCCCCCAACAAAGGCTCCGAGGGAATAGCAGGGAGGAAGTGCCATCTTAACAAGGCAAGTACAGGCTGCCTTGGCTAGCATGAGTGTGACTAGGGATTTTATCTGAGGGATAAATCCGCAGTCCCCACTGACTCTGATTCATGTGGGTTGGCAGGGGGAAGGGCACCCACTTAAGCCTGTGAGGTGCTCCCTTCCCCTTTATATCATTGACATCTGTACTCAAACTGCCAAGGCAGAACACTGACAGGCAGCTGGCTCTGGGAAAACCCTGGCATTCTCCATGGATGTAGCAGCCTTGCATGGTTGAAAGTGGATACCTTGTTCCCTGTGATTGTGAGAGCCCTGTGCACTATGACTTGTGGGAATTCTATGCCCAATTCTGTGACTACATTATAGAGTATGGAGTATAGGTAGGTCGCTGAGCAATCATTGTTTCTGGAAAAATGTTATTTATTTATAAAAATTAAAATATAATATTTTTAGTAATACTGTAAAAATAAATGAACTATTTGGAGATAAAGCTTGCATCAAAGCAGGAGAAACATTTAGTTTAGTGTTTAACACACTAGTTGGGGCACCCATGTTGCATATCAGAGTCCTTGACTTCAAAATTCAGCTCTCACTCCTGACCCTAGCTTCCTGCCAATGAGGATCCCGGGAAGCAGTGGTGATGGCCCAAATAATTGAGTTCTGCCATTCGTGTTGCAGACTGGAATTGCATTACTGGCTCCTTTTTTGGCCCAGTCCAACCCTAGCTTTTTCAGGCCTTTCAGGGAATCAAACAGAGGACTAGAGTTCTCTCTCTCTCTCTCTCTCTCTCTCTCTCTCAAATAAATAAATAAATAAATAAAATTTAAGAGTTGATGGAAACAATTAAAACTAAAATCTTTCACAAAAGGAGTTTAAGACTTGTATATTAAAATTTATAAACAATGAAGAAAGAAATTAAGATCAAAATAAATGTAGAGATGCATTGTTTCCAGGGGGTTAACAAGCTCATTAATGTTGTCAATTTCCCACAAAATGATGTGTACATTTAATACACTCAATACTCTATCAGAATTATTTTTGTAGAAATCACACACACACACACACACACAAAATTTAACCTAGAGTAACCCTCTCAAAAACTTCAAAATTAAGGACAAAGTTTGAATAGTGATTAATATCTTATTCAAATATATATTTAATATTAAATGTATCAAATTATCAAATCTGCTTTTGCTGTCACAAAAATAAATAGACCAAGGAAACAAAACAGAACCCAGAGGAACCTGTATTGTGGCATAGTGGGCTAAGCTTCCCTGTGTGTGCCAGCATCCCCTATGGGCACTGGTTTGTGTTCCAGAGGCTCTTCTTCTGATCCAGCTCCTTGCTTGTGCCTGGGAAAGAAGTAGAAGATTGTCCAGGTGTTTGGGCCTCTGCACCTATACAGGATACCTGGAAGAAGCTCCTGGCTCCTGGCTTTGGATCAACGCAGCTCCATCCATTGTGGCCATTTGGGATGTAAAGTAGCGGTTGAAAGACCTTTCTTTCTGTCTCTCCCTCTGTAACTCTGCCTCTTAAGTAAATAAATAAAATCTTTAAAAAAATTAAAAGATGGTAACTAATTTTTATCTTTACCATACACTATATTACAATAGAAAAATTAATTCATGGATCGTAGACTTAGTCCATGTGGGCTACTGTAAAAATGCTTCAGATTACATAACTTATAAATAGTGGAATTTACTGAATATACTTCTGGATGCTAGAATTTCCAAGTCAGGGTGCAGGGCTCTCTGTTTTGATAGTCTTGCAGTGAAGCTTATGGTGGTTTTTATTTGCCTTTTCCTAATGACCACTACACTATTATTAGATTTGCTAAAATTAAGTAGGCTGACCATTCCGTTCCTCTGTTGACAAAGGTATGTAAGAAATTGAGGTCTTACACAATGCTGGTGATAATATAAAACCATGCAACTGTTTTGAAAGCAGTTTGATGTTTCCTAAAAATTAAACATATACCAAGTACATGATTCACTGTTCAATTTCTAGGTGTTCATTCACAAGAAATGGACCATACGTTTATTCAAAGATTTGTACGCAGCTGTTCATAGCATTTTTAGTGTTTGCAAAAATTTGGAAATTGGTCAAATATTCATTAGCATATGAAAGAATTAACAAATGTTATATCCAGTGTAAGAGTTATACTGGACAATAAAAAGGAATAAAGTATTGTCATACAGAACATTCATGAATCACACAAAATAATTATGCTGAAGAAAACAAGCCAGACTCTCCTGAAATGCCCCACAAAATATACTCTCTTTAAATTCATTTATATAAAAACCTAGAAAATAAAAATTCAAATTAATTCTGATTACAAAAATCTGTTTAATAGTTGCTTAAGATTAGGGAGAAGATGCAGGAAAGAGAAATTTAAAAGGCACACAACACCACTTTTGGGGGCAATAAACATATTCATTATCTTGAATCAAATAGTTTTGGGTATATAATATATATCCAAAAACTGCACCTTTAAATAGCTACATTTAGTGTATGTCAATCATGGTTCAATAAAGCTGATTTTAAAAGCACATGCGATGTAAGTATAAAGTTTCATCTGACAACATTTTTGAAGATAAGTATCTTCTATCTGCAGCAACTTATAAAGAAAAATTGACCCAAACCTAGTCAAAAATAAAACCTTCTTGAACAGAGAAATACAAAAAAAGACAATACTAATAAGATATCCAAGCAATTTCTAACAAACTTTACTCATAGGTCCCTTCTGAACTCAGTATTCCTTTAGGTGTCTATGTTCATTAGCATGATATTTTTATTGTAAGCAGATAATAAGGATTATCTAATTAATCTTTTTAGTTTGAAAGTATCCTTACCAAGACAGAATATCTTTTTTTTTTTTTTTTTTTTTTTTTTTTTTTTTTTTTGACAGGCAGAGTGGACATTGAGAGAGAGAGACAGAGAGAGAAAGGTCTTCCTTTGCCGCTGGTTCACCCTCCAATGGCCGCCGCTGCAGCCGGCGCACCGCGCTGATCCTGGCAGGAGCCAGGAGCCAGGTGCTTTTCCTGGTCTCCCATGGGGTGCAGGGCCCAAGCACCTGGGCCATCCTCCACTGCACTCCCTGGCCATAGCAGAGAGCTGGCCTGGAAGAGGGGCAACCGGGACAGAATCCGGCGCCCCAACCGGGACTAGAACCCGGTGTGCCGGCGCCGCAAGGTGGAGGATTAGCCTATTGAGCCACGGCGCCGGCTCAAGACAGAATATCTTAACTGACCAGCTTAGCTCTCTTCCCTTTCAAATTCGGAAATAAAATTCTGACAAAGATCTCATAACAAATTTGCCTATGTTTTTAATTTTTAAATTAGGAATTATTTCCATAAAGTTTAAAGAGAGACAAGGCAGAACATTAGAGGGGTTTATGAAATGGGAAAACAATTCATGAGAAATAAATGATTGAAAATTTTAAAGTGTATGATTATGAATTACATTTTGAAATTAATGATAAATTTGTACAGTAGGTAAAAAACAGAATTTTAGACATATACATTAACACACAAATAGTAATTTTTTAGTTTGACTATTGACTTGTAGTATATAAAAATCATTATGTTGAGTTCACATAAGTCCCTCTCCCTTTTACCATGTATGTATGGTAAATGCATGTATGTCTTTACATCAGAAAGAATATAATTACTATAATTCTGAGAAAATTAATAGTTTTATTAGCACATGCTAATATGAAATAAACTCATCAGAGGCTTATTAAAGTTGTTGTTTCCATCTGAGATAATTGCTTACATTACTCTCCTCTCATTGGAAATTTCACATTAAAAATATTGCTTTGTGCCTGAACACTTAATAAGAGCTCTGCTGTGTCAGAAAAAAGAATTGGAACTTTTCACTTTTAGGGATCCAAAGTATGTTATTTATTATTACATTTAATGCCATGAAAATTCACAAAAAAATAGAGAATCTAACATAGACACAATAAATGATCTCATTTTTTTCATAGAAACTGATTAACAGTCCAAGCAAAGTATCAGTAGAGAATAATCCTGACACCTGCTACAACAACTGATGAAGAAACTATGCTGAATGAAAGTTTAATCACTGATTTCCTAATGCACAGCCAGTTTTCTAATGAGACCAGATAATTACAAGTGAGAGGATTCATATCCTTGGCTAATACATAATTTTATGTGGAAGCATAATTACTGAACTAAGAAATCGAGTTATTTCAAGAGGACACTTTTAACAAACAAAACAGTCAGAAAAATATTTAACAAGGGAGACTTTGGACTTCTGTTTATGCATTCAAAATCTTAGACACAATTTGGGAAACATCTAGAAAAAGTTTTGGTCCTTTGTGGAAGAATAAGTCTGTCAAAAAGACAGCATATGATTTTTTTGTGAAATGTTTTTGCTCAGTCTTACTTTTCCAGAATTCATTAAACTTTGGAAACCTTTGGTGATGCTCTTGATTTCCTTTAAAATGATCAGAAGAAACTGATAGTAAATTCTTTCTCTAATACAAGTTGGAACTGGGAAAATGGAAGAGAGGTCATAAACATTAACTAGAAGTCCTATCCATATTATCAGTGAGCTTGATGGGACTTCACCTGTACACACAAGTAATTCGTGTTTAAAGAAGGCCTTACAATGTGAACAGAGAGACTTAGGTGCTGAACACCAAGGGGACTTCAAACAGTGTGGCCAGTGAGAAGTGATTTTTCTCCTTGTTAAATTCTATAACATGAAGGTAGCATGAAATACTAACCTTGAGTGTAGCTGGATCCATGGCTTAAGTAAGCAAAAAAGTTAATCACTGACTGCAGATCTTCTAACTTGAAACTAAACAAAGTTTTAGAAATCAAAGTCATTGGATTTTAGAGCCAAAAGGGAACCGAATCACATATTCCAATTTCCATTCCTTGTTCAAGAAAAAACTGAGAGCCTTCTGTGCTCAAAGGACTTTAACTTTACAGATAAAGAAACATCCAAAAAGATAAAGTGCTTCCTTCAAGGCACTCTGTGAGCTGGGCTTTTCTTTCTGACCATCACACATTCAAGTTCTCCAGTTCTTTGTTTTTTGGCTATGCCATGTTACAGTACACTAAAAATCCTAAATTTTTGGTGATAAAGATTAAAATGCTGAAAATATAAAGAGAATAGGTTAATTTTTGATATTCTAATAATCCTAAAACAATCAATGACAACACAAAGACAGATCAATAGAGAGACCACCAGTCTAATGTAGTGTGACTTTTCATAGAACAAACTTTTACAACTAAATTTGTTACTTTTGTTTTGTCTTTATTCCTGAAAACTTTCTAAGATGGACAGATATGTTTTCATTTGGAAGGAATATGAACTATTTTTATTGTTTTAAAAAGTTATATTCATGTTACTCAAGTATAATAAAACTAATAATTAATGAGAGCAATTAAGTCAAGTATTGATGGGATTATTTAATGGTCCAGATCATCTCATGAATGTTGTCCAAGTAGAATCTCCAAAGTGCTACAGAATACCCACTGGAGTTCCATAAGAAAATACCATGACTTCATCTATATGTCATGATTTTATCACTTTAAATTTACTGTATCACTTACCACTCACCTATGTGACTATGGGTCAAGTTTCTAAACCTTTCTTTGTCTCAAGCACTTCATCTATAAATACACATGATACTACATAATAATATTTCTCATTTTATCATCATCATAAATATAGTTTGAGCAATTTATGTAAATATACACACACATTTTGAAAACAGTTGAAACACTTGTAAAAATTTTGATGAGTTGAGGTGGTACTGTGGTGAGTAAAGCCTCCGCCTGCAATGTCAGCATCCCATATTGGCACTCGTTCAAGTCCTGGCTGCTTCACTTCAGATTCAGCTCCCTGATGATGGCCTATGAAAGCAGTGGAAGATGTCCCAAGTGCTTGGGCTCTGGCGCCCACATGAGAGACCCAGAAGAAGCTCCTGGCTCCTGGCTTTGGATCACCCCAACTCTGGCCTTTATGCCATCTGGGGAGAAAACCAGCAGAGGGAAGATCTGGCTCTCTTTGTCTCCCTGTATCTCTGCCTTTCTAATAAATAAAGAAATCTTTATCCAGTCTACTGTTGATGGGCATTTGGGTTGGTTCCAGGTCTTAGCTATTGTGAATTGAGCTGCAATAAACATTAATGTGCAGACAGCTTGTTTGTTTGCCAATTTCATTTCCTTTGGGTAAATTCCAAGGAGTGGGATGGCTGGGTTGAATGGTAGGGTTATATTCAGGTTTCTGAGGAATCTCCAGACTGATTTCCATAGTGGCTTAACCAATTTGCATTCCCACCAACGGTGGGTTAGTGTCCCCTTTTCCCCACATCCTCTCCAGCATCTATTGTTGGTAGATTTCTGAATGTGAGGCATTCTAACTGGGGTGAGGTGGAACCTCATTGTGGTTTTGATTTGCATTTCCCTGATTGCTAGTGATCTTGAACATTTTTTCATGTGTCTGTTGGCCATTTGGATTTCCTCTTTTGAAAAATGTCTATTGAGGTCCTTGGCCCATCTCTTAAGTGGGTTGTTTGTTTTGATCGTGCGGAGTTTCTTGATTTCTTTGTAGATTCTGGTTATCAACCCTTTATCAGTTGCATAGTTTGCAAATATTTTTTCCCATTCTGTCGGTTGCCTCTTCACTGGTCTGTTTCTTTTGCAGTACAGAAACTTCTCAATTTGATGCAATCCCAAATGTTAATTTTGGTTTTGACTGCCTGTGCTTCTGGGGTCTTTTCCAAGAAGTCATTGCCGGTACCTATATCTTGCAGGGTTTTTCCAATGCTCTCTAATAATTTGATGGTGTTGGGTCATAGATTTAATTCTTTAATCCATGCTGAGTGGATTTTTGTATAAGGTGAAAGGTAGGGGTCTTACTTCATGATTCTGCACGTGGAAATCCAATTTTCCCAGCACCATTTATTGAATAGACTGTCCTTACTCCCGGGATTGGTTTTGGATCCTTGATCAAATATGAGTTGGCTGTAGATGTTTGGGTTGATTTCTGGTGTTTCAATTCTGTTCCATTGGTCTATCCATCTGTTTCTGTACCAGTACCATGCTGTTTTGATAACAACTGCCCTGTAGTATGTCCTGAAATCTGGTATTGTGATGCCTCCAGCTTTGTTTTTGTTGTACAAGATTGCTTTAGCTATTCGAGGTCTCCTGTGTCTCCATATGAATTTCAGCATCATTTTTTCTAGATCTGAGAAAAAGGTCTTTGTTATCTTGATTGGTATTGCACTGAATCTATAAATTGCTTTTGGGAGAATGGACAATTTGATGATAATGATTCTTCCAATCCATGAGCATGAGAGATTTTTCCATTTTTTGGTATCCTCTTCTATTTCTTTCTTTAAGGTTTTGTAATTTTCATCGTAGAGATCTTTAATGTCCTTGGTAAAGTTTATTCCAAGGTATTTGATTGTTTTTGTAGCTATTGTGAATAGGATTGATCTTAGAAGTTCTTCCTCAGCTGTGGCATTGCCTGTGTATACAAAGGCTGTTGATTTTTGTGCATTAATTTTATAACCTGCTACCTTGCCTAAAACTTCTATGAGTTCCAATAATCTCTTAGTAGAGTTCTTTGGGTCCCCTAAATAAAGAATCATATCATCTGCAAAGAGGGATTGTTTGAGTTCTTCCTTCCCAATTTGTATCCCTTTAATTTCTTTTTCTTGCCTAATAGCTCTGGTTAGAATTTCCAGAACTGTATTGAATAGCAGTGGTGAGAGTGGGCATCCCTGTCTGGTACCAGATCTCAGTGGAAATGCTTACAACTTTTCCCCATTCAACAGGATGTTGGCTGTGGGATTTTCATAGATTGCTTTGATTGTATTGAGGAATGTTCCTTCCAAACCCAGTTTGCTTAGAGTTTTCATCATGAAAGGGTGTTGTATTTTATCAAATGCTTTCTCAGCGTCTATTGAGATAACCATATCGTTTTTCTTCTGCAGTCTGTTAATGTGGTGTATCACATTGATTATCGAATACTATACAGCAGTCAAAAACAACGAAACCTGGTCATTTGCAACAAGATGGAGGAATTCGGAAAACATCATGCTGAGTGAATTAAGCCAGTCCCAAAGGGACAAATATCATATGTTCTCCCTGATCGATGACAACTAACTGAGCACCAAAGGGGAAACTTGTTGAAGTGAAATGGACACTATGAGAAACAGTGACTTGATCAGCTCTTGTCCTGACGGTTGATGTACAATGTAATACTTTATCCATTTTAGTACTTTTTTTGTTCCAGTAACATTGGTTGAACTCTGTAATTAATACACAATTATTCTTAGGTGTTTAAATTTTAACTGAAAAGTGATCCCTGTTAGGAATTTGGAAAACATTATGCTGAGTGAAATAAGCCAATCCCAAAGGGACAAATACCACTTGTTCTCCTTGATAGGTGACAACTAACTGAGCACCAAAAAGGAAACCTGTTAAAGTGAAATGAACACTAGGAGAAACGGTGACTTGATCAGCCCTCACTCTGACTGTTGATGAGCAAATTGATATGTTATCCCTCTTAGTATTTTTTTTGTTTGTTCTACTTAATACTTTTGGTTGAATACTGTAATCAATACACAATTCTTCTTTAGTGCTGAAACTTAACTGAAAAGTGATCGCTGTTAAATATAAGAGTGGGAATAAGAGAGGGAAGAGATGTGTAATTCGGGACATGCTCAAGCTAACTTACCTCAAACGGTAGAGTTAGAAATATACCAGAGTATTCCAATTCAATCCCATCAAGGTGGCATGTACCAATGCCATCTCACTAGTCCCAGTGATCAATTTTCTGTTCACAATTGATCATAATGATAGGACTAAGAACCAAAGGGATCACAGAAACAAGAATAGTGTCTGCAAATACTAGCTGATAGAATCAAAAAGGGAGAGAATGATCCAACATGGGAAGTGAGATACACAGCAGACCCATAGAATGGCAGATGTCCTAAACAGCACTCTGGCCTCAGAATCAGCCCTTAAGGGATGCGGATCTGGCTGAAAAGCCCATGAGAGTATTTCAGGCATGGAAAGCCAAGACACTCTGGGGGAAAAAAAAAAAACCTAAATGAAAGATCTCTGCGAGTGAGATCCCAGTGGAAAGAACAGGTCATCAAAGAAGGAGGTACCTTTCTCTGAAGGGAGGAGAGAACTTCCACTTTGACCATGGCCTTGTCTAAATATGATCAGAGTCGGTGAACTCAGGGGGCTTCCATAGCCTTGGCAGCTCATGACAAGAGCCTAGGGTGATTTCTGATGCCACAAACAAGAGTGTCAGTTTGTTAAGTCAACAACAGGACTCACTGTGCACTTACTCCTCATGTAGGATCTCTGTCCTTAGTGTGCTGTACATTGAGATTTAATGCTATAACTAGTACTCAAACAGTATTTTTCACTTTATGTTTCTGTGTGGGAGAAAACTGTTGAAATCTTTACTTAATGTATGCTAAACTGATCTTCTGTATATAAAGAGAATCGAAAATGAATCTTGATGTGAATGGAAGGGGAGAGGGAGCGGGAAAGGGGAGGGTTGCGGGTGGGAGGGACATTATGGGGGGGAAGCCATTGTAATCCGTAAGCTGTACTTTGGAAATTTATATTCATTAAATAAAATTTTAAAAATATCAGAATTCAGAAGTCCAAAGTTACATAGTACATATGCCCATGATTTCTTAGCCAGAGGATACTAAGAATTGAGTCTTTTTCTGGATGGTCCAACATCTTTATAATGAATGGGAATGATTCCATTATATTATAAAATCAATTCTGTGCTACCTGCCACCTACCTATGGTATTTTCTTGAGATTTTATGACTTATTTTGTTGTTGATTTCCTCACTTACAGAAATAAAAGTTATCATTTCTTACTGTTAAAAAAATAAATAAATAAATCTTAAAAGAAACTGATTTGATGAGTATACAGTGAAGCACATATGAAGAGCCATAACAATATGGCAATATATGTTTATGTAAGATTGAAGATGCATTGTTTGCAAGTTCTGTGGTACTATGGCTGCTGTGCTGCACCAATCCGAAGCCAGGAGCCAGGTGCTTCCTCCTGGTTTCCCATGTGGGTGCAGGGCCCAAGCACTTGGGCCATCCTCTACTGCCTTCCCAGGCCACAGCAGAGAGCTGGACTGAAAGAGGAGCAACTGGGACAGAATCCGGCGCCCCAACCGGGACTAGAACCCGGGGTGCTAGCGCTGCAGGATTAGCCAAGTGAGCCATGGCGCTGGCCTCCAGATAAACATTTAATCTGACAACTGAATGACAAGAAGAAAGCAGCATGAGGATTCTTAAATGTCCTTATCTTCTAGATATTTAGAGTCCAGAAGGATCCTTATTCATTTTCTCCCATTCATTTTAAGACTTTTTCACATTAATTGAGCACATACTGTGTTTTAGACACCATGTGAGCAAGGCCATTTCATATACATGACAGCATACATTCCTCTTGATAATCTTATGTTGATGCTAACTTTTTACAGAAATATAAAGCTTTGAGAGGCACATGCTTTTCACAATCTTCTTGTATTTCAGGTATTAAAAAAATTATGTGGTTCAAAGTTAACTTTTAAACTTCAGAGACTCAGCTCAGCTATTCTTTTTTTTTTTCAATATGCAGATGCACAGACAGAAAGAAACAGAGACAGACAGACAGACTGATAGACTAGGAGACTGAGATCCCTTCTGCTGGCTCAATTCATAGCCAGGGTTGGACCAAGACTGAAGGCAAGGACCAGGAACACAATACAGGTATTCCATACTGGTGGTAGGAACCCAGTTACATGAGCTACCACTGCTGTCTCCCAGGGCATGCACTGGCAGGAGCCTGGCGTTGGAAGCTGGAGCTAGGAGTTGAATCCAGGCACTCCTAAGTAGGACAAAGTTGTCTTAACAATTAGGCAAAACATTAGAAACAAAATATGTAAAATAACCAAAGGTAGAGTTAATCTTTGTGAAGTGAGTTTGGTAGAGGCTATTAGGGTCCTGTGTTAAAGAAATGAACATTGTGAGGACAAAACTTAATGGATTCAACTGTCATGTCATTATTTGAAAAACCAGAATTTTTTTAAAACATGTTTGCAATAAACACTAATTCTATTTGCTTTCTCTTTATTCTGCTGTTCTTATTCACATAAAAGGAGGTTGATGGTAGAAATAAGATATTGTATCAATGCATTTACAGTACCAGAACAGCTAGCTGTGCCAGCAGCAGTAACTTTCAAAGGCTCCCTGTCTGCTAATTTAAGTCACACTTCTCTCTGCCAACTTTTAGAGCCTCAATAATGCAGTCCAGTCAAACCCAGTTCCGGCCTTTGTTTGAACTACAAATATCAAAACAAGAAGAGATGAAGAGGTAGCTTGAGACATCAGTATAGTCAGTCACATCAAAAGACTTCCAGCAAATAATACACACATGCTGCCACCATACAATAAGTGACTGAGTTCAAACAGGTATCCAACCTTCATCCTACCAGGATTCTCATGTCCTTTCAAGATTCACTGAGTTAATACCAGGCTACAATCATACTAATTTGCTTCACAATGGGAGCAACAATAACTTAAGGAATTTCTAACTTTAAACATCTAATAGATGCAAAGGAGAGAATTCCTTTAATTTGATTATTTCTCTAGATGCTAATAAGTTGAGTGAGAATGTTTCATTATAAATTAGCACTTGAAAAAGTTAGGTGCAAAACATGAACATGAAATTACATACATTTATTCTTACATGATTGATTTATGATCATGAATCATGCTATTTTTCCATCTCCAAATTTTGTTTTGTAAAAGAAATTAATGTCTGCAAATTGTGTACTATGCATTTATCTTAACTTCTGCTAATCACAATGAATTTTGCAGCTGGCGATTCTTTTTAGCTAGTTCAAAGAGGTTAAATGGCATGTGCAAAGTCACAGGACTTGTAACTGTCATCAATGGAATATGATGCTCATTTGGCTGAAGTGAAAGTTCATGCTTTTTCATGGCTACTATCAAAATTGTCTACTTGAATCACAAGCTCCAAAGGGCAGAGAGATCAACTGATCTACTCACTAGTCATAGGTGTTCTGCTTGGCTTTATAGATCATGCAAATATGTATTAAGTAGGTGTGTCCTACTAAAAGAACCCATTTTTTAAAAATATGATGTCATGGAAAGAAACAGAAAGTTGGTTATTAAAAAATGTAAAATAATAAAATCATTATTTCTTCAGTGCTTTCTATTGGCCATGATGGAACAATGACATAAGCCTCAGTCATTCTACCTCCTTGCCCAAAAACAGATCAAATAGGCATCCTTAAAGAGACCTACTAACTCTCACACCCTGTGCTGTCCCCCACCCACACCCTGCATTTTTCTCCATGTTTAGAAGTGGGAGCCTATACTTGAAAACCTTGTATAGAGAAACCTCTATCTGTCATCCCCACCTCCTGTCTGGACCCCTAGCCTACCAGAAGACATAAAAAAAAAACAAAACAAAAAAACAAACAAAAAAAAAAAAAAAAAAAAAAAAAAACAGCCCACTGATGACTGGGCTTTCTGCCACATGTTCAGTCTACGTGCACGCTGGCAGTTGGTCACCCACCTCTGCAAATTTATTTTCCTTGAATAAATTTGTTCTGCTTGTGAGTTTATATCCTGTCTCCTCTCTGTTCTGCACCTCCTTTTTTCTCAAAAGCAAGGCACCACAGTGAGCTATACTCGATAGAACTGTATTTAATCGATTCTTCATAACAATCACACTTATTACTTTCCACCTCTTACGAATTAAAAATTGAGACTTAGAGAGGTTCAACTAGTTGCCATGTTCATATATTCAGTAAGTAGCAGAAGCAACATTTAGAATTTAGGGCTGCCTCAAAATCCTGTTGCTTTAAAACTTCTTATAGTCAGTGACAACTTACTGTATTTATTAGGAATAATTAGAAATTATTAATTGCCAATAGACAGATGGTGAAGAAAGATTTAAAGCAAGGATCAAGAAATGCAGATGAATACAAATTTACTATAACACAATATAAAATGGGAATATTAGGGTTCCCACATGCATTCTGAAACTAACAGAAGACCACCCACATTCTTTGATTTGTGTTCTCTTCTTTCTCATTCTCAAAGCAATCATGAATCCAGTTCTTCTCATGCTACACATCTCCCTTCCATCACTTCCCTCTCTTTACTACAGCTGAGAAAGATTCTCCTCTTTAGGGATTTATGCAATAAGATTGAATACACTCAGATAATCATGGATAATCTCTGTTTTTCAAGGTTTATAATCTTAACTACATCATGCTCTTGCCATCTCAAATAAAATATGCAGGTTCCAGGAGTTAGGGTGTTGACATCTCTGTGGCAGGGGCATTATTATTCTGCCTGCCACAATCTCTACTCAACAATATAAGGAAGTAAACTTTTGACACAGGAAATACGGGTGAATCTCAAATTTATTGTGCTAAATGAAAATGTGACATTCTGTAATTTTCCTTTTATATCACATTTGGAAAAGGCAACACTCTATAGACAGAAAACAGATCAGTAGACTCCAGGGAATAAAGATGAGAGGAGGAAACTGACTACAAAGAGTCTGAGGCAACTTTTGGGGTGATAAAAATGTTTTATATCTTTCTTGTGATGGCAGTGATGTTACTATATGCATTTGTCCAAAGCAATAGAACTGAACTCTCAAAAGAATGAATTTTTCTGTCAATTTTACTGCAATAAACCAGATTCAAAGTCAAAAGAAAAGGAGAGAAGACGTGTTGGTTATGAGGGTCATCAGATGACAAAAACTTCACTCATTTGTACACTTATTTCTTGGAATGTACACTTTATTTTAATAAAATGTTTTTAAAAAGAAAATAAATAAATAAAAGCATACTAGTGTTTCACAGTGTAACCCTGAATTTCAACAAGCTAGAATTTTAGAACTAGAAGGAAATCTCATCTATATTGTAAGAATATACCTCATTTCTTTCAAAAATATATTTATTCATTTGAAAGGCAAACACACAGAAACATACACAGACAGAAAGAGCTCTCCTATACACTGATTTATTCCCCAAATTCCTGCAACAGTGTGGGGTAGGTCACGGTGAAGCAGAAGCTGGATGTCAGGGACCCAAATACTTGTCATCACCTCATGCCTCCCAACATATGTATCAGCAGGAAGACGGAAGCAGGAAGAGCCATGACTCAAACTGAGGCACTTTGATAGGTGGAATAGACATCTCAAATGGCTTCTTATCCTCTGTGACAAACTCCCACCCCCTCCCTAATTTTCTGAGACTCCTGATTTCAGAGATTCTGTTCCATTGCTTCTGTGCAACTCTAGCAATATCATATACTTGAGAGGGCAAAATGGACTTTTCATATGGAATAATTCCACCACATGTCAGTTGTTGCAGATTTTCATTGGAAACATAGTTATCAGCTTCAAAGATCACATGGTCCATCTCCATCATTTTAAAGAAGTAGCCAGTGAGAGAAGTGATTTGACTTGAGGTCACATAGCTCATCAGTATGAATGCCAGAAGTAATATTCAGGTCTCCAAGCTCCAGTCTAATACACAAAACTGAATGTTCTTACACATATAAGGGAAATGATAATTGTTTTTTGTCCATTCCAGTATTTAAGCATTAATGAGACACCTGTGTTAGCACTCAAATATGAATGGTGCTGCAGTTAGCACACATAATTAGTGACAATTTTAGTAGCTACATTTACTTTTCCAGATGTGTGTGCTGCTCCTAGACCCTGGAGGAATAAGATTATTCAACATTTGATTTACTTGTGAATTGGTCAAACAACCCAATACCTCTCAGTGTTGGCTTTTTCACTGTCTCTAAGAGATGGAATAGGGAAGGTAATTGTTGGCAGAGGACATGAAAATGAAAAAGGCAGAGGCAGTACTGTGTTTCATAGCTTAATGAGGAGAGCCTGACCACTGTCTGTATGAATTGCAGCTTCGTTAGCTTCAAAAGGTCCCTTCTCAAAGATGCAATTCAATAGAGGACTCTGAATTCAGACTGAAACTAGGGTTTTGTTTACCTGCCAACTCTCACACATCTGTTCCCCTTCTGTTTCTTTCTTGATGTTAAAAGCCCCTTTCAACATGGCAGGAGATTGAAACTCAAGAATAACTTTAAGTTAGTTTCAAGTAACAGATTCTTACAGTACAGAATTATAGTATGGGTTGATTGACAACATCAATAATTGAACACAATTTGCTTTGCAGTTGTCAACTCATGGTATAAAGTGATAGCTCATTTAATCACATTTCTTAGGATAAATGAGTAAAGGTTGCTTTAATTTATGTTACTTAAAAAAAAATTCAAGAATTAACAAATCCTGCGTTTGCATTCATTCACACCCTCTACCGCTCAAAAACATTCACTCTGATGAAAGAAATGCTTCACAGAATTGAACACAAACTCTTTCATGTTTGTTCATAACTATCCTGAGAAAGTGTCCAAACAAATTATCTGCTGAAATTTAAGAATCAAGAAGTCAGAGTCCTACTTGTGAAGTGAAACATTTGGTAAACATATTATCATAAGAGGCTTCAGAAATAATTCTATTCAAAAAGTTCAACAAGTTAAATGCAGAGAAAACTGCTTTTAGCCAGGTAAAAAACTACAAAAAACACATGGAAGATTTTGATGAAGACTGAAAGAAAGTCTGGATTCTAGTTCACCTCTACTGCTAATCATAATAGTTATAACCATGTTCCATGTAATTTATGTGCTGTATTTGTGAAGTCTCATTGGTTGTGGGCAGTTGAAAAGAGAATGTACTGGAAATACATTTGAAACTTATCAAATCAAAGAGAAGGATGAAGAAGAAGATCTTAAGACAGAGAACAACTATGAATAGAGCCAGGAAATAGAAACTTTGGTACCAATGCATTCAATATAAATTGTCATCAAACACTTGCAATTTGTTTCACATTTGAATTGCAGATTGAAATCATATGCTTAGATATCTTAGCTTAAGTCCTGGGTTGAGGAAGATAGGGATCCACCCAACTACATACGGCAATCAAGAGATAATCTTGCAAAAGGAACTCCAATAGATGTTAGGACAGGGAATGTAATGCCACATAGACAAAACCCTAATGATTTAAACCTGTTGCATGATCTGTCAGACACTCACCAATGAGCTTTGTTTTTAAAAATAAAATTAATTACCATCATTTCAATACTGTATCTTGGTGCATAGAATAATTACAATTTCTTACTCAGTTGACTAAAGCTCCTCTCCAATCTTGTCTTGTAATGTCCTCCTTTATACACACTGAGCCTGAGACACACTGGGCTTTTTATTCTTCTTTAGATCTACCAGGCTCATCCTGGTCTTGGGCCTCTTCATGAACACTTTCATTGCTTGGAATGTTTATCTTTCTTTATTTGTCATGAATGAATCCTTATAAGGTAGACATTAGCTCAAATGCCACCTCTTCAGAGAGGTCTTTCCTAACTATCCAAACTAAACATAACCAGTGACTTTACATATTACTGTCTTTATTGCATTTCTCCCCCTGCTAACACATAAGATTCTAATAAAGTAGTTAAGCTCTTTGCATACTCAATAATTCCTGAACATAGTAAGATATATATACTTTTTTGCACCAAAATAAATACCTTTTAATTCCATTTTCCAAGAACTTTTTGAAGTACCCTTGTATCTATTGGATAAATAATTTTCAGCATAACCCTACATAGGGGCTGGCATCGTGGCACAGCAGGTTAAACTTCAGCTTGCAATGCCAGCATCTTATACTGGAGTGCCAGTTCGAGTCAGCTGCTCCACTTCTGATTCAATGAAAACCCAAGTTTTTGATTCCCTGCCATGAATATGGGATACCTTGAATGAATTCCTGGCTTCTGGTTTGATCTGGCCCAGCCTTGGCTGTTGTGGTCATTTAGAGACTGAACTAACAGATTAAATTTCTCTATTTCTTCTCCTCTCTTTCTGTACCTCTGCCTTCCAAATAAATAGATAAATATATCTTTTAAAAACCCTACATAATAGGCATTATTATATTTATTTTATAAATGAGGATACTGAATTTAATAAAAGTTAATGAATTTGCATGCTGGAAATTCTTATATGCCATAATTCTGAATCCAAAGTGAGGATCTTGAACTATGTTTCGCTATCATAGTTGTGTGACTTAGAGGTGAGTACCTGGAAAAAATATTTATTTTCCAATATTTTAGCAGTAAAAACTTTTTTCTCTCTCAAAATAAATCATATGTAGAACAATAACCAATTGCTCATTTCATATGTTCAATGATATGGTTCCAATTAGGGAAAGTTAGCAGGTTGTCATGACAAACGCATTTTGAAGCATGTTTTGGTTTTGGTTGCATATGAGGGAAATCTCTGTTCACACATATATATATATTGCTAAGTGATGAGCTTTTGAAAACAGATGTTCATCAATCCTCCCAAATTCCTAAAATATCCTTTCCCAGGCCATAGCAGAGAGCTGGATTGGAAGTGGAACAGCCAGGACTCGAACTGGCACCCATATGGGATGCCAGCGTTTCAGGCCAGGACATTAACCCGCTGTGCCATAGCATCAACCCCAAATTCCATGTCTTTTGATATAACTATATTTACTTTGATAAAAGAACATAAGAAGCAAGCCTAAAAGATCCAAAGTAGATTTGAAATAAGCTGTAAGTAGCTCAAGAGCATAGCATCAAAGTAAATGTGCTTTCAGAGAGCACTGGCAAGACAATGGGCATAGGATGGGAACCAATCACAATTAATCACCATTATCTCCTTTAAAAAGCAGAAGGATAACAGTACCATGCATCAGAATAGAGAATGAGAAGGAACAATCAGATCCAAAATTTGCAAAGAGGCTGATAGAAATAATGCATGGTATTATTACAAAATTTTAAAAAAGCTACCACCAGTGCTCACTTGGGCAGCACATATAATAAAAGCTACCACCAAAATATAAACAGGTGAAGAAAGCAGGAAGGTAGGTTTAAGGAAACAAGCCAGAAGAATGAACAATGCAAATTTTCTACAGATCTTCCTTTGTTTTGTAAATTCTTACAGAAAGTAATAAGAATTTATAAACAAAAGCACTGGTGTGTTATACTGGGAAAAATATTTGTCTAAAACCAAAATTTGGAATCAGTCGGGTTAGTAATTACAGACAGAAAGGGGATTAACCTTGAAGCAAAGATTAGGACCCAAAGCCCATTGATTACATGAGTCTTTGTCTATTACTAGTTTTCCAATTCCCAATCCCTTTTTTTTTTTTTTTTAAGATTTATTTAGCTGAGAGGCGGAGCTCCAGACAAAGAGAGGGAGAGATCAAGAGAAAGGTCTTCCATACACCAGTTCACTTCCCAATTGGCCGCAATGCCTGGAGCTGAGCACATCTGAAGCCAGGAGCCAGGAGCCAGGAGCCAGGAAATTCTTCCAGGTCTCCCATGTGGGTGCAAGGGCCTAAAAACTTGGACCACATTCCACTGCTTTCCCAGGCCATAAGCAGGGAGCTGGGTTGGAAGAGGAGCAGCTGGGACATGAACCAATGCCCATAAGGGATGCCAGCACTGTAGGCTGAGGCTTCACCTACTATGCCACAGCAACAGCCCCTACCCTCCCATCCCTACTTTTGCACTAGCTATTATCCATCGCTTTTATTAATAAATCCCCATACTTCTCCAAAATTTTACAAGCTTCACCACATAAAACTTTCATCAAGTCAAGTTTCAGTACCGGCTTTTTAATAATGACAGAGTCAGGTAGAGCAATCAGTACCAAGGATGACTATACAGTGGCAAATTGAATTTCACAGGTCTCTCCTCTCTCAAAAGCCTTTCTCACAATACTCTCCTTAAATCCTCTCTCACACACCCTCTCTCAACCTCTCTTCCTTTTCCATCCCCTCTCTTTGCCATTGACTAACACAGTCTTAGTTTCCTCTTAGCTTGATAAAACTGTGACAGGTTTCTTCCTGAATATAGGCCCTGACTTCCTTTCTTAGAGCAACTATGTTAGAAAATTTGCTTTTGCAATTTTTCTCTGCTCCTTTGAGGTGTAAATCTTTCAGCAATCTCTTGTCAGTTATACAACTCTTGAAAGTTTTTCTTAAGGATCTAGAAGCTTTCTCTTTGAAAAATAATAATCATAAAGTTAGCACTCCTATCTCCTTATCTCTGTGGAAAGGTTGGAGCCTAACTTCAATAACTGTCCATTAGGAAACACAGATGTTCTAATCTATATTGAATGAGATCCCAGTTGACACCCTCCAGGTACTTTTCCAACAGTTTACCCTAAGGCTTAAAAGCCCTCCTATCTTTTTTTTTTTTTTTTCCAATAGAGTTGAGTTCAATCTTTCTCTCCTACTAAAATGATCTGGAATAAAGTTATCTTGGCCTGTTTAAATATGTCCAGTACAGATTTTCTTTGATAATACACATACAAACTATTTTTATAATGTTGCAAATAAACCATTCAGTTTTAGTGTCTACTAATGTCTTTCTTAGAGTCTTTAACATTGTTCTTCTACCTACCCCAAGTTTTCACTTAAATCCCATTTTCTCTTACATCCCTCTCTATAAAATTCACTATTCTACCTCTTGGAATTATGTTTGGTTCTTATATAGTTTTCTAAAAACCAGAATTAGTAATTACTTCTTTTACTGTTCACCTTATTATTGCCTGTTTCCTCCATTACAGTGTTCCATGACATCATGGATCATACTTGAATTATTTACTATTTTTTCATTTTTATTTTTTATCCTGTGAATATAGCACAGTGCTGTAACACATATACAAGAATTATTTGTAATTTTTTTTTGAGAGGGGTTGAGAGAGAGAGAGCCTCCAATCTGGTTCACTCCCTAAATGCCAGCAATGATTAGGGCTGAGCCAAGGCCAAAGTCAACAGGTGAGAACTCAATACAGGTCTCCCTTGTGGGTGGCAGAAAACCAATCATTTGAGCCATCAACATTGCCTCTATGGGTCTGTGTGAGCAGGAAAGTAGAGAGGGAAACACACACACACACACACACACAAATGGAGACAGGTATTGAACCCAAGTACTCCAATCTTGGATGCAAGCACCTTAAATGGGGACTTGACCACTAGGCTAAATGTCTATCCTGAGAACTACTTTTTAGTAACAGGTTGACTAACTACATAAACAGTATTTTTCTGATCTTAAGTCGCAGTCTCTGTGACACAAATATAGGAATTTTCAATATTCATGAACATCATAGTCACAAGAAAACTGGCACAATAGGTGACACGTTTGGTAACCTTGCCAGAGTGATTGATGGTTTAGAACTAGGCACACAGATGGAGTCACTGAGAAAAGTGCTAGAGGAAGGCCAGGGCCCACATTCAACTCTTTACATCCAACAACCTCACTATAGTCTGAATGTTTGTGTCCTTCCCAAGACCAATGTGATGGTATTAAGAATAGGAACCTTTGGGATGATTAGGTTATGAGGGCTACAGACTCCTGAGTTGGACTGGTGCCTCACCCATGTGAGGAGTCAGTCTATGATGAACAGACACTGATTCTGCTGGTGCCTTATGCTTGGACTTAGCAGCCTCTAAAACTCTTATCATTTATTTATATATTTTTTAAGATAGAGTTTAGTTTTTGCCTTATTTATTTATTTATTTATTTGATAGAGTTACACAGAGAGGAGAGGCATAGAGAGAGAGAGGTCTTCCATCCGATGGTTCACTCCCCACTTGGCTGCAACAACTGAACTGCACCGATCCGAAGCCAGGAGCTTCTTATGGGTCTCCCATGCCAGTGCAGGGGCCCAAGGATTTGGACCATTTTCTGCTGCTTTCCCAAGCCATAGCAGAGAGCTGGATTGGAAGTGGAGTAGCTGGGACTAGAACCGGCACCCATATGGGATGCCAGAGCTTCAGGCCAGGGGGTTTAACCCACTGAGCCACAGCACCAGCTCTGAACTCCTATTATTTATAAATTACCAAACTAGGGTATTTTGTTATAGCAGCCCAAAGGTTATATGATAGCCCTAGTGCCATCATTCTCACCTATAGCAAGAAAATCTTTGGGACAAAAAAAAAAAGAAAGAGAAGCAGCAACTCAGGACCCACTGGCAATATGATTCTCCCAGACTGAGGGAAGCAGGACTGCTTTTTTAAGCTGATTGTGTGAGGTAAGATAGAAAGTCTCACTCATTTTTATCTATGTCAAGCACAGTCCACAGCACCTGTCTCTCAGGGGAAGTGTGGAGGTTTATTTGCTTCCGAGTTTAATTACTACAGGCCACAATTCCCTTTGCACTCAATCTTGCAAATTTTCTTCCAGAATTCTTTCGCAAAAATAGCAGAAAAAAATACATTTGCTTCTGTCATTCTTGTCATACGTCTATGCTCATATTAGATATGGCTTTTGTATGGCAATAAAACCAATGGTTAATTTTTAGCTTGTTCTGATAATATGTTCTGACAGCTGTTTTTACAAAGTTGTGATGTTGATGCAGAAATCACTTGTCAATCGTCAGTAAGTGGACACTATAATTAATGAGCAATGCACCATGACTCATGAAAGAATGGAAATGGAGAAGGCAGGAGGAAGAGAGAGTGAGTTGTGTGAATATATAGCATACTTGCTCCGCAGCAGGGTCCCAGACCTCCTTTCAAGCTTCCTGACCCTGCGAACATGTGTATCTGAAAGCTCGTATAGGGAGAGCAACGCCAAATATGAAGCAAGAAGAATCCCAGTACATTGCAATCCTGCAAAATGCTCAGAGAGTAGATTTCAAGAGTCCTCACCACAAAAATGACAATGTTGGGGGCTGACGCTGTGGCGTAGCAGGTAAAGCTGCCGCCTGAAGTGCCAGCATCCCATATATGGGCATCAGTTCGAGACTGACCCGGCTGCTCCTCTTCAGATCCAGCTCTCTGCTCTGACCTGGGAAAGCAGAAGATGGCTTAAGTCCTTGGGCTCCTGCACCCACGTGGGAGACCTGGAAGAAATTCCTGGCTCCTGGCTTCAGATCAGCCCGGCTTCAGCCGTTGCAGCTGCAACTGGTTCCTGGCTTCAGATCTTCGCAGTTCCAGCCACTGCGGCCAATTGGGGAGTGAACCATCGGATGGAAGACCTCTCTCTCTCTCTCTCTCTCTATTTCTCTCTCTCTCTCTGCCTCTCCTCTCTCTATGTAACTCTGACTTTCAAATAAATAAATCTTTAAAAAAAATGACAATGTTGTGAGGCAATGCATATATTGGCTCAATTTACTCATTCTACAATGTATATATATTCTAAAACATAATTTATACACAATAAATTCATAAACTTTTAGTCAGTTTATAGAAGCCTTCCTAAATTTTATCAAAAACTTACCATCAAAAATGATGGTAAGTATTTCAGACTGCTGCACATAGTTTTTTTTGGAAAAAAACTAGAAGTCCCCTGTTATACATGTTTAAGCACTCAAGACTTTACAGCAACATTTTGCTATCAGCTCTATAATATTATAAAAACACAGAACCTGAACAAAGTAATATCTGTTAATTATTATTGATTAATTGATTGCCTCTGAAATATAATCCAAGCATATTACTATGATGATAGGGAGGTTTTTTTTTGGGGGGGTGATAAAATAATCCTAACGCTGTTGTTGTATGAAAAATGTAGACTTTTACTGCTGATAAAATATTTCTTAAAATGTCAGGACACATAAGAAGTGATAGTTTCATAGAATCATAAAAATATGATTTAAATATTGAAATTCTATTAGATTGGCATGAAGGCAAATAAAATAAATCTTAAAAATGAGCTTCCCATAATATAAATGACATAATAACCCAGTACTTACTTGATATTGGAATAATACAGGCTTCACAGCCAAAATATTGACAAATTGCCTTTCTTTAGTTTTTAGAAAGGTTAGTCAGTGTCAGTATTTATAGTTTTAGAAAGGTTTGAAGACACTGAGACAAAAGGGAGAAGTGGTAAGGTTAAGTAAGACTAAACAGATTATATTTGTAAGCCTTTTTAGAGCTTGCAAAATGAGAATATTAACTTAGAAAACTGCATTCTATTCAGAATTTGACCAGAATATTATTTTTAAAGATTTATTCATTTATTTGAAAGGCAGAGTTACTGAGAGAGGAGGGGGAGGAGGAGGAGAGAGAGAGATCCATCTTCCATCTGCTTCTTTACTCTCCAAATGGCTGCAACCACTGGAGATGGGCTGGGCCAAAGCCAGGATCCAGGAGCTTCCTTTGGGTCTCCCAACATGGGTTCAAGGGCCCAAGCACTTTTGCATCCTCCACTGTTTTCCCAGGAGCATTATCATGGAGCTGGATGGGAAGTGGAGCAGCCAGGATACAAATCAGTGCTCTAATGCAGGATGCAGTTTTATTGGCTACGCCACAGTGCCAGCCTAACAACACTGTTTTTTGAGTGATACATACACTAATACCTCCTGGAACAGGGTTCCACAGAAGGCTAATTTGGGACGCACAGGGTTAAAATGAAAGATAACGAAACAATTTTTTTTCTTTATATTTTCCTCAAAAAATGCTATACTGTTTTGTCTTTTAAGTTCTTTCATAAATGCTGTGTCTCATGTGAATGGCTGACCTCACACAAGGCTGACCCTGCCCTGAAATTTGCTGACTTTTGTACCTTCCAGACACTGGTTTAAGCTCATACCAGCAGCTGGATAGATTCCTCCATCACTGTTTGGCTTCCTTTCCTCACTAAAAATCCCTTATGCTTGACAATTTTCAAAGCACTTCCAAATACGAATAATTTCCTTTGAAGGTAATGAGTCAGAGGATCTTTGTTGTGTAAATGAGAAGGAAGGGACATAGACTTTAAAAAACCTGCTCATAAATTACCTTAAGTAGCAGGTCTAGACATGAGACTCCACGCAAGGTTCTACGGAAGTCTCCAAAGGAATATCCATGCCAATTCACCAATTGAATGAAAAGGACTGTATAAGAAACACTTCTTCTGTGATGGAAACTTCTTACAAGAAAACTTCCCAAATTATCTTACCACGGGGTGTTATCTACTCTAGAAGTTAGCCCTGTTGAAATGGAATAAAAAATAAATGCTGAAAGGAAAGAGCCTGGGAAAAGGTTTAGCAATATCCAACCTTAAGTAAGAGATGAATTAGAGTAAAAATCTGTTTTCCAGTCAAAATAGAATAAAACAAAAGGAAATGAATGGATTTCAATTGAAGCAAAGCCCTGTTTAGGCAAAAGCAATTGACTCATGCCTAGAGAACTATTCCAATCCCCAAGTAGGTTCCTAAGGGAAACCTGTAAGACTCTAGCCCAGGAAAAGTCCATAGGAATGAGAGGTAAGGCTCTATTGGCCTGGGGATGGGGAGGCAGGGCAGAGTCAATAATCTCTAGAGCTGTTTTCTTGTTCTGCAATTTAATCATTAAATGTAATCAGAAAGAGAAAATGGAGATCTGGTACATGTCCTCACCCCTGGAAGTTTAAAGCTAGCTGTTTGAACAGGAAAATGTATGTGTTATGATTCAGAAGCACTTAACTTTAATTTGAGCAGCTTTACTGATCAGAATCCAGCTGGTCTCTTCAAAAATCAGTCAGTGCAAAGTGGAGACACATCCACAGGAAACACTACAAAAAAGCTTTCTAACAAGTCATGAGTCATATAAAAAGAAGAGCGATTAAGTTAGGCAAACACCATGTCCAAGTCTTTGTGCTTTAACACAAGAAGGCAAATACTTATATTTTGGAACACAGGTGATTAAACAGGAAGAACCCTTGATTCCATAGAAAATGACAGCAGCTGTTACATAGCTTTCAAAGAAAGAGACCTTGGAGAGTAGGGGTAATCTGGGCCAAATAGCAATTCCATAAGGACACATCAGACTTTTAAAGGACAGATTTGTATAAGGTTAATCTAGGTGGGAGGCTAAAGTACATTGAAATATAAAAGAACAAGATGTTTATGACAACTGTGGGGCAAAGTCAAACCACAATGCTAACTTGATGGAACTGATAAAAGACATTTTATTCTTCTTCTTCTACATTCCAGGGCTAACCCACTCTTCACTTTCAAAATACATCAAATGAAAAAAATGTACATTACTATTCAGAAAATTAAACTAAACTGAAAACCAGTCAATTCTCAAGTGTGCATATTAAGGCTGTGATATACACTAAGGATATTGTTAATGATCTTTCAAAACATAATCATGTCAGGGCCTTACCACATCCTTTGATTTATGCATAGTTTTTTAAATCCACAGTGATCTTACGTAAGACATCCTAAAAGGATATCATCCTTGCTCCAAATGATTTAAAAAGGGTACAGAAGCAGACATCCTCTCAGGGCACTAAACCTAGCATTATATCTTCTTGAAAAGTGCAAAGGAAATGAAAATATTGCTTACAAATGATATTATATATATTTTGACACCTTACTGCTTCATAAAAGAAACAGAACCATAATACTGGGGCACAGTAACATTAGGAAAACCATCAAGAATTTAATGCTGATTTATATTTCAGATTTGAAGATTATAGGCTTCCCCTTGTGCTGCAGGACTTGCTTCTTTGCAAAGGTAGCTTTTCCCCAAAGCACTGTCTGGGTGTGGAATAGCTGTCCTGGTAGATGCTGTGGCCACACTAAATATGTTAAGTACTATAACAAATGTAAAAGAGTACAAGAAAGAGGATTTCCTGAGAGCTTTCAATCTTATTAGGAGAAGATGACACAGAAGCAAAAACGGTAACACGAGTGAACAAACATTTGCATATCTTATAGTCCTATTTCTTTTAATGGAGAAATGAAGAAGTAAGTTATGATACAAATATAAAAGAACCACTATTTAGTGTGTTTTTCAATCAAGAAATAGTTAAAGGGTTTAACTGCAAAATAATATCCACAACGTAGGAGGGTAGTTCAGTAAGATATGAGTATTTATTTATTTATTTATTTGACAGATAGAGTTAGACAGTGAGAGAGAGATACAAAGAGAAAGGTCTTCTTTCCATTGGATCACTCCCCAAATGGCTGCTACAGCTGGAGCTGCGCCTATCTGAAGCCAGGAGACAGATGCTTCTTCCTGTCCTCCCACGCTGGTGCAGGGGCCCAAGCACTTGGGCCACCCTCCACTACCTTCCCCGGGCCATAGCAGAGAGCTGGACTGGAAGAGGAGCAACCGGGACAAGAACCCAGCACCCATATGGGATGCTGGCACTGCAGGCGGAGGATTAACCAAGTGAGCCATGGTGCTGGCCCCTAAAATCGTATACCTGAACTTTGTGCTTTCTTTCTCATCTGGTAAAAGAGGTAAGAATGGTAACTGCCACAAAGACTTTTTTTTTTTATATATATCTGTATTCACGTATGTTCAGTCATATATATTGGTATTTATGAAAAACTTATCTACTTTCTCCTTCTTTTTTTTCTTTTTTTTTATTTAGAAAATGTAGATTTCCAAAGTACAGTTTATGGATTACATTGGCTTTCCTCCCCATAATTTCCCTCCCACTCGAACCCCTCCCATCTCCCACTACCTCTCCCATTCTATTCACATCAAGATTCATTTTCAATTATCTTTATCTACAGAAGATCGATTCAGTATATATTAAGTAAAGATTTCATCAGTTTGCACCCACACAGAAACACAAAGTGTAAAATACTGTTTCAGTACTAGTTATAGCATTACTTCACATTGGAAAACACATTAAGGACAGATCCCACATCAGGAGTAAGTACGCAGTGACTCCTGTTGTTGACTTAACAATTGACACTCTTGTTTATGGCGTCAGTAATCTCCCTAGGCTCTAGTCATGAGTTGCCAAGGCTATGGAAGCCTTTTGAGTCCGCCGACTTCGATCTTATTCCGACAGGGTCATAGTCAAAGTGGAAGTTCTCTCCTCCCTTCAGAGAAAGGTACCTCCTTCTTTGATGGCCCGTTCTTTCTGCTGGGATCTTACTAGCAAAGATCTTTCATTTAGGTGGTTTTTTTGTTTGTTTGTTTGTTTGTTTTCCCAGAGTGTCTTGGCTTTCCATGCCTAAAATACTCTCATGGGCTCTTCAGCCAGATTGGAATGGCTTTAGGGCTGATTCTGAGGCCAGAGTGCTGTTTAGGACATCTGCCATTCTATGAGTCTGCTGGTATCCCACTTCACATGTTGGATTGCTCTCTCCTTTTTAATTCTATCAGTTAGTATTAGCAGACACTAGTCTGGTTTATGTGATCCCTTGAACTCTTAATCCTATCATTATGGTCCATTGTGAACTGATACTGATCACTTTGACTAGTGAGATGGCATTGGTACATGCCACCTTGATGGGATTGAATTGGAATCCCCTGGTATGTTTCTAACTCTTCCATTTGGGGCAAGTCTGATTGAGCATGTCCCAAATTGTACATCTCCTCCCTCTCTTATTCCCATTCTTATATTTAACAGGGATCACTTTTAGTTAAAATTTAAACACCTAAGAATAATTGTGTGTTAATTACAGAGTTCAACCAATAGTACTAGAACAAAAAAATAATAAAAGGGAGAAAGTATTACATTGTATTTCAACAGTCAGGACAAGGGCTGCTCAAGTCACTGTTTCTCATAGTGTCCATTTCACATCAACAGGTTTCCCCTTTGGTGCTCAGTTAGTTTTCGCCGATCAGGGAGAACATATGATATTTGTCCCTTTGGGACTGGCTCAATTCACTCAGCATGATGTTTTCCAAATTCCTCCATTTTGTTGCAAATGACCGGGTTTCATTGTTTTTGACTGCTGTATAGTATTCTATAGAGTACATGTCCCATAATGTTTTATCCAGTCTACTGTTGATGGGCATTTGGGTTGGTTCCAGGTCTTAGCTATTGTGAATTGAGCTGCAATAAACATGAAGGTGCAGACAGCTTGTTTGTTTGCCAATTTCATTTCCTTTGGGTAAATTCCAAGGAGTGGGATGGCTGGGTTGAATGGTAGGGTTATATTCAGGTTTCTGAGGAATCTGCAGACTGATTTCCATAGTGGCTTAACCAGTTTGCATTCCCACCAACAGTGGGTTAGTGTCCCCTTTTCCCCACATCCTCTCCAGCATCTATTGTTGGTAGATTTCTGAATTGAGCCATTCTCACTGGGGGGCGGTGGAACCTCATTATGGTTTTGATTTGCATTTCCCTGATTGCTAGTGATCTTGAACATTTTTTCATGTGTCTGTTGGCCATTTGGATTTCCTCTTTTGAAAAATGTCTATTGAGGTCCTTGGCCCATCTCTTAAGCGGGTTGTTTGTTTTGATGTTGTGGAGTTTCATGATTTCTTTGTAGATTCTGGTTATCAACCCTTTATCTGTTGCATAGTTTGCAAATATTTTTTCCCATTCTGTCGGTTGCCTCTTCACTGGTCTGTTTCTTTTGAAGTAGAGAAACTTCTCAATCTGATGCAATCCCAAATGTTAATTTTGGTTTTGACTGCCTGTGCTTCTGGGGTCTTTTCCAAGAAGTCTTTGCCGGTACTCATATCTTGCAGGGTTTCTCCAATGCTCCCTAATAATTTGATGGTGTCGGGTCGTAGATTTAAATCTTTAATCCATGTTGAGTGAATTTTTGTGTAAGGTGAATTGTAGGGGTCTTGCTTCATGCTTCTGCACATGGAAATCCAGTTTTCCCAGCACCATTTATTGAGTAGACTGTCCTTACTCCAGGGATTGGTTTTAGATCCTTGATCAAATATAAGTTGGCTGTAGATGTTTGGGTTGATTTCTGGTGTTTCAATTCTGTTCCATTGGTCTATCCATCTGTTTCTGTACCAGTACCATGCTGTTTTGATTACAACTGCCCTGTAGAATGTCCTGAAATCTGGTATTGTGATGCCTCCGGCTTTGTTTTTGTTGTATAAGATTGCTTTAGCTATTCGAGGTCTCTTGTGCCTCTATATGAATTTCAGCATCATTTTTTCTAGATCTGAGAAGAAGGTCTTCGGTCTCTTGATTGGTATTGCATTGAATGTATAAATTGCTTTTGGGAGAATGGACATTTTGATGATATTGATTCTTCCAATCCATGAGCATGGAAGATTTTTCCATTTTTTGGTATCCTCTTCTGTTTCTTTCTTTAAGGTTTTGTAATTTTCATCGTAGAGATCTTGAACGTCCTTGGTAAAGTTTATTCCAAGGTATTTGATTGTTTTTGTAGTTATTGTGAATGGGATTGATTTCCACAAAGACTTTTTATGAGGAATGATGAACTAATAGTGATAAGGCACTTAAAGCAGTGCCTGGTATGTATTAGGTTTTAAATACACGTTCTTCTTAGAGAATTGGCATCAATCAAGGTCAGGGGTGTTGATGTTGAATGAGAACTGTCCTGTATCTGGCTAATAAAAGCACGATGCTTTGACATCTACAAGGGAATGGACAGCTATGCATCCAGGGAGCTGGCCTTGCCATTGTCATGCCTACAATAGGCTTTGGAACACCCCAGCACCTGAAGCAATCCTGAGGTTTCTAGATAGCTATGAAAGGAGGACCTTCCTGAGCTTTGGGCAGAGTATGTGCACCAATACAGAGCAGGATGTGATTGAGTCAGAATTCTTTATCAAGCCAGGGGGTTAGAGGACAGGAATGAAAGTTAAATCTGAGAAACAGATAATTCTTCTCATCCATGTCGGTGGAATGAGCTTCACAACTTCTATAATTTTTATTTAGCCTTCTCCTCTAGTTAGGGTAATTCTGATCTACACTCTCCATTTCCTCTGAGGTAGAGAATTAACACTGACTTATAGGAGGCAGAGTTGGTGCCACAATATGAACACATACCAAATGGCAGGTATAGATAAAAGAAATCTAGCATTTAAGACACTGTTTGGGGGGAGGAGGGCTAGCACTGTGCATAGTAGGTTAAGCCTCCCCCTGCAGTGCCAGCATCCCATATGGGCGCTGATATATGTTCTGGCCACTCCTCTTCCAATCCAGCTCCCTGCTAACAGCTTGGGAAAGCAGTGAAAGATGGCCCAAGTGCTTGGGCCCCTAATCCAATGCAGGAGAACCAAAAGAAGCTTCTGGCTCCTGGCTTTGTCCTGGCCAAGCCCTGGCCATTGTGGCCTTTTTGAGATTGAATCAATGGGATCGAAGATCTCTCTCTCCTTTGTCCCTCTCTGTTTCTCCCTGTCAAATAAATAACTAACTCTTTTTTTTTTAAAAAAAAAAAAAGACATTGTTAGACTGTCTGTGTATTTGGACTAAGGAGTGCTTCTTACACTTTGTCATCTAAGAATGAACTCAGGGAGCCATACTTAGAAACCCCCAGAGGGCTCGGAGTATAGTCCTAATGAATGCACTTCAGGGAAAGCCTTTCATTGTAATCATCCATTTCATGTCAAAAATATATATGAATTTCAAATCCTACTACAGAAAATATCCATTCTTCCTCCCAGGTACTTGCTACCCCAAATGTTCCAGTAAGACTGATGTGCCAGGAAAATGTGCTCATCCTGTACATTTATGTACATCCATGGCTGTAGGGTCTTCTTAAAAGCAATCTTACTCTAGTTTGAGAAAAATTTATCCTTACAAACGTTTGGGAATTTTTTAATGACACATACAATACATGCTAACAGTAAACAAGCCAAAAAAATAAAAAAGTAGCAAAACCTAAATAATAAAATCAGCTATGATCCAAGGAAAAATTACTGTTGACATTTTTGCAAGCACTTAATTTTAACAAATGTTTCTGTGTATAATTCAAAGGAATTTTTTTCACATATGCAGATTCTGATAACCACCACAACAATCAATATGTAGAGCTATTCCTTCACCATAAAGGAATTCCTTCACCTTGCTCCTAGAGAGTCACACCTGTCCTCTATTTCCCCATGTGTCAATCTCTTGTCTCATCCCTCCATTTTGAAACTACAATTTCGCAGTCTTATGCACAATATGCCACTGTTGCTAGTGCCTCATTTTAGTAAGCATATGCCTTCAAGATCAATCCAAGTTTTTGCTATATCAATACTGTGTTCCTTTTTACTGCCTGAGTAGTATTGTCATTGATGCATCACCCTTTATTTAGCTACTCATCCACTGAAGTTAATTTGTATTGTTTCCATCTTTGGGCTATTACATGTATCACTGTTGTGAAAAGTTACATACTCTTTTCTACCTCATATGAGGGGGCTTGAAAGTGTTCATCAAGAATGGCAATTAAAAGATTAGTTTGTTTACTTTGGTGTAATAAAAGTTTTAAAATCCATGTATAGTTTTTCATCGTATACCATGTATAGTTTTTTCATCGTATATGTCTCATGTTCAGTTGTTTCAGTTAAAGACTCTTCTGCTGAAAGGTTCTTACATTTTTGTAAAAAAAAATCAGCTGGGTGTATTTAGTGCATCTGGGTTCAGAGGCCCAGTTGTGATAACTCCTTCATAATTGCTGAAACAAATTAGATCAAGAAAAATCTCATTTGGCAAAGCCTTTAAAAAGCTGCTTTGATAAACTAAAATTTGATTCCATTTATTTAAAATTTTACAGATTTTAAATATTTCAAAATTAAATATTCTATAAATTGATAAAATATAATTTTATATTATAAAAATAGGAAGCTTAATATATATAGAATACATATCTGTGTATATTAGAGAAATTCTTAAAAGTACATTATTTTGTAAATCAAAAGTAGAATTTTAAGAAAAATAGTGTTTACCTTTTTGCACTTTTCTGTTTCAGGAATTTTCTATGATAATCATGTATTACTTTTATAAAATGGAAAGAAACCAATATTTACAAGTAAATGCAAAGATGTTTAAAATAAAACATGAAAACAGTCCGTTTCTGGTGGCAGGGTCTGGGGAAGGGGCGGCAGGTGCCATGTCTGGCCGGGAAGGTGGCAAGAAGAAGCCCCTGAAACAGCCCAAGAAGCAGGCCAAGGAGATGGATGGGGAAGATAAAGCTTTCAAGCCCAAACAGAAAGAGTAGCAGAAGAAACTCGAGGAGCTAAAAGTGAAGGTGGCAGGGAAGGGCCCCCTGGCCACAGGTGGAATTAAGAAATCTGGCAAAAAGTAAGCTGTTCCTTGTACCTGAAGTGATGACACCCTTGACTGCATTCCTAGCTAAACATCTCAATTCCTGATCTGATTTCATCATCATTTAAAAAATCATCTATTATTTTTCACTTTATGTTTCTGTGTGGGAGCAAACTGTTGAAATCTTTACTTAATGTATGCTAAACTGATCTTCTGTAGATAAAGAGAATCGAAAATGAATCCTCATGTGAATGGAAGGGGAGAGGGAGTGGGAAAGGGGAGGGTTGTGGGTGGGAGGGATGTTATGGGGGGGAAGCCATTGTAATCCATAAGCCGCACTTTGGAAATTTATATTCATTAAATAAAAGTTAAAAAAAAAAGAAAAAAAAAACATCTTATGCCACTCGTAGTTAGAATGAAGTGTTAAGTGTTATCTTGGAGCCTGCTGTACATTTACAAATAAAATTTTGTAAAAAGGGGAATAAACCCCACTGTACTGTAAAAAAAAAATTACTGTATAACTTGTATAACTCTACTGAATTAGTATTGCGGGGATTGATTCCCTGCTACTCTCCCTCGCCCCAAAGGCTACTGCACACCAGCAATAACCAAAGCATTTGCCTGAGGTCTGTAGGACAAACGATCAGAAGACTTGCTAGTTCTGAGAGGCTACAAACTGAAGTTTCCTCCACTTTAAATTCAAAATGAATTTGTTAATTTCAAACTTTTTACTTAATGATCGAAGACACATATTTAACTTACATTGGAAGGAACACCATGAAAGGACAAGTAGAGGCTACGGCTCTGTATGTAGTTATTAGTGGCTGAATGTAGTAATTAAGGGATCATTTAAAAAAATGCTGAAGTTCACCAACCATATTATTTTCCATTCAGCCTGTATGCATGATAACTCTTAAATGTTTGAATGTCTCTATTAGTTAGTGACTGTAATATCTGCCTTTCATGAAAGAGTAAAAACACACTAATTGGATTAATACTGATTCATAAGTTTTAATTGCTGACTAATATAATACAGAAATGTTTTTCCATGAACTGCATTGCAGTTATGTACCTCCAGTTTCCATGACTCTAATTATGACATATCATTCCTAGCCTGAACATACAAACTAACAAAACAAGAGAATACATCAATATGATGCCAGGTGGAGAAAACAGGTATCTCCTAATTCTTGGAGCGTAGCCTGAAGCACATTTTACAAGCATGAAACTCCTTTAAAGTCTTTCGTTTTATCTTAGCATCTAATGAGATTTAACAAGATTCTAAATGGCCTTTTGCTAACTTTCTTTAGCCCATTTTAGAATAGATAATTTATATGTTACCAATAATAGATGTAGGCTGTACTATTTTACATTTTTATCCATATTAATCTCTTCAAGACAATCAAGATAGGTTATATTTAACTATTTGAAACTTAGGCTCAGTTTCTATTATCTGAAAAGTGGGATAATAATAGAATTTTCCACTTAGGTTGTTATGAAATTCAAATGAGATTGTGTATTTAAAGTGCTCATTGGAATAAATGACAAAGTTTTCAGGTGCTCAGAGTTTCATAAATCTGTTAGTACTGTATTTTTGAAGACTTCTGAGTGTGAGTAAACTTACAATATCAACACATTTTCTAAACATAATTTCAGTTAGGCCCACTCAATAACAATGTTCGAAGTGGTAACCTAAGGAAATACTTGTTATTATAATAAAATGTACACACAACACACACCTGAAAGATGATAATGAATATTACTTAATATCTCTAGATGATGGTTGGAACAATATGAGGATCTACTACAAGAACTTATTTCCTGGATGAGCTGGAGGCTTAGTTGTGGGAGTGAAATGTACTAGGCAACTCTGTTGATTGCAGCCATTATGCCTAAGCTCTCTCCTCGGAGTCTTCTAGCTTGTTCAGCCACTGGTGCATAAAGGTTCTATTGTGCCTCAAATGGTCTTCCAAAGGGTGCTCTATTGCCCGCTTGTTAGCCTCCTTCCTAGTTGTTTTCTGCTTCAAGAATGACCTGCTCTGCAGCTTGGTAAAACAGGAGTACACTATCAACGCATAAACAGGCAGAATGGAATGGGAGTAAACAGCATAAATCCCAAGATCAGGTAGATAAAAGTTTGAATTTTTTTTAAAATTTTTATTTTCTTATTCATTTGAAAGTCAGAGTTACTGAGAGCAGGAGATACTGAGAGGAAGGGAAGAAAGAAGGGAGAAAGAGAGAGGGAGAGGGAGAGAGAGAATGAGGAGAGAGAGGGAGAGAAAGAGAGAGAGAGAAAGATCTTTCATCTCTTGTTTCACTACCCAGATGGCTTCAACAGCCAGGGTTGGATCAGGTTGAAGCCAGGAGCCAGGAGCTTCATCTAGGTCTCCCACATGGGTTCAGGGGCCTAAACACTTGGGCTGGCTTCTGCTGACTTTCCTAGTCCACTATCAAAGAGCCAGATTGGAAGTGGATCAGACAGGACATGAACTGGAACCCATATGGGATACCAGTGTTGAAGCGGGTGGCTTTACCCACTATATCACACTGGTCCAGTGAATTTTAAGATTTAGTTACACATAAGAAAGGTAGAGTGACAGAGACACAGGAAGACTGACAGAATCTTCCACCCACTGGTTCACTCTCGCAGGGACCAGAAATGAGGAACCCTGTTTGGGTCTCCCATACAAGTGGCAGGACCTACACATTTGAGACATCTTACATTGCTTTCCCAAGCACATTAGCAGGGACCTGGAATAGAAGTGGAGCACCCTGGACTCAAACCAGCTCTCTGATATGGGATATCTGCCTTGTAGGTGGTGGCTTACCCTGTTGTGTCTCCGTGCCAGTCTGCTAAATTTGAATTCTGACATTCAATACATGATCATAGGGAAACTATGTGATTAATTTCAGTTTCTCTTGGTATTGAAGGTCAAAAATTCCTAAGCCACAGGGTTAGTAAGAGGATTAAATGAGAGGCTCTCAAGCACGATGCTTTGTATACTATAAGCCCTCAATAGTGATAGCTGGTGGTATGTTTATTAAAACAGAAAAAAGCTCAGGGAGCTGTATTCTTCATGGAATACAACCTTAGGACACATTATATACACTCTCACTGTGGTATAAAACAATAAATATTTTAAGTTTGAGTTGAAGTCATATAGTAATAATCCAACATGCATCACACTAAAATAGAACAATGGTATGCTTTAATTCTATTGAGAGAAAAGAGGAATCTATCAGACATCCTTTCACTTATTCTTCACACACTTTCTGAAGGAGAGTGACTAGATGAAAATAGATGTTGGTTTATTCAAACTCAGTGGCTGTAACTGGTCAGACTTTGGCATATTTCTTGGCAGTGCAAAATACTTCAAGGAAAATTAAATACTCCTTAGAACAGCAATTCATCTTCAAAGCATGAAGATATATCATGGACTTCTAACACATGTTATAGAAAACATATAAAGAACTGAAAATTTTCATGAAAAATTTTATTACTAGGTAACTCAGCACAGCAATAGATGAACTAATCATAAAGATATTTCGGTATTAGAATCATTCCTTCATGCCATTAGTTTCTTAGAAAATCTTGCAATAAGTTCAAGAGCATGATTCAGTCTTTTTCCATTCTTTTTTAAGGGCAAATAAAATGCAGAGCCATAAAACAATCTAATGTGTCCCTAAAGAAAAATACTTCATAAAACACAAAAATAAGGGGAAACAAGGACTAATTTCTTGCTACTTGATATCTAGGTTGAGTGAGAAACAAGGAAAGTTCTCATAAATAGAACAAACAGGTTTCAGCCTCGATAAATCTTTAACCAATACAATAGATATGGCTGAACCATTTTTATTTTATTTAATGTTTGTGTTTTTTTTTAAATTTATTTGAAAGACAGAGTGACAGAGAGAGGGAAAGACAAAAGATATCTGCCATTTGCTGGTTCATTTCCAAATGGCCACAACAGGCAGGTCTAGGCAAGAATGAAACTAGGAACCAGGAATTCCACCCAGAGGCCCAAGCAATTGAGTTACCCTCTACTCTTCTCCCGGGTGCATTTACAGGGGGCTGGCTCAAAAGTCAAGCAGCCAGGACTTGAACCAATGCTCATATTTTATGCTGGTAACCCACCGAGCTACAACCTCGATCCTGTGGCTAGGCCATTTTAAAATCCATCTTTTATCACACACACCAAAAAACTAAATTTGTAACTTCATTTGCTTATTTTTAAATATGCTAACAGAGAAACTAGAAAAGGTATTTGGCAATGTAATAAAAGACAGCAAATAGAGAGTGATTCTACCTAATATGTTACCAATCATTTCACTCATGTCTCACAATATATTTTACCATTCAGGTTCACTTAAATGAATTCTTTACTGCTGTAATATTACTGTCTTGTGAAATACAACTCTGTGATGGCAACTCCTAAAACACATTGCAGACAGAACATTAGCCAAGAAAAGTCAGACTTCATAATTAAAAGCATTCAACTCTCTATGGAAAGTAGCTAATAAACCAATCACAGAAAAATAAAACAAAAATTATGACGTTAAATATAAAAAAGGGTGTACATTGTATGGTATTAGCCATTTGCTCAAAATAATATTAAACTAAAATGATAAGAAATAGGACTTTTTAAAGTTTCATACTTCATAATGACCTTGACTAAACTTAACCATTATGAGAACTTTACATTCTGAGTCACTTTCCCTAACGCTCAAACAGTAGACAAGCACCTCAGACTGGCCTCCTAATTCTAAATCCTTAACTTTTTCCACTCTATAACAAAGTTCCTATGAATAGCTTAACTTTAAAATCGCCTCATCAGAAAAAAAAAGAATACTGTTTACCTGCAATGGAATTTTAAGCTTTTGCAAACTTTAGATTTTCTCTGTGACTACTCAGACATTCCCTCCTTCTCTCTCCCAATGTGGCAGAGTTAGAACCAACACTCAACAAGTTCCCTGGAAGACTCAAGCTTTTCTACAACATAATTCCAAGTACCAAGGGAATGAAGAAAGATTCTTAAAAATAATAGCCACTGAATGCTTGTATACTTCTAAGGAATTACAAGTTAAATCCCTTTTCTCTGATTACAAAAAAGATTCATTTTCTTTCTCTCAACCTCAAGGAAGTACAAAGGAAAATCTGCAACAAAACCTTGGCTCTCCACATGGCTGATGCGTCTGGACTCTCTATTGTTCGCTCTGTTTTAACTTTGGGTCTCTATCATACTTGTCATTTATCTTTTGATGCTTATAGTCACATTGTTGTACAGATAAATCATTTCAAACTGTACATATCAAGAGACAATAATTAGTCCAGAAAACATGCAAACCTCATCACAGTGTGCCATGCCCACCTCCCATGCCCACCTCCAGCCAGAGATGTATAACTGTGGCTTTATCAGTGGAACGATCACCCAATAGTTACTGATGGGAATGGAATTTAAAAGCTTTTGTTAAGTCTCTTTTTGATGGCTTTTAGCTTTAGGACTTTGGTGAAATATGCTCCTTCTCTCTGCTCTGTATCCTGTCATGTAAAATGTTAGGATTAAGTCCCATGATATCCAAGAGATGTCTCCAACAAGCGATAACTTCAGGTAAGTATTGCCTTTTGGGTAGGTATAGTGGTGAGGAGTGGGATTCTAAGTAATTTTATGTGATATATCCTAGAGGAGGTTGTGTGAATAAAGGACTTACACATGTAGTTTAAATACAATTTAATACTATTTGCAAATTTTTCTGCAGGGTTAGAACATCCTTTTGTTTTCTTCTTGAGAAAAAGGGAAAACCAGAGAGAAGAGCCTCAGTGAGCATTTTCTCCTCACTTAAATAAAACAAGACAACAATAACAACAAAAACAGCTACAGCTGATCTTGTTGCTCCTGGTGATCAAATCTTTCCACGTTCCAGGTGAGTGGCTTTATTTTAAGACACTCAATGACAGAATAACTCTTCTGTAGGTGGATGGTCATTTCTAAGGAACTGTAAAACAGATTTAAAAATCTGTTCTAATCAGAACTTAGCTAGTCCATACAGTCATTTTATAAAGCATGCGACAATCGCCTTCCATCAGTGTTTCTCAAGGAGGACACAAGAAATGGGAAACCATGGAGTGGATAATTATTGTCTATTCAGAAATCCAGAAACCATTCAGGGTGGTCAGAGCCACGGGTCATGTAATGATGGAATAATAATAAGATAATGACAAGTTAAACTTGCACTTGATTTACAGTTTATGGTATTAATTAGCAGTAACAGCAAATGCTGCTGATAGGACACACATACACTCCCTCCCCAACCAAACAAGAAAAAGATCATGCAATTTTCTTGCATTTCTTGAACTACAGAGTGATGATTTTTCATATGATATTATGGAATTAGTATAAGAAGAAATACTGACAAGAGGTCTAAGGTAAAACTTTTGTGTTTTTCGGCAAATTAACCAAGCAGAAGAGCAAACGACTGATACATTTACATTGTCCTGCATAATTATTGGTGCATGGTAATAAAAGTGTTCCTGGGATTGATATGAGGACCTAAACCCTGTCTAGTTTCTCATCTTAAGCAACATAATAGACAAAATCACATTCATGCCAAAAACGAGGTAAGAACCTTATTCATGGGTCTGAATTGTTGAGACAAACAAGAAGGAGTTTAGATAAGAAACAAGTGGAGGGAGTTTGTGCTCACTGCTTCCTGCTGTTACTGTAGAACACATAAAGATGTCCTACAGATTTCCTTTATCTGTGGAGGCTGGGAATCCTGCAGCTGTTCACAGCTAACTCTCATTCTGCAGGCTGGAAGAAATTTTTAGTAAGTTACATGGGGAACACTACAAATTAAATGTCTACAGCAGGGGGCAAAGAGGAGTAAGCATTTCTGCCTCAAAAGTCTTAAGGCAGGGAAGTCTCCCTATGAAAGGGAAATTTTTCCTGAAGAGAAATGAGTCTGTTGCACGAGTAATGTCTTTCTATGCCTGCGGCCCTGTCCATAGCTCTGAAAATAACTGGACCCCTCTCCACTGTGAAAGGACATCTGCAGTAAATTTAAGTATTAAGTAAACATTCAGTAAGTAAATTGTGACATTATTTGTAACAAGAAAAATCATGGAACAGTGATCCTAAATACAATTGCCCCTCCTTTCCAAAGTTCAGTTACCTGTGGTCAACTCTGTGCAAAAAATATCGAATGGAAAATTTTAGAAATAAACAGTTTGTGGATTTTAAAGTAGTATGATTAAATCTTGTGCTATCCTGCTCTATCTCACCCAGGACCTGAATCGTTCCTTTGTTCAGAGTATCCATGCTACATATGCTACCCACCAGTCAGTCACTTAGTAGCTGTCTCAGTTGTAAGACCGAATGTCACAGTGTCACTGCCTGCGTTCAACTAACCTTTATATTACGTAATAAAGGCCTCAAAATACAAGAGCAGCAATGCTGTTAATTCAGATATGTCACAAAGAAGCTATAAAGTGCTTCCTTTATGTGAAAAGAAATGCATGTAGAGGAAAGAACATATAGGGTTCAGAATTTTCTGTGATTTCATGCATTCACGAGGTGTATTGGAAGATATTCCACAAGGAAAGTGGGGATCTGCTCCAATTCCTGACAGATTACATTTCACAGCTGAAAACAACCAAGATCTCTTTCTGTAAGAATTATTAGACAGAAAAACCATTAGAGAAAATTGAAAGTATCAGCAGATCAAAAGAAAGAGTACACATAAACACTAAGAAGAAATGTTTTGCAGTGAAATAGAGGCACACTTTGTCTGTAAAAGGTCAAATAATAAATATAGTAACCTAGACAGTCCGAAGGTCTCTGATGTCATTACTCCACATGGTGGCTACATCATGAAAGCAGGCATAGACAACATCTAAGTAAGTAACAATGGCTGTGCTTCAGTAAAGCTTTATTAATAAACGTAAGTGTTGAACAGCAGGCAGTAATTTGCCAGCCTCACCCAATATGAAGAGAAACAGACTTTTCTAATTCATTTCATGACAGTAACATAATGCCAGGGGCCAAAATCTGACTATGATGGATCACCAAAAAAACAAAAAAAAGAAAGATCAATGTTATGTTTTTTAGGATTATATATTTAAAATTTTAATTGAAAATCAATACACATTATTCAGCAATATATTAAAAGAAAAACAGATGTATTGATGAGAGTAATCCCAAGAATGCAAAAATATTTCCTCTTATGAGATCTATTACATAGTAACTCTTCATAATAAAAAGCGAAGTAATTAAACATAACATTTATTAAAAGTTTCAATATCATGTGATAAGATAATAAAATATGAAAATTTTAAAAATGCAGAAGGAAATATAATTAAATTAAAATTTATTTGAAACCACCTGGATTTTTAAACTCCAGATACATTCCAGAATAAGATATAGAATACTAGTATTTAATTATTTAACTTGCATTATGATAATAAATATGTTATATGGGGGCCTGGCACTGTGGTGCAGCAGGTTAATGCCCTGCCCTGAAGCATGGCATCCCATATGGGCACCAGTTCATATCCTGGCTGCTCCACTTCCAATCAAGCTCCCTGCTATGGCCTGGGAAAACAGTAGAAGATGGCCCAGGTGCTTGGGCCCCTGCACTGGCATAGGAGACTCGGAAGAAACTCCTGGCACCTGGCTTCAGATCGGCACAGCTCTAGCCATTGGGCCAAGTGGAGAGTGAACCAGCAGATGGAAGACCTCTCTCTCTCTTTCTCTCTCTCTCTCTCTGCCTGTCCTCTGTGTAACTCTGACTTTCAAATAAATAAATCTTTAAAAAATAATATTTATCTTTAAAAATAAATAAATGCTATATGAATAAAAAACCTTAGTTAATTTAGCAAGTTGACTGACTATAAAATTTTTTAAAACAGGCTTGTCCATAGCTTAAGAGCCAAATATATATATTTAATAAAATGTATTAGAAAACCTTTATCTGTTAAAAACCAAAATATAAGTGTTTTATTCTGCTTATGAGAATTGAAAGATATATGCATTTTTAATGAATAGGGAACATCAAAGGTAGAAAATGGCTAGAGACTGCATCTCTAGAGTAAAACATAACTTGAATATAGATTTCTCCTCCAAAACTGATCCATAAATGTTACTCAATTCCAAGAACTTAAATCCTACAGCATGTTCATGACAGGTGGAGTCAGTGGGAGGGGTAAGTAAATAGATATATATGAGAGAATGGGCAAGATTATTACACACTGTGTTGAGTGAGTGGTTGGACCTACATTATCATACATTGAGATAAGTGGTAAAGCCAAAGTAAACAATCAAAGCAGTGCGGTCCCATAGTTAGTGAGATTAAAAAAAAATTATAAAGTCCAAAAACATAACTGAATGGATATAAGCAATTTTTACACTGTAAAGATGACATTTTGAGAAAGTGAGTTTTTTCCCTGTTGTAAAGTGATTTTATTAAATTGATTTAGACAGACATACTATAGGTCAAATAATATTTTCTGAAGGTAACAATTATGGACCTTAAAGCTCGACATAAAATTAGCAGCTTCCAAAGTGTTAGTCATCTTCTCAGCAACAACATGATAAAATAATTCCACTATGTAGAAATACAGAGCTCTAGGACCAGCTGGAAACTCAGAAATCACGGAGCCTACCATCCTCACTGCGTGAGGAAACTCAGACCCAAAGATTCAGCGACTCGCCCAAGCTCACATACCTCACAGCAATAAAGCCAGAAATCAAACTGATTTTTTTCCCTAAAACTAAAATTCTATCAGTGATATTCTCAGCTGGCTGTCAACTCAAAGTCTAGGTTTTTCTCGAATACTCCACAGGACCGTGACAGCAAGAAGTCAGCGGCCGCGTCCACCGCAGCCGCGAGCCCGGGCCTGGAGGGGCTTCCGCAGATCCCCGAGCCGGCCCTCCATGCCAGGGGAGCCCGGGAAGGACTCCCGGGCGGCAGCAGGCACGCCTGGGGGAAGAACCAGCCGGGGACCACCTGGGCCCCCACCTCTTGGTCCACCCCATCATGTGCTCCTCCCAAATCTCCTTCGTGTGTTGAGGTCTTACAGACAACCCCTTCCAGTTCAATAGACACTAATTCAAATATGGAGACACTTAAGCTTTGCGCCAGTACTTCTGAGACTGTTTGAGCCCCTCGCCCCCCCACCTCAGTCCACAAACAGCGACTGCGTCACCCACTGAGAGCCGCAAAGACCCTCCATGTCCCCAAGGACTTCCTGAGCCAAAGGACTGCGTGCAGGAAATCACCAGCGACAGAACGAGAAGGAAGCCATGTCAAACAGCGGGTGCTTTTTGTTCTTGTCTTTGGGAACTCTCGTCTTCAGTCCGTGAGTCTCCCCAACATCAACCCAGCAAAACCCACCACGGAGCACAACCCACTGGCTCAGCGCCAGCCTTCCCCGTGGCCCACCAACCCCAGTGCCTGCCTTCTTCCTGTCCCTAAACTCAGGGCGGGTCCTGGAGCGAGCAGCCCCGACAGGGGCTTCCCTGACCACTAGCTGTGTCACCCCACCCCTGCCCCGCCCCCACACCACCCCATACCATCACCCCACACCATCACCTTAGCTTACTTTACCATAGCAATGAATCACTACCTCAAACTACATTACGTACTTGCCTATCACCTGTCTCCTGCGTCAGACCAGGCTCTGCAGGAGCAGGCCCCTTGCTGTCTGCTCAGGGGCGTCCCTAGCACCAGCAGTGCCCAGCACACAGCAGGTCTTCAATAAATACGTGGAGTGAACGAAGCAAGCAAAGGACTGTGGACTCAGACAGCCACGCTGGAGGCGGGACCCAGAGGCAGCCCCTCCCACCCGCTGCAGCCCCGCCCACACGCAGCTGCCCCTTTGCAGACTTCGGGTGAAACGCCCACCCATCCCTTCAGTAGGGCACCCCTGGCCGCAAAGGACCGCGCCTCACACAGGGGCTCGGGAGTGAGGGCATTCTGGATGCAGAAAATCCCCCCTTGGCATGCTTCTTCCTCTCTATTTACATTCAGCTACTTTGGAAAAATTCAAGTTAAAAATGTGATGCAGCCACTGGAAAAATAAGTCTGAGTGCCAGGGACACAGTGATTAGCAGATCCACAAAACTAAAGCCAAGTGCAGGGTCCCCGCCTGCCACTGAAGGTTTTGAGTCACCTAAAACCTAACTGCGAAGGTCTGAGGACGCTCGAACAACGGGGTCAGTAGCACTGGGATGCGTGGAAGCTACGTGGGCTCGGTCAGTGGAAACCTCAGAAGTACCAGAGCAGGACCCTGGGCTCCGTTCTCAATGGCACTAACCAGGAGGCTCAAGTTAAGGGAAAGGACGGATCTGAGCGATGCGAGGACAACCTGGGAACCCTTCCGCTAGAGCAGAGAGAAGGCGACTGGGGAGACTGGGCGACGCCCATGGGCTGTAATAATATTTCCACGTGGGGGCTTCCTGCTGGACTCCCACAGGCATCCCTGAGCAGGGCCTGGCCGCCCGTGTGGGCAGACCCTCACAGGGACTCCACGGTCACAGCCAAGTCAAGGAACATGAACCAGAAGGCAACCCGACACGGGCCCCCTCCGAGGGAACGCTCGCCCGGGCTGCTGAAGTATTTTTTGGGACAATGCGGGTATCTACAGGGTTTCCTTCCTAGTGGCACATATATATGGGTTTTAAGATTTTTAACTCTCAGCAAAAGCTCTCACATAACTGCCATCTTGAGATGATTTCTCTCCTTAGTGTGGACCCTCTGGTGGATGCATAGGCTGGAACTGGCTGCAGGCCTTGCCACACTCCTCACATTTGTAGGGCTTCTCTCCCGTGTGGACCCTCTGATGCCTGCAGAGGCTGGAGCCTCTGCTGAAGAGGCTGAAGCCCCTTCCTCGAAAGTGAATTATTAATACATATTTTGGAGATCATTTGCAAACCAAATTATAAGGCTCAGGGAGAAAACTGACACCATATAAAGACTTTCTAATATATGTAGACCTTAAAGTAATTTGACTTCAAGGATGCTTCTTAGGGAAATAAACATACATGGTTGATTTTAAGGATTCTGTTACCCTAAAAAGGTGAATTTTTATTATGTTTTGTGGTGGAGAAAATTCAAAATAATCCAAATGACTAACAATTACAACTGGTTAAGTAAAATCTGATACATGCTAAAAGTGGGATAACCTGCAACTATTAAAACTTTTAATGTATGTATATGTATAAACACATATGTGTGTACTTTGAAAGCTACTAAAATATATGGTTTGTAAGTTTGTGAATAAAGCAGACCGTTGAATAGTATAAAATTATTTTTTGTAAAAAACAAGTAATGAAAAACATGAGTGTTTGTTTATCCCTGATTAGGAAAAAAGTACACAGATTAAGGATGTTTAATTCTTGAATTGTGAGATGAGAAAAAATTCCTATTTGCTTTTCTGTATTGAACAAAATTTGTTTGCATTGAACTTTTCTTCTCAGAGAAAAGGCCAATCATTTTAAAAAAGAGATAAACAATGGCACCTAACATCCACTTTCAAAATGTAAAGAATACTTGAACACAGATGGTATCATCAGAAAAAGACTCAAGCATTTAATAACTAGTTTGAAACTCATGTTGCCTTAAAACTCATTGTCCAACATTTGGCCTAGTTAACTCCTGAGAATAGTATGTACGACTCAGCAAACAGTTTATCCCCAGAGTTCTCTACTCTGCACCAAAGGACCCAATGGTGTCGCAATAAACTTACAAAGGTGATATGAATGATTCTAAATTTTCTATGAAAAATATTAGTTATATGGTATATACTGAAAAATCTTTTAGCTAGTGGTGGTTCACAGCCTTAACATTAGATGTTACTGTATTCCCTTTGAAGATAGTTTTATGGAGTTGGATTTTTAGTGGTTAATGGGATAAAACATAAATATCCCATGAGAAGCAATTCAGAACAGGAAATTAGGGTGGCGGCATCTAATCTGATTGTAAGGTTTGAGAAGCTTTGCAACGCCCAATAGGTACACACATCTTGTTAATAAATAATTATGAAATAAATTGAATATTATTTTCTTTTATTTTTATGTATTTTTGTAAAATATGACTAGGATGTAAGTTATTAAGTTATTTGGGCCTAACTATTTGATAAACAAAATTGTTCAATCTCTCTCTTGGCATGCAAATATTACTGTGAAACTAATGGCATTATGAACGGAATAGTTTCAGTTAACCTCCAGGCAACCTCATTAACTGGTACATATAAACCTACTAGCAGGCCACAAAAACCCATTCAAGTACAGGGCAACCCACAGAAGCCTTGTTTCAAATGAGCAGACTTGGCTCAATATGTAATTGTAATTGAACCTGATTGTGATTAATTATACAGTGTTGAGCTGTGCAAGTATATGTAACTCCTCCAAAATTCTATCACAAAATAGGCATTTTGAAAGATGAATTTCAAAAGGAAACAAGGTTTGAATGAAGCCGTAGCTTGCATTCAATTCCCACTTGAGTTTTGTCCAATATTCTTTTCACTAGAGCAAAGCCCTCTTGATTCTCTTTGTTATAATAAAATCACTATTGTGGCCTGCACACATGAATTTCTGACCATGGATCATTATGTACAAAATTTTAGTATTTTTTATTATGGACTCTTTAGACTGATCATTAGTTCAACACTATTAGTTCAACTCAATCACAATGAGGAAGGATTATTTAAAATAAACATTTCCTAAACAAAAATAGCAACAGTCCTCATAAATGATCTTCCCATAATGTATCATGGCAGAAATTACAATTAAAATGTCAATATTGGTTTTAAAGACTCACAGAAACTAACTTAATTATAAAAATAAAATTACTAAATAATTTGGATAACTAAACTTTTAAAGAGTTCTGATTTACTAGGAACTAAATGAGTCACTTTCTGTATATGCTAAATCTAATCTTTATATTTTTTCCTTAAGCAAGAGATCTCTTAGAGTATATCATGTGGATCCTTAGTTACACTTATACTGCAAAAAATTTTAAAAATTTACAATCCCAAATTATACATCTCTTCCCTCTCTTATTCCCACTCTTATGTTTAACAGGGATCACATTTCAGTTAATTTTTAACACTTAAGAATAACTGTGTATTAATTACAGAATTAAACCAGTCATATTAAGTAGAACAGACAAAAAAAATACTAAGAGGGATAATGTATTAAGTTGTTCATTAACAGTCAGGGCTATGCTGATCAAGTCACTGTTTCCCATAGTGTCCATTTCACTTCAGGAGGTTTCCTTTTTGGTGTTCAGTCAGTTGTCACCGATCAGGGAGAACATATGGTATTTGTCCCTTTGGGATTGGCTTATTTCACTCAGCATGATGTGTTCCAGATTCTTCCATTTTGTTGCAAATGACTGGATTTCGTTGTTTCTTACTGCGGTATAGTATTCTAAAGAGTACATATGCATAATTTGGGACATGCTCAAGCTGACTTGCCCCAAATGGTAGAGTTAGAAACATACCAGGGGATTCCAATTCAATCCCATCAAGGTGGCATGTACCAATGCCATCTCACTATTCCAAGTGATCAATTTCAGTTCACAATTGATCATAATGAAAGGACTAAGAGTCAAAGGGAGCACATAAACAAGTCTAGTACCTGCTAACACTAACCGAAAGAATAAATAAAGGGGAGAGTGATCCAACATGGGAAGTGAGACACTCAGCAGACTCATAGAATGGCAGATGTCCTAAACAGCACTCTGGCCTCAGAATCAGACCTAAAGGCATTCGGATCTGGCTGAAAAGCCCATGAGAGTATTTCAGGCATGGAAAGCCAAGACACTCTGGCAAAAGATCTCTGTGAGTGAGATCCCAGTGGAAAGAACAGGTCTTCAAAGAAGGAGGTACCTTTCTCTGAAGGGAGGAGAGAGCCTCCACTTTGACTATGACCTTGTCTAAACAAGATAAGAATCGGAGAACTCAGAGGGCTTCCATAGCCTTGGAAGCTCATGACTGGAGCATAGGGAGATTACTGATGCCATAAACAGGAGTGTCAATTTGTAAAGTCAACAACAGGAGTCACTGTGCACTTACTCCTCATGTAGGATCTCTGTCCTTAATGTGCTGTACATTGAGATTTAATGCTATAACGAGTACTCAAACAATATATTTCACTTTGTGTTTCTATGGGGGTGCAAACTGTTGAAATCTTTACTTAATGTATACTAAACTGATCCTCTGTAAAAAAAAAAAAAAAAGAAAAAGAAATTATCAACTCCCAACTTGACTCTCACTGGGATTAAACATGACAATAGGTCTGATCTGATTTCATCATCATTTAAAAAAAATCATCTATTATTTTTCACTTTATGTTTCTGTGTGGGAGCAAACTGTTGAAATCCTTACTTAATGTATACTAAGCTGATCTTCTGTATATTAAGATAATCGAAAATGAATCTTGATGTGAATGGAAGGGGAGAGGGAGTGGGAAAGGGGAGGGTTGTGGTTGGGAGGGACGGTATGGGGGGAAGCCATTGTAATCCATAAATTGTACTTTGGAAATTTATATTCATTAAATAAAAGTTAAAAAAATTTACAATCCCCACAAGGCACTTCATAAATACATAAATTTGCAATTTAATTCAGCAATAACCATAAAACTTAAAAATGATTTTTTGGGGGGATATTCAGAAAATTCTAGTTTCTGCCAATGAGATCCTTACAATTTGGGAAACAAAATTAGATAGACACATTATTATGGGCTCTCAGGAAAGTCATTTGAAATAATGAAAGAATATATAGTTCAACCCTCTTAATAGTTATACTGAAAACTCATACTAATAAAAGTAAAAGAGTTCAGAGTGGGAGCTGTGGCATACTAGGGTAAGCCTCTGCCTGCGGCATCAGCATCCTACATGGGTGCGGGTTCATGTCCCAGCTGCTACTATTCAGATCCAGCTCCCTGCTGATGGCCTGGGAAAGCAGTGAAAGATGGCCAAGTGCTTAGGCCCCTGCACCCATGTGGGAGACCCAGAAGATGCTCCTGGCTTCTGGCTTCAAATCTGCTCATCTGGGACTATTGCAGCCACTTGGGGAGTGAACCAGCAGATGGAAGACCTTGTTTCTGTTTCTCTCTGTGTCTGTTTGTAAAATTTACGTCTCAAATAAATAAAACCTTTAAAAAAAAAGTGAAAGAATTTGTCCCAAATCATCCATCCATCCATCCTTCCATCCATCCTTCTAGTTCTTCATCCATTTATTCGCTTTAAGTCTACTCTGTGTCAGGCACTGAGTCATTATTCATTGAAGACAAAGTCCCTCCTGTCTTTTAATTTATAATTAAATGAACAAATTTCTTGTATATAAGTTACAATAAGCTATGTTTCTGGGTTTTAAAAATCTTTATCTCCAGACCCTACTCTGGGATTAATAAAACAAGAATATCTAGGGTGCCACCCAAGTATCAACATTGTTTTATTAACTGTACACGGTAATTCCAGTGTGCATCCAAGGTTGAGAACCACTGGAGTGGGACAAGAGACACTGACAAAGTAATTACCAATGCTCCCAGTGTTGAGCGTTACTGTCCAGCTCAAGGAAGTTTCTGCCTCTCTTGAGATTATTAAATTCAACATCTATGGAAATATCCCATTGAGATTTGGGTGTGAAAGTATGGCATTGATCCTTAACATACTGAAATAACATTGTCAAAAGTATAAGTGTTTTACAAGGCTTCTAGGTCAACAAACCACGGGATTAGAGATATCTCATATAAGTAGGGATTATGAAAGGAAACTTTTTATAAATCAAATGCTGATCACATCATATGAGTTCTGGTTAAAATTGTTAAAACACATGTACTGCATTTTTTAATAGGCCTCTTCTTTCAGGAGACTGATGCTCACACCAACACGTTTGGGAAAAGCAAGGATGGTGTCCGTTACTATTAATTTTGCTTTATTTAACAGTAAATATGCAGATTAATTTAGCCATTCCTTCAGAAATAGAAAACAAATGTGATACAGGTCTATAAGCATTTTAAAAATTGCCTATGGCTCTAAAATTACATTATCACAACGATGGTACAGAGTGGAAGTCTGGCCCAGCAATAGAGTCATCAGCTGGGAAACGTACATCCCACAGCAGAGTGCCTGGATTTGAGGCTACCCTCCAGCCCCATCTCCAGGTTCCTGCTGCTGCAGACACAAGGAAGCAGTGGTGGCTCAAGTGGGTGTGTTACCCCTAAGGGTGATCCAGAATGAATTCCTGATTCCTGTCTTTGCTGACTGATTCAGACGTTTGGGTAGCGAGCCAGCAGACAGGACACCTCTCCCTTGAGCCATCACTGCTGCCTCCCAGGGTCTTCATTAGCAAGAATCTGAAGTTGGCATCCACAGCCAGAGATCAAATGCAGGCAGTCCAATGTGGGACAGCGGTGTCTACCTGGCATCTTAAACTGCTATGCCAAATGCCTGTCACTTGTTTTAATTGCTCTATAAATTCACACTGAAATTTTTTTTCAGTATAGTTCCACATCTATCATCTGCTATTTCACAATAAATTCAATATAAGGTACATTGTTGTTAACAGCTAAAAACAGCCAAATAGAACCTACTGATACCATGAAAAAAAATGAAATACCAACTGAGACTTAAGCACCTTCCTATTTTGCACTGTTGAATCTGTACTGCAAACTGGAGCCATCTGAATACAGCCGTTCCTATCACAATTCAACTTAATCCTCAAACAAATGTGCTCACTTATTAAGGCTGCCAACAAACTCACTCAAGAAATTCTGAAGCTACAGCTCAGAGATCTACAGGTAATACAAAGGCACTCAGCTTTTAAACACATGAGTCTAATGGACAGTCATTTGCAAATACACTGATCTGTCTTAAACACCAATTTTTTCTCATTAAGATTCATTATAAATCTTACATCTCACACCCTAAACATTGCTGTCGCTCTCCTCCTCCCTTCTTCTCTCCCTCCCCATCTCACATTTCCTCCCTCTCCCTCCCTCTGTTTTAAGTGTGTGAGTAAACAAAAATGAACCACTGAACAATTTTGCATTTTTTTCTAAATGTGTTAGACACCAGTTGAAATACACATCCCCCCACCCCTTTTTGGGTAAGAACAAAAGGTTTTAGAAGAGAGCAAGTGGTGATGGGTCTGTAACATGGAGCCCCTTCTCCCTACAGATGGAGTGTATTCCCTAGAGATCTCTGTGTATTTCTCTGGAACTTGGTCCTGCATGCTGATCAGTGGCTCCACGATAGTTCACAGTGAAGGAGTAAAACCATAGGCTAAGAAATACTGCTTTTGTGTAGTTTCTGCACGTAATACACACACTGTACTGATACGTGGCTTGCATTAAGGCATGTGTATGTGTACTTGAGGAAGAAACATCTATCACCAGAGCTTTAATTTTTTGCCAGAAGCATGAGTAACATCATGCTACACTGTGCAAAAACAAAAACAAAAACAAAAAAAAACCTGGAAACAGGTCAGGTGAATTCGGCTTGGCAGATAGTGATAATTATGAACTGAGAGATTATGTGATTTCCAGATTCTCAGCATATTACAATGATATTTATAGCATTGAGTTGTCTAATCACTTGCAGTCTCTGTAAAGAGCTATTGATTTAGTGATAGATTATGAAATTACCTCCAGCATAAAGCAATCAATACAATTAATCCTTCATCTGTGCAGTTGCTAAAGTCTGACAATTCTCATACATCTGTTACTAAGATGCTTACTTCTGGCTATTACAAACTGAGAGTGCATCAAAGTAGTCCTAGGACATTATAGATTTATTGGTTTAAAAAAGTCCTTGAGGCGCCAGTGCTGTGGTGTAGTGGGTAAAGCCGTGGCCTGAAGTGCCAGCATCCCATATGGTCATCGGTTCGAGCACTGGCTACTCCACTTCTGATCCAGCTCCCTGCTAATGGCCTTGGAAAGCAGTGGAGGATGGCCCAAATCCTAGAGACCCAGCCTCCACATGGGTGATCCAGAAAAAGCTCCTGACTCATGGCTTCAGATCAACTCAGCTCCAGCTGTTGGGTCATTTGGGGAGTGAACCAGCAGATGGAAGACCTCTCTGTCTGTCTCTACCTCTCTGTAACTCTTTCAAATAAATAAAAATAAATGTTAAAAAAAGTTATTGAATGCCATGGGCTATCTTCTTAATTCTAACCAGAGCCATCTTCTCAACCATTTCTCTCTACATCCTCTGAAAGACAGGGACTCTTTAGTCTATTAGAAATAGACCCAACTTACTTTATGAACACATAGCTTACATGAGATACTTTTTTTTTAAAACACACCTTTTGTTTTTACAGATTTATTTATCTGAAAGGCAGAGTTACAAAAAGACAGAGGCAGAGAGAGAGAGAGAGAGAGAGAGGTCTTCCAATCTCTGGTTCACTCCCCAAATGACTGCAATAGCTGGAGCTGGGCTGACCTGAAGCCAGGAGCTTCTTCCGGGTCTCCCATGTGGGTGCAGGGGCCCAAATACTTGAGCCGTCTTCTACTGCTTTCCCAGGCCATAGCAGAGAGCTGGATTGAAGTGGAGCAGCCAGGACTGGAACCAGCACCTATATGGATCCTGACACTGCAGGCAGCAGCTTTACCCACCATGTCATAGCACTGGCCCCCACATGAAATACTTTAACATCTATACACTCAGTCCTTACCATGCATTTATTAGATATCATTCTTCCTTGCAGCTATAGAAACTGTCTCTGAGAAAGCTCAATGAAAGCCTTATGGTCACTAAGCTGGTCTGTTGCAGCAAGATCTAAACCCTAGACTTAAGAGTTTTACCATACAACTGGTGCTTTTAATCAGTACATTATGTAGGTATGTTTTATGGAAAATACTATGCGATCAAAATCAAAATCCTAGAGTTACAGGGAAATTTAGAAATGATTTAATCGAATATCCTATCACTAGAGTTATCCCTCCTACCAAATTTCTAAATAATGATCATCTAGTCCCTGTTTGAATAATCCTCATGGTCAGTGGTTATCTCTCTGCTGTTAGACAGCTTTGATCATCAAAAGGCTCATCCTTCCTTTGAATGGGAAAATCTTCCTCCAGGAGGTCTCAGTGTTGCATCCCATATCTAACCTCTGGAGAACTACTGGACAAGTCTAATTCATTTTCCACTGAGTGATGACATTATTTCTTGTAAATTATGAGTGCAGATAAAAACTGCTCCAAGAATTTCTAAAGTGCTATGCACTAACTTCAAAGCAAAAATGTATATTAATTATTAAATATATACAGCAAAGTGTCCAGGCAATCAATTTCCTAAAGGAATATGGCATAAATTGTGAACAGAATATATCATTTGTTGTCATCTATCCCAGGGTAGAGATCTTGGCGAGAAGCTGAGATGGACAGTAATTAAAAAAGACAAAGTAGGGCTGGCTGTGGCATAGTCAAAGCTGCTGCTTGTAGTGCCGGCATCCCATCAGGGCGCCAGATGGAGTCCTGGCTGCTCCATTTCTGCTCCAGCTCTCTGCAGTGGAAGCAGTAGAAGATGGCTCAGGTCCTTTGATCCCTGGACCCACATGGGAGACCAGGAAGAAGCTCCTGGCACCTGGTTTCAGATCGGCCCAGCTCTGGCCATTTGGGGAGTGAACCAGTGGATGGAAGACCTCTCTCCTTTCTCTGCCTATTCCTCTCTGTAATTCTGCCTTTCAAATAAAAAAATAGATCTTTAAAAAAATACATTCAACCTTCTAATTTGTGACTATGTCAAGCTTGTAATGCACATCAAGCATACTCATCTTACAGGCTTCAAACTGACCATACGTAAAACAGGGGCAATTGGAAAATAGACTTTTTTTTTTTTTTTTTTTTTTTTTTTGACAGGCAGACTGGATGGACAGTGAGAGAGAGAGACAGAGAGAAAGGACTTCCTTTTCCGTTGGTTCACTCTCCAATGGCCACCGTGGCCGGTGCGCTGCAGCCAGTGATTGCGCTGATCCGAAGCCAGGAGCCAGGTGCTTCTCCTGGTCTCCCATGCGGGTGCAGGGCCCAAGCACTTGGGCCATCCTCCACTGCACTCCGGGGCCACAGCAGAGAGCTGGCCTGGAAGAGGGGCAACCTGGACAGAATCCGGCTCCCCAACCAGGACTAGAACCCGGTGTACCGGCACCACAAGGCAGAGGATTAGCCTAGTGAGCCGCGCCGCTGGCCAAGACTTTTTTTTTTTTATTAGCCTAGACCTCCGCAATGTTTCAGAATAAAAAGTTACGCTAAAGTAAATAAATGAATGAGTGAATCAATGAATGTTTTACTTGATGGACAGACACTCTGTGACCTTTCCAGGGATATATTTTTATAATTTGGTATAGGCTGTGAATAGTTTAAAGAAAATATTCAGTGTTAGACTCATTGTGTATAATGCTCATCATAGACCTGTTGTTCTCTATATAACAAATACCAGAAAAGAGAACTCTAAGTTTGTTTTTGTTTTTCTTCTCTTTTTTTCTTTTTTGTTAATTTGAAAGGCAGACAGAGGGAAATACAGAAACAGAGAGACAGAGATCTTCCATCTGCTGATTCACTTTCCAAATGCTTGCAAAAGCCAGGGCTGGGCCAGGCCAAAGCCAGGAGCCTGGAATTCAGTTCAGGTATCCCATATGGGTAGCAGGGTCTCAACTACTTGAATCACCATCTGCTCCTTCCACAGGTGCACAACAGAAGTAAGCTGTACTGAAGTGGATCCCAGACTCAAACCAGGCCCCTACTGTGGAATGTGCACATCCCAAGCAGTGTCTTAACTGCTGCACCAAATGACCACTCCTAAATTTGTTCTTAATGCAAGACATCTCTTCAATTGCAAACATCATAACCACATAGTATAATCAAGAGTTGGGGTACAGATAAACAAATAGCAACATTTTCACTGACTTAATGAAATTTCTATCCAGAGCAAATGGACTGTAGAAATGTAGTAAATGATATTTTAATCTATAATACAGCATCAACTTTCTTGTATTCTTCAGCATCATGTTCAGATAGGTTTGATGCTAATTATAATTTTATGTTAATGTTTTTAAAAAGATACAGAGTGGAAAAGAGTACAGCACTTCTCATGGAGCATGGATTCTACAAATTTTGTGAATGTGTTGTTAATATATTGTTCCCAGTATCTAGTAGGGAATCAATACAAATTTGTTGTATTAATTAAGTACATCAAGAAGTTTTAAAACTATATATTCATTCCTTGAATAAAAAGGCTAACTAAATTAAAGCCTGAGTAAATTGTGTGTACTTTTATTAATGTTTTAAAATTTGAACAAATTTCATAAAAAGGATGGTTTAAGAATAATTTATTTTTCTTTCCATTTAGACAACTATAAGTAAAAACTATTTAACAGGTTAGTAAAACTATAACAATAAAACTTATCAAGCTTTACATGTGTACTAGGTGCTATTTTAATAGATTTGAGTTAACTAATTCACTTAACCCCTGTAGTCATTCTGTGAAGAAATTATTATTGCTGTCTCCGACTTTACATGAGAACAGAAAAACACATGAAGTTCTGTTGCTTCCTCAGAGTCACATAGGTAGTACGTAAATTCTAATCTAGGAAATCTGGCCCCAATTTTCACCATCAGCCACTAAGCAATGCCTCCTTGTTAATACAAGCCAGCGCCTATCCCACAACTCTCTAAATCATTATTTTTCAATTGATCTGTCACAAATGGAAAGCATAGTTCAATATATACTGTGCTCAAGATGTGTACTGTAACCAAGCCCTTTTTCCACGGCGCTTAAGGTGAAAGCACTTTAGCAGAATTCAAAGATACACCTTGGGGTTTTTGTACTGACAGAGGAAAGAGAGAGTTGGATCTTTGGCCCCCTGGAACCAGGCACATGGGCCACAGGCAGAAAATTTGACCTCTTGGTGCTTCAGTTTCCTTATTTGTAAGACGAGGAAGGTGATGGTGATGATGAAAGGGGTGATGGAAGGAGAGCCCACAGAGGGTTGTTGTGAAGCCATGTGCCTGGCAGATAGTAAATACTCCATAAGTCTTGTTGTCATTATCATAGTCTTGCTTTTTAGTTGACTGCCCTCTTATTACTAAACTACTTGAGGCTAGGAATTGATTTTGTTCATTCAAAGAAAAGGGATTGGTTAGCGTGTATTGTAAGGGTTGAATCCAGTTGCTGCTAAAGTGGCATCTGTGAATCTGTTCACACTCTTGCTAATACCAGATGGTTTTGACACACCGGGAGACTGGGAAGAATCACAGGATGCAAATACTCAAGTGCAAGATGCCACTGATAATCAACAGATCTGTTGCCTGCTTCCTCTGCCTCAGTCCAAGTTCAGTTTTGAAAAGAATCAAGTACAAGGAGGCCATCCCCTGCACAGCTAAGTTAGCAAGGTTTTGGATAGTCAGTGAGCAAACTTCTTCCTGTCATTCCATGTCAGGGAGAACTAGGGCAAACATCTCCCAGATTCCTGTCATTCTGAGAGCTAGTTACAGTCACCTCATTCTTTCAATCCTCACAGAATGCACACAGTAAACATTCTGGGAAGAGCTATTTAGAGGATATTGTGCTCTCTCCAAAGGAAAGTACCTCTTTCTATATAAGCATGATTTCTGGATCAAATTCACTTTAACCTTCTTAATTGTCTAACAAAACATTTAAAAAGAAAACATTGTTCCCATAGTCATACCTCCCCTACACACACACACACACACACACACACCCTGCTCCGACCCTAGCCCTGAAATTATAAAAATATATGAAACAATTCATTTTCTATATATTCCTTGTAAAATCAACAATACATTTTAGCATGATGATCTTTTCATCTCAATCACTATTATTTGGGTGACAGAATGCAGATATATTCATGGAGTATGCCAAGACAATTAACATGTAAAGGGGAAAAGAATAAGCAGTTGCTTTTTTCACCAAGTCTCCCTGGAATCAACAGAGATAAAAAGCACAATGTACACACAATGTAAATAGTCATATAAAATGCAGATGCTGAGGTACAGAGCATCTACAGAGGCAGACAAGGTAATGCACACCCCTTTCCTTTAGCTCAATTGCTTGCTACTAGAAACAATATTTTGTATGGTGATGACCATCCAAACTTGGGATATAAGCATCTGTTACCGTAGGAGCTGAATTGCGAGTAAAGGACTATAGAGACCTGGATGTGAATATTGCTTCAATCCCTTGATACTTCAGTGAATTGGGGCTATTTGCTTGATCTCTTTGAGCTTCAGTAAGAACCTATAACACATGTCCACAAAAGCTTTTCAACTAGGGTTCTAGAGTATGAGAGATTATAGCTGTAAACTTCTCAGCATAATCCTTGGCATATGATACGAGCTCACAAACTGATAACCACACTATCACACACTAGTGCATGCAAGGTATTATTTGAACTATATCTAGCTACTAAGCAGGGCACTGTTTTTGTTAAAATGGGAAAAATGTATTTCAAAATTGACTTTCAGATGTTAGAACACTAATCCCTTAATCTGGCAGCCGGCGAAAGTACTGTATCGTTTAGTACATCCTCAGACTCTGATTCTAGTAGAGGTAGTTGGGAAATAGAAAAGCAGCTGCTAAATCAAGGAGGGGATAACTGCTAGCTTGGTATCTGCAAATCACACCCTTGGCGGTCTGCTTTGTAGCTCACAACCTTGCATCCACGAACTGACTGCCCCACCTTCCTCATTCAGCTTTCTAGGATGCCTTGTTTTTTTTTTTTAAATTTCCCAGATTCTCGAGGACAATGAAGATGCCTATATTCTCTTGCCCTGTACCCCTGCTTCATTCACACAACTCCCCTACAGAAACTGTGCTTGCTGCCCTGCTTTGCACTACACACTGGCCAGCACCTCTTTTTATTTCATTGTTTAGTATGATCCACAAGTACAACTCAAAGTATTTAGGAATAAGCTGGGAGAGGACATAGAATAGAACAAAACCAACTGGATTTCTGTATTAAACATACTAATTTAAACTTCCTATGGACAATGTGTTTGGTTTTTCCTTTACTTTCCTCTCCTATCTATCCTATCTCTTACCATACTAACACATTCTCTTATGTTTTCAAAATGCTGGCACCACTGCCAAACTCATTTCACAATGCCTTAATGAGTACTGACAAGGGTCAACTCTCCTACTTCCATCTGAAGCAGTCAGAAGTCACAGCCATAGGGCCTTGATTTTCAAACCGAAACAGCTATTTTCCTCCAAGAATTCACATTGCTCTTTTCCTGGATTGTAGAAACTAGATATACGCTACATTATTTAATATGTTTTCTCCTCTTGTTATACATTATGGTTCATTCCATTTTTTCCAGCAACTTTATAACCAGAAAAGATGTTTACAGATATTTCCTTCTTGTAAAGATGAGGAGACTGAATCTTAGACAGGTTGAATGATTTTTAAGGTCATGCAGATAATGTTTGGCTCTGCTTCTGAAGCCAGACTCATTTCCATCTCTTTCCTACTGTACCATATGGTCCATTACTTCTCCAAGAGTGCTACAGTCTTGTCTGAATCCAAATTTTCTAGGTGAACAGGACTTGCTAAAAAACACAGACTTGTGGTTCTACCCTGGTCTACGGAATCAGAATCTCTAGTGTCTTGCATGGGAATATGCAATTTTAAAAAGATTCTCAGGGAGACAGGATAGAATAAACCAAATGTATCCTTTTTCTGGATGCTAGAGCAAAGAGGAGGTGAAGGAGGAAGAGAAGAGAGGAGAGGAGAGGAGGAGAAGGAGAGGAGGAGAGGGGAGGGGATGGGAGGGGAGGGGAGAGAGGAGGGGAGAGAGGAATATGTAGGAGTTCCAGAGGCTTAAGTAAGGATTTAACTGATTGCTTCTAAAGGAGTTAAGGGGAGCTCAAAGGCAAATACAAATGAGAATTATACAATTACAGATAAACCACAAAGACAAAGTAACAACAACCGAAAGAACAGAATTTAGCCTCTCAGCAAAGTCTCTTGACTTTGAACTGGACTCTAAGTTTTCTAGTAGTTAAGGCAAAAATAAAATAGTGTTTTAAAAAGTGTTTTATTCTGACAAGATTTGTTTCTCATTCTAACAACATCTGATTAAAAGAAGAGATTTCTTCTGTATTTTTATTTTGTAAGAGCTCAAGGCAATTGATTTTACATATGGTCAAAGTTTAGAGGTTGGAAACCACTTCCAACCCCAGCATAATCATGCAATTATGGTAATAACACAAATTGAGTATTAGCAGGTCAAGCATGGCAAATAGATTTTCTTATTTAATATTCATGAAACCTTTCATATGCATTCCCCCATTTTATGGGTAAGGAAGCTGAAGTTCAGTGATTTTAAGCATCTCATAGAAAGACATAGATGGTAAATGGAAAAAGTGGAATTCAAGCCCAGATAGTCATGTCCAGAGCCTATGTCTATTGACTCCCAGATCAACAATAAGTGAAAAAAAACATGGCAAATATGCAGCAGGCTCTATTAGGAAGGATGAAATTGATAAGAAAATCTAGATGAGGAACAACATGAGAGAAAAGCAGAAATCATGTTAAATCATCATTCATTTACCTGGAAAGAGAGATGGACCACCCTTCTGCTAAATGTAATTTGATTTGAGACCAATCCAGTACACACTTCTAGACTATTTTTGGCCATGAGTCTTCAGATGATAGTTATACTAACAGACATTTAATTCAAGCAATTCCAACAGGTAGAAAACAAAAGGTAGAAAACAACAGGTAGAAAATAAAAGGTAGAAAACAAGGATGTTGTTATTTGTCCTTTGATATGTTTATAAATTAACCTTCCCTTTTTCACTCAACAGAGTCACCTGCACTAGCTTGTTAAAAAAAAGATTCATTTGCACATTTCACTTGGAAAACAATTCTGTATTATAAACAAACTGTACAATTAAAATATTTCTACTTTTGTCATCATGAACAATTTCTGAGATTTCTGCTCTATGCTCAATAGATTTCTTTGGGGTTGTTAATTATACATTTAAATATTTTATTGTATGATAATTAACATGACAGAAATAGACATAGTTATATCTGATGCTCATACATATTCATGATGAGGGAACTTTTGCATACTCTCCCAAGCTCAGTTTCTTCTCTCATCAAGAACTTGAGCTCTTGGATATACTTCCCAAGCATAAGATCTGAAGCACGTTTAACACGATACCATTTAAATAATGTACATTTTAGTGTCTTTGATACTAGCTGGTGAACTTTGATATAGATTTTTTAAAATATTTATTTTATTTATTTGAAAGTTACAGAGAGAGGTAGAGACAGAGAGAGAGGTCTTCCATCCACTGGTTCTCTCCCCAGATGGCCACAATGGCTGGAGCTGCGCCGACCCAAGGCCAAGAGCAAGAGCTTCTTCTGGGTCTCCCATGTGGATGCAGTGGCACAAGGACTTGGGTCATCTTCTCCTGCTTTCCCAGGGCATAGCAGAGAGCTGGATCAGAAGAGGAGCAGCTGAGACTAGAACCAGCGCACATATGGGATACTGGCACTTCAGGCCAGAACTTTAACCTGCTGTGCCACAGTGCTGGCCCCTTGATATAGATATTAACATCTTAAACTGTGTCCTTTAGACATAAGATCAGTTTTTTCTGAAACTATGTTTTATACTATCCACAGTGATATTTGTTACTTTGTATTAGTTACATTAGACAATTATATACAATGATTTTCTTTTTAAAGATTTGTTTTATTTATTTGAAAGAGAGTTACAGAGAGAGGTAGAAACAGAGGAGGGGGTCTTCCATTGACTGGTTCACTCCCCAAATGGCTACAACAGCCGGAGCTGTGCCCATCTGAAGTTAGGAGCCAGGAGCTTCTAACAGGTCTCCCACGTGGGTTGAGGGGCCCAAAGACTAGGGTCTACTTTTGCTGCTTTCCCAGGTGCATTAGCAGGGTGCTAGATCAGAAGTGGGACATCTGGGACTTGAACCAGCGCCCGTATGGGATGCCGGCGTTCAGGCCAGGACTTTAACCTGCTGTACCATAGTGCAGGCCCCAACAGTGATATATTCTTGACTAGGCACTTTAGTACAATGCTCAGTGCTCAAGATGAGTTTCGCTTTTCCTTTGTAATCCCAGACCTTTCTCTATTATAGAAACTTCTCTTCTATTCTACCCAAATCACACAATTGTTCTCAGTATTGTGTTTATCTACAAATAGGAGAAAGTTTTGCAGTTGCTTTTTTGGTGATGGAGGCCCAGAAGAAGAAATATTTGTTGTGATTATGTGCATTAGATAAAAAATTTGAAGTAGCTTTTGTTTGCTCTTCGGGGAAAGATGGCTGTGTTCCTTCATGGTCATATGAGTAACAAGGAGAAAGTTCATCCTAATTCACTTCTCTTGTTTCTTAAAATAGTTTCAAGCTCCCTGAATGACTATGAAATAAAGTGAGTCATGGAATATAAAATTCTTCAGTAGATGACCCTTTAGATGCTTTATATGGTAAGACATAATAGTCTGAGGACATGTGATTGATGAGAAATATATCTTTTTTTTTTTTTTTTTTTTTGCAGGAGTCTGATTTCGTTTCAGACACTGTCTCTGTTGTAGCACTTAGAGTTGCTTGCTTTATTTTTTCTCTGTGTGGTTTTCTAACTGTGATACAATATAGATGAATACCATAGTAAAAATGGCACATGATGTTGAAGCTGACATCAAGCACTTTTTGGAAAACAGCATCACTTTGTTCTGGGTTTAATGTTTAAGATGGGGAATCTGCTGAGGCACCTGCCATTTTATACAATTCTCTAATCTTCCCCTTTATTAGCTGTCTGGAAACATCACTGCACTAACTACTTGGTTTGAATCTTTTTCACTCTTCTAATAGAAAAAAACAAGAGGATGGCCCCGAATATATAAATTTAGTCTCTTGTACCACAGTTACTTTTTTCAATGTAATTTCCTTTGAAACAAAAATTCTTTTCTATTTCAACAAGATGGAGACTATCTTTGTCTCCTAAATAAATATTTTGCATTACAATTGTCCAGATGTGCAAGACGCCTACTGAAACTTCCTTTATTTAACTAGCAATCATTCATATCAGTTGTTTAAAAGCCTTACACTATAGTGTATATTCTCATCCATTCACTTATTTATTTTGTCATTCAAATGGTATTTGCTGGGTTCCTGCTCTAAATCACACAGTGTGCAAGGTAACATGAATACAAGAAAGAATAGGATGCTTTTATTTGATAGCTCAAGTACAGAAAATAAACTCACAAAGACATCAACTGTAACACGTGTTAAGTGCTTTGATAGAAGTATGAGAAAACAGTGTTAGGAACACAAAGTTCGAAGAGGGGAATACAGAAATGTTTCACAAAAGAGGAAGAGGTGTTGCTCTTGGCTTAATTAGTGTGTACCAGAAGATAGGGGAAGAGGAAGGGCATTCTCAGCATAGGGAGTGTGAAGAGTTTAGCATACATTGAACAAAGGAAGTTTGGTAGAGTAAGATTACAGCAGATGGTTGGAAATAAGACCTGGGTCAGATTGTGGAAGCCTTGTGTGTCACGTTAAAGAGTCTGACATTAACTGTCAAGGTAATAGGTACCAAAAGAAATGTGGCTAAGAGCTGGATCTGGGCTGCAGAGGCTGTCCCCATCTTCAAACAGGTTGCAGAGCAAATTCAAGAAGGCAAATTTGCAATACCCCTTCTAACAAGATCCTGAGCCACATTCCTACACTGAAGGGGCCTCCAGCAAGCCCAGATGAGGGATGTTTGCAGAGGTAGTAAGTGAGGAGAAGTAAACAATTGAAAGACCCTGGATGAAGCAAAATGGGACAGGAGGTAGCAGATTTGGTCATAGGGAATGAAGAGTGGTCTTGGGTAGGATCTTATCACCTGTTTTGGGGTTTACGTTTCCTTTATAGAGTTAACAAATAAAGACAAGAGCAAGAGGCACAAAGGAAATTCACATTTCTGGGTCCTGTTTATGTTCTCCTTTTCTTCCTATAGAAAATGGATCTAGTTTGAGACTTGTTTGGAGGCCTTAGAAGGAAAGGGACCAGAGAAAGGAAGGGTGTTCCTGGGTAGAAGTTAACTACAAGTCAGGGGCTGCTTACAGGTGGAATCCATAGCAGAGCAAACCATGAGTTAGTCCTTCCCCAGGAGAGACACTCTGCTTTCAAATGAGAAGTTACAACTTTATCCTTACTACCTGTTGGGTCCTTGAATTTTTTCATGATATTAGAAATGTGCCAAGGGATTCCAATTCAATCCCATCAAGGGGCATGCACCAACGCCATCTCACTAGTCCAAGTGATCAATTTCAATTCACAACTGATCACACTGATAGGTCTAAGAGTCAAAGGGATCACATAAACAAGACTAGTGTCTGCTAATACTAACTGATAGAATCAAAAAGGAGAGAACGATCCAATGTGGAAAGTGGGATACACAGCAGACTCATATAATGGCATATGTCCTAAATAGCACTCTGGCCTCAGAATCAGCCCTTAAGGCATTCGGATCTGGCTGAAAAGCCCATGAGAGTATTTCAGGCATGGAAAGCCAAGACACTCTGACCAAAAAAAAAAAAAAAAAAAAAAAAAAAAACCTAAATGGAAAGAACTGGCCATCAGAGAAGGAGGTACCTTTCTCTGAAAGGAGGAGAGAACTTCCACTTTGATTATGACCTTGTATAAATAAGATCAGAGTTGGTGAACTCAAAAGGCTTCCATAGCCTTGGAAACTCATGACTAGAGCCTAGAGTGTCAAATGTTAAGTCAACAACAGGAGTCACTGTGCACTTACTCCCCATGTAGGATCTCTGTCCTTAATGTGTTGTACAATGTGAATTAATGCTATAACTAATACTCAAACAGTACTTTACACTTGGTGTTTCTGTGTGGGTGCAAACTGTTGAAATCTTTACTTAATATATATTAAATTAATCTTCTGTATATAAAGAAAATCTTGATGTGAATGGAATGGGAGAGGGAGTGGGAGAGGGGAGGGTTGCGGGTGGGAGAGAAATTATGGTGGGGGAAAACCACTGTAATCCAAAAGTGTACTTTGGAAATTTATATTTATTAAAATAAAGTTAAAATAAAAAATCAAATAAAAAAATCTTCAACAGAGTTTGACTCAGATTATTCCAATTCTACTTTTTATATTTTTCTTAGTGCTTACAGCAGTTGCAGCTATTGCTTTCTCTTGTAATTTCTGTGGCTACCATTCAAATAATTACAGCATGCTTCCCTGTGGTCTTTACATAACTGGAGTAGAAGCCAGGCACAGCAGTGTCAGTCTACACAGGAAAGATGGACCTGGAATACTATTGCTTGAGCTACGCTGTGCTTACAGTACCTTCGTATTTCATCTATCATGTGATTTTGTGATTTTTCTGACTTTATTTCTGTTAGGGAGAACTCACCAATCACCTGGGAAGCCATGGTTTCCAATAATATTCCTAGTGTACTGAGCTGGATATGTTTCCTTGAGACTTTCGGTTTCATAATTTTATCACATGAAACCACTGTCAAAATTGCATCTCTCTTCGCATAAGACTCCTTCAAATATTTGAAAACAGCTAACACATGCCTTAGTTCCTTCAAGCGGAAAATGGAAATAGATGCTGGGGAACTCACTGCTTCATGTCAAATATTAAGGTAAGCTCATTTACCTGCATCAGCTCCTTTATGAGGAAGAACAAAATCAAAGCCAACAAAAGCAATAACAGAAGAGGTAGTGACTTTCTCAAGGTAAGTGGTAAAATCTTAATCTAAGGCCACATAAAATTCTAGGAAATAAATATACATTTAGCTTTTACTTAAAAATGATTCATTTTATTTATTTGAAAGGCAGAGAGGGAGAGGGAGGGGGAAATGGTGGGAGGAAAAAAGGAAGGGAGGGAGGTAAGGGGGGGAAGAGAGAGAGAGAAAGAGAGAGAGAGAGAGAGATCCTTTATCTGCTGATTCACTTCCAAAATACCCACAATAGCTTGGCTTCTAGGAACAGAGAACTCAACCTGGTCTTCCATGTGGGTGACAAGGACCCAAGTATTTGAGCAATCACCTGCTGCCTTGTAGGGCACACGTTAGTGGAAGTTGTATTCAAGAATGGGGTTTGGACTCAATGCAAGGCACTCTGATATGGGATGTGAGGTTCTCATGCAGCAGCTTAAACACTGACCCCAAATCCTGATCCTTAATTTTATTTTTATCCAGGTGTACACATTTGTGTTAAAGTCCAGATAATGCTATGATAATCTAGTAATAATGCACTAAAAGTAAAACACAGTAATAACAATAGTTCACCTCATCCCTCTTATCAGGCTTACTCATATCTTGTAAGTGTTTTTTTTTTTTTTTGAATGACTTAAATGTTTCCTTTTTTTCCCCTTCCTCCTCTTTTTCCTCCTCATTAATCTACCAAATGGAATACAAAGATTTAGATGCTTAAAACCATTCTTCCAACACACACCTTTGGCTTCTCTATATAACTGTATTACAATTTGGCTAACATGGGTCATTATCATTATGACTTTGTTAATATTTAAAGCTTAAAGATATGATGTGGTATACGTTTGTTTTTATTCTGATCTTTCCTAGAGTTAGTTATTGCTCTATTTCATGGCTTGCAAAATTTCTTTGAATCTATTAATACTTCACTCCAAATTCTCATGCAAACTAAAAATCTTGTCTTCCTAAGTGTGGCTACATCCATTGCTGAGGATTCTCCAAGGCTCTACTAGTTCTAGTAGAACTAGCCGGGTCTTTATATCTTCTCCAGAGCCTCCATACTTCCACTGCAGCAGTTCCATTGCACAGGCTCTTCTCTAGAGGAAGCTGCCACAAGCGATAGCCTTAGAAGCCTTAACTGTCAGGGGTGATAGTGGGAAGTCATAATCTATGCAGGTCTGGATATTCTCCTTATGTAACATTTCTCATATGCACCTTTTCTGAATGTTTTATTCTATAACTATTGTGTATTTTGTTTCCAAGAGCTTTTTATATTTCTTTGAGTGTGAGGGAGCCCTAGACTAGAAGACTAACAGCAACCCAAGGCCCCTTGCCAGCAGGTACAAAGTGTGCTCCTTTGCCATGATGTGCACACTAAACAAAATAGGCTATGTTGTAACAAACAGTTGCCAAAGATTTAGGTTTTTACAAACACAAATTGCAAAAGGCTCCAATAAGATTGCCCCTGCCTTCACAATAGCTAATCTATAACCACTGCATTTGCGTTTTGGAGATGACAAATTAAAGACATACAAATACCCCTAGACTACGAGACCTCAGTGACTCGGCCTCTTTTTCATCAGTCCCTACCCTTTGTGGGGACCTTCCCTGTTTCTTACTCAAATAAAACTTCATTCCTTCTACCCTCACCATTGTGTCCTGGTGTCATTGCTATTGACACCAGGGCAGCAACCCAGACTCATCTCACCAGTTGTTTTCCTACAACAATTGTTCATTCTTCTTTTTATATAGAGGCCTGTTCTACCTTAAGAGCTACAATGTCTTATCATGTTAAGAACACTATAGTTTGTTTGTTTATTTTTTACTTCCTGCCACATCTGTACTTTTCTGTTTGTACTGGTATTCCACGATCTGGGGCTACATTTCCCTTCTGCTTGTATTTAAGACAGAATCTGAAAGGCTGACTGGAATCTTGCGCTGAGTGAATGGAACCTGTCAAGTGGTAAAGCTCAGCACAGTCTACAATAAACCATCAAGAGAAACCTAAGTGACCAGACCTGGAGTTCTTTTCTTTTGGGTTATTTAGGGTCTCTGGAAAAGATTCCTATGTTCTCCTGACTAGGAATCTACGTTTGACATGCAGAATTCTAAGGGCCAGGTAGGGCAGATGTATTAGGTCTCACATCCTAATAAGTATATTTTTATTTAATGATATCTTATTTGTAGGCTATAATTGCATCCTGTTTTCTGTAAAGTACCTTGCCTCTGGTCTCAGCTGAGCCTGCTATTTCCAGTACTTCTCTGGGTGAATTATTCTGAAAACAAATCTCAAGTTTTTGACAAATGAGGTATGGGCAGTTAACTGGCTTCATGATTTGGAAGAGAGGATTTGGGAGTCTAATCGCTGCATTTGCAGACTTTCAACTTCCATTTTTTCTGTTCTCAGTTACTTCCTTGATCCCTGTGGGGAGCAACTCGGACTAGACTAAGTTACTGGAATTAAGACTTATTCTATGCATCTGCTCTCCCACAATATGGCGCTGGGAGAGGAGTAAACAATTTCTACGCAGCTGTCTCTCGCCAACTTGAGTGATGACCTGCAGGAGCTGATCCTGCTCCTGATTGGAGGAGAGCAGAGTACTCGGCGTGTGGGTAGCAGAGTTGGGATTGGTGGAAGAGGACTATAAAGGAGGAGAGAGACAACATGCACCAGGAACATCTAAGGGGAAACCTGAGGAACATCTGAGCAGCCCCCGAGAGAGCCGGCTGGCGGTGTGCCGCTCCCCCGCGGAAGTGGGGAAAGTGGCAGGGGGGCCCGCCCCTCCACGGAGGTGGAGGGACGGCAGCCAACCCGGGAAGTACCAGCAGCAAACCCGGGGAGGGCCGAGCAGACAAAAGAACAGCGCAGGGTCCTGTGTCGTTCCTCCACGAAGAGGGGGAGCGACAATCCCCACCTTCAACATCTTTAATTTCTGAGCCTTTTTGGGGTTCTGCAGCTAAACATTTCTTACTTTTTTGCATGCTTCAGTTTCAACCCTGTGCTCTGCTAAGATGATGACCCTTAGTCCATCCAGTTTTCCATCTTTTAAGCTGTGTTTGCGATTTTAAATCTGGTGTTGTCTCCTTTCTTGATTACTTTTTTTGGAGGCTTATGATCTTTATGCTTTATTCTTATTATACTTGGGTTTCAGAAGGGAAAGGAGACAAAAGCTCACACAGTGTTTATCTTGGAGCGAATCCACTTGTCTATCCACCATGGGTGCTGCCTCTGCCTTACTCCTTCATCAACAGCATCATTTTGAGTTCTTTACCATCTTCATTTCTAGCTATACACAAGATTGGCACAGGAAGTGTTGGTATTTGAATATTCTTATAATTTTCACAATCTGCCTTATCTGTCCTTATCTTTCTCTCACAGAACAACTTGGAGAATGTGCCTACATCAAATTACAGAGGCCAGTGGATGAGAGGCAAGGATTTTGGCAGAGAGACTTTGTTAACTACATAATAAAATTCTGGAAGAAGGAATAGAGAGATACACACAACCAAAATAGCAAGAATTTGGGTTTAAGGGGAGTTTAATGTTTTGAGGAAGATCTAAAACGTTGCATAGGTACAAGATTTGATAGCTAGAGGAAGAGATTAATGAAAGAGTTACTATAAGTTACAAATGTTCACCTCTAATAATTTCTGAAAGTCAAGTGAATATTGGAATTTTTATTTCATTAATATAATTAATTTTCCTATTTTCAGGGAAAAATAGGTTGTTGTAGCTTTTTAAATCTATGGTGGTCAAATCTAAACACCAGGCTGCCAGTGAGAAAGTGTTAAACAGTTCTGTCATAGAAATAAAAGCTGCATCCTCTTTCCAAATACACAGGAAGGAAAAAAGGAAATTAGATCTAGAATCTTTAATGAAAAGGAAATTAGTTTTCTTATTTCTAACCTTTCTTCTGTGTTTAAGTAATTGAGTCCATTCATTCCAATGTTTAGCCTCTGGACACTTTCTGCTATCTGTTCAAACATACTTTCATACTTTCAATAGATTTTCTCTATTGTCATCAATTTCTTTAATAGTTTCGCCTGAAACATATTAAACCTGAGTAATGCCAGCTAAATGAAAACTTTTAGATGATTCCTTTGACCACCTACTTCTTACACACATCTTAAAATGTATCCAACAGCAAAAACATACACAAACAAAACCCACTGTCTTTGTTTACTTCTGGTCACTTCCAGTGATTTTCTCTCCCTAAATCTTCTACAGTGAATGTCAATGGATTCACTGAGCTGAAAGAGAAGCAGAGGTTCAGTGTTCCTGACAAGGTTTAGAATCAAAAAAATCTGCCCTTTTACTTAGAATCTTAAAATATGGTAAAAATACAAAGAAATGCGAGCCATGACCTCTATCTTCAGGAAATTCATGATATAGTCAGGGATGTATGGTTTGAAAAATGCTTAAATATAAAAGAGGAAAATAACAATTTCAAGCAACAGGGTGGTATGGAATGTGGTATTTCAGATATTGTTTCCATGTCAAATGAAAGAGCACCCTTTCCTCCTAACTCTCTTGGGATGGTCCACGGTCAAGAAGCAATTAAATAATGTGACTGTGGTTCCTACTTGGTCCCTAATATACTCTATGACTTAGGGTAGTTTGCTTAACTTCTCTCAGTCTGCATTTTGTTACTTGAGAAAAAAACTAAAATGAATAATAGTTGAAGTATTTTTTCAGATCTAAACATCTATAACTGCGATTCCATTTCATGAGGAGGGCATGAGTTTACATACAGTGGCTAATACAAGCCATTAAGGACATTTAAATAGAGAGTGTATTTATGGTTCAGTGACTATCAGATAATATAAGGATAGATTGGGTGTTGCAGAGAGGTTCAAAATTGGACACTTTCAGTAAAATATTTAAGCATTCCTGGAAGGGTGTTCAGAGCTGTCGAGAATATCCCTCCTCACCTCAACTTTTTTTTTTTTTTTTAAGTTATTTGACAGGTAGAGTTACAGACAGAGAGGGAGAGAGAGACAGACAGACAGACAGAGACAAAGGTCTTTCTTCTGTTAGTTCACTCCCCAAATGGCTGCAATGGCTGGAGCTGCGCTGATCCAAAGCCGGGAGCCAGGTGCCTCTTCCTGGTCTCCCATGCAGGTGCAGGGGCCCAAGCACTTTGGCCATCCTCTACTGCTATCCCAGGCCACAGCAGAGAGCTGGTCTGGAAGAGGAGCAGCCGGGACTAGAACCAGTGCCCATATGGGATCCCAGCGCTGCAGGTGGAGAATTAACCTACTGCGTCACGGTGCTGGCCCCTCTCCTCAACTTTTAATCCTCCATAAAAGCATGGTGCTTTTACCTTCCTAGAAATTTTGGTACTCTTTGACTTCAGGTCAGGAACCCATATGATGACCTCTACCTCCCCTCAGAGCAGGGATAATGGTGTGAAGGTACATTGTGATAAGGGAGACACTCACAAGAGGCTCTTGCCTGTCTTTTTTTCCAGAGCATTCAAGCATTCCTGCATTTTCACAGGGAAATCTGAGCCCTGTGGGTCCAGCTGGGCTCAGCACAGTAGCTACAGGCCTGAAGCCCATGCCCACAAAGTTCTCTGTGCTACTTGGCAGACAGCACAGACAAAAAAGCTAGGATAGCCCTCCCCTGACCACTTGAAAATTCAGTTTGTAGCTAGATTCCCATGCACTTGCTCAGTCTGACTGTGTAGACTCAGAGCTCCCTGAACACTAAGGACTGCTCTCTTAGTGGGGTCAGAGGGCACTTTATAGAGTGGAGAGTGTGCACATCAGGACAGGTAAAGTGTGCTTACACAATGAGCTCACTCTGAGCTGTGCATCAGCTAGTTCACCTTGGCACAATGAAAAGGTGGGAATCCAAACACATCGGTGGGCTCCAACATCCCCTCCCCTGAATGACTACAGCCAGAAATGCTCCACCATACCCATCCCAGGTGTCATTCCAGACTTGTCCCACTCACAAATAATGTAGCTCCAGTACACATTCCTGGAGCTCATACACTCTGTAGGCACTCTGCCTAGCCCAGAAAAAACTCAATATCCAGGACTCCAAACAGAGCTCTTTGTGCTAATCTTTTTTTTTTTTTTTTTTTTTTTTTTGACAGGCAGAGTGGACAGTGAGAGAGAGAGAGAGAGAGAGAGAAAGGTGTTCCTTTACTGTTGGTTCACCCTCCAATGGCCGCCGCAGCCGGTGCACCACGCTGATCCGAAGCCAGGAGCCAGGTGCTTCTCCTGGTCTCCCATGGGGTGCAGGACCCAATCACTTGGGCCATCCTCCACTGCACTCCCTGGCCACAGCAGAGAGCTGGCCTGGAAGAGGGGAAACCGGGACAGAATCCGGCCCCGAACAGAACTAGAACCCGGTGTGCCAGCGCCGCAGGCGGAGGATTAGCCTATTGAGCCGCGGCACCGGCCTGTGCTAATCTTAACACATTACAATCTTATGGTTAGCTGGGCTCTTTGGCCTACAGAATCTGTGCTTAGCTCAGATACATCATGCAGCTCAGAACCGCTAGTTCAAACCCTTCCTACTGACGCTGCCAGAGATTGGATATTGTTGCTCACTCAGTGCTTGAGCCGGAGGCAGCTGCACTCAACCTGAACCAGTAAGAGAACACAAAGAGGGGTCACAGAGAGGTTGCCCTGCTCTTACAGAGGCAAAGCAATTCTCAGACATCTGCAAGTCCTGCCACCTCCACCCAGCAACAGTACAACTCTGGGGGTTCTAGACATGGGCTTGGAGTCTCTAATTCCACTCAGCTCCTGCGGTCAGCACTGGCTTCACATTCCAGTGCTGGAGTTGATTACTGGCTGGGAATCTACATGCCAGGCATGCCCATCACTCCAGTGAGACTGGTTCCCAACACCTGAAAAGCTCATCATACCAGTCCTTATCTCAAGAGATGGCTGGAGACCTGTGGAACAGGAATCTCAGTGACCACACTGAGCCACAGGAATAGCCCAGATGGCTACTATCAACTATAGGAAATTAACCCATAGGGAGATTGTACTACAAAGCCTAACTAGAGAATAAGATAAAGCTCTCTACCAAATCAATACACGGGGCAAAGCTCCAGAAATAAAGCCTACAATCAACAAAAACCCATCCTCCAGAAGAGGTAGAAACAAAGCATCCCCCAGATTACAAAATTTAATGTAAAATCACAAGAAACATGAACAAGGAAGGCAACCGAAACTCCCAAAAAGGAACACAATAATACACTGATACTGGACTCTGAAGCAGAGATTGACAAAATATATGGAAAAATTCAACAGAATGACCAGAAGTTATTCAAAAATACAGAGAAACAGTTAAAAGAAATTAGAAAATCAGTACATAACAGGAACAAGAAATTCAGCAAAGAGAGATATTGAAATAGAGCAAAACAGAAATATTAGAAATGAAGTACTCAATAAAAAACACAGTGGAAAGACTAACAACAGACTAGATGAGAATGGAGAAAGAATGTCCAATCTAGAAGATAGACCTTTTGAAATATCTATTGGATCAAAAAATGAATTAAAACAGTGTTGAGATCTATGGGATATTATCAAATGACCAAATATATGATTCTAAGGAGTTCCTAACGGAAACAACAAAACAAACAAAGGCATTTGGAAAACTTATTCAATAAAATAACAACATAAAATTTCCCCAATTTGGAGTATATGCACATAAGAACCCCAAATAACCAATGGTCAGAAAAAATCATCACCTGACACATTACAATGAAACTCCCAAAACATAAAGACAACATCCTGAAATTTGTAGCAGAGACCTTACAGGCCAGGAGAGAATGGAGAAAAATAGTCCAGGTTTTAAAAGAAAAAAAAAAAAGACCTGCCAAAGCAGAACACTTTAACCAGTCAAGCTCTCTTTTATAAATGAAGGTAAAATAAAGACCTTCCAAGACAAGAAAAAATAGGAAGAATTTGTCACCCAGACAATCTTACAAATAATACATACAGAAACAGAAAGGTGATCAAAATCAACAATGAAGATGAAGTCAGAAAAGCCCTAGTAAAAACAAAGAATATTCAAAAGAAACAATAAGAATATCTACGGAAAAAATGTTCAGACTATGTCATCACTTATCAATTAAAAAACACTGAATGCAAGTGGATTAAATCCCCCAATTAAAAGATACAGAGTGTGAGGCCAGAACAGTGACATAGTAGTTAAGCCATATAGTAGGTTAAGCCTCTGCCTTTGGTGCTGGCATCCAATATGGGCACTGGTTTGAGTCCTGGCTGCTTCTTTTCTGATCCAGATCCCTGCTACTGGCCTGGAAAAAACAGTGCAAGATGGCATAGGTGCTTGGAACCCTGTACCAATAAGGGAGACCTGGAGGATACTGCTGGCTCCTGGCTTTGCATTGGCCCACCTGCAGCCACTGTAACCATTTGGGAAGTGAACCAGCAGATGGAGGAGACCTCACTCTTTTTGTGTCTCTCTGTTTGTAACTCTGCCTCTCAAATAAATAAATAAATCTTTAAAAGAAAGAAAAGACACAAAGTGTCTGAAATTAAAAAAAAAAAAAACAACTATATGCTACCTAAATGAAACACACTTCACTAATAAAGATGTACAGAGATTGAAAATGGTATTCCATGCAAATGGAAATCAAAAGTGAACAGGAATAGTTATACTCAAGTTAGACAAAATAGATTTAAGACAAAAACTGTAAAAAAAAAAAAGAGGGTCATTATGTTATGATTAAGGTATCAATTCAACAAGAAGATATGATGATAGTAAACATATATGCACCTAATCTAAATCACTCAATTTTATAAAACAAATGCTAATGGATCTAATGAAAGGCATAAACTCCACTGCAATAATACTGGGGAACTTAAGAACCCCACTTTCATCAATGAACAGATAAACCAGACAAAAAATCAAAAAAGATACAACAGAGCTAATATATTTTATAGATAGACCTAACAGACATCTGTAGAACATTCTATTCCACAGTTACGCAATACACATTCTTTTCATCAGTGTATGGAACATTCTCCAAGATAAACCATATTGTAGACCACAAAATGTGTCTCCACAAATTCAAAGAAATTGAAATCATATTGTGTATTACTTCTGACAATAATGGAATGAAGCTGGAAGTTAACAACAGAAGGACCTCTAGAAAAGATTGAAAGCTAGAGATTGAACATGCTCCTGAGTGACAGCAAGTCACAGAAGAAATCAACAGGGAAATAAAAAAAGTTCTGGTAGCTTTGGGATCCACAGGAAAGAAGGCTCACACTTCCAGGAATGGAGAGTCCCTACCCACACTTCCGGGACCGAAAAGTCCTTGCCAAGGTCTCTGCAGGTGCCTAAAGGTCAACCAGTGAGGATCAGATACGCCTCAACCTTTAACACCCATGCCCTGTATCTACAAAAGGAGCCCTCCCAACCTCTGACACATGACTTCCCTGGCCCCTGCTCTATTGGGACCAGTGAACCTCGCTGGGGAGCAGAATCTGAATAAAAGCTTGCAAATTAATTGATTCATTTGGCTGGGAAGATTTGTTATGCGCCAGACACCTTTCAAGTTTCTTGAAACAAATGAAAATTAAAATATATATCAAAATTTATGGGATATAGCAAAGGCAGTGGTAAGAGAAAAGTTTATAGCAATATGTGCCTATGTCAACAAATAGGAAAGATATAAATGATATAACATTGCATCTCTAGGACCTAGAAAAGCAAGATCAAATCAAACTCAAAATCAGTAGGAGAAAAAATAATGAAAATCAGAGAAGAAACAAAAATATTTGTATAAGAGATCAGTAAAATAAAGAGATTATCTTTTGGGAAAATAAAAATTAATAAGCTATGATTACATAAGGCTGGGAAGCTTCTGTACTGCAAAAGAAAATTGACAACTGACAGAATGGGAGAAAATATTTTCAAACTATGCAACTGAGAAGGGCTAATACCCAGAATTTATAAAGAGCTCAAGAAATTCAACAACAAAAAACAATCCAGTGAAGAAATGGGCAAATGACTTAAACAGGCATCTTTCAAGAGGTGATTCAAATGGTCAACAGACACTTTGTGAAATGCTCAGGATCACTAGCCATCAAGGAAATGCAAATGAAAACCATAAGGAGGTTTCAGCTCACTCCTGTGAGAATGGTTCACATACAGAAATCAACAAACAACAAATGCTGGCATGGATGTAGGGAAAAAAGTACCCTGATTCACTGTCGGTGGGAATGTAAACTGGTACAACCACTGTGGATGACAGTATGGAGATACCTCAAAAATCTGAATATAGACCTGCCATGTGATCCAGCCATCCCACTCCTGGAAATTTATCCAAACAAATTCAAATCAGCAGTTATCATGTTCATTGTAGCACAATTCACAGTAGCTAAGACATGGAATCAACCCAGATGTCTATCAATTGGTGACTGGATAAAGAAATTATGGTATATATACACCATGGAGTAGTACTCAGCTGTAAAAAAAAATGAAATTCGGTGTTTTGCAACAAGATGGTCACAACAGGAAATCAATACACTTAGGGAAATAAGCCAGTCCCCAAAATATAGATATGTTTTCCATGATCCAATGTAACTAACAGAATACCTGAAATGTAATGCATTGGAAATAGACATTTTGAGAACAGATGATTGTTTATAGCCCTTGTCTCTTTCAATGTTCAAAACAATGTTTTGTTTTGTTTTGTTTTTCATTTTTTCTCTTTATACTATTTGTTGAATACCTTTACTTAGAGCAGGGTTAACTATACCATCATTAAGTATACTGAAAATAGATCATTGTAAAAATTAAGAATGGAAAACTGAGAGGGAGAGGGAGGAAAGATTGGATCGTGGGTCAGAGAGATTGTGGGGGAAAGTCCAACTATATTTCTAAACCTACATATGGTAAATATATGAAACATGTATATCAAATAAAACTTAAAAAAGAATAAAATAAGCCATGGTCCAACTAACCAAGAAAAAAAAGGGAGGACAACTAAATTAATAAAATAAGAGATTAAAAATGAGATGATACAACTAATACCAAAGAAATATAAAGAATCATTAGAAACTATTATAAATAGCTACTTTTTAAAAAAAATTGGAAAAGTAGAAGACATGGATAGATTTATGGACATATAAATATTACCAAAAATGAAATATGAAGACACAGAAAACCGGAATAGATCAACAACCATGGTTGAGATTTAATCATTAATAAAGACCTCTCAACAAACAAAAGCCCAAGACCAGATGGCTTCACTGCTGAATTCCACCAAACTTTTATGGAAAAATAATAGCAATTCTTCTTAACCTCTTCAAAACAATTAAAAGGGAGGGAATCCTTCCAAATTCCTTCCTTGATGCAAGCATCATCTTAATTCCAAAAATAAAGATACAACAAAAAAGAACTGAAGACTAATACCTTTGATGAACACAGATGTAAATATACTAAACACAATACTAGTAAATTGAATCCAACAAAAAATAAAAAAAAATTATCCATCCAAACCAAGTGAGATTTATCCTAGGGATGCAGGGATGGTTCAACATACTCAACTCATTAAGCATGATACAGCAAATCAACAAAATGAAAGATTAAAAACAGGATTATCAACAGATGCAGAGAAATCATTTGACAAAATACAACATCTTTTCATGAGAAAAACCTTTAAAAATATGGATTTAGAAGGAATGTACTTCAACACAATAGAGGAAATATATGACAAACCCACAAGCAACAGCATATTGAGCAGAGCAAAGTTTGAAGCATTTCAACTAAGATATGGAAGCAGACAAGTTTGCCTACTCTTATCACTATTATTAAATATAGTTCTGGGTGATTTAGACAGAATCAAGCAAGAAAAGTAGTCAAAGGGATAAAAATTGGAAAGGAGGAAGTCAAATTATCCCTGCTTGCAGATGACATGATCCTTTATATAGGAGAACCAAAAGATTCTACTAAGAACCTGTAGGAACTCATAAGAGAATTTGCCAAATTTGCAAGATATAAAATCAACACACAAAAATCAGAAGTATTCTTATACACTAACATGTAATGGTTGGGAAAGATTTCATGAGATCACTTCCATTCTACAAAATAGTTTAAATATTTTGAGATAAATTTAAATAAAGGAATCAAATTTCTCTACAATAAAAATCACAAAATATTAATGAAAGAAATAGAAGACTCCAAGATATGGGAAAATATTCCATGTTCATGGGTGGAAGAATTAATAGCAAACTGCCCGTACTACCCAAAGCAATTTACACATTCAATGCAATCCCAATGAAATTCCAAGGATATTCTTCATAGAACTAGAAAAAAAATCCTAAAATACAAATGGAAATACAAAAGACAATAAATAGCAAAAGCAAGCTTAAACAATAATAGAAAAGCTGAAGGTATCACAATTTCAAGTTTCAGGACATACTGCAGGGCTATCCTATGAAAATATGGGCCAATGGAACAGAATAGAAACCCTAGAAATTAGACCACGTATCTACAATCAACTAATCTTTGACAGATGAGCTAAAATAATTCCCTGGAGAAAGAAAAGTCTCTTAAACAAATGCTGTTTACACCTGCAGATGTTTGAAATACCACTAGTTTATACCCTATATAAAAATCAACTAAAGTGGATCAAGGATATAAACTTAAGACCTGAGGCCATTAAGCTACTTGAGGAAAACAGGGAAAATGCTGTACGACACTGGCCTAGAGAAAGACTTCTTGGATAAGTAGTACCCCCCAAAAGTACAGGTAATAAAAGCAAAACTAGACAAATGGGACTATAGAGGGCTAAGAAGCTTCTGCACAGCAAAGGAAATAATTAACAAAGTGAAGAAGCAACTGACAGAAAGGGAAAAAAAACACTTGCAAACTATGCATCTGGTAAGGATTAACATCAGGATATACAAAAAGCTCCAGAAACTCAACAACAACAAAACAAACAATGCAGTTAAGAAATTGGTAAAATATAACACTAGGCATTTTTCAAAGAATGAAATACAAATGATCAGCAGATACATGAAAAAAAAAAAAAAAAAGCTAAGCATAAATCACCATCAGGGAAATGCAAATAAAAACCACAGTGACATGTATCATCTTACTCCAGTTAGTTCTGATTTTTGGATAAGAGCTATTCTAACAAATACTAGAAAGGTTGTGGAGAAAAAAGCACCCTAATACACTGTTGGAGATATTGATAATTGATGTAACTATTATGGAAAAGAGCATGGATATTTCTCAGAAAACCTAAAATAGATCTACCTTATGACCCAGCTTCTTACTTTTGCAAATATATGCAAAGAAAATGAAATCAGTGCATCCAAGAGTTATTCACAATAATATGCAAAATATTATTAAGTGCACAATAGCAACGGCATGGAATGAACCTCTATGCCCATCAACTGATGATCCAATAAAGAAAATGTGTGTGTGCAGGTGTGTGGTCTATTTTTCAGTCATAAAAAAGGATAGAGGCTGGCGCCATGGCTCAATAGGCTAATCCTCCACCTAGTGGCACCAGCACACTGAGTTCTAGTCTCGGTAGGGGCGCCGGATTCTTTCCCGGTTGCCCCTCTTCCATGCCAGCTCTCTGCTGTGGCCAGGGAGTGCAGTGGAGGATGGTCCAAGTGCTTGGGCCCTGCACCCCATGGGAGACCAGGAGAAGTACCTGGCTCCTGCCATCGGATCAGCATGGTGTGCCGGCTGCAGCGCGCTGGCAGCAGCGGCCATTGGAGGGTGAATGAATGGCAAAAGGAAGACCTTTCTCTCTCTCTCTCACTATCCACTCTGCCTGTCAAAAAAAAAAAAAAGGATAGAATTGATATTTACAACAAAATAGATAAAAATGGAGATCATAATTCTAAGCCAGTCTCAGAAAGACAGACATCATGTTTTCTATTTGCGGGAATTAGTATAGTGTGTAATAATTCTGTGGATGTCATATCATTTGGTATATAGCTGCTAATATTGCTTAGTTGACTCATATCATGTAAATGACAATATACCCTTCTTTCCCCATGTTATGATGCTTGTCATGAATTCCTCAATTTATGATATTACTCTCTACTTTAAAAAATAAAAAATAAAAAAATAAGAAAGAAAATAAACCACATGCAATTTATCACAATGATTTATCTGTTTGATGAGCAATCCCAGATTATTTCTATTTTCATATGGAACAAAATCTATCAGATGGTGAATAATCTCTGATCATGAAACATTAGTGATTAAGTCTATGAAAGAAGCTTATTCAGAGAAGTGGTGATGCTGCCTGTCCCTACTAATAAAGCTAACACCATAGGAAATACCTCAGGGTAACAGCAATGATGACGATTATTCACTGCATTCTTATAATATGCCAAGTGACCTGCAAGTGGATCATCTCATGGAATATCTCCTATCATACTCATGAGGTTAGTACTATTATTTCTTCCATTTTAAAACTTAGAAAATTAATATTTTGAGATGTTAACACAGGCTGAACACAGACAAATATGATTCAAACCCAGGCAATGTGGTTCTAACTCAGCTTCTCAATTACTACTTACTGTCTCCTAGTGTTAAAATTATCTCAGTAGTTGAGATAATTAATACTATTTAGTTTTGATTACATAAGATCAGGTTGGCAGAAGACACTAAATTCCCTTCCCAAATATGACAGTTATGCTTCTTAAAACATCTCTGGTAGAATTTTCTGTGGAGGAAGACTTTAAGACCACATTTTAAAAATGGGTTAGGGACCAAAGATTGCAATGAAATTGAGAGATTCCTTACATTAACATTTATGAAAATAAAATAATAAATCAGTCCCTTAATTAAAACAGTAAAATATGTTTCTAATTAATAAATACTCTGCTATTAATCTCTACTTACTAAGCCATGTTTATTAGAACATGTTTAGGCTGCCTCCCACAAAGTTTGCTTCAACACACCACTGCCATTCTTACAAAGAGCCATTCCATATGTGTCTGATCTGATATGTTATTTCCTCATGCCCTTTTTGTTTCTAATTTTATAGTCCCAACACACTTCTTATTGACCAGAAAGTCTCAAAAGAGTATGAGGAAATAAAATCTGTACTCCAGGGTGTCAAGGAAGGGTAACTGATATAAGAGTACTATCCCTGACAGTTATATATACAGGTGAGTACAGACGCTCTCATTTCACACAATAGTAAAACATATCCGTCTATTTTTAGGTTAGAGAGTAGTGATTTCCTTATTATCACTGATGTTTTCCTCTTTGCCTCAATTATCTGTGAGTAGATATATTTGGACACAAATTATCTGCTCATCTATAAGATACAACAAGCTATATTTAAGACCTTTAATACCAGGTGGAGGTATAGTGTCAAAAATAACAAGGAGCATTAGGAAAATGATGAGAAACATTCACCAAAATATTAGAGTAAAACCAGGCACAAAACTAGATACCAGGGCTGGGTACACAAAGTGTATATACAATGAGTATTTTTAAAAAATATACATGTATATGAAGAGTGGATAGATGTAATGATGGATGAGTGAATGGATAAAGTAGAAAAATATTGGCTATTTCCAATTTCACAATTTTTCTATGGATTGAATCAGCTATTCTAATTTGATTGTAATATTGCATTCTGTTAAAATCTATATAGCACATTTCTATCCATGTGTGAGGAAAAATAAAAAGAAGTCCATAATAACTATCTGTGAAAAGCTAAGGATACTTTTGCTCTGCTACTTTCATACTGTCGGGTTTTAAAACATCATGAAAAGTACCTACCTTGAAAGCTGCATTCTGTTTTTCTTACTTCATCTAAAAAATAAAAAGACATAAAAATCCAATTAAAGTCAATTAAAGCAACACAAATGATTAAAAGGGATGTTTTCTTTATCTTAAACAGAAACTTTTAACTGTGAAGACAGAAATGACGAGGAAACCTTCCCTACCCTCCGCCAGAAAATGCTTTGAATGTTTTGTGCTTTTTTATATTTTGTGATAGTTTGCTTTTTAAAATTTCTTGGAGGTACAGAAATTATTAATGGCAATGAAAATATATAAAGGATATGTTTAGTAAAGATGATAAAACTCAATTATATAAAAGGAAACACTATATTTATTGGCAGCACTTAATCATCCCATGGATGTTTCTCATCATGTAAGATTTTTCCTTGAATTCAGGCAAAAGTATTTTAAGGGGCTATTACAATTTACTTGCAGGTTCTACATTTCTACACTTGAATTTTGATCAAAACTCAGGTTTTGCTTTTTCTCTCTCCTCTCTCCCCTAATAATCTGTTCTCCCTTATGAACCAAATGATTATTGTGTTGTTTATAATAACTGCTCTACATTCCTTATGGAAATTGTAATTATGATGCTGAATATTCAACAGCAAGCCACTTTTCTCGGGGAAATTGTAATTATGATAATACAGTATTTACCCAACCAATGTTTTCTAGTCATTGTTCTCTTTGAGAAATGAGAAGGTGAGAGAAAAACACTGAAAGAAAACATCCTATTGGGATCTCAGCTATGCATTCAAGCAATGATGAATAATAAAAATAATATTTGCCATATGTCAGGCATGAAACAGGTTTACATATATGAATATATCTTTAGTACAGTTATATCTTAATTACACAGGTTTCTTCTTTTAACTCACACAATTTTATGAGGTAAGGAACATTATTATTCTAATTTTATAGACAAAAGACCTGAGGGTTTTTGTTTAGTACTATGATCTGAAGGCCTAGAGTGTGTGATACATCAATACACATAACATTATCCTACTTTTGCTAATATTTTTATGTACATTTAATACAATTTTGCACAAAAAATTCTGTATGGGTAGATATCTGGCACTTAAAATGCTATTTTAGTAATATGTTGAGAAAGGAACTTCCCCCCATGACCCCTAAGTGCTTAAAATGTTTATAGTGTGTGCTTTTATTAAATAAGAAGAAACCAAAGTTTTATAAGTGAAATTAATAAAAATGGACACAAAAATAAAGACAAGTTATTCTATTTTACAATTTTAATGAACAAAACCAAATAAAACTCAAAACCAATAGCTGAAAAATCTTCCTAGGTAAGCCCTAGGCAGGTGAGGCAGTGAATCTGTACAATCATTTCATCTGCCTGCTTTGCTTCTCTTCCTAGATCTCCACAAAGCAGTACACCTAACAAAAGTCCTTTCCACCTGCACTTAGAAGTGATTCGTTTAGGATTTTCTTGAATATGAGTGAGTAGTTGAGCAATACCATGTAGAAGCTCTTTATAGATACACCTTTTAAATTCCATAACAATTGCAACACAGGTATTTTTACTCCAATTATATAAATGAAGACAATGTGTCACACTGAATTAAATTATTTCTCCAGTTTGCTAAGTTGACCTGGGTTCTTTTAACAAGGCAAATTGGTGTTGATAAAAAGAAAAGCATTCAAAAGAAATGCAGGTAAAGACAAATAAAACAAGACATTATAAAGGCAAGAACAAAATATACAAACTATCTATTTACATATTATATATTATACGTACATAATACATAATGTAGCCAAGGGTTTATCATCATGTGCATCTTCAGTGCTTCTGAGACCTAGTCTTAGCCCTCCTCTCAGCCCAAGAAGTTCGTTCAACTCACCATCCTTACACCTACTTTTTGTAAGCCTTAGAACAACCTCTCTGAGTTCCTTTAGTAACACCCGTGTGTCTCAAGGGAGCCACTTAGTAATCCATTTCTGAATTCCCACACATGGAAAGGTTGATGAACTGAGCAGCTGAGCCTCAATTTCAGAACTATACCTCACAGGGTCAACCAGCCACTTGGCTAAGTATGACATTGAGCCTCTTCCACTGTAGAAGAAGTGATTTATTTTGACTAGAACTGAATTCTTAATAAGGGGTTGCCTTACATGTCAGCAGGGCCCTGCTCAGCATTGCAACCCAAGGGCTAGCAGTGTTTGAAATATCAAAATACAAAGCTAGGGGGTGATAATGAGCCATAGCAGGTGAGGCTGCCACCTGCAGTGCTGGCATCCCATATGGGTGCCAGTTCAGGTCCCGGCTGCTCTGCTTCTGATCCAGTTCTCTGCTGTGGCCTGGGAAAGCAGTAAAGGATTGGCCCAAGTCCTTGAGATCCTGTACCCATGTGGGAGATTGGCGGAATCTCCAGGTTCCTAGCTTCAGATAGGCCCAGCTCTGGCCGTTGCAGCCATTTGGGAAGTGAACTAGTAGATGGAAGACTTCTCTCTTTCTCTCTGCCTCTGCCTTTTTATGGCTATTCCTTTTAAATAAATAAATAAATCTTTTTAAAAAATCACAAAGCTGTATACTATCATCCCAGCACAAAGGAACATCTTTGGATAGCAGTATAGAAAGGTAAATAATGCTTGTCTCCACACATCCCAATACATGTTCATACTGTGTGATCCAGAAGCTGTGAGCTTGGTAAAGTGATGGAACAGCCTTCTGATAGTGCAGCTGCAGTACCAGCTTGGTGATGATATCCTGCAGTAGTGAAGTGACATCCTAAAGGATGTGGTTAACACTCTAAATCAATGGTTATTTTGGGGTACTAGATTCCCCAAAAGACAGAATACATGGACCTGGGAACTAGGTGGAAAAGTGGAAGTGGTCAAACAAGATTACTGCCAGGAGCCCAAGTGGGGAATATATATTTTCTGTTACCATAAATTTAGGTTCTGCGAGTCTAGAAATCATGGTTTTCAGAAGGAAAATGCTTCCACAAGGAGATGCTTAGGACTCTCATTAATCTTTAAGCTACATCCTACAACACATCACTCAGGGTTCTGGAGCCAAGAAACCAGCAGCAGCAGAGTCACCATCAGGTGGAATTCCTGTTTCGGTTGTAAACAACAGCTGCCGGGACACAGTGAGGGCAGGGAAGACTGTCTAGCATCTCCATGACTCATGGGGCATTTCCAAGTACTTTCCAGTCTATATCTGATAGCAAATGGAAACGATCAGTGCCTAAGAAGGGAATGGTGAGGAGGGCCTCAGACCCATTAGTAAGGGTTTGTGTCACTCAACAAGCTAAGCAACCAAAGGCAGTAGAGGTCCTACCTGAGGATGAGGGAATTCCAGAACTGGTATACAGGAGTGAAGAAAACAGGAAGGCAGTAAGCATTAGGCGTGACCTTGAAACCAGCTGCACAGGCAGTTGTTTCCCAAGGATCATCTTCTTACAGGTTTTATTAAAAAAAAAAAAAAAAGTGACCCACCAGGATTCCAGATGAGGTGTTCTCAGATGGGATAAACTTATTGTATGAAGCAAACAATTATGCAGGACACTGCCCAAATCCCCCTTCTCATAAGGCACTCACTACCCAGCACCCGAAGCACTGGCTGCTGAGAGTTCACTCACAGCTGAGCCCTTCCTCCTTCTCTAGGAATTTGCCTCCTTCTACCAGAGAGAACTTCCTTGCCCAAGGTTGTTTACCCTCCCCCAAGCAGCTCCTATCTAATGATTGACTAATATAAGGGTAAAAGACCAGCCCCCTTTATTTGAGACACATAAATATAATGATCCCAAATACACTTCCCATTAAATTTTCTGCATAAAAACCTTTGTCTTAGAGTCTGTGTCTCAAGGATGGTAGCCTAAAGTTAGACTACAAAATACAGAAGGCTTGGACTGAGAATTGAATACAGCTATGTTTGTCTCTTAAATCCATATTCTTCCCATTAGATCTGCCTGCTTCTTATTAAGAACAGTTTCAACCAATTTTCAATAAAATTTTGCCCATGCGGTAGATGTTGTCATCAATGTTATGTTTAAGGCTATAAATCAGAAAGCATTCTTCAGTGTTATACAATATCTGCAATTACATTGCCTTTGGAATATTAAGTTATGTGTATCTTTTGGAATGTAGCCATTTACTGAAATAAATTAGTAGATATATATACTTATAGAAGCATACTATATTAAAATATGTAACATCTCTATGTACATAACATATGATATATATCAAAATTAATTTCCAGATTTCTTGAACTAAAATCCCTAACTATGCTATTTATTTTTAAAGAACAATAAGACACTTTTAACCTATGCCATTTAGTAGGAGGAAGCATACAAGACTTATCTGTTTCAGAAAATGTAAAAGATTAGTTATGGAACAAGGGCTTCCTTACATTTTCTACAATAAATGTAAAGACTTCATCAGGCATGAAATGTAGTCAGAACAATTTACGGTCCAGTAATATATGACTTCAGGCAGCCTTTACAATCAGAACACAGAAGTTACCTAATTCTATGCAGTTTTGAGAAAATGCAGTTAGGATTTTACAACCAGTGACTGGTGCTCTACACTATTCCTCATGAAATTTTGCATCATAAAATCTTTTATTTCAGTAACCAACCCTTAATTTTAGATTGAATCATTACACTTTTCTATTTAAATGCTTGCAGCATTACTGGTTTATTTATTTTATCTCACCACTATACTATATCAAGGGCTTAAACCTGACAAATGTAAGGTGTTTGATGAAATTCCTCTGGCAGAAAAAGACAAGCAAATGTATCCAAAGCTTGCCACAGTGAGGCATAAAGTAGTTATTATATATCAAAGAAACTACTAAGTTTTAATTTTATCTGTGAATTGCTTTAAGTTAGCAGACAAAATATTGACATTTATTGAGAGAAAGGGGTGATGTGTAAAAGTTTTCAATTGTATAACTGCCATAGAAAGCTCCCCCCATAGACGCTGCACTATGTTTCCCATGTGGCTAACCACAGAGCAAATATTTCAAATGAAGCAAAAAGCTAAGGGGGACTTTGCAGCAAGAAGCAATCGGTTTGGTACAGCACCTTCTGCTCAGTGAGCTTTGACTCAAGAACTCTCCCACTTGACTAGTTCACTGCTCACATAATGATTGGTAAGGCTGTAGAATTGTACAGTATCAAGCCTCTTTAAATTTATTCTGGAATCACTTACTATTCTTAAGCAGAGTCATTAATACATAAGCCTGCAAACTTCAGGAAGAAACATAGAGTTATCCTATTTCCTTATCATTATAATTAGGGTTGTGTTAACCACAAGAGTGTATATCACCTGCTTCCAAGCAGCTTACTTTGACTTACAATGTCGGTACATCTGAACTCAGCAGGATGGTATCTTCTGGACTCAGGAAAGAATGTCAATCCACGCCCCCCCCCACCCCCGCCCCATGATACTCAAAAGTGCTCTAGCTAAGGGATTGTCAATACAGACAGTAATGTTACACTACATTTAACATCACAATAAATACATATCAAAAAGAAGACCACAAAATAAACTTACATATAAAGTGAGCTACTAACTTTGTAGTACAAGGGTCTCCCCAGGATGGAGCTACTAAGAATAGAAAATAATGCTATGCTAATTTAATGTTGAGGTATTTTGGATTGGAAGTAGAGAAGCCTGGACTTGAACCAGTGCCTATATAGGATGCTGGCGTGTGGGCGATTCCAACAGAGCACATTTCTCTGCCTCCTCCCCACCCCACCCCTGCCTTCTGCCAATCAGGTAAACTGCTCCCAGGTATGACCCAAGCCCATTAGGCCCACCTGGAAAGCTACCATGACCTTCAAACCTACAGGAGAGGCATATTGGTGCCAGTATCAGTTCTGTCCTATAGTTAGTGTTCCCCTGAGTTAGTTGCAGCCCTTCAACTTGCTCTTTAAAAGCATGCGTGGCTGTCACTAAACCCAGACACATTCATTGAAGCCTATCCCCAGTGTTTCCTTGTGGGAAAGGGCACTGCTGCTCTGCTCTTCCTCAACAGTGTGGCCTTGCAGGACAAGCCGCACTGGCGCTACAGGCAAGGGCTTTAACCTGCTGCGCCAGTGTTGGCCCCAAGTTTGAATTATTTTTAAAATAATGCTATAAAATATTTTGGAGAGTAGCTTTTGAAGGCACTTGTGTCAGTATGAACTCAGATAGTCTGGAAATTAGAAGGTTTGGAAAGATTGCAGAAGTAGCACCGGGAAGAAAGTGAGGCAGGTTTGTTTGGTAATGTCCTACAGACAGGACTGGCAAATGTTACCCAGTTTAACTTACTTGAAATCATTAGTGATCTAAGGAAACAAAGGGGTGCAGCTACAGGAGCACAAGGGGAGGAATTAGGAGGCCAGGATTCAAGTGGTACCTCGTCTCCAGCTAGACCTTCACTTTGAGTTAAAATTGTTTCAAGAGCCTCTCCCTACCCTCAAGCAACATTTCTTAATTCAGAATGAACGGTTTAAATAAAAGTATAAAGTATGATTTATGATCAACAGGAAATACGATGTGCCTCCCACAAATTTAATGCTGTTAAGCTTTATTGTTACACCTATAGCACATAGAGGAAGGTAGGAAATGAATTTACTTTTCAGTTGCCACGTCAAGGTGAGATATTCGATTTTATTTAGGATATAGATGTTATGCTTTGCAAAAACAAACAATAAAATCTGGAAGATGGGCTAAATTAGTGAAGAACCTCAAAGTAACATGAGTATCTGAGGGATTTGGACCTGACTTGAGGAGGCATGCAAATTTTTGGAATATCTAAATAAGAATAATACAATCTTATATAGAGAAAGTTGAAGTAATTGAGGAAGAGTACTACAAAATACTGTTTCTAGATGGCTTTGTTTCATGAAGACAAGGGTTGACAAACTAGCCCAGCAAATCCCACCATGTGTTTTTATTTACATATTGCATGTCTGCTTTCCTGCTATAATAGGAGAGTTGAGTAGTTGCAACACAGTCCATACAACCCACAAAGCCAAATACATTTACAATCTAGCCATTCAGAGAAAAAGTATGCTATCCCTACCAGAAAAGATAGCCAATCAATCCATCACTTATCCATTTATTCATTCATTTAGCAAACAATTTTAAGGCATACACAAGGTTATCTAAAATGCGCCAGACACTACCAAAGTAAAGATAAGACATAGTCTATACTGGTTGCCTTTGTACCAATTCCCCTCAGTGACCATTAATAGAGGCTATTTTAGAGCGGGAGTAAATCATTAAATAATGTATTGGACTCAGAGACTTCAAAGTTTTTTTCAACTGCATAATTCTTTAAAGGGGAAAGCTTCATGGATAATAATGCTTTGGAAAACCAGTAAATGGAAACAGCTGAAAAACTTGGAGATGAGAGTTTTGTAGATGTGGGAAAGAATCAGGGTAGGTGATCAGAGAATGAAGACCATTCAACTTGGATAATCATATAAGGTAGGAGTAAGAAAGTACAGAGGGTTATGTATGTAAAAACAAGATGCACTGTATCACGGAAGGCATTCTAAACCAAACTTAATACTTTGTAGGTTACTTTGCAGCCAAAGAAAGGTATGAAATTTTCTATAAAGATGCAGTATAAATGAAGTGAAGTTCAGGGAAAGTCAGCTTGACCAACAATATGTTGGATAGATTAGAGATGGAAGATGAAATGGCTGTAGTCCTGGCTTAACATAAAAGCATGGAATGCCAAGGACTGGATAAGAGACAAGCAGAAATAAACGTTTCTTTCACAGGAACAAGGTATGGTATGTGCACAGTAACTCAGACTTATGAGAAAGAATAAGTAGCAGACATTGAGGTTACTGAGGGCCTGCTCTGCATTTTTTCTTTCTTTCTTGGAGCCAGGAGTTTCCTCTATACAGAGCTCAAGGGAGCATGGTAAACTCCATAAAGATTTAAGTCAATATCAAAGGGTGTCCAAATTTTTAAGCATATTTTTTAAAGATTTATTTATTCATTTGAAAGTCGAAGTTACACAGAGAGAGGAGAAGCAGAGAGAGAGAGAGAGAGAGAGAGGTCTTCCATCCAATGGTTCACTCCCCAAATGGCCACAACGGCTGGAGCTGCGCCCATCCGAAGCCAGGAGCCAAGAGCTTTCTCCATGTCTCCCACATGGGTGCAGGGGCCCAAGGACTTGGGCCTTCTTCTACTTCTTTCCCAGGCCATAGCAGAAAGCTGGATTGGAAGAGGAGCAGCCGGGACTAGAACAAGCGCCCACATGGGATGCCGGCACTTCAAGCCAGGGCGTTAACTCGCTGCACCACAGTGCCGGCCCCAACATGACCAACTTTTTGGATGCTAAGTAGTGTTATTTGGAATAGAATCTGTAACAGTGATTATGCCTTTATAGCATATGGTTTGGATACTCAGAAAAAGCCAAAAACTTTTTTCTGGCTCTGATTAAAGAACAAGTCTGAAAATGAAGTTCAGAGCAAAATGAATCATCAGAATTTCAACTGTAGAGTTTTTTTTTTTTTTTTTTATTTGAAAGGTAGAGAAACACAAAGACAGACATTTATACAAGAGGACAGCCAGCCAGAGATCTATTCACTCCCTAAACACCTACACAGCCAGGGCTGGGTCAGTCCAAAGTCCAGAGCTGAGAACTCAATCCAAGTCTCTCAAGTTGGTGGCAGGGACCCAGCAATTTCAGTCATCACTTGCTGCCTTTCAGAGCGTTCATTAGCAGGAAGCTGAAATCATGAGTGGAGCCAGAACTTGAATCCAATCATTCCAAAACTGGATGCAGGGTTCTCAAATAACACCTTAACCACTGAGCCAAATGCCTACTCCAATTGTAGAGTTTTAAATAATATGTAATAAAAATGGAAAATTTGGGAGCCTATGGGTAAATGGATATCAATGGCAGCAAGAGTAATTCCAGGGCCCACTGGCTGATGACTTTAAGGTCTTTAATGTATTCTTACATAATCTGGAACTGGGATGACTATGTATGCAGGTATCAAATCTTAGGGAACAAGAAACATACAGGGAATAATTATAATTAATTTTGTGGGCAGTCAATTGTGTCCTTTGAAATTTGCACTGGAATGTAAATGTATATATATCAAATAATAAAACCTACTTATGTCTGTCTGTATGGGCACCATAATTGTGAATGAATGGGAACCATCAAGAATAAAAAGATAATCATACTTTCCAAAGAGTTGAGCTGGAATCAAAGATGGCTGAATAGAGAAAAGACATGCTGATTTTTTTTTTTTTTGACAGGCAGAGTGGACAGTGAGAGAGAGAGACAGAGAGAAAGGTCTTCCTTTGCCGTTGGTTCACCCTCCAATGGCCGCCGCGGCTGGCGCGCTGCGGCCGGCGCACCGCGCTGATCCGATGGCAGGAGCCAGGAGCCAGGTGCTTTTCCTGGTCTCCCATGGGGTGCAGGGCCCAAGCACCTGGGCCATCCTCCACTGCACTCCCTGGCCACAGCAGAGGGCTGGCCTGGAAGAGGGGCAACCGGGACAGAATCCAGCGCCCCGACCGGGACTAGGATTAGCCTAGTGAGCCGCGGCGCCGGCCGACATGCTGATTTTGACCATGAGAAGATAGCAGAAGAAAAGAAGAGTAACTGCATTCCCTGGGGAGAGTTGGAGAGAAGTTTGCAGTGGAAATTCTAAAGAAAGAAGAGAGACACAGTGGAGCAGCATGAGCAGTGCAAATAAGCAGCAGCAATCAGGGATACCACTGGTGACTCCCACAGCTCGGGGCTGAAAAAGACACGACTCTTTTGTGCAAGGTAAGAGAAGCTGGTGTCACTGGTGATACTGCCTGAGGGAGAACCTTGTCAGCCTCACTGACTTTGAGTCCTGCCTAGAACGCTAGCAGAAAACAGGGTGCCCACCTAATTCTGGAAATGAAGAACACATTTCTTTCTTCCTATCATCCAACAAAGACACCCAATGACCAGCAGGGAGGAAGCCCCATTTAATAATGTGAGTAGAGGCTGTGGAGGCTCGTTAACGTGCACAACTAGATGATTTTATTGAAGTATAAATCTTCCATCCCCATTAACTTTGAGATTTGAAGGAAGGTTTACAGGGCTGAGAGTGGATCCACTGTACCATGTGACTGTGGGAGTCTTATGTGCTAAGACTGTGGGGAACTCTGTGAATGCATGATAGGCCATGGGATGTAGCTGGGTCTCTGGGCAGTATCTGGCTTCAGAGGCTCAGAGTTCTTGAATGCCTGGGATTGGTCACTGTGGAATTCTGTGCTCACACTGATACCATGCAGATTCTTTGGGTGGTTATTTACCTGTGTGAGTGGGATGTGTAGCCACTGTGAGCCAACCCCAGGCATTGATCACCTGGCAGAGAGGAGATGAGGCTGTGATCACAGAAGCTGATGAGACCATACCATCTCCCTTTCTGACAACAGAAGATATCTACCGCACTCAAGTAGAGTGTCACCCTGGACTCTTGCCCCACTCTAAACCACTGACTACATCTCCATGCCCCACCCTCTCCAGCATACAGCTCTGGATATTCACTTAAGGAGCAGATGCTCCATTAAGCCATGGATGCATATTTCAAAGATAAAAGCCATCAGAGAGGAAAACCAAATGTTTTCACAAATGCCAAAAAATAAACAAAAACATGAACAAGGAAGGCAAAACAACTGCCCTAGAGGAATACAATGACACTTCAAAATAAGAATGTGAAGAAAAAGAGATCGATGAAATGCCTGAAAAGGAATTAAAAAATTATTGTAGGATTACTAAAAAATGAGAAGGAAAACCACAAGTTAAAGAAAATCATAGAAAACACTTGTATTTTCCTGTGAGATAGAGATAATGAAGGGAATTCAAACAGAAATATTAGAAATGAAGAAGTGAATATGTCAAATAGAAAATACAGTGGAAAGCCTTAACAATAGGCTTGGTGAGGCAGAAGAAATAATTTGCAAGCTAGAAGGCAATTCCTTGGAAATATGTCAGACAAAAAAAGAAAAAAAATAACAAAAATGATAAAAATTGAAAATCGTGCTGTACATTTATGGGATACTATCAAATGACCAAACATAAGTGTCTTAGGAGTTCTTGAAAGTATGGAAAGACAGAATTGATTAGAAAGCCTATTCAGTGGAATAATAGCAGAAAACTTCCCTAATTTGGAGAAAACTAGGGACATCTAAGTATAGGGAATACATAGAAATCCTAATAGAAATGATCACAAAAGATCTTTACTATAACATATTATAGTCAAACTTTCAACAGTAAAACATGAAGAAAAGATTCTAAAATGTACATGAGAGAAACAATGGATTACCTTCAGAATATCCCCAATTAGACTAAAAGCTGATTTTTCATCAGTAAGCCTACAGGCTAGGATGGAATGAGAGACATAGTGCAAGTTCTAAAAGGAAAAAAAAAAAAAAAACAAAACCCTGTTAATCAAGAAAGCTGTGCTGATCAAGGCTCTAATTTATAAATTAACATGAAATAAAGACCTTCCAAAACAAACAGAAACTGAAAGAATTCATCACCACTCATCCAGCCTTATAAATAATGCTTAAGGATATGCTACTTGAAGAAACAGAGAAAGATAGTCATTATTACTAAAAATGTTAAGGCAGTAAAAATACATAGGAAATCCAAAGCAAAAAAAGGAGTATTTTGGAAAAAAGACAAAACAAAGTCATTACTTAGCAATAATGCCTTGGATGTTAATGGTCTAAATTCTCCAATTAGAAGATACAGACTGGCTGAATGGATTAAAAACAAGATCCATCTATTTGCTACCTACAAGTAGCACACCTCATCAGCAAATATACATACAGACTGAAAGTGAAAGGATGGAAAAAGTTATTCCACGCAAATGGAAAGCAAAAATGAGCAGGTGCAGCCATACCAATATCAAGCAAAATAGAATTTAATACAAAAAATGGGTGACAAAGAAGGGCATTTTGTAATGATTAAAGGATCAACTCAACAAGAAGATATGACAACCATAAATTTTTATGCACCCAATGCCAGGATGCCAGGCTATTTAAATAAATGCTAATGATCTAAAGGCAAAAGATAAATAAATAAATAAATCCAAGGAACAGAAATTGGAAAACAGGGAGTCAAATGATCACTGTTTACAGATGAAATGACCCTATATATAGGGGAACGAAAAGACTCCACATAGAGACTATGGGAACTTAGATATAAAATCAACACAGAAAACCAATATATTTTATACACAAACAATATTGTGGCTAAGAACTTGTAAAATCAGTACCAATCACAATAGCTACAAAAATTTTAAATACCTTGGGATATATTTAACCAAGAATGTGAAAGATCTACAATGAAAATTACAGAACATTAAGGAAAGAAATGAAAGACTAAAAAATGGAAAAAAAAATCTTCCATGTTCGTGGATTAGAAGAATTAATATCATGAAAATGTCCACACTATCCAAAGCAATTTATAAATTCAATGTAATCTCAGAAAAATGCCAAGAACATTATTATCAGATCTAGAAAAAATGATGTGAATATTGAAATGGAAACACAAGAGGTCTGAATAGCTAAAGCAATCTCAAACAACAAAAATAAAGCTGAAGTATCATAATTCTGGATTTCAAGACATACGACAGGGCAGTTATAATAAAAACAGCTGGGTACTGGTGCAGAAAATAGACATGTAGACCAATGGAACACAATAGAAACCCAAGAAATTAATTCATGCATCTGCAACCAACTAATCTTTGACCAAAGAACCAAAATCAATCCCTGAAGAAAGCACAGTCTCTTCAACAAATGGTGATGGAAAATATTGGATCTATGAGCTCAGAAGTATGAAAAAATATCCCTACCTTATACCTTATATAAAAATCAACTGAAAGTATATCAAGGATCTAAATGTATGATCTGATATCATCAAATTACTAAAGGAAAACATCGGGGAAAATCTGCAGGACATTGGCATAGGCAAAGACTTCTTGGAAAAGATCCTAGTAAAGGCTGTAAAAGCAAAAATAGACAAATGGGATTCTATCAAGCTAATGAACTTCTGCACTGCAAAGGAAACACTGAACAAAGTGAAGAAGCAACTGACAAAATGGGACAGAATGTTTGCAAACTATACAAGTGATAAAGGATTAACATCCAGGGTCTACAAAGAGTTCAAGAAGGTAAACAGCTCAAAACAAACAATCCAGTTACAAAATGGGCATCCATCAGGGAAATGCAAATAAAAACCACAATGAGGTTTCACCTCAATCCAGTTAGAATGGGTATCATTCAAAAATCAAAATACAAATAAATGCTGGTGAGGATGTGGAGGGAAAGGTATCCTAATACTCTGTTGGTGGGAATGTGAAGTAGTACAAGCGTTATGGAAGACACTGTAAAGATTCCTTAGAGATCTGAAAATAGATCTACCATATGACCCAGCCATATCAGTCCTGGAAATTTTCCTAAATGAAAGGATTATTTGCACTCCCACATTTATTGCAGCTCAATTTACAATAATCAAGATATGGATTCAAACTAAATGTTCATCACCTGATGACTGGATAAACAAAATGTGGTATATATACTACTCAGTTATAAAAAATAATGAAGTTCTGTCTTTTGCAATAAAATGGATGAAACTGGAAGATTTAATGCCTAGTGAAATATGCTAATCTCCAAAAAAGACAAATATCATGTTTTCTCTGATACTTAGCAGTTAATATAGAATATGAAAAAATGTATAGGAACAAAATGGACATTATGGGATATGATTGTTGTTTTTAGTCTTTGTTTATACTCCTTTTGAACTGTAGTCTTCCTACTGTTTACTTGTTGAACATCATGGTTAGTGGTGAATTAAGCCTGTGATTATACAGTAGATTAAAATTATGTCTGCAAAATTAATGAAAAGAAAAGACGGGAGGGAAGGAAGGGGATTGGTGGGATTAAAGGAGAATGGAGGTAGGGAAATATAGTTATCTTCTTAGAACTGTGATGGATAAAGAAAATCTGGTATATATACATAATGGAAAATTATACAGCTATAAAAGAATGAAATTCTACAATTTATAGCAAAATGGACACAACCAGAGGACATTGTGTTGAGTGAAATCAGCCAGACCCAGAAAGACGAATACTTCATATGCTCCCTTAAAATTTAAAAAGACAAACACAAAAAAAGGAGGAAAAAATGAAAGATCTGTGTGTATCAATATTACTGCAAATACAATTAATAAAACTTCATTTTATACCTTTATCAAACCAATGGTTAAGAATTTTATAATACTATACATTTAATGACGTGTGATTACTTTAAGATTTACTGTATGCAGGTGGAATGCTCATTTTTCCATTCAGTTGTTCTTTATAGCTATTGTCTATATGCTCACTAAACTAGTTATGTTTTGCTTATTACTTGCAAAACTTATTTGGCTAAGTATTAAGAATTTTTTACTGTAATGTACATTTAAAATGTTATCTCAAAAACTAAAAAAAGAAAAGAAGGAGGGTGGGACAGAGAGAGGGTTAGGGAAGAAGAGAGGGGGAGAAAGGGAATATCATTATGTTCTTAGAACTGTATCTACAAATCTGTTAAAAACTAATTAAAAATTAAAATAAAAATTTTAAAAATTACTGTATATATGAAATTCATGAAATAATAAAAACTATTTAAAAAGTTTAGCTACTTGTAGAGACATTCCGTTATTGTTAGAGTGTGCTCTTGGCTTCAAAAAGGAATCTTTACTTTCTGGGCATTGTCAACCCAGTAATGTCTGATGAGAGTGTTTAGCTTAGAGAAAGTTTGTCATGCACTAACTGTATTGACACGGGAGAAATGACCCTGGTGGTGGTCATTATGGTACACTTCTAACAACCTTGTTGTATAGAAAAGAAGCCAAGGCTGATTAATTTGGGAAGATTTTTGGCCAAGGCATTAGAATGCTGACCTGCAAGTCAATAGGCTCAAACCTGTCACTCAAATTTTGTATAGTTTGCTTTACTTTTTTCCTTTATACATCCAAGGATGCCTACAAATATTTAATGCAGCATATTACAATGGGAAAATTATAGTTTAAGGAGCAAAACATGGGTTCAGAGGAATCTGGGCTTGGTCCCAGCACTATTATTTATTAACAAGGAAATTTCTCTTAGAGAATAATTTTCTTGTGGAGATAATTTTACCTATCTCAAGGTTTGTTTTGAGAATTATTGAGATAATATATAAATGGCACCTGACATAAAACTCAAAAGAAATGTCAGTTTCCTTTATTCTTTAATACTGTTTCTGAATATTAAGCTGCCTCAGCAGATTGCATTTATCACCTGTGACACTTGAAATATGAAAGCATTGCTTGAATATTTCAAATGTCTAGAAATCAGATAAAGATGTTCTCACATGGAAAGATTCACATGAAAAACTAACTAGATATATCTCAGCAAAATAATCACATCAATAAATTATACATTCAATGAGTTTTCTTAACCTTCTACAACATATTACAGTCCAATAATAGATTTTCATTCATATTAAGGACAGAAATAATACCCATACAGAGAGTTAGTTGATTATCAGTTAAACACTTCTTTCTTTGATTCCTACATTGACATCAGCAATATTTTGAGCAAAGCCTTGAATATCATGGGGTTTATTTATATGCACTCTGCAGTTTTTTCCACCTGAAATCCTCATATAGGAATATTTACCATGTTTTCCCTGATCTATGGTAATTAATAGAGTACCTAAAATGTAACATATTGAACTGAAATCAACATTTTGAAATTTGATGATTGTTTACAGCCCTTATCTCTACTGTTGAGGAACAGTGGTTGTTTTTTTTTTTTTCTTTGTAATGTTGAAGTCTTTACTTACTGTAGGATTAATCTAATGAGTATAAAGCAAACTGAAAATAGACCTCTGTAAAAATTAAGAGTGGGAATAGGAGAGGGAGGCGAAAGAAGCGTGGGCGGGAGGGAGAATAGGGTAGGAAATACCACTATGTCCCTAAATCTGTATATGTGAAATACATGAAACTTGTATACCTTACATAATTTTTAAAAGAAATATTTTAGTACACATTTACAGGCCATATGGTACACTTCAGTTGAAAGCACTAAAGTCTGGTGGTTAATAATACTTCATTTTTATACAGGCTTAACCTGGCTCTGTAACTTATATGTCTTTTGGAACAAGAATCCTATGGTAAAAGGTGGTAGCTGTGCAACTTATGTCTTTCACTTTGCTATAGAGTAGATATTCCTCAAGGCTAGTACAGAACTTAGTCCCCTAGCTCCAACTGCCCAAGTTAAATTTTTTTCATTTATACTTTATCATTTGTAAGGTAAAGCTTATTCACCCTTACGTAGTCAGGGCCTCTTTTGGCAGGCTTCTGCCTACCTTGCTAGCAGTACTCACCTTTTCATCACTCAAGGTGAAATGCTAGAGATGTCCAGTCCTTCTTTGGGCATAAAATCCTAGATATCTGTTCTGCATCTTGTCTTTCTATATAGTTCTTCTCAACATGGGATGTTTTTGTATCTCTTTCTTAATCACCCATGAATGAGCACACAGTATGAGAAAGGCTTTGGAAAGAGTCTGTGGACTCATCCAAGAATCTGCAACTCTGCCTCTCAAATAAATAAATAAAATTTCAATATATATATATATATAGTTATATATAATGTCTGTGTATGTGTATCATGTTTTTAATGTAAAAAAGTCATTATGTTCTATGTAATTATTTGAACTTGTCACTTTTCCAGTTAACATTTCATTGCACTTATTGATGTTATGACCTCTTCCTACATTTTATTGTAATTTTATCTTATTTTCTATACTTTTAATTAACAGCCCTCCCCTCTCCATTATTTTTTAAAGATTAATTTATTTATTTGAAAAGCAAAGTTACAGAGAGGCAGAGGCATAGAGAGAGAGAAAGAGAGAGAGATCTTCCATCCATTGGATCATTGCCCAAATGGCCACAATGGCCAGAGCTGGGCTGATACAAAGCCAGGAGCCAGGAGGTTCTTCCAGGTCTCCCACATGGGTTTAGGGGCCCAAGCACTTGGGCCATTTTCTAGTGCTTTCCCAGGATATGGCAGAGAGCTGGATCGAAAGTGGAGCAGCCAGGTTGAACTGACACCCATACGGGATGCCAGCATCGCAGGAGGCGACTTTACCCGGTACGCCACAGCGTCCACCCAATTCCCATTATTTTTTTTTTTATGTTATTTTTTTATTTTTATTTTTTGACAGGCAGAGTGTATAGTGAGAGAGAGAGAGACAGAGAGAAAGGTCTTCCTTTTGCCGTTGGTTCACCCTCCAATGGCCGCTGTGGCCGGCGCGCTGCGGCCAGCGCACCGTGCTGACCCAATGGCAGGAGCCAGGTACTTCTCCTGGTCTCCCATTAGGTGCAGGGCCCAAGCACTTGGGCCATCCTCCACTGCACTCCCTGGCCACAGCAGAGAGCTGGCATGGAAGAGGGGCAACCGGGACAGAATCCAGTGCCCCGACCGGGACTAGAACCCGGTGCAAGGCGGAGGATTAACCTAGTCAGCCGTGTCGCCAGCCTGGATACTTTGGATTATAAACCAAAGGTCTGTTTATTATACTGACATCTTTCTTTAGATTGTAGTTTCTCATGAGTCAAAAAATAGAGTATTTAAACTACTTTGAACATACTAGTTGAATTTATCAGCATATATAGTATTGAATTGTCCATAGCAGTTTAAGAAACAGATAAATCAATTGAGTTGTTCTAGGGATGAGCATCCTTAAGTCCTCAGCACTTCCATATTTTGTTTTCTGTTTTCCTTGAAGGGACAGATTGATTCTTCTATTCAGGATGAAGAAAAATCAAAATAACTTCTCTTAATTTCACCTTTACTGCACAAAGGGAGATGAAGGCCATAGTTCTAATTGATATTATTTGAGGTTATGGGGTTTTCTTTCTTTTTTTTTTTTTTTTTTTTTTTTTTGGACAGGCAGAGAGGATAGTGAGAGAGAGAGACAGAGAGAAAGGTCTTCCTTTTGCCGTTGGTTCACCCTCCAATGGCTGCCACGGCTGGCGCACTGCAGCCAGCGCACCGCGTGATCCGATGGCAGGAGCCAGGTGCTTCTCCTGGTCTCCCATTGGATGTAGGGCCCAAGGACTCGGGCCATCCTCCACTGCACTCCCTGGCCACAGCAGAGAGCTGGCCTGGAAGAGGGGCAACCGGGACAGAATCTGGCACTCCGACCGGGACTAGAACCTGGTGTGCCAGTGCCGCAAGGCGGAGGATTAGCCTAGTGAGCTGCAGTGCTGGCAAACTTCCCCTTATTTTTAAAATGACACTTCAGCACATATTACATTGACTGTTAAAAAATCTCTCACATTAGCGTTATAATTTCTTATTTCTAATATTGTAAAAGTTTATATACGGTCCCTCTTTCTCTTTGCTCTCAGCAATTTTGAAATAAATAAATCAGAGAAGAAATCAACAGGATTGAATCCAAAAAAAAACATTATAAAAATCAGCCAAACTAAGTGCTGTTTTTTTTGAAAAAATAAAGAAAATTAACACCCCATTGGCCCAATTAAATAAAAGAAAAGACCCAAATCAATAAAATCAGAGATGAAAAAGGAAATGTAACAACAGACACCACAGAAATAAAAAGAATCATCAGAAATTACTACAAGGACTTGTATGCCAGCAAACAGGGAAATCTATTAGAAATGGATAGACTACTGGAAACATACAACCTACCTAAACTGAACCAGGAAGACACAGAAAACCTTTCACCTTACACAAAAATCCACTCAACATGGATTAAAGACCTAAATCTACGACCCGACACCATCAAATTATTGGAGAACATTGGAGAAACCCTGCAAGATATAGGCATAGGCAAAGACTTCTTGGAAAAGACCCCAGAAGCACAGGCAGTCAAAGCCAAAATTAACATTTGGGATTGTAAAGAATTGAGAAGCTTCTGTACTGCAAAAGAAACAGTCAGGAAAGTGAAGAGACAACCGACAGAATGGGAAAAAATATTTGCAAACTATGCAACGGATAAAGGGTTGATAACCAGAATCTACAAAGAAATCAAGAAACTCCACAAGATCAAAACAAACAACCCACTTAAGAGATGGACCAAGGACCTCAATAGATATTTTTCAAAAGGGGAAATCCAAATGGCCAACAGACACATGAAAAAATGTTCAAGATCACTAGCAATCAGGGAAATGCAAATCAAAACCACAACGAGGTATCACCTCACCCCAGTTAGAATGGCTTACATACAGAAATCTACCAACAAGAGGTGCTGGTGAGGATGTGGGGGAAAAAGGGACACTAACCCACTGTTGGTGGGAATGTAAACTGGTAAATCCACTATGGAAGTCAGTCTGCAGATTCCTCAAAAACCTGAATATAAACCTACCATACAACCCAGCCATCCTACTCCTTGGAATTTACCCAAAGGAAATGAAATTGGCAAACAAATAAGCTGTCTGCACCTTCATGTTTATTGCAGCTCAATTCACAATAGCTAAGACCTGGAACCAACCCAAATGCCCATCAATAGTAGACTGGATAAAGAAATTATGGGACATGTACTCTACAGAATAAGAATGAAACCCAGTCATTTGCAACAAAATGGAGGAATCTGGAAAACATCATGCTGAGTGAATTAAGCCAGTCCCACAGGGACAAATATATATTCTCCCTGATCGGTGACAACTAACTGAGCACCAAAAAGGAAACTTGTTGAAATGAAATGGACACTATGAGAAACAGTGACTTGATCAGCCCTTGTCCTGGCTATCGATGAACAACTTAATACTTTATCACTTTTAGTATTTTTTTTGTTCTACTTAATACTGTTGGTTGAACTCTTTAATTAACATACAATTATTCTTAGGTGTTTAAATTTAACTGAAAAGTGATCCCTGTTAAATATAAGATTGGGAATAACAGAGGGAGGAGATGTACAATTTGGGACATTGCTCTATCGGACTTGCCCAAACAGTAGGGTTAGAAACGTGCCAGGGGATTCAAAATCAATTTCATCAAGGTGGCATGTACCAATGCCATCTCACTAGTCAAAGTGATCAATTTCAGTTCACAACCAATCATAATGATAGGATTAAGAGTCAAAGGGATCACATAAACAAGACTAGTGCCTGCTAATACTAACTGATAGAATTAAAAAGGAAAGAATGATCCAACATGGGAAGTGAGATACACAGCAGACCATAGAATGGCAGATGTCCTAAACAGCACTCTGGCCTCAGAATTAGCCCTTAAGGCATTCAGATCTGGCTGAAAAGCCCATGAGAGTATTTCAGGCATGGAAAGCCAAGACACTCTGGGGAAAAAAAAAAAAAAAAAACCCTAAATGAAAGGTCTCTGCAAATGAGATCCCAGTGGAAAGAACAGGTCATCAAAGAAGGAGGTACCTTTTTCTTATTGGAGGAGTGAACTTCAACTATGACTATGACCTTGTCTAAATAAGATCGGAGTTGGCGAACTCAAAAGGCTTCCATAGCCTTGACAACTCATGACTAGAGCCTAGGGTGATTACAGATGGCATAAACAAGAGTGTCAATTGTTAAGGCAACAACAGGAGTCACTGTGCACTTACTCCCCATGTAGGATCTCTGTCCTTAATGTGTTGTACAATGTGAAGTAATGCTATAACCAGTACTCAAATAGTACTTTACACTTTGTGTTTCTGTGTGGGTTCAAACTGTTGAAATATTTACTTAATATATACTAAATTGATCTTCTGTATATAAAGATAATTAAAAATGAATCTTGATGTGAATGGAATGGGGGAGGGAACGGGAGAGGGGAGGGTTGCGGGTGGGAGGGAAGTTATGGGGGGGAAAAGGCACTATAATTCAAAAGCTGTACTTTGGAAATTTATATTTATTAAATAAAAGTTAAAAAAAAAGAAAACATCAGATTTCCCCAAGAAATAAAAACAGTTTTTAAAGATGTATTTCTTGCAACATTTCCTAAGGTGTATATATTTTCTTTTCTTTTTTTTTAATTTATTTAATGAGCATAAATTTTCAACGTACAGCTTCTGGACCACAATAGCCTCCTCCCCCCGCCGTGTCTTCCCTCCCATCCACAACGCTCCCCTCTCCCACTCCCTCTCCCCTTCCCCTTCACATCATGATTAATTTTCAATTCTCTTTATATACAGAAGATCAATTTAGCGTATGTTAAATAAAGATTACCACATTTTGCTCCCACACAGAAACATAAAGTGTAAAATACTATTTGAGTACTAGTTATAGCATTAATTAAACACCTAAGAGTAATTGTGTATTAATTACAGAGCTCAACCAATAGTTTTAAGTAGAATATAAAATGCATCTTTTGCATTGTTGTGGCTTCCCCCCGACCTCCCTCCCTCCCGTGGCCCTCCCCTCACCCACTTCCTCTCCCCTCCCCCCCCCATCACGTTTCATTTTCGGTTACCTTCATATACCGAAGATCAATTTAGTATATACTAAGCAGGGATTTCAACAGGTTGCACTCACACAACCGAACCAGGTATAGGGTATTGTTCGACTAGTAGTGTTGTTTTTGAGTTTCATAGATAAACATATTAAGGACAGAGATCCTGCGAGGGGAGCATGAACCCAGTGACTCCCATTGTTGATTTAACAATTGGCACTCTTATTTATGACGTCAGCAATCACCCGAGATTCTTGCTATGAGCTGTCTAGGCTATGGAAGCCCCTTGAGTTCACCAACTCTGAATTTGTTTAGTCAAGGCCATATCACAGTGGAGGTTCCTTCCTCCCTTCAGAGAAAGGCGCCTCTCTCCTTGAAGGCCTGATCCTTCTGCTGGAGTGTTGTTCACCAGGATCCTTCATTTAGATTGTTTTTTGCCACCATGTCATGGCTTTCCATGCCTGAGAGACTCTCATGGACCTTTTAGTCAGATCCGAATGTCCCAAGGGTTGATTCTGAGACAGGAGTGCTGTTTTGGGCATTTGCCATTCTATGAGTCTGCTGTCTGACCTGCTTCCCCCGCAGGATCATTCTCAACCCTTTTGATTCTATCTTTCATTATTTGCTTACACTGGTCTTATTTGTGTAATCTCTTCGACACTTACCCTATCTTTTGGATCAGTTGTGTATTTATATTTGTCTCTTTACCAAGTGTGCTGGCATTGGTACCTGCCTCCTTGGTAAGATTGAGTTGAAATCCCCTGGCACATTTCCAGTTCCACCATTGGAGGTAGGTCTGAGTGAGTATGTGCCGTCCTATATATCTCCTCCTTCTCTTATTCCCACTCCCATGTTCCACAGAGATCAATTTCCTATTAATTTTTAAACGCTTAAGAATGGTTATGCATTGATTGCAGAGTTCAACCAGTGGTCTTGTGTAGAGCATACCAAGCAACAACAACAACAACAAAAATACTAAAGGAACAAAATAGTAAGTTTTTCCTCAACAGTCTAGACAAGGGCTGCTCATGTCATTGTCTCTCATAGTGTCCATTTCACTTCAATGGGTATCATTTTAGGTGCTCGTTTAGTTGCCATCGATCAGGGAGAACATGTGATATTTATCCCTTTTGGACTGGCTTATTTCACTCAGCATGATGTTTTCCAGCTTCCTCCATTTTGTTGTGAATGCCCAGATTTCGTTGTTTTTTTACTGCTGTATAGTGTTCCATAGAGTACATACCCCATAGTTTCTTTATCCAGTCATCCGTTGATGGACATTTAGGTTGATTCCATGTCTTAGCTATTGTGAATTGAGCTGCAACAAATATTGAGGTGCAAATGGCTTTTTTCACCCCTTTAATTCCATTTGGGTATATTCCAAGGAGTGGGGTGGCTGGGTCCTGTGGTTGTGCTATGTTCAGGTTTCTGAGGACTCTCCAGACTGTCTTCCATAGTGGCTTTACCAGCTTGCATTCCCACCAACAGTGGATTAGTGTCCCCTTTTCTCCACATCCTCGCCAGCATCTGTTGTTGGTTGATTTCTGTACGTAAGCCAATCTAACCGGAGTGAGGTGGTATCTCATTGTGGTTTTGATCTGCATTTCCCTGATGGCTAGGGATCCTGAGCATTTTTTCATGTGCCTGTTGGCCATTTGGATTTCCTCTTTTGAAAAATGCCTGTTAAGGTCCTTGGCCCATTTTTTTATTGGGTTGTTTGTTTTGATTCTGTGGTGTTTTTTGATCATTGTGTAGATTCTAGTTGTTAATCCTTTATCTGTTGTGTAGTTTGCGAATAATGTCTCCCATTCTGTTGGTTGCCTCTTCGCTTTCCTGACTGTTTCCTTTGCTGTTAAGAAACTCTTCAATTTTAGGTAATCCCATTTGTTTATTTTATCTTTGATTACCCGTGCCTGTGGAGTCTTCTCCAGGAATTCTTCGCCTATTCCGATATCTTGGAGGGTTTCCCCTATGCTCTCAATTAGTTTCATTGTGTCGTGGCGCAACTCTAGTTCTTTGATCCATGTTGTGTGGATTTTTGTATAAGGTGTAAGGTAGGGGTCTTGCTTCATACTGCAGCATGTGGACATCCAGTTTTCCCAGCACCATTTGTTGAAGAGGCTGTCCTTGTTCCAGGGGTTGGTTTTAGGTCCTTTGTCAAATATGAGTTGGTTATAGATGTTTGGATTGATCTCCGGTGTTTCTATTCTGTTCCATTGGTCTATCCATCTGTTTTTGTACCAGTAACAGACTGTTTTGATTATAACTGCCCTGTAGTATGCTTTGAAGACTGGAATTGTGATGCCTCCGGCCTTGTTTTTATTGTAAAGGATTGCTTTAGCTATTCTGGGTCTCCTGTTTCTCCATATGAATTTCAGCATCGTTTTTTCTAGGTCTTTGAAGAATGACTTTGGTATTTTGATTGGTATTGCATTGAACTTGTAAATTGCTTTTGGGAGAATGGACATTTTGATGATATTGATTCTCCCAATCCATGAGCATGGCAGGTTTTTCCATTTTTTTGTGTCGTCTTCTATTTCTTTCTTTAGTGTTTTGTAATTTTCATCATAGAGTTCTTTGACCTCCTTGGTTAAATTTATTCCAAGGTACTTTATTGTTTTTGTGGCTATTGTGAATGGGATTGATCTTAGTAGTTCTTCCTCAGCCCTGGCATTGTCTGTGTATACAAAGGCTGTTGATTTCTGAGCGTTGACTTTGTATCCTGCTACTTTACCAAACTCTTCTATGAGTTTCAGTAGCCTCTTATAGGAGTTTATTGGGTCCTCTATATATAGTATCATGTCATCTGCAAACAGGGATAGTTTGACTTCCTCCTTTCCCATTTGTATCCCTTTAATTTCTTTTTCTTGCCTGATGGCTCTGGCTAAGACTTCTAGGACTATATTGAATAGCAATGGTGAGAGTGGGCATCCCTGTCTGGTGCCAGTTCTCAATGGAAATGCCTTCAACTTTTCCCCATTCAATATGATGCTGGCCTTTGGTTTATCATAGATTGCCTTAATTGTGTTGAGGAATGTTCCTTCTAACCCCAATTTGCTTAGGGTTTTCATCATGAAGGGGTGTTGTATTTTGTCAAATGCTTTCTCTGCATCTATTGAGATAACCATATGATTTTTGTTTCTCAATTTGTTAATGTGCTGGATTACGTTGATTGACTTTCGAATACTGAACCATCCCTGCATACCAGGGATAAATCCCACTTGGTCCAGGTGAATGATCTTTCTGATGTGTAGTTGGATTCGGTTTGCCAGAATTTTATTGAGTATTTTTGCATCTATGTTCATCAGGGAGATAGGTCTGTAGTTTTCTTTCTCTGCTGTGTCTTTTCTGGGCTTAGGAATTAAGGTGATATTGGCTTCATAGAAGGAATTTGGGAGGATTCCCTCTCTTTCAATCGTTTGGAATAATTTGAGAAGAACTGGGGTTAGTTGTTCTCTAAATGCCTGGTAAAATTCGGCAGTGAAGCCATCCAGTCCTGGGCTCTTCTTTTTCGGTAGTGCGTTTATTACTGATTCAATTTCTTCCATGGTTATGGGTCTGTTTAGATTTTCTATATCTTCACGGCTCAGTTTAGGAAGGTTGCATTTGTCCAGGAATCTATCCATTTCTTCCAGGTTCCCCAATTTGTTAGCATACATCTCTTTGTAGTAGTTTCTGATGATTCTTTTTATTTCTATTGTGTCAGTTGTTACATTTCCATTACTATCTTTGATTTTACAGATTTGGGTCTTCTCTCTCCTTTTTTTGGTTAGTTGGGCCAATTGTGTGTTGATTTTGTTTATTTTTTCAAAGAACCAGCTCCTGGTTTTGTTGATCTTTTGTATTGTTTTTTTGGTTTCAATTCTGTTTATTTCTTCTCTGATCTTTAGTATTTATTTCCTCTAAGGTGTATATATTTTCTTATGTGAATAATTTATCCAAACTGTTCCCAGTGTGGATCTAAGCCAAATCTCCAGAGATTTTGTATGATAAAACAATGTTCTCACATTTAAACAGTAATTAGTTGGGTACCAAATCTGAGGTCTTGATTTTTTCTAGTGCTCTTAAAAATAGTAGCCCACTGTTTTCTTGCATCCAATGTTAAGCTGAAATACCTGATATTTATCTGATTTTCATTTCTTTAATGTGAACTATGTCCTCCTATTCTTTCTTTTGTATTTGGTTAATATATACTGAATGTCTACTATGTGTGAGGCACTAAGTTAAGCATGAGGTACAGGAGTGTATCACCAGCATCATCTGAATTCTTGGAGCGTGCTATCCAGTGGCACGCATTTAAAAGACAAAAGAATATATTTTAAGGTCATTTTTTAAGAAAGAATTACACTGCTTTTATTATTGTCTTAAAGATTCAGTCTTACATTGAGTACTCTGATACCATTTACTTCAACCTGATTTGCTATTTACAGTTCCAAGTTCCCTCTGTAATGTTCATCTGATGTGGCAGAAAATTCATTTAGAACAGGTTCAGTTTTTTCACAACTGCCAAAAAGTCATATGCAGTTGATTATAAGAAGAACTCATTATCAGTGGTTGGGGGAAGGAATTGCTGTATTCAATATCATGCCTCTACTCTGAATTAAGAAACTTAGAGAATGTACAAATACCTTCATACTTTAAGATGCTGTTGTTCACTTTCTGGGAAAATAAAATTATACTTTGTGGCTGGGAAGAAGCTCTGTGAGGCTTAAGAAAAATTATGAAGCAGAAGGAAATGGAGTGAACACATGATAAATATTCAAAAAATAATCCTGCCCTGGAAGTCTCAAATGTACTAAATCCTCTATGAATTATGTTTCTTTCCATAAAAACCAGGATATGCTCATACACAAATATACGTGCATGTGCAGTATTAGCATACCGTTCCAGATAACTACAACCAGGCTTAGCCACCAGATTCTGAGAAGACAAAAGAAAATGGAACCAGAGAGAAGGGAGAGATGGCAGTTTAGATTTATTAGAAAAACCTGTATATCCTTGGCAACTGTTTAATGAAATCACACAATTCAATATATATCTTCTTACAGAACATCATTAATAAAATTCTACAGTCCTGGCCCTCCTGGGAACTCAAACATGATAGCAACAGATAATTGCCTTTGTGCAAAACACCAACAAGATGAAATATATTTTTTCTAACTAAGCTAGACTTTAATATTGGAAATCTTGCACATAACATGAAATAACTGACTTGTATCCCTAAAGAAAAATACTTCATGAAACAAAAATCTAAGGAATGCAAGGACTAATTTCTCATTACACACTGTTATCTAGATTGTTTTATGAACAAAGAAAGTTCATGTCAGTAAAACAAGCAAGTTTTTAGCTTCGATAAATCTTTAAAAACACAATAGAGATGTCTGGGCCATTTTAAATCCATCATTCATTACATACACTCAAAAGGTAAAATGTGTAACTTCTATCTTTTAAACATGCTGACAGAAGAAAAAAGAGAACAGGTATTCTGACTTTCTGAAGTCCCCTTGGATCTCTCTTGTTATTAATGAGGTTAATACCTGATTCCTCAGCTGAGACAAGGTATTCACTTGTGTATGAAATTACTTCAATTTGTAGAAAATGGAATTTTTAGTTTTTCAAAATGTGCATTTTCCACAAACGTTTTTTGCAACAAAATAAACTTATCTTTTAATTAAATGTCACATAAACTTTTTGAAGTCCTCTTATATTAGGTGATTTTTTTAGTCCAAGCTCATATTCCTTGAAACATTATCTAAAGAATTCTGCAAGAATACTTTGATGCCTGAACCAAATATGAATTCAATCAGATAGCATCTACATTTCCTCCTGCATACATTCAGAAGCTTTAACAATCTTCACCAAGTTTACCTAAATATTTGGCATGAGGGTTTGTTTGTATTCCTCATACAGAATGAATTTAGGATGCAAACTGAACACAATGGCCTGCATATGATTACTAAAATTCTTTCAGATTTTTTTCTCTCTATCAATGTGAAGATTCAGAAAGACACTTACTTTTGGTACTCCTTGGAGTGTAGGCAGTATATTTGTAATATACTTTATACTAAGGTATAATCTTTTATATGCTTAGTATGTCTCTTTTAGACTTAAACCAGCCAAAAGTGATTTTTATCTAAAGTGGTTATATTAATCTAACAATAAAAATATTTAATTAGAATATATAGTATGTATTCTCTTAGTTTATCTTTATGAAATTATTATACATTTGCATCAATAATTCTAAGAGGAACTATATAATAAAGACAACATAATTTTTACTTTTTGGTCTCCAAATATTTTTACTTGACAATATCAGCGATTTTTTAAAAGATTTTATTTATTTATTTATTTTTATTTTTTATTTATTTTATTTTATTTTATTTTATTTATTTATTTGAGAGGTAGAGTTACAGACAGTGAGAGGAAGAGACAGAGAGAAAGGTCTTCCTTCCATTAGTTCACTCCCCAAATGGCCACAATGGCTGGAGCTGCACTGACCTGAAGCCAGGAGCCAGGAACTCCATCCTGGTCTCCCATGAGGGTGCGGGGACCCAGGGACTTGGGCCATCTTCTACTGCTTTCCCAGGCCATAGCAGAGAGCTGGATTAGAAGACACGCAGCTGGGACTAGAATTGGTGCCCATGTGGGATGCTGGCGCCTCAGGCTCTAGAGGATTAACCTATGGTGCCACAGCACCAGCCCCCATATCAGTGATTTTTTAAACCACTGTTTGGAAGCAACGTATCAGCGCTTTCGTTTGCCCAGCAGATAGTCTTTGTCTTGCCTTCACTGGGGTGGCTCCCACTTCACACAAAGTTTAAAAATTATGCCTACAAAGAACTGACAACCTTGGTACAAAGGTACCATTTCCACTTACCTAGGGCCTCTAGGCATTAGCATCCCCAAACTTCTGCCCCATCATCTAGAGGATTCCATCTTCCATCCCACTCCATGCTGCATCACTCAGGAGAGATGCACCTTCCCAGAAAACCAACAAACACAACTTCTCTGCCACACACACACACACACACACACAGTGCCAGAGAAAGATAGAGAGAAAGAAACCTCACTTTTCATAAATCCAGAACTGTACAATCATAAAATCCAGAAATGGTTTTCAATCAATAGATATCTAGGATTCTATGTTGCACTTAAGAATTTTTTTTTAATATATATGGAAGGTACCACACATTGCTGATCTGAGATAAATCTGAGATAAAATAAAGTCTAAATACAGCCTTGGCATGAAGTTCCATATTCCATGCCTCCTTTCAGAGTTTGGACCATTACTAATTTCTTTGAGTTAATTTGAAATATTTATTTGTGATTTGAAAAGTATATATGCCTCTTCGTCCACTTTTACTAGTAACAAACTCAGCTTTTATAGCATGAACAGCCATTATAACAATAAGTTACCATTTTGTTTTTGAGTGTCTGCCATCTGTCAGACAATATATGAGTGTTTTACATATATTTTCTCTCATCTTTACAACTCTTCACGATGGTCCAAGATTGCTTGGTCAGAAAATGCTTGAGCTCTGTTCTTTTTTTTTTAGTTAATCTTTTTTTTAATTTTTAATTTAGTAAATATAACTTTTCAAAGTACAGTTAATGGATTACAATGGCTTCTCCCCCCCCCATAATTTCCCTCCCACTCATACCCCTCCCATCTCCTGCTCCCTCTCCCATTCCATTCACATCAAGATTCATTTTCAGTTATCTTTATATATAGAAGATCAATTCAGTATATATTAAGTAAAGATTCCATCAGTTTGCACCCACACAGAAACACAAAGTGTAAAATACTGTTTCAGTACTAGTTATAGCATTACTTCACATTGGACAATACACTAAGGACAGATCACACATGAGAAGTAAGTACACAGTGACTCCTGTTGTTGACTTAACAATTTGACACTCTTGTTTATGGTGTCAGTAATCTCCCTAGGCTCTAGTCATGAGTTGCCAAGGCTATGGAAGCCTTTTGAGTTCACCGACTTCAATCTTATTCCGAGAGGGTCATAGTCAAAGTGGAAGTTCTCTCCTCCTTTCAGAGAAAGGTACCTCCTTCTTTGATGGCCCCGTTCTTTCCACTGGGATCTCACTCACAGAGATCTTCCATTTAGGTCTTCTTTTTTTTTTCCAGGGTGTCTTGGCTTTCCATGCCTAAAATATTCTCATGGGCTCTTCCGCCATATCTGAATGCCTTAAGGGCTGATTCTGAGGCCAGGGTGCTGTTTAGGACATCTGCCATTCTATGAGTCTGCTGTGTATCCTGCTTCCCATGATGGATCGTTCTTTGAGCTCTGTTCTACTTCAAGTCACTGCTTCCACAGTTTCTGCCTTAGGCTATATATAATGCTGCCAAACATGAGCAAATAGCCTCCCTATTGTTCAACTCCAGCAGGTGATTGCAAAATTAAACGATTTATTTCAACCGAAGCAGGTTTAAAATTGTTTGGCAAATAACAATGGAAGAACCTTTTACTGTGAAATCTTAATTCACAACCATGCATAAAAGGTGTTTACCCTGAAGCTTTGCATTATTTAATAATTATCTAGCTAAATCGCTTTATGTATCAATTTACCAAGTCTGGAATAAAAATTGGCATAATCAATATATTCAGCTTTAGTGTTTACGAAGAATGTCCGTTGCTCCCCTGCTCCTAAAATGTTGACATATGCACACAGAATAGAAATAGGTTTCCTTGGAATGCCACATAAATGAGAAAAAGAAAAATATATACTTTCACAATGGTGTTTATGATCACAGCACAGGGAGGCCTTGATATGCACATGAGTCTGCCATTTCCCAAATCTTCCTATGCTCTAGTTTCTCCCAATGCGACAAGATAACACGTATTTGACATCTCTTGGGTAGAAATATTTAATTAGCACATGGAAGCAAAGCCAAAAGACATTATTGGGATATTCTTCATAGCCAGCTGCACTCCAAGGCATCCACAGCATGAAGCATTCAGCCCAGCACATCGGTGAAAAGGCTTTTATCTTCTTTACTCCTCTACATTAGCAGCATTAGTTTTGAAGAATGTCTTGTATACTTGACAAGCAAGAGAGAACTATTGTTATAGAAGTAAAAGGAATCTATATACAAGTACTAACCCAGTAACAGATGACTCCCATAGAGGTGAACACCACAGACGCAGGTATTTGTCAGAATATAATTCACATTTAGTTTGCTTGCTTGCTTCCTGACTCATTATTTAAATCTGGCTTTATTTTTAAATCAATTATATATTGGTTTAATTTATGTATAATGAGGCACGGGTGCTGTGGCATAGCAGGTAAAGATGCAGCCTGAGCTGCCGGCATCCCATGTTGGCACCTGTTGGAGTTTCTGCCGCTCTACTTCCAATTGCACTCCCTGCTAATGTGCCTGGAAAAGCAGTGGAAGGTGGCAAAAGTTCTTGGGCCCTTGAACCCATTTGACTCCTGGTTTTGAATCTATCCAGCTCTGGCCATTGTGGTCATTTGGGGAGTGAACTAGAAGAAGGAAGATCTCTCCCTGCTGCATCTCTCCTCTCTCTCTCTCTTTCTCTCCATCTCTCTCTCTTTCTGTAACTATGTCTTTCAAATAAATAAATAAATCTCAAAAGATTATGTATAATGAAATTCATAATTTAACTCAACTTCAGTGAACAGAGACAAATTTACAAATTCAAATAATGACCTATACACTGTCCAGGATATAGGACATACTCATAGTCTCAGAAATCTACCATTGCAAAGAACATGCTAACTCATTAAAACTTAGATCTTATATTTAGGTGGGTGTATTATATTTAATTCAGAATCCCAGTGCCTGGAATCCAGCCTAGGGGGTGGGAGTTGGGGTAGCTAGGAATCATCTGTTACTCTTTTGCATGTGTTTTCATTTCCATGGGAAGGCCTTCTCTGTCTAAAGTACTTATTATTTTTCCTTGTTACAAATGTTTTTTTCCTTTTGTCCTTATCACAATTTGTACTTATTTGTGTATGTGTATGTGCATGCATGTATGTGTTGATTTAATATCTACCTCAGGGGACTGGCGTTGCAGCATAGCGAGTAAGGCCAATGACTGCAGTGCCGGCATCTCATATGGGAACTGGTTTGAATCCCGGCTGCTCCAGCTCTCTGCTATGAACTGGGAAAGCAGTAGAAGATGCCCAAGTCCTTGGGCCTTGCACCCGTGTGGAAGACCTGGAAGAAGCTCCTGGCTCCTGGCTTTGGATCGGTGAAGCTCCAGCTGTTACAGCCATCTGGGGAGTGAATCAGCAGATAGAAGACCTCTCTCTCTCTCTCTCTTTCTCTCTCTCTCTCTCTCCACCTCTCTGTAGCTCTGCCTTTCAAATAAATAAATAATTCTTAAAAAAAAAATCTACCGCAGATTTCCCAATTGGAATTTACCTCCAGTTACTGAGGGCATTAAATTGGTCAGTATCTACCTTTACTACCCTCTATTTCCTTTGTCTCATTCCTTATATACCTACCAATGTTTCTTGGGATGATCATCCAGATAAATTTCCTAGAGTAGAACACTTACATCAGCATCTGTCTGGGAGAGTCAAGACTAAGACAGCATTTGATTCAACCAAGTAAGAGTGGTCAGTCATCAGCATTAGAATTAGTGGGTTAATAATGGGTTAGTAAAACCCTAGCTGATACATCCAAAAGTTAGTTGCCAATGGAGGTTTTTTTTTTTTATTTATTTTATTTATTTGAAAGGCAAGATTACAGAGAGAGGTCGAGACAGAGAGAGAGGTCTTCCATCCGCTGGTTCACTCCCCAGATGGCCGCAACGACCGGAGCTGTGCCGATCTAAAGCCAGGAGCCAGGAGCCTCTTCTGGGTCTCCCACATGGGTGCAGGGGCCCAAGGACTCCGACCATACTCTGCTGCTTTCCCAGGCCATAGCAGAGAGCTGGATTGGAAGAGGAGCAGCCGAGACTAGAAGTGGCGCCCATATGGGATGCTGGCGCTTCAGGCCAGGGTTTAACCCACTGTGCCACAGTGCCAGCCCTGCCAATGGAGTTTTTATGTTGCGCACCGGCATGGACCCTTGTCTGCCAGGCTTTTGCCCTTTTGAATTTCATTGTAAGTCCTGTGTACTTCTAGATGCTCACAGGATATGAAACATAGTTTCTGCTGCAAATTCAAGAGAGAATGGCTTACCCTTAACCCAAGCAGGATCAGGTCACTGTGAAGATGTCTCCTCTCCCCGGCTGCACCGCCTTCACTACCAATGTTCTGTCTCCCCGGCACCTCCTTCCTGCCTGCCTGCCTCACTTCAATTCTCCCCTCATCTTTCCTTTCCTTTTTTCCCACAATGAAGATTTTTTTTTAACTTTTATTTAATGAATATAAATTTCCAAAGTACGGCTTATGGATTACAATGGCTTCCCCCCCATAACGTCCCTCCCACCCACAACCCTCCCCTCTCCCACTCCCTCTCCCCTTCCATTCACATCAAGATTCATTTTCAATTCTCTTTATATACAGAAGATCAGTTTAGCATACATTAAGTAAAGATTTCAACAGTTTGCACCCCCATAGAAACCCAAAGTGAAATATACTGTTTGAGTACTCGTTATAGCATTAAGTCTCAATGTACAGCACATTAAGGACAGAGATCCTACATGAGGAGTAAGTGCACAGTGACTCCTGTTGTTGACTTTACCAATTGACACTCCTGTTTATGGCATCAGTAATATCCCTATGCACCAGTCATGAGTTTCCAAGGCTATGGAAGCCCCTTGAGTTCTCCGACTCTTATCTTGTTTAGACAAAGGCCATGGTCAAAGTGGAGGTTCTCTCCTCCCTTCAGAGAAAGGTACCTCCTTCTTTGAAGACCTGTTCTTTCCACTGGGATCTCACTCACAGAGATCTTTCATTTAGGTGTTGTGTTTTTTTTTTTTTTTTTTTTTTTTTTTTTTTTTTTTTTTTTGCCAGAGTGTCTTGGCTATCCATGCCTGAAATACTCTCATGGGATTTTCAGCCAGATCCGAATGCATTTAGGGCTGATTCTGAGGCCAGAGTGCTGTTTAGGACATCCGCCATTCTATGAGTCTGCTGAGTATCTCGCTTCCCATGTTGGATCACTCTCCCCTTTATTTATTCTATCGGTTAGTATTAGCAGGTACTAGACTTGTTTATGTGCTCCCTTTGACTCTTAGTCCTTTCATTATGATCAATTGTGAACTGAAATTGATCACTTGGACTAGTGAGATGGCATTGGTACATGCCACCTTGATGGGATTAAATTGGAGTCCCCTGGTATGTTTCTAACTCTACCATTTGGGGCAAGTCAGCTTGAGCATGTCCCAAATTGTACATCTCTTCCCTCTCTTTTTCCCACTCTTATGTTTAACAGGGATCACATTTCAGTTAAATATCAACACTTAAGAATAACTGTGTATTAATTACAGAATTAAACCAGTCATATTAAGTAGAACAGACAAAAAATAAACTATAGTCTTTTTGAAGGAAGACAGTTCTTTAGTTAAGACAGTAGACTGATAGCGCAGAGCTGACTCCCCTTTTCTCCTCTGATATCTGTTTTTCTAAACCTCTCACAAGATTCATGGGGCTAGGGAGAGGTAGCCATAAGAAAATATATACATATATTAGTTTTATACTATACTTAAAGCTCCTTTTATTATTCAATATGATACACACGGAATCTTATTAAGAAAGAAAATCTTCCACATAGGAAATATTCTATTAGAAGAACAGAATTAACTATAGAATTCCACTCCCAAACCCCTTGTCATTTTCTCCTTAGAAAAAGGAACACGAATGGAAAGTGTATTAATTTCATTACAAGGTGGAAGATCAAAACGTACCTTATATTTCTGTATTTAACTCCATTTGGCACAAACGCACTGCTATCACATTCACTAGATTAGCAGGGCTCACAGACCTTGGGACTGCAGAAAAGAATTTACACATTCTTATTGTATTAAAAAGCAGTCACTGGCCTGGCCGAGGAGACACATTAGCATGTACTTCACAAAGGTGCTGTTGGCAAGTCAATCCCAAGCCACAATCAAAACTGTTAACTCTCCACACTGTATACAGATGCATGAAAGCCCCTTCATTCTACTCACTTAAGTAAATTCATTAAATTCATATAGTAAAATAGGTCAATTCTCTGCTTATAAGAAAAAAAGGAGATGACAAAGCCAAATATGCAAATCATGTACTACACACATACCCATAAAACTTTTTTTTTTAAGATTTTTTTTTAATTTATTTGAAAGGCAGAGTTACAGAGAGGCAGAGGCAGAGGCCGAGACAGAGGCGGAGGCGGAGGCGGAGGCAGAGAGAGTTTTCCATCCACTGGCTGACTCCCCAAGTAGCTGAAAAGTCCAGAGCTGGGCCAATCTGAAGCCAGGGCCAGGAGTTTCTTTCTGGTCTCTCACATGGGTGTAGGGACCCAAGGACTTGGGCCATTTCTACTGCTTTCCCAGGTCATAGCAGAGAGCTAGATTGAAAGTACAGTAGCCAGGACTCGAATTGGTGCCCACACAGGATGCCGGCACAGCAGGCAGTGGCCTTACCTGGTAGGCCACTCCGGCCTCCCATAAAACCTTTGTCAGTTAAATTCATGTGTGAGGTATTCTGGAAAATGTCACCTTGTTAACTGTGATGCTACTCAGACACACACTGGCATTCTCTCTTTTTCAATACCAATATATTAGAAGTTTAGAAGCAAGAACATGTATTAATTGCCAAGGAGATAAAACCACTATATTGAAGCAAATATCTAGAAGTTCAGCCTAAAATAATAGAAGTGACATAAAATTCATGTCATTGCTGTGCAACGGAGGGAAGCCTGGGACCTGTGTGCACACCAGTAGCAAGGTAAAAGATACAGCTGGGACATGCTTTGGAATGCCCAGTTTATTCAGTGTTACTTAGAGTATTATCTACCGGCTTAAAGAAGCACACATGCAGTACATTCAGGTAAGATTTATCATTGCTGTGAGGCCCTATTTGCTGTAATTCAAACTTCTGCAGAGCAGGTCCACATTTCTCTGGCATTCAGGATTTTTATTTATTTTTTGGGGGAAAGTGCTTTTTTGAGTTTGGTTATTAGTGATGATAGACATTTCGGCAACCTTTTCCTTTTTGCATGTAAAAATTAATATTAAACTTAAAATTTGACTCTTTGATATTCAATATTTAGCTTGATTTGGTAAAGTCATAAATGTGCCTTGCAACATATTTGCTTCCATTTGTTTCATATAAAAATATTAAAAGTCGGAGTATCCATTCGGCAGGAAGAAACTAGGGAATGGCTGAGTTAACTACCATAATTTGAGGCCTGGGTAACAGAACACTGAGGATGCCATCCAACTAGTTATGTGACACTTTGCTTCTGGGACTCCATTTCCTCTCTGCAATATATGTTAGATAAACCATTTATTTTATTTAAGAGGCACTTTTAGCGAAATTACCAGGTGCCAAGTGCTATTCTAGGAACTGTGCATTTATTGATTCATGTAGTCTTTATGACTGAATTATAAGCACCATGATATTATGCAAAGCAAATCCAAGTAAGGAAAAAGAGAAAGAAGGGATCATTTTAGATAATCTAGTCAGGAATTCCATTGTGTTATGTGTTATATTTGGAATTGACTACTTTTGATAAATAGCAACATTTGAGTACTCCTGACTAAATTAAATGGCCATCCATACAACCATCTGGGGGAATATTTCAAGCAGAGCAGACAAGTAAGTGCTCAGAGATGGAGAAGCACCTTAAGTTTCTAGAATTAGCAGCTGGTCACTTCCCTAGGAGAGGCTAGTTCAGAGAAGAGGAGGCCGAGGTGAGATCAGAAAGGGAAAAACCTTGGGTTTAGGCTATATTTGGTAGAAAACCAGAGTGATTTTAACATCCTTCAAGCTGTAACAAGGATTTCCATAATCTAATATTTTCCTTTATCTCATAATAATGAAATATATATAATATAAATACATATAAATATAATATAAAATATAATGTATATAACTCAGAGTTTTTAACAATGGGCCCATGATTTTTGTTCATATATTCTTCTCTGCCTAGTAAGTCATCAGTTCTTCCTTTTGCAAATCCTGGACTTAATTTACTAAGAAGAGTTCCATCATTTAGCATGTGGTGAGCCACATGACATGCATAACTCTCCATAATCATATGAAAGACTCAGCAAAAGCACCATGATGTTCGTATCATTCAAGATCTTCATGAAAGAACAAAATGCATAAAATTAAAAAACTTCGGGTCTGTGTGACACAGAATGTAGGAATAACATGGAGGGCATTACCTAATGAAAACCACAGTAACATAATATATTCCTTTTCTTAGATTAACTTCAACACCTACAGTCATGGTCTATAATGTACTGCATGAGCTAGCCCATGTTTATCTTTAACCTTCTTTCTCAAAGAAATAGGACATATAAAATATACAGATTTTCCCTCACTCTCCTATGCATTTCTTTCACTGAATAAAAAGCTTAAAAACATAAAAAACTACAGATTTCTCCTAGTGACAAAAATGAATTCCAGTTCCAGCACCAAGATCATTATTCTATTAACTATTAAATTCAAAGTTCTCAGCTCCAAAGTTTTTAAGATTGGGCAAAACAAAACATCAAGATTAGCTACAATATGCAAAATGGAAATTAATAAATATTCAGCACAATGTCTCTAAAATTAATTATGTTAACTTACATAATATATTTTATAGTCATAAAATATTAGGCTTGAAAATAAATATGGCAATAATTACCAACTATGCCTCAAAATCTCTAACAAAGTACAGCCAATCATAAATTGATTGGAATGTTTACAACTAAATGATTTTCAAAAATAAACTTGAAATATAGTTTGTTGTTTCACAGGAAGGCATTTTTTTTTAATGTGGAATGTGAATGCATTTTAGGACGCATGGTATAATTTGGCTGGGTCTCAAAAAATGAGTACTGCCAAGATCTACTAGGTCTTAAATCAGCACTACCTGACTTGTCCATTTGCTAGTTAGTTGAACTTGGAAGCATCACTTAACTTCTTTGACCCTCAATTCTCTTATTACAAAACGGTAATACAATACTTGGTGTGGGGAGCAACTCAGACTAGACTAAGTTACTGGAATTAAGACTTATTCTATGCATCTGCTCTCCCAAAATATGGCGCTGGGAGAGAAAACAGCTTCTACACAGCTGCCTCCAGTTCAACCAATAAACTGTAGGACCTACTCCTGATTTGAGGAGAGCAGCGTACTCAGCATGTAGGTAGCAGAGTTGGGATTGGCGGAAGAGGACTATAAAGGAGGAGAGAGACAACATGCACCAGGAACATCTAAGGGGAACATCTATCTGAAGGAACACCTGAGCAGCCCCCGAGAGAGCCGGCCGGTGGTGTGCCGCTCCCCCGCGGAAGTGGGGAAAGTGGCCAGGGGGAACCGCCCTTCCACGGAGGTGGAAGGGATGGTAGCCAACCCGGGAAGAACCAGCAGCAAACCCGGGGAGGGCCGAGCAGACGAAAGAACAACGCAGAATCCTGTGTCGTTCCTCCACAAAGACGGGGAGCGACATAATGGTGCCGTGACTCGGATATGAAGCCTAGGCAGGGTTCAGTGTTGCTCCTTCACGAAGAGGGGGAGTGACAACTTGGCTTGTTAGATTATTCTAAATATTATAAGACAGAAATCACATTACTTTCTTTCCAACACCTAGCAGGCCATTCAATAATTGCTTGCTATAATTTTTATTATTATTTCCTTTGTTTCAAGAATATTTGTTCATTGTTCCCATAAAAGCTGTCATGTCATCAATTTCTGTGAACTTTATACACCTACATAGCATTAGTAATGTTATTATGCATATATTGCAACAGAATTTAATATATTGACATTCAGATTGAGTAATAAAAGTCATAAATTCAGAATGAAAAATTCTTACTGAAGTTAAATCTTGATGTTCAAATAATACTGCCATTATAAGTGTGAGGTTAGTGACTCAGATTGAACAAATTAAGCTGTTGTGCTAACCCAAAAAGGCCAATAAGGAACTCGATGGAGATCATTTACATGGCCTATGTTATGAAGGAATCAAGTATTTAATCCAATGATTCTATCTATATCAATTTTCTTTCTCTGGTTCTCCCTTCCAGAAATCTTCCTTAAAGAAAGTGATTTGGAGTAAAAACAGGTTTATGTGAAGTTTGGCTTAAATGAAAAATAAGGTAATTTTTAAGAGGGATTAAAATCTATTCAGAAAATAGTTAAGAAATATAGGTAGAAAGAAAGTGGAATGTTTTGAAAATGCAGTTTGGGCCTGGCAGCAGATGAGAAAATGCCTATAGTAACTGAATTGAAACTGTTAGAGTAGGTAAGAAAGTGAATGAGGACCAAACAGAAAGAGAAGGCAAGGAAGAGGGTATGCATTTTGCATAACTATTTGCTTCAATAATTTGGGTACTTTTTATGTTTTTATTCATTTAGGAAATTTCATTTTAAAGGATAGCACATAAATTTTATCTAGGAGATTGGCTAAGCTAAGTATCTCAAGGTCTGTCACTTACAATGTTCTGATGGTCAGATCATAGAGATATTAATTGTAACAATCCTCTTCCCTCTTAAATTCAAATTCCCCGAGGAGAAAAATTCAAGAGACTCTAAATCTGCATCAGTTCTTACAATAAAAGTCTAGCATTCAAAGTAGTGAAAGCAGGGATATTCTTGTCTTTTGGTAGGACAAGTAGGATAATATTCTTCAAAGGCATTTTCCTGAATTTTGCAGAACCTGGGAATATCGTCTCATATCTTATTAACATGATTTGGTATGCTCAGATAACCTATCAGAGGAGAACCTGTGCCAAGAATTTTTTCCAACACTAGACTCAAAACAATGACTAAACAGGAGCAATTCAAGAAAACAGGCACATAGACTAAACAGCATTCTTCTGGGGACTTGGACAACATAAAGCAAAAATATTTAAATGTCTATAAAGCCTTTGACCCATGTCAAATTCTAGAAATTTATCCTAATGAAAGAATTTTAAATATGTGAACAGGATTTTTATTTTAACATTAAAAATGGGGCACGTGGTGCTAGGGAGAAGTGTGTTAAGTGGCATACCATGAGGGCACCAGTTCAAGTCCCAGCTGCTCCACTTCTGATCCATTACTGCAAATGCACCTTGGAAAGCAGCAGAAGAGGGCCCAAGTGCTTGGTCCCCTATGACCCATTGGGAGACCTGGATGAAACTCCTGGCTCCTCAGCCTGGCCCAGATTGGGATTGTTGCAGCCATTTGGGAACTGTACCAGTGAATGAAGATCACTCTCTCTTCAACATCGCCATTCAAATAAATAAATAAATCTTTTTAAAAAACTATTAAATATGAAAGCAAAAAGCTGAAACATATATAAATATTGGTAATAGTGGGCTTGTTAAATAAACCATGATAGACTTACAGATTACTATTTTGAAATATTATGTGATTAATAAAAGAAAAAATCACTATTAACAAAAACAACAAATATAAGCAGGGAAAACATGATCAGAAAAAATCATTAAAGAAGAAATGCCAACACTAAAAGCATGAACAAAATGTTCAGTTCCAAAGTAGGAAAAGAAATGTAATTTTGAATACTGACTTTTTCCACTTAATATAGTATATGAAAAATAATATGACTAAACTTCCTGACCATCAGGAATGGTTTCTGATTGGAGTTGGCATGAGTATTAGGAAGAGCTCCCAGAAATGCAGGAGGGGTGAATTATGTTATTATGATGTTAAATTATGGTATTTGACTTAAGGGTGCTTAATTTTCATTCAATTTTTTGAATTTTAAGTTTCTATGCCAGATATATTTGCAGTAGAAAAAAATTTTAAAGTAATACCAAAACATATGGAAGGTATCTATTGAAGAATCAATATAAGACATGACTGAATTGATGCCATTCTTGAATTAGAACTTAGTTTATAAAAATAAAAAAAAATGGCCCCTGGCCCCACAAAAGCAGTCAGTTTAATTTTGCAGTACTATCTGGAAGCAAGTAATAATGGTAGGTCCCTTCACATAGACACAATATGGCTGCACAGCAAAAGCCATGGGATGGCTAAAATAGACAGTGTGGCTCTATTATGACCCTTTGGCACTGGAAAGACCAGCCTAAAGTACAATCATATCTTTAAATTACAGCTTATTTTGTAAAGAGAATTCATTTGGATTCATAAGACCTGGATCCAAGTGCCAGATCTGTTTTTTGTCATTTGTGGGAGCTTACACAACTCATGAATTTTCCTGAATTTCATTTCTAGTGGTGTGCAGGAACTGGCTCTTACCACCTCATGAGAGCCAATTGTCTCTTCAGTAGCTTGAAATTTAGCATTTCAAAGGCACTCATAATGTTTAATGAAAAAAAAGGAGTTAAGAGAAAATTATAATTAATAAGGGGTACAATAGATATTTTTCATAAATTAAAACTTTATGCATGTGCAGAAAAACTTAATAAAGGGCAGATGTTAAAAGCACAACCCAAATAAAGCAAAGGGAGTAAGCAAGGAGTGTGGAAAAATAAATTAGGCCCAAATACGAGAGAACTTAGATGGCAAGCAGAACAACAGTTAACTCAAGCAGTATTTCTTATCTTTTTTCATTTTCTTTAATATGTTCTTGAGAAGTTTTTAAATCATTTTTGCTGTTTCTTATTTCTTTCATGAAAACTGAATCAATGTGATTGTTCTTACTCACCAATAAAATGAACACAAAGAAATGTTTTTGTATTATTAATGATCATATACACAATGGGTACATATGAAAAGCAGAATATAATGTTAGTATACTTGAGAAATAAGTTTGTTTGTAGAGAGCATGCCGTGACAAACTAGGATGCAATTAATATTTCAAATGTTCTTTAAACTAAAAACAAACAAACAAACAAACAAACATGATGAGGCTTGAGGGAAAAGATTAGCTTTTTGGCACTTATGAGGGCAACGTTCAGTCATTCTACAATCTCACCCAAGTGGATGAAGCTGATGTAACCTGGGATCCCCACTTCAATTACTTTATAATTTTATGAGCACTTATATCCATATAACTAAATAAAAATAAAACTTGATATCTGCATTATAAAACAAAGACCAAGGGGCCAGCATTGCCGCACAGCAGGTTAAAGATGATGCTCAGCACTCACAGCCTATATGGGATACTAGTTTGTGTTCTAGCTGCTCTGCTTTTGATCCAGCTTCTTGCTAATGTGTCTGAGAAGGTAGCAGATGATGGGCTCAAATATTTGGCTTCCTGCCACCCATGTTAGAAACTCAGAGAGAATCTAGGCTCCTGGCTTCAGCCTGGCCCAGCCCCTGGCTATTGTGGGCACGTGGGGAATAAACCAATGGATGGAAGATCTCTCTCTTACTCTTGCTTTTTCTCTCTCTTTCTGCCACTTGACTTTCAAAGAAATCAATCAAATATTTTTTAAAACTCTAAAGAACATACTATTTTATTTATAGTTATTTATAAATAATTATAAATGTATATGTATTTATAATAAATAATTTTATAATTATTTTATTTATAATATAACTTATTAATAATTATTTATAATTATTATCTTCTTTCTCTCCACCCCAATTTATTGAAGAAAAAACAAGAGTACGTGAGAATATGTGTGAAGAAGAATATCACAGGGGCAGAGCCAAGATGGCGGAATAGTGAGGACGCATACTGATAGTCCGGGAAAAGATAGGTTAATAAAAGTGGAATTACAGCAATCTCAGGGAAAGGCTCGGGAAAAAATTGCAGAGGAAACTCTTCGGATCTAGTGGATGTGACACGGACGACCTGAGAGGAGAGCAAGGATGCCCACAGCTCCGAAGCCCAACAGCGGAGTCTACGCATCTGCGCTGGAAGGGAAGGTGAGCTCAGTAACCTGAGACATCGGCGGGGAAACGGCTTGAAGCCCCGCTGGGGGAAGTTCACCAGACTAACTACAGGAGAGAGGGGAAAAAAAAATGGGATCGGTATGGTCTCTCAGTCTCTCTCCACCACCTTGCAAAGGCGAGCAGGAGACAAAGAGCAGGAGCCATTTTGGACATATGTAAAAGGTGCGTGACCTCAGGGCTGTGCGCGACCTCAGAGTTGCGCCTGCCCTCAGACAAACAGAAAATCCTGACTCTGGGGGGTGAAATAACAGAGGGTTAGGACTTAGTGAAAGGGTGGAGCTAATGAACTGAGGTGGTGAAAAAAGAGACGGTGGGCGAGAGAACTCATGGACTTGACGTGAGTACTCTCCAGAGACGCTACAATTCGGTAAACTTGGCAACCCGGTGGGAGACTGCAGGAGAATTTGAGCCCACACTGAGGGCAGAACGGATTCTTTGTGTGGTCCTTGGGAAAAAGCAGATGAATGATACACCCACAGAAGGCAGAGATCGGAAGCTGACTACCTTCAATTCCGCTCAGCTGTGCAGTATTACTTCCCTCCTGAATCAAAAATAAATAAATAAAAGAGAGATTTACCACGCCTAACCGGAGTGTCACCTTTGGCACACCCTTAACTCTGAAGAACCAAGCAGAGCTCTCTGGCCACACCCATCTCAAGCCATAAAGCAAGTCTCAACAAATTCAAAAGAACTAGAATCATACCATGCAACTTCTCAGATCATAGTAGAATGAAGCTGGAAATTAGCAACTCAGGAATCCCTAGAACATATGCAAACACATGGAGATTGAACAACACGTTCCTGAATGAACACTGGGTTATAGAAGAAATCAAAAGAGAAATCAAAAACTTTCTGGAATTAAATGAGGACAACAGCACAACATATCAAAACGTATGGGATACAGCAAAAGAAGTGTTAAGAGGAAAATTTATATCAATAGGTGCTTACATCAAGAAATTGGGAAGACACCAAATAAATGAGCTTTCAATGCATCTCAAGGATCTAGAAAAACTGCAGCAAACCAGACCAAAACTAGCAGGAGAAGAGAAATAATTAACATCAGAAAAGAAATCAATAGGATTGAATCCAAAACAAACAAACAAACAAACAAAAAAAAAAAAGCCAAAGGAAGAGCTGGTTTTTTTGAAAAAATAAACAAAATTGACACCACATTGGCCCAAATAACTGAAAAAAGAAGAGAAAAGACCCAAAAAAATAAAATCAGAGATAAACAGGAAATGTAACAACAGACACCACAGAAATAAAAAGAATCCTCAGAAATTACTACAAGGACTTGTATGCCAGCAAACAGGGAAATCTATTAGAAATGGATAGATTCCTAGACACCTACAACCTACCTAAATTGAACCAGAAAAACACACAAAACCTAAACAGACCCATAACTGAGAAAGAAATTGAAACAGTAATAAAGGCCCTCCCAACAAAGAAAAGCCCAGGACCAGATGGATTCACTGCTGAATTCTTTCAGACATATAAAGAAGAACTAACTTCAATTCTTCTCAAACTATTCAGAACAATTGAAAAAGAGGGAATCCTCCAAAATTCTTTCTATGAAGCCACCATCACCTTATTCCTAAGCTGGAGAAAGATGCAGAATTGAAAGAAAATTACAGACCAATATCCCTGATGAACACAGACACAAAAATCCTCAATAAAATACTGGCCGATAGAATGCAACAAATGAGAAAAATCATCCACCCAGACCAAGTGGTATTTATCCCTAGTATGCAGGGATGGTTCAATGTGCACAAATCAATCAATGTGATACACCACATTAATAGACTGCAGAAGAAAAACCATATGATTATCTCAATAGATGCAAAGAAAGCATTTGATAAATACAACACCCTTTCATGATGAAAACCCTGAGCAAACTGGATATAGAAGAACATTCTTCAATACAATCAAAGCAATTTATGAAAAACCCATGGCCAGCATCCTATTGAATGGGGAAAAGTTGGAAGCATTTCCATTAAGATCTGGTTCCAGACAGGGATGCCATTCTCACCACTGCTATTCAATATAATTCTGGATGTTTTAGCCAGAGCTATTAGGCAAGAAAAAGAAATTAAAGGGATACAAATTGGGAAGGAAGAACTCAAACTATCCCTCTTTGCAGATGATATGCTTCTTTACTTAGGGGATCCAAAGAAATCTACTAAGAGACTATTGGAACTCATAGAAGAGTTTGGCAAAATAGCATGATATAAAATCAATGCACAAAAATCAACAACCTTTGTATATACAGGCAACGCCACGGCAGAGAAAGAACTTCTAAGATCAATCACATTCACAATAGCCACAAAAACAATCAAGTACCTTGGAATAAACTTAACCAAGGACGTTAAATATCTCTACAAAGAGAATTACGAAATCTTAAGAAGAAATAGAAGAGTGTCGCTCCCCCTCTTCGTGGAGGAACGACACTGGACCCTGCGTTGTTCTTTCGTCTGCTCAGCCCTCCCCGGGTTTGCTGCTGGTTCTTCCCGGGTTGGCTACCGTCCCTTCCACCTCCGTGGAAGGGCGGTTCCCCCTGCCACTTTCCCCACTTCCGCGGGGGAGCGGCACACCGCCGGCCGGCTCTCTCGGGGGCTGCACAGGTGTTCCTTCAGATGGATGTTCCTGGTGCATGTTGTCTCTCTCCTCCTATATAGTCCTCTTCCACCAATCCCAACTCTGCTACCCACACGCCGAGTACACTGCTCTCCTCCAATCAGGAGCAGCTCCTGCAGCTTGTCAAGTTGGTGAGAGGCAGCTGGGTAGGAGCTGTTTGCTCCTCTCCCAGCGCCATATTGTGGGAGAGCAGATGCATAGAATAAGTCTTAATTCCAGTAACAGTATAGTCTGAGTTGCTCCCCACAAAGAGGATGCCAAAAAATGTAAAAATCTCTGATGCTCATGGATTGGAAGAATCAATATCATCAAAATGTCTATTCTCCCAAAAGCAATTTATAGATTCAATGCAATACCAATCAAAATACCAAAGACATTCTACTCAGATCTGGAAAAAATGATGCTGAAATTCATATGGAGGCAGAGGAGACCTCAAATAGCTAAAGCAATCTTGTACAACAAAAACAAAGCCGGAGGCATCACAAAACCAGATTTCAGGACATACTACAGGGCAATGGCAATTATTATCAAAACAGCATGACTGGTACAGAAACAGATGGATAGACCAATGGAACAGAATGGAATCACCAGAAATCAACCCAAACATCTACAGCCAACTTATATTTGACCAAGAATCTAAAACCAATTCCTGGAGTAAGAACAGTCTATTCAATAAAGGATGTGGGAAAAATAGATTTCCACATGCAGAAGCATGAAGTAAGACCCCTACCTTTCACCTTACACAAAAATCCACTCAACATGGATTAAAGGCTTAAATCCATGACCTGACACCATCAAATTATTAGAGAACATTGGAGAAACTCTGCAAGATATAGGCACATGCAAAGACTTCTTGGAAAAGACCCCAGAAGCACAGGCAGTCAAAGCTAAAATTGACATTTGGGATTGCATCAGATTGAGAAGTTTCTGTACTGCAAAAGAAACAGTCAGGAAATAAAGAGGCAACCGACAGAATGGGAAAAAATATTTGCAAACTATGCAACAGATAAAGGGTTAGTAACCAGAATCTACAAAGAAATCAAGAAACTCCACAACATCAAACAAACAGCCCACTTAAGTGATGGGCCAAGGACCTCAATAGACATTTTTCAAAAGAGGAAATCCAAATGGCCAAGAGACACATGAAAAATGTTCAGGATCACTAGCAATCAGGGAAATGCAAATCAAAAACACAACGAGGTTTCACCTCACCCCGGTGAGAATGGCTCACATTCAGAAATCTACCAACAAGAGGTGCTGGTGAGGATGTGGGGAAAAAGGGACACTAACCCACTGTTGGTGGGAATGAGAACTGGTAAAGCCACTATGCAATCAGTCTGCAGATTCCTCAGAAATCTGAATATAACCCTACCATACAACCCAGCCATCCCACTCCTTGGAATTTACCCAAAGGAATTTGGCAAACACAAACACTGTCTGAACCTTCATGTTTATTGCAGCTCAATTTACAATAGCTACGACATGGAACCAACCCAAATGCCCATCAACAGTAGACTGGATAAAGAAATTATGGGACATGTACTCTATAGAATACTATACAGCAATAAAAAAAATGAAATCCGGTCATTTGCAACAAAATGGGGGAATCTGGAGAACATCACGCTGAGTGAAATAAGCCAGTCCCAAAGGGACAAATATCTTATGTTCTCCCTGATTGGTGACAACTAACCGAGCACTAAAAAGGAAACTTGTTAAAGTGAAATGGACACTATGAGAAATGGTGACTTGATCAGCCCTTATCATCACTGTTGATGTATAGTTAAATACTATATCCTTTTTAGTATTTTTTGTTCCACTTAATACCATTGGTTTAGCTATGTAATTAACACACAATTATTCTTAGGTGTTAAATTTAACTGAAAACTGATCCCTGTTAAATCTAAGAGTGGGAATAAGAGAGGGAGGAGATGTACAATTTGGGACATGCTCAAGATGACTTGCCCCAAGTGGTGGAGTTAGAAATGTACCAGGGGATTCCAATACAATCCCAACAAGGTGGCATGTACCAATGCCACCTCACTAGTCCAAGTGATCAATTTCAGGTCACAATAGACAATAAAAATAGGTCTAAGAGTCAAAGGGATCACATGAACCAGACTAGTGTCTGCTAATACTAACTGATAGAATAAAAAAGGGAGAGAACAATCCAACATGGGAAGCGGGATACACAGCAGCCTCATAGAATGGCAGTTGTCCTAAACAGCACTCTGGTCTTGGAATCGGCCCTTAAGGCATTCGGATATGGCTGAAGAGCCCATGAGAGTATTTTAGGCATGGAAAGCCAAGACACTCTGGCAAAAAAAAAAAAAAAAAAAAAAAACAACCTAAATGAAAGATCTCTGCGAGTGAGATCCCAGTGGGAAGAACGGGCCATCAAAGAAGGAGATACCTTTCTCTGAAGGGAGGAGACAACTTTCACTTTGACTATGGCCTTGTCGAAATAAGATCAAAGTCAGCTAGCTCAGGGGTCTTCTATGGCCTTGGCAACTCATGACTAGAGCCTGGGGAGATTGCTGATGCCTTAAACAAGAGTGTTAATTTGTTAAGTCAACAACAGGAGTCACTGTACATTTACTCCCCATGTAGGAACTCTGTCCTTAATGTGTAGTTCAATGTGAATTAATGATACGACTAGTGCTCAAACAGTATTTGGCACCTTGTGTTCTGTTTGGGGACAAACTGATGAAATCTTTACTTAATTTATACTAAATTGATCTTCTGTATATAAAGATAATTGAAAATGAATCTTGAGGTGAATGGAATGGGAGAGGGAGTAGGAGATGGGTGGGTTGCGAGTGGGAGGGTAGTTATGGGGGGGAAAAGCCACTGTCATCCATAAACTGTACTTTGGAAATTTATATCTAATAAATAAAATTTAAAAAAAAGAAAAAAAAAGAATATCACATTTAAAACTCTATATTGTGTATAAACGAAATGCGTTGTAGAAAATAAAATTTTTTAAAAAGTGAAACTAGAGTATGACCTCAACATGGTGTTCAGGAAGTTAGTACTAACTACAACAGAAATTATCAATGATTTTACAGACACATTCTTGTCATGAACAAGCTTATCAGCAGGTTCTTGGACCTCCTTCCTTGTATCATCCCTGATCCCATCTCCATCCCACTCTTCCTTCCTTCCTCTCTCTACTCCCCTTAGATCTTTGTATTTCTCCACTGTCCACACTAACACATCATCTGTTTATTTCAAAATTATTTTCATAAAGATCTTTATAAGGCACACATTTGATGTGATACACACACAATATAAATGTTACCCCCCATTCCCACAATCATATTCCAGGCTATATTTCCCATCAAATTATATCCTTCTTTCTCAGTGAACACTATACTTCAGCTATATCCACAATGTCACCCTCAAATGTCTTTTTTTTTATTTGACATGTAGAGTTTTAGACAGTGAGAGAGAGAGAGACAGAGAGAAAGGTCTCCCTTCTGTTGGTTCACTCCCGAAATGGCCACCACGGCTGGCGCTGCACTGATCCAAAGCCAGGAGCCAGGTGCTTCTTCCTGGTCTCCCATGTGGGTACAGATGCCCAAGCACTTGGGCCATCCCCCACTGCCCTCCTGGGCCACCTATTCGAGGTCCAACTTTATATTCTAAGATGGACTGGAAGAGGAGCAATCAGGACTAGAACCCGGGCCCATATAGGATGCTGGCACCGCAGGCGGAGAATTAACCAAGTGAGCCACGGCTCCAGCCCCAAATGTCTTACACTTCCAATTTTCATGTTTTCCCAGCAAAGAAGGCAGAATATGTAGTAGAAAAAGCAGGGTTTTGGCAAAAATTAACATCCGGTCTTTACCACTTATGTGCAACATGTGGGATAAATTACTCAACTTTTCAATGCATTAGATTCTTAATGTATAAAATAGAGTCAATATCGTATGTAGGGTTATAATGAGAAATAAATGAGATAATACTATGCAAGCTGCCTACTAAGATACCTTTGACATTTGCTAACTTTAGTAATGATGAAGATCATTATTACTTTGCTGGATATTGTCTCCCTGCCCCTCCAGATATATCCCTTCTTTTCCCCACTGGCTCTGTATTCCAGGAGACTGAACTCCACAGACTTAACCAACAGGCTCCTTCCCTTCTGGCTTCATGTGGATCAGCCAAAAGGAGGTTTCTCCAAATGACAAAACAGAGGGAGGAGAGAAACCTTGATGCACTGGGTCAGAAGTCTTCCTCCCTGCTACCCTACGGGATGGCAGGGGCTTCATTACTCAATCAAAAGCCACCGTTTTTTTTTTGTTTTGTTTTGTTTTGTTTCTTTTTTTTTTTTTTTAACATGGGTCCCTTTCATGGCCGTAACAACTCTTCAGTTTTGACAGTTCACTCTGCTTGCCAGTACTGCCCCAGGAATGGTGATTAATGTCATCTGAGAACCTTTGGTCCTTCCTCATTCTGAATAATGCAGTAATGATGATTGCTGCCTTTGCTAAAATGCCTTTATATAATCTCTTCTAAACCTATTTGAGGTCCAATTTTGTCTTCTAAGAATAACAAAAATAAAAAATCATTCTAAAACAACCTTAAGGTGACCTTAATATTTTCCCCTGGACTATCAAAATAATGCATATGAAATATTACTCGATTTTGGAAAGTACGGAGCTTTGCATAGTAGTGATCTGGTTCTTGCATGTAAGACTGTGAGTATGTTGAAGACCAGGGACTGGAACTCACTCAACAGTGTATCCTCTCAGCACTCAGCAGTTATTTGCAGGAAGGCTTTTTAAATTAAACGTTTTTTTAGCATGATCTCTTTTCTTCCTTCAACTCATCATAACATTTAGTCTCTCTGCTTTCTTTATTACCTTGCCGATTAATTCTTTATATATTTTTTTCCACAAAAGCAGAGCCCAGAAGCTGACCCAACAAGCCAAATCTTTCCTTTTTAAAGACCAAGTAGAATACTTACGTGAGAATTTTTTCTGATACACATGATTTTAGTTAGAAATTTAAAAAAGAAAAAGCCAGCTCATGGGCTCCTGGTGCTTACCACAGGCTCTGTTCTTAGACTGACTGCATAGAAACAGAAGGCAGAGTAGACCTTCCCCATACACACCTCAGCTCAGGCCTCCTGCCAGATCTGTACTGTGAATGTGGGAACATGGAAAAAAGTCAGCTCATTTGTTTATTAATCTTCTTTTGCTCCTTTTAAAGAAGCTTACCTAATAGGTATACCATTTCAAATATTTTAAAGCTGGAAATCTCTTAGATATTATTTCCTCTATATTATGGTTCTGGAAAGAATATTCTAAATGCAAGAAACAAATTCCTACAATGAGTTGTTTTGTTTATTTGTTATAGAAAATGAATGTAAAGATATGTAAAAGGAAAAAAAATTAAGTATATAAACAAATAGTGCAACTGTGCTGAGTGTTGTCCTCATGAGATGCATAATTAGAAAGGACCTGATTCTTAATTTTTTAGGGATTTATTAAACATTTTGACTATAATATAAATTAAAAACATGTCATCTCAACAACTAAGAAGGAAAGAAAGTAAAAGACAAAGAAAAAAAGGAAGGAAGGAAGGAAGGAAGGAAGGAAGGAAGGAAGGAAAGAAGGAGGGAGGGAGGGAGGGAGGGAGGGAGGGAGGGAGGGAGGGAGGGAGGGAAGGAAGGAAGGAAGGAAGGAAGGAAGGAAGGAAGGAAGGAAGGAAGGAAAGAAAGAATAAAAAAAGAGAAACTCCAGGCATACTTGCATGATTTCAGAATCTCATTCAGGCTAAGTTTTGACAATTAGCTCCTCAGTGTGGTATCACCTTGTGTAATGTCTTTTTCTCTGGTAATATGACAAAGCTTAATCATTTCACCCATATATGAGCTGCAGTGACCTTCAGAGCAGAAAGTAGTAGTTTATGGAATGTGTACAATAATGTGACTGTTCAAACTAGAAGCTGAGCTGTTTTTTTTTCTTAATGCAAAATTCCAGGAAGAGGACCACACCTTTGAACTTGGTATATAAACCTTTGAACTAAGAGATTTTATTTGGAGTGTGGGAAAATTTAATTCTCAATTAGATTTAATGAGGAGGAATGCATGTTTCTTTTCAGAAGGCACAGAAATAAAAATAAATCCCAGGCTAGGTGTCTTATGCAGAAACTCTGGATTATGGTCACTGGTAATTTAATATTCTGTAAGCTTAAAATTTGCTAAGAACATTAATGTGTATTAAAGTCACTTGCATATTTAATTTAAGCTATTTTATTTTTCATTATCCCTTGGGCATTAGGAACACTATAATACTATTCAACATTGTTATATTAATAATGCATCCTCTTAATTGAAATAGAATTGGGTTCTTGGAAAAAAAAGGGGACCCTTGTGAAACGTGTATGGTAGTTAAGGCAAAAGCTGTGTTTTGTTCATTTCTTCTCAGGGGAGTTCACAATCACCTTTACTTGGAGGTCTCCCTGTTACTTCTAATTCAATTTGACTCAGGATGTCTAGTATCACATCCCAGCTCCTTCATCCAGGAAACTTTCCTTGTTCTGCAGAATGTGTTGGATTTCTCTATTACTATTATTATTGCAGCATCCACCATGTAGCAGAAACACACAACAGATACACACACACTCACTTGAGCAACAAAAAGGGAGAAAATAAAGTAGAATTACTGTACTGGTGTGATTGCCTTAATTATCTACTGAACACTGCTTTAGAGACGGTTGTTTTTAGAAAATCATATAAGATATTTCTCTTTCTACCAGGTTTCCAGACATTGCCTTTAAGGTATTTTAAACTCTTCCTTGCCTACATTTCCCATGTGCTAACAATACATGTTTCCTCCACTTTGTTATATGACCTCTCCTCATTTTTTTTATTTCATCAACCATGTATAAAGAGTGAGCTATCTCCTTTATTCATCCAACTAAAAAATAATACTGAATGACTGCTATTGTGGCATTGGGGTATGCTAATCCCTAATTAAATTAATAGCTTCCTAATTTTCTTCATGGCTCTAATACCTTCCTGACCTAGCAATGCATTTTTCTTGTTCTTATCTTTGTCATTTCCTTGTGTTCAAAATTCCTCTGATGCACCATTATCCATGGGATACAACTTGAGGTTATGATTAACATTCAAGATTTGGTATGAGAGTGTCTCCTATCTGTGCAGATTTGTCTTTCATGACCGCCAAATGCACATGGTCTATAATATTTCTTTTTTAAGGGTTTATTTATTTATTTGAAAGGCAGAGTTATAGATAGGCAGAGGCAGAGAGAGAGAGAGAGAGAGAGAGAGGTCTTCTATCCGCTGGTTCACTCCCCAGATGGCTGCAACAGCAGGAGCTGAACCAATAGGAAGCCAGGAGTCGGAAGCTTCTTCCTGGACTCCCACATGGGTGCAGGGGCCCAAGGATTTGGGCCATCTTCTACTGCTTTCCTAGGCCATAGCAGAGAGCTGGATCAGAAGTGGTGCAGCTGGGATCTGAACTGGCGCCCAAATGGGATGCCGGCACTACAGGCGGCAGCATTACTCGCTACGCTGCAGCGCCGGCCCGGGTCTATAATATTTTTAGCCAGATTTGTTGGCTTGCCATTCCCTTTATGCATCCTGTATTTTATCACTTCTGAACCATAAAGTGATATGTTCAAACCAATGTTTAAGAGCAAAGGAAAACAACCCTCTTGACTATCTCTAGCCATAATTTGGCTGTGTACGCTTCAGAAGATTTGCTCTGGTGTTTTTTTCAAAAACACAAGGACACCTGCAGTAGTCTTCCACAAAAACTCTCCTTGTTATTTCCCATTTCGTTTTTCAAGGTTCAAGTTAAGTAAACAAGAAGGAAAAATTTGGTTCCCATAAAAAAGGAACTTTGAAGGAGCTATTTTAAACCTTTCTTCCCACCATCAGTCTAGGTGAAAGCTATCAGCATGGCCAGAATTCTTTTAAGTGATGAATTTCAAACTGCATCGTTCCACTGAGATTTACCTCTTAGAGTTTATGATGGTTTTACAGTCCAGAAAATCAGGGTAGCTTCTAGTAACTATCTCAGCTATCTTAGTTTCTTCCTCTCTGTATATGATGCAATTTACTCAATAAATTTTAAGGTGCAGGCTATTAAGAGCAAAAGGATTTGATACTATGAGGTAGCTTAAAAAATTGTAGAAAAACAGAATTAAAAGATAATGCACATTTCCATAAGCTTTGGAAGCCCCTTCTGTATGTGTATGTGTGTCTACTTACATATTCTAAAATACAGTTATGATTATGTGTATATAAAACAATCAAAATAATATAAGTTAGGAAAAAAGGTAGAAACCAGCACACTGGAGGAGAGCAGAGGGAAAAAAGGAAGGAGAGGGGCACTGATGAAAGAAATTTGAGGCAAAGAGAAAAAAAATGTGGTAAAGTTATATGGGACCAGAATCAGAATGAGGGCATAGATCAAATCACCTATAATAGGGAAATTAACTTCTTTGTAACTCAACAATCTGGGACTTTATACACACCAGTGTATAAAGGTAGTATTCAAAGGTTATTATTGTTGCTTAATGAGTCAACAGTACAAGGCAAATGATCACACGGATTTCAAAGCAAGGTTTCATGATTCCCAGCTCACCTAGTTCCCATTGCCAAGAATGTTTATCACAGAGGAGAGGTTTCTAAGGCCACAACACAGCAAACAACTTGAGAAAGGAAACTTGGGTTTGATGCCAACACCTGGAAATTTTCTTAAGGGATCCTAGTTTGCAGCAGATAGCAAAACAAGTTTGAAAGTAAAATGACACATGCTACAGGGAAGGTTGGAAGGGGGAGAGAGGAAGCTGACAATGGCTCTATTTTTAAAAGGTTGTTGAATTTCATTGCAATCAATTGTTAGCCTTTTCCTTACATTACTATTTACTAAAAATTGATGCAATTTTCCAAATAAACTTGTGTTTGAGTCTCACTCATAATCCCCTGTGGAAGCAAGCAGATCAGAATTCCACTCTAATGAAGACTTTTTAGTTGGTCAAAGGGTTCTAACAGAACAATATGCACAACAATATGCATCCGACAATGCATATTGAAATAGTGTGCAGGGAACCTCATCCTTTATTGGGTAAAACAAATCGTGCAGTAGTTGGAGACAAGAAGTAAGTGAGAGAAAAATAGAAAAGAAGAAGAATCCAATTATTTTGCTATGTGGTTTACAATTACCTCAACAGTCCTGAGATCTATAAGGAGTGGGGGGAGTCAATGTTGAGTGACTGTTGAGGAAGACTGTTACTTGTCTTTGCCAAGCAGATGGCCTGGGTTAAAACAATGTCAGTAACTTACAAAGTTACTTGGACACAGTGGACACAACACTTATCTCCCTTAAATTTAAGAAATTACAAGCCAGTGGGGCCGGTGCTGTGGCTCAGTTGGTTAATCCTCCACTTGCGGCGCCGGCAACCCGTATGAGCACTGGGTTCTAGTCCTGGTTGCTCCTCTTCCAGTCCAGCTCTCTGCTGTGGTCCGGGAAAGCAGTGGAGGATGGCCCAAGTGCTTGGGCCCTGCACCCACATGGGAAACCAGGAGGAGGCACCTGGCTCCTGGCTTCGGATCAGCATAGCTCTGGCCTTAGCAGCCATTTGAGGGGTGAACCAATGGAGGGAGGACCTTTCTCTGCTTCTCTCTCTCTCACTAACTCTATCTGTCAAATAAATATAAATAAATAAATAAATAAATAAAATTACAAGCCAGTAAATATTTGTAAATATTACAAATATTTTCCTCAATACAAGTGTATTTGCTTAACTGAGATCATTACATAGAGTTAATACTCTGTCTGGCAAATAATAAATATTCTAAATATCATGAGTTTTATCACCATTAATAATTGAAACATTGAGAAGTAGATCTGAAAAAGCATTCAGGGGATTGCTTTTTAATTTATACACAAGAGAATTCAGGCCTAAGGATGTTTCCCAACTTCCTCATAGTCAGATAAGAAGATGGCCTGGTCCACAGTTCATAGTCCTGCTATGTAACAAGGAGATGAGCCTGCTTTGAAGTTCATAAAGGAGCACAAATTTAGAAGATAAGCTTCACAGTTGGCTTGAATTCTTAAGATTTTCTCTAAAATATCCTAAAAAAATCAGAAATGAATTTCATCTGTTTTAATGTTATATTCACTATAACAATATGGGGTAAGGCAGATGGCTAAATTACGGTCATTAGCTGGAAGCCACACCTCCTCCACCCTATGTAATCTTATCTGCCCACCTATCAGTCAAATAACCCCTTTCCCAGGATCTATGTCCCTTAGCCTGGGATAGGGGATGGTGCCATAGAACCACTCCCCTTCCAACCTCATAGAGGCTAGCAACTGGGTGGCTGTGGGTTCTCTCTCTCTCTCTCTCTCTCTCTCTCTCTCCCTTCCTCCCTTCCTCCCTCTTTCCCTCTCTCTCTCTCTCTCTCTCTCTCTCCCTTCCTCCCTTCCTCCCTCTTTCCCTCTCTCTCTCTCTCTCTCTCTCTCTCTGTGCAGAGGGTGAGACAGGGTGCTGAGGCATTCTCTTTCTACTGACCTCCCCCATCCTTTTCCTTTCTTGGCCCACCCCACTCCTCAACTATGCCCATGTATGTGTGTATTTGCTTTCTCACTTTTTAAATAAATGTTACCACATTGTGCACCATATATGTGCATGTACTTAGAATGCTTATCTAGGTAGAAGGCAAGGACATGAAATAGGACTCTAGACACCACCTCTCCCATAACAATATGACAGAATTAACACTAGGAATATAGGACAGGTTTCCAATTATTAAGGTACCTTTCTTGTCACCTTAAATTACACCAGGCACCTGTCAAAATTATTTTCATACAGTTATATTTTCATGCAGGCATTAAACTTAAAGAAATAGCTCATGTGTTCAAAATTAAAACCTTCATAGAATAAGTAGAAAAAATTACTGTCACGTACCCAGTTATTAATGCTAATTATTTTGAACTTCTGCTATGAGATCATTTATGTGTAACATGAAGTTCTCACTCAAATGATACCTGTACATAAAGTTCAGCCATTTCACCTTTCAGAAAGTTAAGTTCACATAATGTTTAAAGCCACCTCCACTTTCTTGAAGAAATCACACACTTTCCATTCAATTCTTAGGCTAACATGCACATATGTACTATTTTATAGTAAATCATATTGGGCTTTGCTGTTGGTAGCGACAAGTAAGTTATTTTACTGATGCTGATGTGACTCTCTTGACAGTGTTATATGTTTAAATATATGCTGTACCTGAGATGCTGATATATAGATTTCAGATTACAAGAAGATTTTAGATTTTATATAAACATTCAGTTCTTATCACAAACCCGGCTTAACCAGTACATGTATATGTACATGCGTATACAGTCTCCAAGTCATTTTAAAGGGAAACTGAAGTAACACCTTGACAGTAGGGACTCCATTTTGGAGAATGTGAGACTCTATTATGGGAAGGTGCCCCCCACACTGTGACACTCTGGTCTGAAACTATGATCTAAAACAGTCGGACAATAGCGGTCCACTACATTACACTTGGCAGAGCATAGAAACCCCCTAGCATGATGGCTCACGCTTGGAAGTGGATAGGCTATGCCTGGGTTAATGATAAAAATGTAATTTGTCTATGCTCTACATATGATTAAAACCAATACCTGGATTAATGTCAAGATTATAATTAAAATTGTTTTTTTAAAAGATTTCTTTATTTACTTTAAAGAGTTACACAGAGAGAGGAGAGGCAGAGAGAGAGAGAGAGGGAGAAGTCTTCCATCCGATGGTTCATCCTCCAGATGGCCGCAACGGCCGGAGCTGCGCCAATCCGAAGCCAGGAGCCAGGAGCTTCTTCCAGGTCTCCCACATGGGTGCAGGGGCCCAAGGACTTGGGACATTTTATACTGCTTTCTCAGGTCATAGCAGAGAGCTGGATTGGAAGAGGAGCAGCTGAGACTAGAACCGGCACCCATATTGGATGCCGGCGCTTCAGGCCAGGGCGTTAACCAGCTGCCCCCAGAGCTGGCCCAATTGTTAAGATTGTAACTGGTATTGTCAAGATTATAATTGACACTAGTTACGCACAGGTTTTAGGTCAGCTTGACCCCAGTAACTATGTATTCTCCCCGATCCTAGCAATCATGTCTTCCCTTCCCGAGTTTGCGGTTTTTGTCTTTATAAACCCTGTTGCTTTGGGCTTCAGGGTCGAGAGTTCTTTAGGGCACTCTCCACCGCCAGCAATAAAGGACCATCAAATTTTATCAATGTGTGGTGCTCCTTTGTTTACACTCATTCAGGTACAACAAAACAGAGCATTCAGACCAAACAGTAGCAATATCCAGCATGCCATGTATAATAGAGCATGCAGATGTAGTTGTTACCCCTTTCTTGAACTAGCCAGCAAAATCCCAGTCATTGCATGTTAGAGTAGAAGGGACCTCAAATATCATCTGTTCCAATAAGCTCTTCATAGCAATGAAAAACAGGCCGGGGAGCTGAAATTCTACATTTTACTATTAAGCGATGGTTGGAAAAGAAGAGAGGAGGATAGGAAAGAGGGGAAGCAATACAGAAGGAAAGAAGAGTGGTACTGAGAGAGAGGAGGATGGTAGGAGGATGGAAGGAAAATAAATGTAGTTAGGATTTGATTCAGTTTTTTTTTTTAATTAATTTATTTATTTGAAAGGCAGAGTTATAGAGAGGCAGAGATAGAGAAAGAGAGAGGTCTTCCAACTGCTGGTTCATTCCTCAAATGGCTACAAAAGCTGGAGCTGGGCTGATCCGAAGCCAGGAGCCAGGAGCTTCTTCCAGGTCTCTTATGTGAGGTGCAGGGGCACAAGCACTTGGGCTATCTTCTATTGCTTTCCCAGGCCATAGCAGAGAGCTGGATCAGAAGCGGAGCAGCAGGGACTTGAACCGGCACCCATATGGGATGTCGGCACTGCAGGCAACAGCTTTACCAACTAAGCCGCAGTGCCGCCCTCTGATTCAGTTTTCTTAATTTATTCTCCGAGGCAAGACATGCACAGTGGTTAAGATGCTACTTGGGATGCCCACATCCCATTTCAGAGTTCCTAGATTTGAATTCCAGCTCTGCTTCTAATTCTGTCTTCCTGCTAATGCACACTCTGGGAAGTATCAAGTTATGGCTCAAGTATTTGGGTCCCTGTCACCCAAATGGAAGTCCCAGATGGAGTTCTGGGCTTCTGCCCAGTCCTCACTTTTGAGGCAGTTGGGGAGTGACCAGTGGATGCAGGATCCCTCTCTCTCTCTGTATGATTTTCAAATAAAATAGAATAAATACAAATACATGTTTAAAAATAACTCAATTTTGTTTTATTATATACAAATATGTATATAAATTAATAAGCAGGCAAGCCAGGAGTCACATGAACCATTCAGATTTAGACAGTTGTTTGTTTTAAGGGAGTTTTCTGCTAAAAAGTAACAAGCAATTCACATATTAAACAAAAATGATGAGATTGATGAAGAGAGCTGCAGAGGCAGAGAGATAAGAATGCTCCTCCACTCCCCTTAACCAGCTGTAGATTTTCTGCTCACCTAAAAAAAAAAGAAAATAAAAGAAAAAGAAAGGAAGGAAGGAAGGAAGGAAGGAAGGAAGGAAGGAAGGAAGGAAGGAAGAAAACCATGCACTAAAAGGAAGCAAAAATGAGTGTCAGAGCCAAGAGTCTCATGAGACTCCCATGACTTAAGTCTTGACATTAATGAGCGCATAGGCTGCTGCTTCGTGACTGCCAGTAGCTTGTTATTTCCAAGATGAAGACCAGCAAAGTGTAGTAAGGAAAGTTTGCTCTCTATTAGAGTCTGTATTTGAAAGATTTAGAAAAACAAACAGTAAGGGAGAAACACATATGTTTTACTAGCGTATGTTTTACTAGCTTTCTATTGTAACATAAGCTTTGAAAATTTACTCTGACATTTTGGAATTCTGATCATTTTAGTTCTTTGTGCTTCCATAAAAACACAAAAAGTCAATTGCTGGGCAACAATTTAAACTTTTCATTGAGTTCTTTTGCAAATGAGATAAAAGTGCACAGCTTCACAGTAGTTAGTTGATGAGAAAAGTCTTGTTCTCTTACAAATTGCTTTCCCCTCAGTGTCAACATGTACAACAACCAAAACTGGCTGAGATTCAAGAAGCTGTGAAGAGTTCACAGATGCCCACTGCAAGGCTGCTAGCTGCAAAAACAAATTCCCAATACAAGCTGCTCATCTCTGGGGATTCTCTTTTTTCCTTTAAGCATGACAGACAGCCCATCATTATAAATCAGGTATTAGAAGAAAGTATTCTAAAAAAATAACAAGTGTACGAATTTCATAAAACACATATGGAAACATATTATGATTATTTAATCAGATGACTCCTCAGCAAAATTATATTTAATGAACTACACGCTCTCTTTTCAGGATTTATTCCAAACTCTATCAAGGATCCAAAGTGGCTAAAGAATTTTTCCTTGGCTTCTGTTTTAATTTTTTTAATTGTGGTAAAAATACACATAACAATTTACCTTATTAATCATTTTAAGTACACAGTTCAGTGGTATAAAGAAATTCATATTGCTCAATCATGTAATCATCACCAACATCCATCTCCAGAACCCTTTGTTACTCATTAAACTATAGCACACTTCCCCCTTCCCCACAGACTCTAGGAGCCACCATTCTACTTCATGTCTATCTGTTTTAGCTACTTCATGTAAGTGGAATCATGTTATAATTTCCTTTGTGTGACTGGTTTATTTCATTTAACATAATGACCTCAATGTTCATTGATATTGATATTGAACCATATATTAGAATTTCCTTCCTCACTATGGCTGAATAATATGCCATCATAAATGTATACCACATTTTGTATATCCATTCATCTATCAATGGACACTTGGGTTGCTTCAATGTTTTAGCCATTATCAGTAATGCTATGATGAATATGGATATATAAATATCTCTGAGACTATGCCTTCTATTCTTTGGGGTCTAAATGTAGAAATGGCATTGCTATTAAAATCTTTTTTTAATGTTTTAAAGAATTGTCGTATGTCATATGTCACATGTTTTCCAAGTAGTTGTACCATTGTACATTTCACCAACAGAGCACTAGGGTTCCAATTTATTCACATCCATGCCAACACTTGATTATTTTTTTAAGATTTATTTATTTATTTGAAAGGCAGTATTACGGGGGTGAGGAGAGAGTGAGAGAGACAGAGCAAGAAAGCAAGAGAACAAGAATGAGAAAGAGAGAGATCCTCAATCTGCTAATTCAATCTCCAAATGGTACAATGGCCAGGGCTGGGCCAGGTTGAAGTCAGGAGCCAGGAGCTCCATCTGGGTCTCCCACATGGGTGCAGCGGCCCAAGCACTTGGACCATCTTCGATTGCTTTGCCAGGCCCATCAGCAGGGGCTGGATTGGAGGTGGAGCAGCTGGGGCTCAAACTAGCACCCACATGGGATGTTGGCATCCTCTCTGGTGGCAGCTCTATCTGCTATGCCACAACAGCAGCCCTAACACTTGATATTCTTTTTCTTTGATAGTAGTCTAATGAGTGTGGTGTGGTATCTCATTGTGGTTTTAATCTGCATTCCCTTAGTGACCAATGATGTTGAGCATTTTTTTCATGTGTTGATAGGCCATTTGTGTATCTTCTTTGGAAAAATATTTATTAAAATTCTTTGACCATTTGTCAGTAGGCTTGTTTGTTTGAAAGACTTGTCAGAGCCGTAAGCAAGAAAAAAGTAAAAACTACCCAATCAAAAAGGAGGTAAAATTACCTCTGTTTGCATATTATATATGACTTTATATTTAGAAGACCTTAATGTTTCCACAAATAACACAAACTCTTTAGAACTAAGAAATCAATAAAGCAAAGCAGCCAGATACAAAGGCAACACACAAAAATCAATTGCATTTTTATATACTAACAATGATAAATTTGAAAATGAAATTAAGAAGAACATATCTTTGCTTTGTTAGGAATTTTTATCAAAATATATTTGGGTATGAAAGAAAGGAAATAGCAAGACATAATAAATGTATGTAATAAATTTAGAATTTTCCCTTAAAACATAACTTCAATAACATGTTTAATTCATTTTGCCTTTTTTCTTAAAAGCATAAATGAATAATTCAATTTTGTATGCTAAGATTTATCTATTAAGCTTTGATTTTATGATTTTATGATTGGGAAAGTGACTTGCTATCTGTTTCTTCCCAATAAAATACTTACATATGATTACATGCAAATGTAACTGAGGAACCATGAAAAGAGAACTCTGTTAGGCACAAACGCTTTTTCTTTTAGCAATCGCTCTCAACAGCTCTGTGAAAATGGACAAACCCTTGTTTTCTCTTGGCTGGAATTTCCTTATCTGGAGAAAAGAAAAAAAAAAAAACTGAAGCAGACTCAATAGTATCATCTGTCCTGCACTGGTTACCATGGTGGTTTTGCCCTGCACCCACAGTGTTGAAAGGTTTTATAGACTACTTCAGGGACTAAGAGCTAAGGACTGGGGACCAGGACATGGGAAGGTGAGGGAGGCAATTGCTATGCAGGTGGCGCTTGGAGGGGCCCCTCCTACTTCACATATACATTTCAAGCAGAGGCTCAGCTTATATGTGTGTTATAAATTGATATTTGATTAGAAGATTCATTTGAAGTCAGGAGTCCATCAGGAACGTTGATTATTATGCAGATCAAAAGGACTGGTGCTTTGAAAGAGACCTCAGAACTCTAAGAGGTATTAATATCATTAAATCAACCAGTATTAATTTAGTAATTATTATTTAATTTCCACATTAAAGGTATTTCTAATCAAGTGAATCATAAAACTGCATCCCTTAAGAGATATATTTACGCTGAATCAGAGCTGTATATAAGCCAAGCAACAGCTTGTCTTTTTGTATGTTCATGACACATGAGAGAAGCCACAAGCTCTCTACCCCAGAGTTTCCTAACCCAGCTTTCCAGCTACTAAAATTAAAAATAAAAAGACTTTCAAAACTGCTGAAAAGACTTTCTTTCTTTTTTTTTTTTTTTAAGAATTATTTTATTGGGCCGGCGCCGTGGCTCACTTGGCTAATCCTCTGCCTGTGGCACCAGCACCCCAGGTTCTAGTCCTAGTTGGGGCGCCAGATTCTGTCCCGGTTGCTCCTCTTCCAGTCCAGCTCTCTGCTGTGGCCCGGGAGTGCAGTGGAGGATGGCCCAAGTGCTTGGGCCCTGCACCTGCATGGGAGACCAGGAGGAAGCACCTGGCTCCTGGCTTCAGATTGGCGCAGTGCACCGGCTGCAGTGCACCAGCCACAGCGGCCATTTGGGAGGTGAACCAATGGAAGAAAGACCTTTCTCTCTGTCTCTCTCTCACTGTCTAACTCTGCCTGTCAAAAACAAACAAACAAAAATAATTATTTTATTTATTTGAAAGACAGAGTTACAGAGAGAAGTAGAGCCAGAGAGAATGACAGGTCTTCCATTCCACTGGTTCACTCCCCAAATGACCGCAATGGCCACTGCTGAGCTGATCCGAAGCCAGTAGCCAAGAGCTTCCTCTAGGTCTCCCATGTGGGTGCAGGGGCCCAAGCACTTGGCCATCTTCTACTGCTTTCCCAGGTCATAACTGTGGGGAGCAACTGAGACTAGACTAAGTTACTGGAATTAAGACTTATTCTATGCATCTGCTCTCCCACAATATGGCACTGAGAGAGAGACCAAACAACCTCTACACAGCTGCCTCTCGCCAGTTTGACTGATAAGCTGCAGGAGCTGATCCTGCTCCTGATTGGAGGAGAGCAGCATGCTCAGCGTGTGGGTAGCAGAGTTGGGATTGGTGGAAGAGGACTATAAAGGAGGAGAGAGACAATATGCACCAGGAACATCTGAAGGAACATCCAGATAACATCTGAGCAGCCCCCGAGAGCTGGCCGGCGGTGTGCCGCTCCTCCACAGAAGCGGGGAAAGCAGCAGGGGGTGCCGCCCCTCCACGGAGGTGTAGGGGCCGGCAGCTAACCTGGGACAGCGTTGTTCCTCCATGAGTGAGGCCGGCAGCTAACCCTGGAAAGGCCGAGCAGACAAAAGAACAGTGCAGGGTCTGATGTCGTTCCTCCGCGAAGAGGGGGAGCGACAATAACTCGGAAGTGGAGCATCCGGGACTCAAACCGGCGCCCATATGGGATGCCAGTGTTGCAGGCTGGGACTTTAAGCCACTGTGTCACAGTGCCAGCCCCTGAAAAGACTTTCAAAAACACTATTCTTTCTGGCAGAGTGTTCTTGAATTTTTTATTTGATTTCTTTCTAAGGCACATGAGACTTCCTATTTCATCTTGTTTATTCTGACCCAAACTTTTAAGTGGGTGAACTCATAAAGATACTGACAAATTCTTTTACTAAACACACAAATAAATGGGCAGAAGGATGCATGAACAGATGGATAAACGGATGGATGGATGGATGGATGGATGGATAGATGACAGGTACATAGATAGATGGATGGATTCAAAGATAAACAAGTAGGTAGATTGATAGATTTTTTGACACATATTTCTTAAAGTTTTTCTCATCACATGCATCCTAACTTTTAAAAATTTGTTGCAGGGCAGGCAGTTGCCCTGTTCCCTTTCAGACTGTCTGTGTTCTATAGCTCCCTCTGGCTCCTGACGTGGCTTCCTGCTAATGTAGACCTTGGGATGCAAGAGTTATGGCTAAAGTAATTGAGCTATCCATGTGGGAAACTTATTAAGTTCCCAGCTCCTTGCTTTGGTTTCAGCCCAGCCCCAGACCTTGCAGGCATTTGAGAGTGAACCAGTGGATGGCAGCTGTCTCTCTGCCTCTCAAATAAGTAAAAATAAAAACCAAAAAAGGAAAAAAAATCTGCAAAAAGAAGATGACAATGAAGGGACTGAAACTTGCTAACCATTTTCCAAATCATGAGCTGGTTTAGAAGATTAGAGAAAACACAGCATACCAGTTGTGTTTAATACTTACTCTTCCAACTATTTGCTAAAATCCCTGACAGTCCTCAGTCTATAATAATTCAGGAAGCTGTTTAAATGTAATTTTCAATCATCTACTGATGGGGGTGGAGGCTGAGGTAGCAGAGCATTTCTGAAGTGTGGCAATGAGTCATTTCTTTGTAAGGGAACCAAGTTGACTGCTCTACAGCCACTTCTCATCTGGGGTTCACTGTTCCCTGGTTTTTGCCACAGTAATGATGGATGCTGGTTCTTGAGAAAGTGATGGTTTTACACAAATAATTCATCTGCAGGAAATCACCAAAGATATGCATTAGGACCTTCAGGGTACAAAATTACTGAAATTTTGTATCTAAAAAGTGACATAATAAGAAAAGCACTTAATGGTATGGGAGGTTGGTCACTGATCATGTTTAATGCCAACAGCACCTAATAGGTATAACAGAAGAGAGACACAGAGTAGACAGGAAATCCAAGGAAGTGCACCAAAGTGCCACATAATAGCAAATTCTTCAAATTGAATTTAGAATCAATCCGTATGCTATTTCATCTCTTTTTGGTTAAATGATGTTCATTCCCAGAGTATAGGGGAGTGGATGAGAGACTGTCAAATCTCTCTTGTTCTCTCTCCCTCAATAAATCTCAGACAACAAGTCTTCTACTTAGAGTTCTCATTGGCCTGTCTACTTTCATTTTTGACATACTCTAAACAGTTTCTGAAGACAACATCCAGGATGATGTATTTAACAAACATTTGGATGAAAAAACTTTATGTAAACTCTTTGCTGCCATTCCATTCCATTGATGTTATATCCTAAACTCTATTGTGGCTGGCAAGGAACTGAACGAAATGGCCATGCCCTGTCTGCCTTCCATTTCGTAATGCTCGAGCTGCAGCGCCCTTGACTCCCACTAGACCAACACTCTTCCAAGTGTTTCCCTGATTCAAGGTCTCTGAATGTGCTGGCGTCTCCCCTGAAAGTCCTTTAGTTGCTCCTTCTTAAGGTTTCAGTTTAATTATCATCTCAAACACACCGGCAGCCATGGGTAAAGGAGGCCACACTCTATGTTGTATCACATTGCATTATGCCTTAATTAGTTTTTAATTATTGTATTTGTATGTCTGGCCCTCCATAGAAAAAGACCTAACCTGTAAGTTCCATGAAAGTTGTAATGATGTCTGTTTTACAGCTGCTTACTTTACAATGGTTGGCACATAGTGGTGCTAAAAATAATTGCTACAAGAATTCATGAATGAAAATCTTATCTTTTTGTTATATTCATATGAACTGTTGCTGCGACCTCCATTAGAATTTGAAAGATCAACAAGAGTTTCAGACAGGAATCATATTTAATATTTCCAGAATACAATATAACATAGTAAGCGAAAGACTTAAGCAAAATGTACTGCATTTATATGTTCAGCTTTTGTTTTATCAAACAAAGTGATTGTAAAATTGATAATTTTTATGTTATTCAATGAGCTTATCAAAGTCTTGGGCAAAGCACTCAAACTCCGGTCTCACATGTGACAAGAGTAGCTATAGGAGACATAAACAATTAAGCTTTTCTGTCCACATAAGTAAAGCCAGAAAATTATCTTCTTTTCATAAAGTTAAACATTTTCTTCTGAATAAATATATTTTGTCATTATCTACTTTAATTAAAGATGTGAGATTAATAAGCGTGGGTAGGAGTTATCATTATCATCAACAGCATTCCTGAAAAAAAAGAATAGAATTGCTATGGTGTTCTCTCCTTTGTGGTTCTTGAATTTAAAATGCTCTCTTACATGCATACACACAACTGGTGTCTCAGAATATTTGGAATATCTACTACTCACTAAAATGTGTCATCACCTCACTATCACTTAAAATAGATTTTAAATTAAATTTGCTTCAAGAGATATTACCTTTTGTGAAGCATTAATTATTTTTAGAATAAGATAGGGAAACTCAAGATTTCAAAGTGTTCCAGATGAATTACAATGAGTGGATGCCATGTATTCCAGCATCTCAGCTCCAAATCCCACCTGAGAGACCCTAAAAATGTCCATCAAGAAAAGAATTTGACATTATCTCTTCACTGTAAGCATCTTAGAAAAAGGTCAGAACCTGTCTGCAAAGCAATGAAGATTGGAGTGGTTTCATCCAGAGAGCCGCACAGGGTAGGAAACAGCATTTATTTGACTATATTTAAGCTGTGAATGTTAAAATAAGAGCAAAAAATAAAGCACTAATTTCTTTGTAGTTTTAAATCTAATGTACAGATTCCCCTACTGTATCAACAGAGATGAAGATATGCATGTATGTACTCAATACTCTATATTAGTAAAAGAAATATACAGACTGTAGAATATACACAATTTACTATAAGTATAAAGTACAGAAGTATGCAGGTTGTAACTGTAACCCTGTCCTAGTGAAGAAGAAATCACTGCTGAAAGAAATTGTCTTGCAATACCACAAGGGATACGAACAAAAAATTCTATTGCAATTAAATATGGACATAAAGTTGATAAAAAGAAGTCACTTGGGAAAGTGGTTCCTCTGTGAAGGAATACAGCAAGGCCAGCTTGTGGTTTTCAAGTCCATGAGATGGTAGAGAGGCACATTCTTAGGCATTAGGATAGATTAACCCAAATTCTATTCTGAATGTCTACAGTTCAGTGGGGTTCAGTTTATTTTCATTCCAATAAAAGAAAATATTATTAAAGTCATCATGGTCCTAGGATTTGATTATATAGTGATGAATAAGGATTCAATTCTTGTCTGAAGAAGTTTCCAGTCTCACAGGGAGACATGTAAGAATTGAAAGATAATTATAGTGGCATGGCCCACATAATGAGATAGAGAGTTGGAATATGGCCTTGATTGGGAACGATGAATTATGGACTTAGGCATAAATTAAGAACCATGAAATAAGTTATGAATAAGAGGATAAAAGAGTTAATATTTTTCCTTGAAATTGCTACACATAAAATTATTCATGTAATTTTTATGGAACCATATTAGTAGAGAGTACAGCAAAGAAATATTAGTAGAGGGTACAGCAAAGAAATATCCATACAATTTCATATTCAGAAATAAATATTTCTACTTTCTTATTATTTATTCCAATGAAGGAAAAAGGTTAGAGAGACAGTAAGGACTCATTTGTCTTCCAAATTAAGACATTATCCCACTTCAGTGATTCCAAGAATGATAAGAGAAAAAAATGAATTATTTGACATGATATTACCTTCCCTCTCACCTTCCTTTTTCTTAAGAAAAAATAGATTTATTCATTTTCTCACCAACTTTGTTTCTTTTTCTTAAAAAAGATTTATTTATTTATTTATTTATTTATTTATTTATTTATTTATTGGATAGGCAGATCACCAGAGAAAGAGAGAGAGAGAGAGAGAGAGAGAGAGAGAGAGAGATGTGCTATCTGTTGGATTGCTTCCCAAATGGCTGCAACAGCCAGTGCTGGGCCAGGCTAAAGCCGAGAGCTGGAAACTTCATCCAAGCCTCCCACACACCCGTGATCCTCCCACCTGGGTGACAGGGGCCTATGTATCTGGCTATGTGTGGGGAGCAACTCAGACTAGACTGTTACTGAAATTAAGACTTATTCTATGCATCTGCTCTCCCACAATATGGCGCTGGGAGAGGAGTAAAAGGTTCTACGCAGCTGCCTCCAGTTCAACCAATAAGCAGCAGGACCTGCTCCTGATTGGAGGAGAGCAGCGTACTCGGCGTGTGGGTAGCAGAGTTGGGATTGGTGGAAGAGGACTATAAAGGAGGAGAGAGACAACATGCACCAGGAACATCTATCTAACACCTGTGCAGCCCCCGAGAGAGCCGGCCGGTGGTGTGCCGCTCCCCCGCGGAAGTGGGGAAAGTGGCAGGGAGGCCCGCCCTTCCACGGAGGTGGAAGGGTCGGTAGCCAACCCGGGAAGAACCAGCAGCAAACCCGGGGAGGGCCGAGCAGACAAAAGAACAGCACAGGGTCCTGTGTCGTTCCTCCAGGAAGAGGGGGAGCGACAGCTATGTTTCACTTCCTTCCTGGGAGCATTAGCAGAAAGCTGGATCAGAAGCAGGGCAGCTATGACTTTGATACAGGATGCCAGTCATGCAACCTGCTGTGCCACAACACCAGCCCCACTTTCCTCTTCTTTGCATTTCATCATTAGTAGGGAAATTTTTTAAAATCCAAAAGGAAATTATATTGTCTTGGACCATGTGCACTTCACTAAGGTGTCACACATAGTTGATGGTAGTACTTTGAAGAGTTGGTATTGGTAATTCCAATGATTTAACATCAGACTCAGCCATACAGACACAAGGTGCCATATATGACTGTAAACGAAATACATGTGGTATCCTAAGGCATAGACTCTGAAATGCTTTAGATCTAAAAATTCCAAACTCACATAATGAGCAGATAAATTAACAAGGCAATGAGATTCCTGGAATGCATATATTTCATGCATTTTTCTTTCTTCCCTCTTATATATTTTCCCTGTTCCAAGTAAAGGGAGATAAATTGATAAAGGAGATATCAAAGTTAAAAACAAAGTATGAATATTTGATCAGTTTTAAGAAAAAATGGCAATAAAAATTGACAAAACAAACATAATACTTATTTCCAGCTCTATTTGAAAGCAAAAACATATATAAAGAATTAATAGTGGACCAATTCATTTGTGGACCTCACTCTTCCCTGCCCCATCATCAAAAAAGAAGGTGCTACAAAACTCTCATCACTATCTACTTAATCGCTGTTTATTATGCATCATAAATGGCTCAGTGACTTTGAACAGAAATGTATAATAGGGAATTTGATATTTGATATTAAGGGAAGAATATAATACTAGGACACAAAATACTTGAAGGGGAAAAGAATAGACAGGATTTTGCCAACATCCTCCAGTATGGTTTTGAGGAACTCCCATTTAAGTTAATGGGGATGTTCCCAAGTGACATGATATATATCTGGAACATGGATATACTCACATGTAATTACACAATACAAGTTGAAGTAAACGAAGATTTCACAATCTGTGATTCTGCAGGTTCAATTTCTTAGGCTGTGTTCTCAGAAGTTATCATTACCAGGACCCAGGGTAGGACAAGGATCTGCTCAGGTGATTCTGATTCAGTGGTCCACAGACCACATTCTAAGTGTTTCATCTCTGTGTAGAGCTACCTCTTTCCTTACACAGACTTTCTATACGCAGCAGTTTGCTGACAGGTACCTTATAAGGGTAAACCCATGTCTATTCTCACAGTCTATATCTAACAGATATGTATCTAACTAAATCTTCCTGTATTAACATAGGTAGTAAATTGCTAGAACATAATATATATTTAATATATACATATAATATACTATATTATTTTCTTTGGGGATGATACTTATATCAGACTCATTACAATTTAATCTTAAATTTTATCAAAGATAAGAGCTGTGATAGGGACTATAGAAAAAGAGATAGAAAGGGAAAAAGAAAAATACAGCTTCAAATTGTTGTATTTATTATCTGAATGACATTCAGTAAGCCCTTATTTTCCCAAAATCAAGGAAATTAACCACATGGTTTTTCTATGTCTCTTTGAAATATTAAATTCAATAGTTATATGTAATGGCAACTGAGAACGTACTAAAGAAATTGTATTGGAAGGAAGTCTAAGAAAGGTCTCGTTTTTTCCCTAGGGGTGATTACTATTTGATTATTATTTTATCTAGCAATATCAGTTCCTTCAATCATCTATTTAGCACTCCAAATTTTCTAGTTTCATGAACATGTGATACTAGTTCTTGTGTGGTACAAAAACACTGAATATTTAAGAGACTATCTTAAAATCAGGCCTTTCTTAAATCCTTCTCTGCTTTTTATTAACTATGTAATGTTAGGCAATTAACTTTTCCTCTCTAAAACTCGCTTGCCTAATTTTCTCTGGGGAAGAAAACTGTATCTACTCTCTTAAAGTAATTGACAGGATTAAAAGAGACCACTTAGATTCCATGCTTAGCCCACAGGAAGTATTTAATAAATGTAAACAAGTAGAAGCTACAGCTTCTTGATTATCAAGGAAATGTCTTGATTACAAGGTACTCTGATTGTAAAAGGATTTGTCCACATTCTTCCTTTCACGTAATCTTGTAGCTTATTCATTATGTTACAGAACTTTCTTTTAAAATATGGGATGAATATTGTTGATTTCAATGAATGCCTTTTAAGTACTAATAAAAATACTCACATGCAATTTTCTCCTTTGATCTATAATTATGAAGATTCACACAAGTCATTTTCTATGTTAATACATCCTAACATTTCAAGAGTAAATTCCTCATGATTAAAGTAATTATTATTTTACTAAATAGTGGAATTACTATGCTCTCTCTCTCTCTCTCTTTTTTTTTTTTCTGTTCTGAGTTATTTTTATATTTCAGGTTATTTTGGCATCAGGGTTAGGCTAACATAAAGACATGAATGAGAGTTTTCTTGAAGGTTTAGCAAGGGCCCTCAGCTAGTCTTATACCCTTGACTAATGACTGGTCCTCCTCTAGCGGGAAAAGTCCTTCTCTTTGATGGAGCACACAACTTTGGGAGGGATGAACACAGAGCAGTGAGGGAGGCAGGGAACACCTGCCTAGCCAGCCAGATCAGCTAAATCAACCCTGAAGATCAATGGGGTGACAGATGTCCCTCACATCCATAAAAATAATGAAAACCTGTGTTTTCCAACAAAATGGATGCTTAGTGAAATGAGCCAGTCCCCAAAAGACAAATACCATATGTTTTCTCTGATGTATGGTAGTTAATATAGAACACAAAAAATGTGTAAGAGTGAAACTGACAACTTATGATTTGATTATTTTTGAAAATATTTATTTATTTACTCATTTGAGAGGTAGAGTTACAGACAAAGAGAGAAGTCTTCTGCTCCCTGATTCATTCCCCAAATAGCTGCAACAGCCGGCCAGAGGTGGACTCATTTGAAGCCAGGAGCCAGGAGCCAGGAATTTCTTCTGGGTCTACCACATAGATGCAGGGCCATTTCCCACTGTTTTCCCAAGCCATTAGTAGAGAGCTAGATTGGAAGAGGAGCATTCTGAAAAAAAACCCGGCACCCATTTGGGATGCTGGTGCCACAGGCAGAGAGGCTTAGCCAACTATGCCACAGCACTGGCTCCTTGATTATTGTTTTTAGCCCTTGTCTACACTCCTGTGGAAAAGTGGTTCTTTCTAGTTTTCACTTGTTGAACATTATGGTTAATGGTGAATTAAGCCTGCGATTTTAACATAAATGATTTTATGTTACTGTGAAAATTAAAGGAAATAAAAAAGAAAGGAAGGAAGGAGGAGGTATTGAGTGAGGGAAGGTGGTAAGTGAAAGAGCTTTCAATGAAACCAATTGCTAAACACGTCAAAAACAGAATCAATAAATTCAGCCTCACAAAGGGAGGAAATTCTGAACACACTACACAGATAAACCTTTAGACATCATTTTATATTAAATCAGCCAATCACAAAAGGATAGATGCTTTATAATTACACACAAATGTAGTAACCTAGAATAGTCAAAAATACAGAGAAAAAACAGTAGAATATTGGTTATCAGGTGCTTAGAAGAGGGAATATTCAGGAGTTATTTTTTGATGTGCCACAGAATTTCAGTTTTGCAAGATACAGAGTTTTGGAGTGCAGTTGTGGCACAGAGGGTTAATCTGCCACCTGCAATGCCGGCATCCCAGAATGGCACCTGTTCTAGTTCTGGTTGATTCACTTCTGATCCAGCTCCCTGCTAATGCTCTGAGAAAGCATCAAAGACCAGATGAAGTTTTAGGCTCCTGGCTTTGGTTTGGCCTAGGCACAGCTGTTGTAGCCATTTGGAGAGTGAACCAGCCTATGGGAGATATCTGTTTCTCTCTCTCTCTCTCCTTCTAACTCTGCCTTTCAAATACATAAAGAGGTAATGCTTTCCAAATTATCTTGAGACAATCTGGGCTAAGCAATTAAATAAGAAGCAAGAAGAATTAATTAAATATTAAAAGATGGAGAGCTAGAATATTCAATCAATGGCCTATTTTTTTAAAAGAAATGAATCCATGAACCTGAAGTTTCAGTGAATTTCCTTGATTTATCTGGTTTAAAAACTACATATACATCTTTGACCAATTATTTAAGGATCTACTTGGGGCCAGTACTATAATGATTAAGCTGATATCTGCAGTGCTGGTATTCCATATGGACAGTGGTCTGAGTCCTGGCTGTTCCACTTATAATGCAGATCCCTGTTAATGCGCCTAGGAAAGCAGCAGAGGATGGCCCAAGTCCCTGGGCCCCTACCAGTTTCCTACCCAGGTGGGAAACTTGGATGAAGCTCCTGGCTCCTGGCTTTGGCCTGGCACAGCCCTGACCATTGTGGCCATTTGGGGGTGAACTAGCAGATGGAAGATCTCTCTCTCCCTCCCTTTCTTTCTCTTCCTCCCTTTCTCTCTCTCCCTCCCTCGCTCTCTCTCTCTCTCTCTCTTTTTCTGTAACTCTGCCTTTCAAATAAATAAAATAAATCTTCTTTTTTTAAAAAAGGACCCACCTGTCATTAAGTCATCATCCACTGTTTAGAATGAATTTTCCAGGATGGCTAATGGCATGATTGATCATGCCATTATCCATGGCAATTATCCATGGCAATTCTCAGAGGAAAAAAATCTTATGATACCCCTAAATATTTGCAAAATAATTAAATGTGAAAAAAAACTAAATTCAGCAATACTTCACTTGCTTCTGCTCTGTTTTATAAAATATAAGATGTCTGTATTTTATGACAAGACTCATCTCATTTGACCAAAATGCAAGTGTGCAGTAGTGGTTTTCTAGGTGTGGCTGAAGGAGGTATTAGATATCTGATTCTTTGCTCCTTCCGAAAATATAACCAAGAGAAAGAATGTCAAAGAATTTTAGAAGGTTATTAATATATTTAACTTTGCCATCCACAGTTTAATTTTAAAATCAGTTAAATCAATTGCCCTTTTTCCTAAGTTAAGTTTTATTGGAAACCTGGAGTGCCACAGTCAGAGAGTGGTTCTTTATTCCAGATTTTTATCAATAGTGCCAAGGCTGGTGTTAAGGACCTGTGTCACCAGCTTCTAACTATTTTCTTCATCTTTTTCACACTAAAACATTTTCCATGCCATCTTATAAGAAAATTAAATCACTTGGTAGGATCATCTCCAAATAAGACACAGCAGATTGAAAAAGCTGCCACAACGCTTTTCAGTTAGCATCGTCAAGAGGAGAGATCCCTTTCTCAACTATTTACAGAGTTACGATGGTAGCATTCCCCCTTAGTATGAAAGAAGTGAAGGAAATGATGGTATGCAAACCCTTAGCCTAAGTTCTTTCAACTTCTCTTACATTGTTAGCTACTCTAACCTACTGGAAAAGATACTAAAGGTAGGAGGACCAAGGCACTTCAAACAGCAACCAGTCCATTACTAATAGCTGAGTATGGCCCATTTGGGAGCAGTCATTTCGCAGCCCAAACTGCATTTGCTCATTTGCAATCAAGCTCACTCTCTATGATCAGCAGAGTCCAGCCATGATCAAAATAACTGCTCAGTACATTGTGAATTACATTAACGGTAGTTGCTCTTAGGCCACACCATTTTTGGGTAATAATTTTGTAGAAATAAATGACAGGCAAGTCTATGTAAATAGCAAATTAACCACTATTTTTGTTCCATAATTTTATGCAATAACCTAGGTATTACAATAAGAATTTGTTTCTCTTTTATACTCTTTGGAAAACCAAGAATTTTATTTACCTACACTCACATCAATGAGTTGTACATGAAAGAGTTAGGATTACACAAGCGGCAGTGGTGTGCAGTCGTTACATGGTCAGCGTCAAGCAGAACTTGTTTGAACACTTCCCACTTTCCATGCGTTCATGTGTTCACTGATTTTTTTTTTTTTTTTGACAGGCAGAGTGGACAGTGAGAGAGAGAGACAGAGAGAAAGATCTTCCTTTACCATTGGTTCACCCTCCAATGGCTGCTGTGGCCAGCACACCGCGCTGATCCAAAACCAGGAGCCAGGTGCTTATCCTGGTCTTCCATGCGGGTGCAGGGCCCAAGCACTTGGGCCATCCTCCACTGTACTCCCGGGCTTCAGCAGAATGCTGGACTGGAAGAGGGGCAACCAGGACAGAATCCAGCGCCCCAACTGGTACTAGAACCCGGTGTGCCGGCGCCACAGGTGGAGGATTAGCCTATTGAGCCATGGCACCGGCTGTGTTCATTGATCTTGATTGTGCAAGTTAATTTCTCCATTTTTCCTTTATAGTAAAAAGATAACAATACCTATTGTATAAAGCTGTAGAAAAGATAAAATTACATATTTAATGTCTCAAGTATAGTAAGTTTTCTTTTTCTTTTTTTTTTCCTTTGTAAAATTGAAGCTTTATTTCTCGTAGAAAGATGGTAGGTTTTCCCCCTAACCTCTTCTTCTAATTTTTTTTTTTTTGCTTTCAAACTTTTATTTAATGAATATAAATTTCCATAGTTCAGCTTATGGACTACAATGGTTTCCCCCCCATAACGTCCCTCCCACCCGCAACCCTCCCCTTTCCCACTCCCTCTCCCCTTCCATTCACATCAAGATTCATTTTCAATTCTCTTTATATACAGAAGTCAGTTTAGCATACATTAAGTAAAGATTTCAACAGTTTGCTCCCACACAGAAACATAAAGTGAAAAATACTGTTTGAGTACTAGTTATAGAATTAAATCTCAATGTACAGCACATTAAGGACAGAGATCCTACATGAGGAGTAAGTGCACAGTGACTCCTGTTGTTGACTTAACAAATTGACACTCTTGTTTATGGCATCAGTAATCACCCTAGGCTCTTGTCATGAGCTGCCAAGGCTATGGAAGCCCCCTGAGTTCACTGTCTCTGATCATTTTTAGACAAGGCCATGGTCAAAGTGGAAGTTCTTTCCTCCCTTCAGAGAAAGGTACCTCCTTCTTTGATGACCCATTCTTTCCACTGGGATCTCACTCACAGAGATCTTTCATTTAGTTTTTTTTTTTTTTTTTTTTTTTTTTTTTCCCAGAGTGTCTTGGCTTTCCATGCCTGAAATACTCTCATGGGCTTTTCAGCCGGATCCACATGCCTTAAGGGCTGATTCTGAGGCCAGAGTGCTGTTTAGGACATCTGCCATTCTATGGGTCTGCTGTGTATCTCACATCCCATGTTGGATCATTCTCTCCCTTTTTGATTCTATCAGCTAGTATTTGCAGACACTATTTTTGTTTATGTGATCCCTTTGGTCCTTAGTCCTATCATTATGATCAATTGTGAACAGAAATTGATCACCGGGACTAGTGAGATGGCATTGGTACATGCCACCTTGATGGGATTGAATTGGAATCCCCTGGTATGTTTCTAACTCTACCGTTTGAGGTAAGTCAGCTTGAGCATATCCCGAATTGCACATCTCTTCCCTCTCTTATTCCCACTCTTACATTTAACAGCAATCATTTTTCAGTTAAGTTTCAGCACTTAAGAAGAATTGTGTATAGTAAGTTTTCAAAGAATTTTTATTTTTTAAATTTCTACTACACTGCAGTGGTTCTGATGTTTTTGCTTAATATGTAAATTTTAACTCCTTCAACTCCCACATATTTTCTTTAAATATCTTTACATTCTATATGTTAGTGATGAATATAAATATTTAGATAGTGCTTACTATGTGAAATAAACTATTACACATGCTTATAATTAATAAACACAAATATGTATTGACTCATTAAATTCACATATAATATCTAAGAAATAGATGGCATTACACTCCTTTTACAAAAGAAAACAGAGAGACATCTTAGAGAGAATAAATCAACTGTTCTGATAGTGCTGAAGTAGTGAGACAGCCTGGTGCTGAACTCCATGCTCTTAATATGCATCATGCTATAAGTTTCTTTTCCAATGATCTGGAACTTTCCAATTTGATTGCATTGAAAACAGTGATACCTCCTAGTACAACAGCATTTGTGTACACAAAATAACTTTGTGAAAGTTATTTTTCTATTACTAATCAAATCAAAAGGAAAGCTGTGTTTACAGATTCAAAATACAATAAAATCAGAAATCTTAGCTACTAAGGCATAATATTATCTAAGAAGTAATGTCTTAATATTCAGAGCACCAGCTGCCTATGACTTGTACTATCAAATATATTTTCATAATATCAGAACTGTTTAGAGAAGACAAAATGGAACCCCTTCAGCTAGAAATCTGATTGTTTTTGTTGTTGTTATTGTTAAATGCAGATAAATTACTTTCTTTTTGAAATGCCTCTTCTGTTTGCTTTTTTTTTTGAGATCCACTTTGAGTGTATTTTCATTGGAAGATGAATTCATCTATCGCCATAATTTGCCTTGCTTTAGAGAACACAGAGTCATTTGTTTTGAAGGTGAACACATTTAAGATACTTTGAACTGTATTACTGAAATGAACTACTTAGAAAGTAATTCTGGGGTGACATTTGGTGTAGTGGTTAAACTGCCATTTGGGGTGCCTACATTGCATATAAGAGTGCCAGAGTTCAAGTCTCAGCTCTAGACCTCATTCCAGATTCCTGCTACTGAGTGCCCTGGGAGGCAGCAGAAATTGGCTCAAGTAGTTTTGTCTGCCTTCCACAAGTTAAGCAGATTAAGTTTCTGAGTTTCTGACTCCTAGCTATGGCTTTGACTCACACTATTTTGGGTGTGAACCAATGGGTGAAAAATCTCTCTCTCTTTCTCTCTGCCTTTCACAAATAAAATTTTAAATTAACAACTGATATACATACATAACAGTTGCTATACTATGACAATAATTTATCCTATAAATTTAAGCTTTTTAAAAGAAAGCCTAAATAAAACATTATGGCAAAATAAAAGATCCTCTCCTATATTTATATGGCTATAATATAACATAATATATCATAAAAGATGTGCTACATATGAATATTTATTTGAATAAAATAGTGGGTGGATAGCTAGCTAGCTAGATATAATAAATCTATCAAAAAATTTGATATCAACTCGGTGATTCAACAATCCAGTCATAATTTTAAAAGTTGAACTTTGAAAAGTCACCACAGTTGGTCATAAATTCAGATGGCCAATTACAATGGTGTTTGAGGTGAGTTAAAAATCAAGCTGTTGACGGTTTTGAAACTTAGGAATAGTTTATTTACTCTATATTTCCTGAAGATAAGTTTGTGACTAGTCTATTTTAAAAACACTGTCATCCAAAATATACAATTTGTGTTTTCTAATTTGCTACTTTGAGGTGAGAACTATCAAAAAATTAAAATACACAACTATATGTGATTGTTAGAAGATTTATTTATTTGAAAAGCAGAATGACACACACACAGAGAGAGAGAGAGAGAGAGGTAGAGAGAAGAGTAAGAGAGAGAGTAAGGGAAGGAACACTTCCATTTGCTGATTCACTGCCCAAATAGCAGCAATGGCATTGCTGAAAACCAGGAGCAGGGTCTTCATCTGGGTCTTCCACGTGGATGGCAGGGACACAAGAACTTGGGACATTTTCCATTGCCTTCCTAGGCCTATTAGGAGGCAGCTAGATTGGAACTGGAGCAGATGGCACTTTAACCAGCGCTCCAGTAAGGTATGTTGTGGTCACAAGCAGTGGCTTAACCTGCTGTGCCTCAACACATGCTTGTGATGACATTTTTATAACTCTTTGTCACATTTATATAAGACAAATGTAAAGAGACTCTTCCTGAGAGGCAGAGGGCTTAAATGGAGTTGTAGGGTCCGTTCAATAGGATAAAGCTCAATAGAAACTGCCTGAAGGTGTATTAAACACAGGAAAATGGCACTAGGCATCTTTTGCTACTTTCATGCCCAGAGTGTTTCTGTTTATTTTTGTACCAGGGAGAACAGGATTATCACCTCCATGCTAAATTCTTTAACATCCAGATCAGATGGTATTTCTTCCCTTCTTTCCTCTGTGAGTGAATATCTGGGGTATTTGCTTGGAATGCTTACTATATTTGACTATAATTTAAGGTTGCTATTTTTTGCAATACTTATATCCTTTCAGAGGGTATGAGCATTAAAATATTCATTTAATTCATTCATTCACTCTTTATTCAGCAAATATTTGCTGATAACCTACTGCTATAAGGCCATGTAGGGACAACACTCAATATGCAATTGGAGGTTCAAAGGCTTCTTAGAAGAAAGGACATTTAATACAAGGCTTGGGGGATCAGTGGAGGGAAAATAAGCATGGGTAAAGTCTTTTTGGGGGTGATATAGAACATAATCAGGTACTGTAATAGGAAAGAAATTCAGAATGTTGAAGCATAGAATCAATGTCTATTGTTTTAACACAGAGTATGTTGTACAGCAAGACATCAGTATATATAGAATAAAGCCTGAATCTCTGATAAGAATGCTACATGCTGCATTGCTGGCAGATCTACAAAGAAGTATCAGTTTATTCAACTCTAGGATTCAGGAACAAAGGACATTGGCAAAGGAGTTTAGAGTGTATCTCTTGCTGTAATTCAGCTCAGCAATAAAAGCACTGACCAAGGCTTTCAGTGATGTGTCACAACACGCCCTGTAAATGAAGACTGGCACTTTGCACTTAAGAAGAATTTTAGAAATCCTACTCTCTGATTTCTTATCTCAACTGCCTTGGATATCAAACACATCTTACTATCTCTCTTTCACTTAAAAACCATACATAAGTACCTTTCCTACACCAGACACTATGCTGGATACCCCCAACAGATACAGATATGTTGCAGCACAGGAAGGCATAATCTAGAGAAGAGAAAGCCAGTAAGAGATCATTTGTTGCCTGCTACTGGTGGGTAGTGGTACATAGGTGTGGCTTCTTGCAGGTGGGCCAACTCCTGCAATCACAATGTTCCTTCTTAGGAAATACATAGGCCACTTTCTATGAATGAAATTTCTTCACCACTCAATCAAAGAATTATTATTATTTACTAAGCAACCATCATGTACTTAACATTTGATGCACACAAATCTTCACCATAACCCTATGAGGTAATATTCTTCATTTTACACATGAGTAACCTGAAAATGTTCATAAAAGTGAAGTCATTTCTTTACATTCATATGGCTGAAAAGAGAGATGGAGTTTGCACAGATTTATTTTATTCTAAAACTTAGGTTTTTAATTTATATCCTAAAATTGCCCACTTGCCAATCATACATGATTCTATTTCACAGGATTTCAAGTGAATGTCAAATCATAACAGGGTGAGTATCATGATAGTATATTTTAGACCCTATTCTACATTCCCCGAACAACATCACATCTGTGTTTCTTCTGCAGACTGTGTGTGTGTGTGTAATACAGATACATGCAGAATGGGAGCAGCATGAAACATCACCAATAATTTCCTCAGAATTTTTTAACATAGTAAAAATATTCCTTAATCATAAAAAGGTAACGGGTTGAAGCAAGTTATAGGCATGCATAACTTCCTAATTTAAAATGATGCCTCTCCTAATAATGTAATTTCACAGGACAGTTAACAAAACAGCCATCTATTTAGTTTTGATATTTCATTTCAGGATCAGGAACAAGGGTTTCTGGTATTTGAAAGTATTCTTTGGGCAATCTTTGAGAAAAGTGTTTATGAAAATCACAATGTGAATAATAAGAAAAAGAGGAGAGGGGATCTTGCATCCCTTCACCCTCTGGCTGATAGAGCAATGCAGTTAGCTATTTCTCAGAGGAAGGAAATGAGGAGGCTGTTTTAGGCTATTTCTATTTTCAAAAACAAAAAAATTCTCATCAATTCGCTGGTTCATCAGAATGGGTAACTACTGAAAAAGTCATCCGATCAAAACAACTAGACCTTATCAATACTGGGCGATGTGCTGGGGTTTTCAGTCATCATCCGCAATTGACTCAAAAATAGGTGATTTATTCAGCTTTAATCAGAGTACTGACACTATTTATTAAAAATCTTAGCTCTGCTTTCCGTCAGGGTCATGGCTGGCTCAGATGTTGCTGCTTGTAGTTCTACTTGAAGGAGCACAGTTTCGAAATTAGACAGATCTGGGCTTGAAACGCCCTCCATCATTTACCAGTGACTTTTGACAACTTACTCAGATTTTTAAGCATGTGTTTCCTCATCTGTGTATTAATGAAATTAATATCTACTGCAGACAGGGAAAATGCAAAGTATTATTTTAGTAGTGAACTATAAGCACATCCTACTTTTCTTTAATTACCCTTAAAATCAAGAGAAATCCCTAGCAGCACAGACAACTCTAAAGAACATGATTCCTTATCTTGCCTTAAGTATCTATGTAACTCCTTACTAAGACTGAAAATACACTGTTGACTTACATACTTTTTTGACAATTGTATCTTAACGGTGGAAAATGGAAACTGTCATTCTAATAAATCATCTTAACAGTTCAGTAAGTCTTAAATGTTGATTTAGCGCTTTCTTTAGTTTGAAGAAAAAGTCTACAGATATAAAGAGTCCGATGCTATTATATTGGTTCTACAAACTTGCAGAACACACTTGGGAGGTACGGGGCATTAATAAGAACATATTGGGTGCCATGCACTGTGCTCTTCCCAAAACCTCACAGAAGATTTAAAATTTTAGATTAAAAATGGTCACAGTAATAACAAAGCATTTTTTCCCCTACAGCATAAGGATAATGGGTTAGCTCCCTTGTGTTATGAATAAAATAAAAAAAGTTGCATCAAGAAACTTGACTTTCCATGGTGGACGTGGCCCATCTACTTTTAACCACTCTTTATGAGGTAGGGGCAAACTATTAATATGGAGCACAGCATAACTGATAATAACATAAGAGGAAGTGCAACAGGTCCACCTCCTTTACCTTCTTCAATTGAGATCCATAAATATAGAAATTTCTAATGACTCAAGAAATATTTTCTGTTTAGAGTAGAAAGTATAAGTAAAAATAGTCTGTGTGCCAGCTGGATGGCCTACAGTCAGATTTATTTCTCAACAAAGTACTTTGGGCAGCACTATGAGTACCTGCAAGTCACAATACCCAGAGATCTCTCCAAGCAAGCACCTACAAGCAATCCAAGACAAAGAAACACATACATACACTCACACACAGAGACCCTAAGACAGAAATTAGATTTTAAAATAACCTAATAAGTGACACTCAATAGTATTTGTCACATTTTATTCATTAGGGGACCATCACTAAGTCCAGCTTACATTGAAGGGGAAAGATTGTATTAGTGCAGTGACCAATGGAGGTCATCTAAGAGGCTGCTCTGTACAGTCTCTACCTTCTACCCAGACTCAAATCTCTCTGAGGGCTCAGATTTTCTGTTTCCTTATCCCCTGCCTGGTTTCTGGCCGACTAAGGATTGAAGGAAAGGTGCAGAGAGGGAGAGAGAAAGAGAGAGTACTTAAAGTCAAATTATAAATTACAGCTCCTAAATTATTGGAAATTACCAAACTACTGGACTAAATTTTGGAAGAGTAAATTTTAATATTTAGTCAGGGCTGCGATTACGTGGAATTTCCAGCAGAGTGGCCCTTGATTATGGCATGTAGCAGAAAAAGAATTTGTAGCTTAACAACTGTTTTATAGATCTTAGGAAAAAATCACTGAAGTTAGAAATAGAAAAGGCCAGTTATGTTCATTCTCCCAGCTCATGACAGATCCTTGCAGTATAGTTTGTGATTCCTTCAAAAAAGCCCTGTGGCTGAAACAGTGACATTTATAAATGCAGGTTTATATAATAAGCAGAAGTTCAACTATCTTAAATAGCTATCATAAATGTTTTATCCAAAAGGAATTCTAATTTAAGCTGATTTCTTCTAAAAAAAAAAAAAAAAAGTAGAAAAGTAGCCAGGCTCTTGTTCCAAAAAATATTTGAGTGACATGTTTTCTCTTTGAAATATGGCTTTCCCTTCCCCACCCCACCCCACCCCCAAAAAAATAGGTGAATGACAAGCATAAATGAGTGAAGTCTGATTCCTGCCTTTAGTATCTGGTATATGCAAGCATCCAGATTTGCATGTTCTATGATTTAAAAGTGTCCTCTAGAAATCATTGGCTGCAAATGTAATACCCAATGTAACAATATTGGCAGGTGGAGCTTCATGGGAGGCATTTAGGTCATGAAGCTTTGGCCTTCATAAATGCACTGATGTCAGTTATAAAAGGGCTTGAATCTGTGAGTCTGACACTATTCCTTGTCTTTCCACTCCCCAGCTCCTTGTTCCCTTTCCACTCCACCTTTTCCTCCTCTTTCCCTCACCAGGAGATGAAACAGTGAGACCCTTGCCTCGGCAGAGACAGGCTTCAGTCTTGGACTTCTAGGTCTCCAGAACCATGAGCCAATTAATTTCTATTCATTATAAATCATCCAGCCTAGAGTATTATGCTTTAGTAGAACAAATGGATGAAGGTAGCATGTAATCAAATAGGCAGAATATAATGTTAATGCTCCTTATCACATATACGAAGGATGATAAACAGATATGAAAATGGTGATCACCTCTGCTTTGGGAGGTCAGGTCACAAAAATGAGATATAATTTACACCTTTAGTGCTGAGGAAAAGGTATATGAGTACTATGGTTTGTCATTTTCTTTAAAAATAATTTTGTAATTGGTCAAACTTCTTGAAATTTATTTATTCAACTTTAGTAAAATCCCACTTTGATATTAAAAGATATTATTTGAGGTGAAATTTCACTGGATTGCAGTAGATTCTTCTGCTCTAATCAACATAATTTGTAAAATAAAATATTTACTGTTTCACATTAAATAGAAGTATTTGAAGTATAATTTTAAGACAAAGAAAAGGAATCTATGATGGAAGAAATCACAAAGCAAAACTTTCTCTGTGACTGTTCAGAGAGATAACTGTATTAGGTTCAAGTTCAGGTTAACTGTTTTTGTGGCAATTTAAATGTACAAACAATAAAATTATTCACATGTGTTAATTTGATTGCAGCTTCAGAACTAATAAAGAAGAGTTTGAATGCTTTCAGACTGGAAGATAAATTCAGACTAGATTCTGTCTCATATTCTTTGCATTTATGGTCTGATTAGTCATTAAATTGAATGAGAAAAATATGATATACTTTGACTATATTAATTGAACTTTTAAAGATAGAGCATTCTGATGTTTGTATTTAATTCTGATTAATTTCCATAATAGAGCATTGCAGATAAAAGATATGTTAACTTCAGCTTGAATACATTTTCAATTTATTTTCAGCCAAATATACTGAGGATTAATCACAATTCCACTAGTTGAAAATGAGTGTTGTTAAGAAGCTTGGCTTCTATTTCTAGAAAGAGTTGAAATAGGAAATGACAATATAAAGCCATTAAGAATATGCCTTTCTAATCTCAATTGGGTTTTCTGCAAAAAAAATGGTTTTAGAAGACTAAACATACCAATTTATTTGCCATGTTTTAGAACTCAAAATGGCTATCATCTCTGAAAAATCAGTGGATTGAACAGATGTGGGAAAGGTATCAGGATATGATCTGGTAGGAAGGCATCATTGTATAAAATTCAGAGTTGGGGATATATATAAGATGTGATTTTGCAGACTTCCTAAATCAAAAAAATCAACCTAGTCATCCCATTCCTCCCCTCCCACCTGTCACCCACTATAGAATATCAATACAAAGGAAAGATCTTGGTCACTGACTATAGAGATTAACCCGTTATGGTCTTTCATTTTTTTATTTATTCCACAAATACAACTTGAAAATATTCTACACATAAGGCATCCTGCTGAACCAGAAAGGTAGATGAATAAGATATGTCCCCTCTTCTTAAGAGCTTCTGAGACAGCAAGAGGAGACAAATTCCATTAATCCTGCCACAATGAACAGATTTGGGACATCTGTTGCAATGTGAATCAGAAGTCTTGATTAGATACTGGACCTGCAATTTCAGGATTGACACTATTTTCCTTCCTGAAGTTGGCTTCTAGCTAGCTGTAGGTCTTCTGTTTCAACATTCTTTGTAAATGTCTTATTCTTTTCTGTTCTCAGCGACAGAATTGTGATCACATTTTCTTCAAATAAGAAGGTTAAACCAACCAGATATGAGCATTTCTCTTTTCTTTCTTCTCTATACCTTTATTTGGGAACATATTTATTTTATTATCTAATCTCCTTCATAGCCCAGATATAAATTCTTATCTATTCATTTCAAAGAGTTATGGGCTTTTGCTTTATGTGAATCTCCATAGAGTATTTGTGCAAAAGAAAAAGAAGGGGAACAGTCCATTGATTTAAGATTTACGAAATCCATTTTGCTATTTTACTCCTATTGTAGGATCAGTACTCTCTCTTGGTCCATGTAACCTCTACATTTTTCTTTCTTTTTTTTTTTTTTTTTTTCATTTAAAAAGTTAATCAACATTTTAAATGCCTAGCTTTGGGAGGCAGAATTATCATTTGGGAAAATGGGTACATCACAAGTAGGTCTTTTTTTTTATATTAAAGAACACAGAATGAATTTTGATATGTAAATATTGAGACAGAATTATTAAAAAAAATTGGCACTCAGACCAAATTCTGTATAGGTTATATATTCTAAAGACTATAAATTAAAATAAAACCTTCTCTTTTTTTGTAAACTAATTCCACTCTTGTTTATTGTAAGTCACTTTAACCATCTTCCATAATGTAATGGTCTGGTACTTTAAGAAATTTGTAATCTAAAAGTCACATTACATTATTGAGGGGTATTATAGTCCATAAGAAGAACGGTTTTTGTGCTTTGCTGCCAATAAAATGAAAGTAGCAAAGACTGTTAAGTCTAAACTTTCCAGGCTAAATAAATGCTAAATGTGATCATGGATGAAACAGAATTATCCACAGAAGTTCTAATCGTCTCTTGATGTCCAACTCTCATTCTATCAGACTTCGAGATTTCTACAAAGGATGAATAAACTTAATGGAACATTGAAAATGGATGAAAAACAGTGTAGAATGGTGCATGGAATGTGAGTTTATCCATTTGTCCCATGATCTTCATTCCTGGTTTACAGGATTATAATGGGAATATCCCTTCCAACTTCTGTGAATGACTAGCTCTCTCCTTGGAGGACAGAGCATCAGATCAAGGCAGAGAGTGATATAATAAATGACCAAGTAAGATTGCTGTCATTACGTGCAATGGGGTCAATAGAGAGTAATAAAAATCAATATAAAAGAAAATAGAATGAACAAAACTTGGGAAAGTCTTGGATAAATCAATAGAAAGAGTGGACTGGGAGTATGTGAGGTTTTGGAACAGTAAATACTTTCTGATTGATTGACAGGTTAGTTTAACATTCTTGCCACTTATTTCAATCTTAGGATTTCTATTTGTGTCTGCCAGCAGTAACCCACAGTAGAGAGCAGGTACTAAGATTCTTAACTTGGAGTTTTATTAAAATATACTCACCTCTTTCTATCCTTAACATAATGAAAAGGCTACTGTGCAGTTTCTCAGAGGCTTTTGTGAAAATTATGCTTAGGAACAACATGTAATTGCAAGGATTTAACGATTTTTTTCTTTATGTTTTTCAGTTAGTAAAGTCAGGAATTAAATTCATTCTTTATATAATCATAAATAATTGTGAGATTCTAAATGTTGAAGGGAGATTACTTTGTGTTACTAGTTTTGAATTTTGGCAAAGAACATAAATGTATGTGATGACACTAGGAGACAGCACCTGAATCAGTTAGGATTCTGGCAGGAAACACAGAAGATAGTCTGGGAGAGATGAACAAAGAGAATATTTATAAAGATATGTGTATAGGGAACCAAATGAAGGATAGTGCAGTACTTCTCCAGGGTTAGCAAGAACTCAGAGTCCTCACCATCCAGGGTGCTGAAGGGGAAAGAGTAAGGCGTGATTACGGGAACCCTGAAAGACCATCTCTGTGGAAAGGCTATCTGACTGGAACTGTAGCCTCTATTAGAGGGATGCAGACCTGACAGAGAGTTAACTGGAGAATAAGCATTTCAATATGATAATTGATTATGAAAGTCAATCTGACCAGATTAAGGAATACTCAATTGACAATAAAAGCATTATTTCTGAGTATGTCTATAAGAGTAGTTGTAGAGGAAATCTGTGTATGTCAGTGGCCTAAGATCTACCTTCAGCGTGGGTGAACACCTCCCAACCAACTCAAATACAACAAAAAGGCAAAAGAATCACAAGTTCTTTCCTGTCTCTCTCTTGGAGCTGGGCCAGTCTGCTTCTCCAGCCCTTGGACATCAGAACTTCAGGCCATCCCGCCATTGAACTTCAGGACTTATACAAGCTGCGTCCACTCCTATGTCTGCCCTGCCTAGGTTCCCTGGTCTTCCTCCTTAGATTGAGGATTATATAGTTGACATCTCTGGTTCTGGGTTTTTTTCAATTTGGACTGAGCCATGATTAAAGCATCCTGGGATGTTCCCAGCTTGCAGAGGCTTCTCAGCCTCTTTAATTGCATGAGCCAACTCCCCTATTAAAGTCCTTCACTGACTAATATAGCAGCTATTGGCAAGGAGTAAGGATGATTTTAGATTAGAAATCTTCATTACTTCCATTGAAGTTAATTGGGGTCTAATACTTTTGTTTTACGTTTCAGAATACCTGATGTGGAAGCTAATCTGGGAAAGCAAGAAGAAAGGAAAATGTCATGAAAATACCTGGCACGACAGGATCCCTGTGGTAGTAATTGCTGCTGTTCATCAAATATTGATGGTTTTTTGGTCATATGGTGTGACTACACTCCCCTTTGCACTATGGTTGAGTATGGTCATTTGACTTGCTTTGTCTAGTGATACAGTCACTTCTGGAAGGGAATTTTAAGATCATATATATCTATCATAGTGTTATCTCATTTTCCCTGCCATGAGGTTGAGCAATATTCCAACTAGTGACTTCTCTGAAACTCCAAATCCTGAGCTGAATGTAACTTGATTTGTGAATGCCATCAGCAAACCACAAATCTCAGCTGTTTCTGTTGGGTAGGAAAGTCAGAAATCAACCTGTGTGTGTGAGAGGGGAGGACTGCAGCAGCATCTGCAGAAGCTCACCTTGGAAGCAGCCCAGTGTGCACACTGCGAAGTCCTGCCCAGGCCCTGATAACTTTCCAACTGTGCTCAGCCCTTCCCCCAAGAAAAGCTCCCCAGAAGAATTCTCTCTCCTCAACAAAACTTCGAGCAATAAAACCATTACACCCTCCATCCACACTCCTCTGCCCGGTGCCAGGTCGGGTACCCAGTTTGTCAGCAATGGGTAGTAAATTCTGGAGGAATTTTCCTAATTGACACTAAGCAAACCATTTGTCCCAGAGGAGAAAGAGAAGGGAGGAAAGAAAATGGCAGGAACAACTGGACCTATCCCTTTAAAAACTCCAGCTGACCCTGTGCTCAGCTTCCTGCTGGGCTGCCCGCCTGGCCTGTCAAGTGTATTCTCTCCATTTAACCTTACTTTCCCCTAGTCTGAGTGACTGGGCACTCTCTGTCTCTTCCATTCTGATGGATGCCCTATTCCCAATAAACCTTGCTATTTTTCTCTGTCTCACGCTTGAACTCTATCTTGTGCAAAGACTAGAACCCAATACTATTTGTCTCGGCTAAGATTTCCAGACTCTGAAGTACAGCATTATTTGTTATTGTGCATAACTGAGCCCATACTGATCAATATAATTCTCAGGGGAATATTTTTTTTGAAGGCAGAGTGGACAGTGAGAGAGAGAGACAGAGAGAAAGGTCTGCCTTTGCCGTTGGTTCACCCTCCAATGGCTGCCATGGCCAGCGCACCGTGCTGATCCGATGGCAGGAGCCAGGTGCTTATCCTGGTCTTCCATGCGGGTGCAGGGCCCAAGCACTTGGGCCATCCTCCACTGCACTCCCTGGCCACAGCAGAGAGCTGGCCTGGAAGAGGGGCAACCAGGACAGAATCTGGCGCCCCAACTGGAACTAGAACCCATTGTGCCGGCGCCGCTAGGTGGAGGATTAGCCTATTGAGCCGCGGCGCCAACCCCCCAGTGGAATAATTTAAAATCATGTTATGGTGTTTCTACATAGTGATGTGATCCTCAGACCCCTGATTTTTATTAGTTTGTTTGTAAAGAGTAAAAGTATATTCAGGAATATGTGCATTGGGTGAATTGATGTATCTGAAATTTAGTGTTGGAGAAATTTATGAAATATTAGATCTGTACACACAAGTGGTTATTTTATATTTCATAAGTTGAAGCCATGCAAAAACAGAAGGCGTTAATCATGCAATTGTATAAAGTAACAGGTATTCTAGCACGCAAGGACACTTATAAAAAGTGTGTCTTACTGCTTCTCAGAGGAATTTTAAATACTCCACCTCTAGAAAAGCAAAGTCACCAACTGTGATGCCATGAAGTTATCACTGATATTCCTACACTACTGGGTGCTTTTATGGCCTCTTTTTGGCTTCTTAACCTTATAGGACATTTTAAGTTCAGTTAATGACTTATAGAAATATCAAAGGGGGAAAACAAATTCCAAACTCTGAAAAAAAGCAACTTACCTTTCAATATAATAGCTAAAGATATGTAAATATCTTAGAAAACAAGCCATGACTGCTTCACAGAGTGGAAAACAAAACAAGTATCACATTGAAACAAAATTAATCAGCTGAAACATACTACATATGCCTCAATGATTAACAAGAATATTTTATTTCTATCAGTTATGCAAATGAGAACAATGCATTTTAAGATTTTCCCAGTTTACATATTAATTCAGAATATATAAAACAATTTGAATGAAAATGACCTGGAGGCATATCTCAGAAATCTATATACAAGCACAGTATTGTAAATTAATTGGCCTTTTTGTGGTGCAGTAATCCATGCTTCCCATCAGGAAGCCTACATATTAAACTAATTTTCAGTTAGAGAAGCTTTTTGTTTACAGAGAGGTGTGTAATCTACCACTTGGTAATCTTCGACTGTAGCCCATAGTTCACATTTGCTGTTCTCAAACTTCTATTTTCAGTTCTTAAAGATTAGAATTACACTGGGCACTTACTAGAAAGCAGAGTCTTGGGGAATGTGACTCCACAGCATTTGGTTGGTGGTCTGGCTCAGACTTCTCAAGTTATTTCTGATATCAATAGTGTTCATGTTACCCACTGAGAAACACTGCCCAAGACAGGATCCTTGACATCTTATAAGGATCCTGGACATTGGTTTTCTTCCTTTTTCATCATGCATTTGCAGTTATCTTGCTTTCATAAACGTATTTCTCTTCATAACAAAGGAGAAAGGAATAAATTATCCTATTGATTTGTTTTTCTTGTTGAAGAGCAAGTTATTCCATGTATTATTCACGCTGCATATTATTTTAGATGTATTGAGGGAAAGAACTCTGTGGAGGCCACTGTGGTTACAAAATTAGACTGTGAGAATGTACATTGTTCAGACTGTGTTAATTGCCTCTGACTTTCTCATTCTCTGTCACTCCTAACTTCATCCACTGTTTTCCATTGTGAATGCTCTTCAAAATTTACATTGACTAGGTCTTTATGATTATTGTGTTTTAAAACTTTGTTGCCACTGGCAATATCTTTGTAAATGTATCTCTTTCTATTTGATTTATTTGAATTCCACAGTTCTCTCCTTTATCCTGAATCTTGAAACATCCTGAGCATAGAGGAAAATTGTTCAGTTTTACAGTTTATTAAAAAAGAACTCTGCCAATTTTCATTTGATCAGTTTATTTTACACTTTTCTGTTTATTTTTAAGGGTATAAGAAAGACAATAGAATAATTATAAAATAGCAAAATATGAGTAAATGAATAACCACCCCAAATCCTACCACCAAGAAATAGCCAGTGTTAAAGTTCTAGTTAATATACTTCCAAATTTCCTTATGCTTTGTATACACATAATTTTTTAAATAAAATGATTAATAATTCCATTTACCTACATACAGCACATTGCTTTGAAATCACATTGAAACTCCTGAACATACACAACTATAAAATATGATTTGTAAATTACAGAAATATCAATTTAAAAACGTAGAAGACAGATTAATAGCTGTTTTATAACTCCTTTTTTTGTTAATCTGTTTACTTTTTAAATACTTACCATCATCTACTTCCCTTTCCATTAGATAGTAGTCACACTTTTTTTTTAAACATAGACTCTCTTTGCAACAGTAATCAAGAGATCATGTAGGCAGGTTGTACACTCCTTCCCGGGAGGCATGGTGTGCTGCCCTCAGCCTCCTGCATGAGCAGGGCAGGCAGCCTCCCAGCCAGGCACAGTATCACCACACTTCTATTCTGTAAAGCATCTCATGTCTTCTCACTCAGCCGTTCCTATGTCCCTCCCAGTGTCCCCCAGGCTGCTCTCTGGACCTCATCCAGGCAACAATGAGGGCTGCAATCAAAACCACAGGAATGGCTCATCCTCCACAGATGCAACATAATCTGGCATGGTCTTGATTTGCCTCTGTTGGAAAACTAATAACTGGAGAAATAACTATGTACACAGTGGCAGGCTCATAACAGAGACAAATCTGTGTCACTCTCTGCGGTGAGCTATAAACATTTGAAATAATTACATATATTTTATTACTGCTTTTGTTAATTTTCACTAAAGTCTGCAGTGTCCATGTACAATTACATCTAAAAATACAATGCAGTGCAATGGAAGCAGTATGTGGTACTGTGAAAATAATTATACATTTTGGAAGCAAATCTTAAGCAAAATTTTAAGGATACTTGGGAGAAAAATGCACATTTCTGCCTAGTAATAGTGTTTCTCTTTATTTAAATTGGGGACAACATTTTTAAAAGATGAAATCCTTTGTCTATAATTTCTCTCATAATTATCTTTTAACCTAAAAGAGAAAGGATTATGATTATAGGTTATGATTTACTACCTCTTACTACGAATTGTATCTGCATTCAAAAAGGAGAGATTCTGGGGCCATCATTGTGGCGTAGCGGGTAAAGCTTCTGCCGATGATGCCAGCATGCCAAATGGGCAGCTGTTCTGGCCTGATTGCTCTATGTCAGATCCAGCTCCCTGCTAATGGCCTAGAAAAAGCAGTTGAAGATGGCCCAAATATCTTGGTCCCTGCTATCCATGTGTGGCAGATCAGCAGGAAGTCACCAGCTCCTGCATTCAGCCTGGCCCAGTCCCAGTTGTTGTGGCCAACTGGGGAGTGAACCAGCTGATGGAAGATCTCTCTATGTCTCTCCCTCTCTCTCTGTAACTCTGATTCTCAAATGAATAAATAAACATATTTTTAAAATGAGAGATTTACCTGATGTCAGATATTGTCCTAATCTTTTGAAATGGCTACATAATTTGAGGAAATAATCACAATTTAAGTATTATTACAAAGACAGAGAAAATATATGGTTTGTCATGTTTAGAAGAAAAATTTTTCTTTCATCCAGAAATCCTACGGAATATTTATTTTTCATTTTACCTTGAATAGGTAAGTACAATTATTCCCATCAAGTAATTATATTGTTATAAACATTGTATAGAGTGAAACACAAATGAAGTAAATATATTGTTCAGCTTGTCCTAAGAGTCATGGCAGAAAATGCTGCATGAATCTTCCATGATTCATTTTGCATTGCATTTGCAAATGTCTCTCCTGTATGTTGTCACACATGCCCAAGTTAATAGTACAGGATTTCAAATACTAGAATGTTAAACATTTTAAGTTTCATTTCAAAAGAGTGTAACAAGAAGAGTGCAAGTTTTTAATAAGGTCCAAATCCCTTACACTTATTAGCTAGTTGTCCTTGAGCAAGTATTTAATTAGCATCCATTCTGTTGGACAAATTGTGGCTTTTTCCTTCTCTCCCCCTCCTCATTCAATCAATAACTAAGTCTTGCCATTTCTGTTTCTTAAAATTCTCTGATTCCATTGACTTATCTTGATCCCTTTTGGCTTTACCTGCTTTAAGGCATCATTTTGTCCTTCTCCCCTACCAAAGATTCCGAATTCATGTTCCTTTATGTACTCACATTGCTTTCAAATTCATTCCCTATATGGCAGCCAGAATGATATTTTTACAGTGAAAATCTGATTATACTGCACTCCTAATTAAAACAAAAAAAATACAGATAAACAATTAAGCTTCTGTTTTTTCATTCCCTTTAGGTTAAATTATAAACTTAATAGATGGCCATGACAAAGGCCATGCATGAAAAGCCCTTCCATGCTTTTTGTCATTCTTCCCTGCTGTCACACTGCCTGCCTCTTACTTTCCCCAGAAGTATCAGAGGAGCTTTGTACACGTTCCTTTCTGCCTCAAATAATAATCTCCACGTGGTTGCCAATATCCTCTTGGCCGTCTCACTCTTATCACAATGCAGGCTAAGTCAGTTCCTTATAGAAACCTTCACTGAGCCTCTCCCTGCCACCTCCATGACTAGGTCATGGTAGTCTGGTATATATCCCTGCTCCACTCCGCACTGTTTTCACGATGTAGCTGCAATAGCCTATGAATGTGTGCCTTCAAAATCATGTGCTGAAACCTAAGCCCCAAATGTAGGGCCTTAGAAGGTGATTTATCATAAAGGCAGGGCACTCATCAATGGGATTAGTGCTCCCGTGAAAGAGACCCAAGACAGCTTTTTAGCTCTTCCAGAAGAGGACATAGTTTGACAATGCTATCTATGGGCCAGAAAGCTGAGCCCTCACCAGACACCAAAACAGAATCTGCTGGTGACTTGATCCAAGACTTCCCAGACTTTCCAGAGCTGTACAAAGTATTTTTATTTCTTTATAAGACACTCAGTATATTACATTTTGTTATAAGTACTGAAATGGACTAAAACAGCAATCAACAGATTCATTCTTTAATGAGTTGCTTAGAATTTCTCCAGTGAACTGATGAAAAATTCTGCTTTACATAAATTCAATGGGAAAAAGGGACTAATAAATCCAGAGCCAACACTGTGCAAGGAACACAACAGGCCGTTGATAATTATTTGTTGAATAAATGAGAGGAGTTCTGAACCTCATGCCTCTTTTTATAAAATGAAATAAAAACTGTATTTATTTCATAAGACTGTGATGGGGATTGATGAGACACCAGGCCTGACACCAAGCACAATGCCTTTTATGTAGTGGGCATTAATATTAGTACTTATTATTGCTTCTGAGGCAATTAAAAGCCTCTGTCAATTCCTGTATTGGTGCAATTCACATTAACCTGACCATTTATCCTTTTTTTCTCCATTTAGGTAATAGTACTTAAAAGAATTGACAAATAGCTCAAAGTAATTACTTTATGTACTCAGAAATAAGTTGCTTATTTGGCACAAACAGTACAGGAGATAAAAAAAAAAACTGTTTACTTCAACTCTTTTAAAAGGATTAATAGAGTGCTCTTTGTCAGTATTGATTAAATCTAAATGCATAGCTAACACTGGAGAACCATATAAATTGCCAAAAAATGTGAATTGGCTTATAACATAGCATTTTAAGTCACTTGATTGATGTAGGAACTCACTTCTTTTTATTGTAATGCATGGGGCATATTAGAAAAAAATTAAAGAACACACATTATTCAAATAAGGCACTGAAATATATCATGGCAATTTTGTGAATAAGATGGATGACTATGGTCATATTAGAAGATTTATAATGCGTGCTGACCTCAACAGATGCAATCAGAATAGAATTTTCTATTCTTTCCCATTTTCCAGTAATTTTTATCAATGAATTGCTTAATGACAGAGAAGGTGAGCTTCTCCAATGAGTATATCAGTTAAAACTAGCAATGGAGGGAGTCTGGGTAGGGATGTAGACAGCTAGTCTACTTGCTGGAAAAATGGAATAAAATCTAAAAATATCTTGAAAAAATAAAACAAAGAACAAATAAAAGTAGCATTAAAATGTTGCATGGGTTTATAAAGTTATACAAGTGCAATATATGGAAGACGTGCCTGGTTAAGGTGTGGTATAAAAAAGCTTATATCATTTAATAGTCAGTGTTATGACTCACAGTAAGAGATAAACAGCAGCAATCACACAAAAATCACTAGAAAATTACTATACCACAATTTAAGATTTCTATTAGTGGACCTGAAGAATCAGAAATGATTTTGCTTATTAAATTTCATGTCTTGGGTTTTAATGTCTTATTGAAAGATAAAGTGCATATATAAAAGACTATCCATTTAAAAATGTTATGCATACATATTATATGTGTAAGCTCATTTGATAAACATAATTCTAAGAAGAAATAACAGCTCTAGATGCCAAGGAAAGAGAGGACTTAAATGCAGATAATGAAAATTGAAATGAACTGGACAGAACTAGAAAAGAAGGTAAACTTAAAAGTGGTGTGTGAATGGAAAAGAAGGGTTACTTCCTTTTGAAAATAAAGAACAGATAACTTCTAGGTGGATAACTTCTTTGGATGAAACTGAGTAGAAACGGTTTTAATGTGTTTTTTTTTTTTTTTTTTTTTTTTTTGAAAACAGTTGTTCATTAAAATACATTATAAGGCTGACGCCGTGGCTCACTAGGCTAATCCTCCGCCTTGCGGCACTGGCACACTGGGTTCTAGTCCCGGTCAGGGCGCCGGATTCTGTCCCTGTTGCCTCTCTTCCAGGCCAGCTCTCTGCTGTGGCCAGGGAGTGCAGTGGAGGATGGCCCAAGTGCTTGGGCCCTGAACCCCATGGAAGACCAGGAGAAGCACCTGGCTCCTGCCTTAGGATCAGGGCGGTGCGCCGGCCGCAGCGCACCAGCCGTGGCGGCCATTGGAGGGTGAACCAATGGCAAAGGAAGACCTTTCTCTCTGTCTCTCTCTCTCACTGTCCACTCTGCCTGTCCAAAAAAAAAAAAAAAAAAACACATTATAAGATCAAACCTTCAACAATATAAGCAACATGTTCTGAATGGAAACATCATCAAAGATATACTGCTTTTGTACTTGGCAGCATTATGACATATATTTGCATGGATATTTTGTTGTTATATATTGTAATATAAAGAGATATCTGTCAGAGTTAAAATTCAGATACATTCATTGCCCTATTAAGTCTGTAAATATACACTTAAATTCAGTTGAAACAGTTAGGCTCTCTTTTATCAAATTCCAGCTGAAAATGTCAAAAATAAAGACAAAAGTGAAGTAATTACAAACATTAAATACTACAGGTATTTACAAAACCACAAAACTTTAATGCATATTGCCTTTACAGTTTTGTTAATGATAAAATAAACTGCAATGGGAAAATTTAACAGATGGTAAACGCTAATGTTTAAAATGGTAGAGTACAAAGGAAAATGAATTTTAATCCTTTTACATGCTTTACTGACATATCCAATGTTCAAATACAATGATACCAAATAAGATAGATGAAAAATGACCCTTTATAAATCTTTATATGGAAATGTGATTTAAAATATTTTTATTCATAAACTAAGTCAATATTCAGTGATATTTTACCAAGTAAAGTAACAAATTATACATAATGTACAGATATTAGTCTCAAGAAGTTCCTTGCTTTTAAGGAAATAATCATAATAAGTAAAATTAAAGAATATACTTTTCACAAAGCTTATTTAGTAAAATGCTTATGTCCCAAGTGATGTTAAGTATTTTGTGAAAATTGGTTCAAGAAAGAAATACATAGAAACTTTGTATCCCAGATTGCCTACTTTTGAAGATGTACAATGAGCATTAGAACCAAAAAAGCTCTGACTATTCCTGGAATAAATAAACCTGTTTAATTTTATTTAACAGAAAATTTCCTTATATTTTGAGACCCTAGGATATTATCTACTCCCTTTTCCCCTTGTAATACAGTTGTTGGCATCTTACAGAATTCGTTTCCTTGGAACAAAGACTGGGGAATATTTGTTCCTTGGAACAAAGACTGGGAATAATATTGGCAAAGTGATTGCACACGAGGTAAAGTGGCTACATCTGCCTTCCCGGGCCACAGCAGAGAGCTGGACTGGAAGAGGAGTGACCAGGACTAGAACTCGGGGTGCTGGCACCCCAGGCGGAGGATTAGTCTAGTGAGACGAGGCGCTGGCCAGAGTTTGAACTTTTAAACTTTATTGTGTAAAACTTGGAAAGCCACATATATGTTAAATATATAAAACTGGAGACAGTTTTGAACAAGCATTTGACATCAGTAATGGTTAGAAGTGCAGATAATAGATTTAAAGAGGATAATACTGAAATAAGACTCAAATGACCATATAGGATTATACCATAAGTTTTTGCAAATGTTTGTTATCACATTTTTATTTATACAACATCTTCTCAGCATATTCTGTATTCCAAGTACTGTGCTAATCATTAGAGATATGAGTGAATGCTCAAGAATTTCTCTCAAGAAATTCAATTTATTGGGACAGATAATCCTATAAATACATAAAATACAGTGAGGCACATACAATTTCAACAACTACTACACTCTCCTGTATAGCAAGTATTACATTAATATTTTTGTATGTCTGAAATGGGTGAATGTTGGAAATAATATAAGTGTTCTATTAAAAATAGAGGAACATGATGTGACATCTTTTCTGCTTGGTAGTAAAATTTTTAATAGTATTTTAGGTTATGAAATTAATGAAATATTCAGTTATAGTTGTGAGATAAGACTTAAAGATGAATTCCATGATTGTCTCTACTTGCCCTTAGAGATATTTAAGTACAAATTTTAAAAATCATTGCATAGGTTAAAGAAAATCTGAAAATTTTTCAAAAGCATAAAATGTTCCAATCCACACTTTTATAAAACAGTGCCATATTTCTTGCTAACACTAGAATATATTAATTTAAATGAATGTTAAGCCCTTTATTTCATCGATGCTCCTGTTGCCCAAAATATTTTATTGCACAAATATTTTTGATAATGACTTTCAGAGTTCCTGGCACCTGATTTACATGGCTTTCTAATTCTATGATGAGTGCCTGTGCCTTAGAGTTATTCTCTGAATAGTGCAATATTTCAATCTTTCACTTGGCTCTTCTGAACCACAGATACAGAATATAAATCCATATTCTTAATTTCTGACACACTTGTACTTCAGTCTAACTAGACTAATATTTGGAATGTTATGTTAAAATACCTAGATGTGCTAATTCCAGACAATTCTTTTTACTTCTATGGTATCTATTGTTATTTCTCCTTTTTCATCTCTGATTTTATTGATTTGGGTCTTCTTCTTTCTTCTTCTACTTCTCCTTCTTTGGTTATTTGTGTCAAAGGTGTATCAATTTTATTTGTTCTTTAAAAAAAGCAGATCTTATTTTCACTGATTTATGTATTGTTCTTGGTTTTCAATTTTGTTTATCTCTTCTCTAATTCTTTAAATTTTTTCTATTTAAAAAAAATATTTATTTGAGAGGCAGAGTTACAGAAAGAGAAAGGCAGAGACAGAAAGAAGGGTCTTCTATCTGCTTGTTCACTCCCCAAATGACCACCACAGCCAGAGCTGGGCCTATTTGTAGCCAGGAGCCAGAAGCTTCTTCTGTTTCTCCCACGTGGGTGCGGAGGGTCCTAGCAATGGCATCTTCTTCTACTGCTTTCTTAGGCCAGAGCAGAGAGATAGATCAGAAGAGAAACAGCTGGGACATGAATCAGTGCTCAATGCAATGTTGGTGCTGCAGGCATAGGCTTAGTCTATTATGCCACAATGCCAGCCCCCTCTTCTCTAATTTGAATTATTTCTTTCCTGCTACTAATTTTGGGTTTGTTTTGTTGTTAGTTTTCTAGGTCCTTGAGATGCATTGACAGCTCATCTATCTGATGATATTCCAACTTCTTTACATGGTCAATAATTGCTGTAAACTTCCCTCAACACTGTTTTTGCTGTATCCCTTAAGTTTTGATATGTTGTAGTGCCATCTTCATTCATTTCCATAAAATTTTGATTTTTTTATTTCTTCTATGACTCACAGTTCATTCAGGAGCATGTTTTTCACTCTCCAAGTGCTTTCATATGTTTTAGGGATTCATGAATTATTAATTTCCAGCTTAATTCTATTGTGTTCAAAAAAGATGTATAGTATGATTTTGATGTTTTTGAATTTGCTGAGACTTGCTTCACAGCCTAGCATATGGTCTATCCTAGAGAAAGTTCCATGCACTGATGAAAAGAATGTGTATTCTGTAACTGTTGGATGAAATGTTCTATAGATATCAGTCTATTTAGTCTACAGTGTGGATTAGCTCTGTTGTTTCTTTTTTGATTTTCTGTCTTGTTGATTTTTCCACTGATCAAAGTGGGGCATTTAATTTCCCAATTACTACTGTATTGGAGTCTATGTCTTGCTTTAGATACATTAACATTGGTTTTAATTAGCCAGGTGTCTTGGCATTGGCTGAATATACATTCATTTTAGGCACATCTTCCTGCTCCATGGTCCCTTAATTGTTTCATAATGCCCTTATTTTTCTCCTTTTAAAGTTTTGTGATGAAGTCTGTTTTGTCTGATACTAGAATGTCTACATCTGCTTGTATTTGTTTTCTGTTAGTATCGATTCACTATCAGTCTGTATGTGTCTTTGTTGATGAGGTGTGTTTTTTTATAGACAGCAAATAGACGGGTCTTGTTTTCCAATCCATTCAGCCTGTCTGTATCTTTTAAGTGGAGAATTTAGGCCATTTACATTCAAGGTTATTACAGATAAGTAACACCTTGGCCCTGCCATTTTTCCACAAATCTTCCTATTGTTTACTTTGGATTTCCTTTGTACCTTTGCTAGGAGATTTTCTGCCTTCATATTCTGTCATAATGACGACTATCTTTCTGTATTTCCATGTGTAGCACATCCTTATGCATGATTTATAAGGCTGAAAGAGTGCTGACAAATTCTTTCAAGTTCTATTTGTGATGAACATCTTTATTTCATCTTCATTCATAAATTTAAGCATTGCAGAGTATAGAATTCTGGGTTGATTTTTTTAAGACTTGGCCTATGTGTGTGCATTCTCTCCTAGCTAGCTGTATGCCAACAAAATAGAAAATCCAGAAGAAATGGATAGATTCCTGGACAAATACAATCTACCAAAATTGTATCATGATGACATAGAAAACCTAAACAGACCTAAAACAAAGACAAAGATGGAATTGGTGGGGCTGGCGCTGTAGTGTAGCAGGTAAAGCTGTCATCTGCAGTACCAGCATCCCATAAAGACACTGGTTCGAGTCCTGGCTGTTCCACTTCCAATCTAGCTCTCTGCTAATGGCGTGGGAAAACAGTAGAGGATGGCCCAAGCCATGGGCCCCTGCACTCATGTGGGAGACCTGGAAGAAGCTCCTGGCTCCTGTCTTCTGATCAGTGCAGCTCAGGCATTTGCAACCATCTGAGGAGTGAACCAGCAGATGGAAGACTTCTCTCTCTCTCTCTCTCTCTCTCTCTCTCTCTCCCTATGCCTCTGCCTCTCTATAACTATGCCTTTCAAATAAATAAATAAACCTTTAAAAATTGATTTAGTAACAAAACTCTCCCAAAAGAATAGACCAAGGCTGGATCACCTCACTGTTGAATTCTACAAAACGTTAAAAGAACTACTTCCAATTCTTCTCAAACTATTAAAAATAATTGAAAGGGAGGGAAATATTCCAAACTCCTTCTATGAGGCCAACATCACCTTCATTCCAAAACCAGAAAAAGATACAACAAAGAAATGAGCTATAGACCATTATCTCTGATGAAAATAGGTGCAAAAATCCTCAACAAAGTATCCTAGCTAATCAAATCCAACAATACATCAGAAAGATCATTCACCTGAATCAGGTAGAATTTATCCCAGGGATTCAGGGTGGTTCAACATATGCAAATCAATAAATGTGATAATCCTGTTAACATATTGAAGAATAAAAACCATATGATAATATTAATAGATGCATAGAACACATTGATAAACCACAACATCCTTTCATGATAAAATCCTTAAGCAAATGGGGTATAGAAGTAATATTTCTCAATATAGTCAAGGCAATATACAAGAAACCCACAGCCAGCATAATTTTGAATGGGGAAAATTTGGAAGCATTTCCACTAAGATTAAGAACCAGACAAGGATGTTCACTTTCACTATTTCTATTCAATGTAGTTTGGGAAGTTTTAGCTAGAGCCATTAAACAAGAAGAAGAAAGAAAAAGGATACAAATTGGAAAGGAGGAAGTGAAGTTATCCCTGATTGCAGATGGCATGAATCTATATATAGGTGAACCAAAAGTCTCCACAAAGAGATGACTAAAACTTGTGTTTGGTAAATTTTCAGGATATAAAATTCACACACAAAAATCAGTAGCCTTTGTATGTACAGACATTGCCATAGCTGAGAAAGAACTTGTAAGATAAGCTTATTTCATAATAGCTACAAAACAAGTAAATACCTTGGAATGAATTTAACCAAACATGTGAAAATTTCTACAATGAAAATTACAAAACATTGAAGAAGAAAATAGAAGAAGACACAAAAAATGGAAAAATCTTCTACATCTGTTGATTGAAAGAATCAATATAACCAAAATGCCCATATTACTGAAATCAGGTTACACATTCAATGTGATATGAATCAAAATACGAATGACATTCTTCTCAGATCTAGAAAAAAACATGCTAAAATTCATATGGAAAAACAAGAGACCATGAGTTTCTTAAGCAATTTTAAACAACAAAAACAAGGCCAGAGGAAACACAATACTAGATTTCAAGATATACTACAGGTTAGTTATAATCAAAACTGGCACAAAAATATACATGTAGACTAATGGAACAGAAAATAAACTTCAGAAATAAATCCACCCATGTACAATGAACTAATCATTGACAAATAAGATAAAATCGATTCCTGTAGAAAGGACAGTCTCTTCAACAAATGGTGTTGGGAAAATTGGATCTCCTTGTGCAGGAGTACGAAACAAGACTCCTAGCTTACACCTTACACAAAATCAATTCAAATTGGATCAAGGGTCTAAATATATGACTTGATATTATCAATTACTAGAGGAGAACCGTGGGGAAATTGCAAGACACTGGCAAAGGCAAAGACTTCTTCAAAGCAGCACAGGCAATAAAAGCAAAAAAATAAACAAATGGGATATGATCAAGCTAAGCTTCTGCACTGCCAAAAGACGCTTAACAAAGTGAAGAGACAGCCAATAGAATGGAAGAAAATACTTGCAAATAATGCAACTGATAAAGGATTAAGATCCAGAATTTATGAGGAGCTAAAGACATACAACAACAAAACAATCCAATTAAGAAATGGGCAAAGGACTTGAATAGGCATTTTTCAAAAGAGGAAACTCAAATGGCTGACAGACATATGAAAAAATGCTCAGGATCACTAGCCACCAGGAAAATGCAAATCAAAACCAAAAGGAGGTTTTACCTCTTTCCAGTTAGAATGGATTCTCATACAGAATTCAAAAAGCAATAAATGTTGGTGAGGATGTGGGAGGGAAAAGTACCATAATTCACTGTTGGTGAGAATGCAAACTAGTACAGCTGTTGTAGAAGACAGTATGGAGATAATTCAGACAATTGAAAATAGATTTACCATATAAACTGCTATACCATTCCTTGAAATTTACCAAAAATAAATAAAATCAGCATATGTAAGAGTTATCTGTATCCCCACATTTATTGCAGCTCAATTCACAATAACTAAGATATGGAATCAAACCAGATGTCCATCAACCGATGACTGGTTAAAGAACATGTGGTATTATATTGCACATCAACCATCAGGACAAGAGCTGATCAAGTCACTGTTTCTCATAGTGTCCATTTCACTTCAACAAGTTTCCCCTTTGGTGCTCAGTTAGTTGTCGCCAATCAGGGAGAACATATGATATTTGCCCCTTTGGGACTGGCTTAATTCACTCAGCATGATGTTTTCCAAATTCCTCCATCTTGTTGCAAATGACCGGGTTTCGTTGTTTTTGACTGCTGTATAGTATTCTATAGAGTACATGTCCCATAATTTCTTTATCCAGTCTACTGCTGATGGGCATTTGGGTTGGTTCCAGGTCTTGGCTATTGTGAATTGTGCTGCAATAAACATTAATGTGCAGACTGCTTTTTTGTTTGCCAATTTCATTTCCTTTGGGTAAATTCCAAGGAGTGGGATGGCTGGGTTGAATGGTAGGGCTATATTCAGGTTTCTGAGGAATCTCCAGACTGACTTCCATAGTGGCTTAACCAGTTTGCATTCCCACCAACAGTGGGTTAGTGTTCCTTTTTCCCCACATCCTCTCCAGCATCTATTGTTGGTAGATTTCTGAATGTGAGCGATTCTCACCGGGGTGAGGTGGAACCTCATTGTGGTTTTGATTTGCATTTCCCTGATTGCTAGTGATCTTGAACATTTTTTCATGTGTCTGTTGGCCATTTGGATTTCCTCTTTTGAAAAATGTCTATTGAGGTCCTTGGCCCATCTCTTAAGTGGGTTGTTTGTTTTGATCTTGTGGAGTTTCTTGATTTCTTTGTAGATTCTGGTTATCAACCCTTTATCAGTTGCATAGTTTGCAAATATATTTCCCATTCTGATGGTTGTCTCTTCACTTTCCTGACGGTTTCTTTTGCAGTACAGAAACTTCTCAATCTGATGCAATCCCAAATGTTAATTTTGGTTTTGACTGCCTGTGCTTCTGGGGTGTTTTCCAAGAAGTCATTGCCGGTACCTATATCTTGCAGGGTTTCTCCAATGTTCTCTAGTAACTTGATGGTGTCAGGTCGTAGATTTAAGTCTTTAATCCATGTTGAGTGAATTTTTGTGTAAGGTGAAAGGTAGGGGTCTTGTTTCATGATTCTGCACATGGAAATCCAATTTTCCCAGCACAATTTATTGAATAGACTGTCCTTACTCCAGGGATTGGTTTTGGACCCTTGATCAAATATGAGTTGGCTGTAGATGTTTGGATTGATTTTTGGTGTTTCTATTCTGTTCCATTGGTCTATCCATCTTTTTCTGTACCAGTACCCTGCTGTTTTGATAACAATTGCCACTGCCCTGTAGTATGTCCTGAAATCTGGTATTGTGATGCCTCCAGCTTCGTTTTTGTTGTACAAGATTGCTTTAGCTATTTGAGGTCTCCTGTGTCTCCATATAAATTTCCAGCATCATTTTTTCTAGATCTGAGAAGAAGGTCTTCGGTATCTTGATTGGTATTGCGTTGAATCTATAAATTGCTTTTGGGAGAATGGACATTTTGATGATATTGATTCTTCCAATCCATGAGCATGGAAGATTTTTCCATTTCTTGGTATCCTCTTCTATTTCTTTCTTTAAGGTTTTATAATTTTCATCATAGAGATCTTTAACGTCCTTGGTTAAGTTTATTCCAAGGTATTTGATTGTTTTTGTAGTTATTGTGAATGGGATTGATCTTAGAAGTTCTTCCTCAGCCATGGCGTTGTCTGTGTATACAATGTAGTACTTTATCCATTTTAGTATTTTCTTTTGTTCTAGTACCATTGGTTGAACTCTGTAATTAACACAAATTATTCTTAGGTGTTTAAATTTTAACTGAAAAGTGATCCCTGTTAGGAATTTGGAAAACATTATGTTGAGTGAAATAAGCCAATCCCAAAGGGACAAATACCACTTGTTCTCCTTGATAGGTGACAACTAACTGAGCACCAAAAAGGAAACCTGTTAAAGTGAAATGAACACTATGAGAAAAGGTGACTTGATCAGCCCTCACCCTGACTGTTGATGAGCAGATTAATATGTTATCCCTCTTAGTATTTTTTTTGTTTGTTCTACTTAATACTTTTGGTTGAATACTGTAATCAATACACAATTCTTCTTAAGTGCTGAAACTTAACTGAAAAGTGATGGCTGTTAAATATAAGAGTGGGAATAAGAGAGGGAAGAGATGTGCAATTCGGGACATGCTCAAGCTGACTTACCTCAAACGGTAGAGTTAGAAACATACCAGGGGATTCCAATTCAATCCCATCAAGGTGGCATGTACCAATGCCATCTCACTAGTCCCAGTGATCAATTTCTGTTCACAATTGATCATAATGATAGGACTAAGAACCAAAGGGATCACATAAACAAGACTAGTGTCTGCAAATACTAGCTGATAGAATCAAAAAGGGAGAGAATGATCCAACATGGGGAGTGAGATACACAGCAGACCCATAGAATGGCAAATGTCCTAACAGCACTCTGGCCTCATAATCAGCCCTTAAGGCATGCGGATCCGGCTGACATGCCTATGAGAGTATTTCAGGCATGGAAAGCCAAGACACTCTGGGGGGAAAAAAAAAACTAAATGAAAGATCTCCACGAGTGAGATCCCAGTGGAAAGAACAGGTCATCAAAGAAGGAGGTACCTTTCTCTGAAGGGAGGAGAGAACTTCCACTTTGACCATGGCCTTGTCTAAAAATGATCAGAGTCAGTGAACTCAGTTGGGCTTCCATAGCCTTGGCAGCTCATGACAAGAGCCTAGGGTGATTACTGATGCCATAAACAAGAGTGTCAATTTGTTAAGTTAACAACAGGAGTCACTGTGTACTTACTCCTCATGTAGGATCTTTGTCCTTAGTGTGCTGTACATTGAGATTTAATGCTATAACTAGTACTCAAACAGTATTTTTCACTTTATGTTTCTGTGTGGGAGCAAACTGTTGAAATCTATACTTAATGTATGCTAAACTGATCTTCTGTATATAAAGAGAAATGAAAATGAAATTTGATGTGAATGTAAGGGGAGAGGGAGTGGGTAAGGGTAGGGTTGCAGGTGGGAGGGACGTTATGGGGGGGAAGCCATTGTAGTCCATATTCTGTACTTTGGAAATTTATATTCATTAAATAAAAGTTAAAAAAAAAAAGAACATGTGGTATGTATACACTATGGAGTATTACTCAGTTGTAAAAAATAATGAAATCCTGTCTTTTGCAACAAAATGGGTACAATTGGAAACCATTATACTTCGTGAAATAAGCCAATCCCCAAAAGACAAATATAATATGTTTTCCCGGATCTGTGGCAACAAATAGAGTACAAAAAGTGCAATGCTTATGAGCAAAATTGACATTTTGAGAACTGATTACTGTTTATAGTCCTTTGCTCTTGAGAAAAGTGTTTTTGTCTTCTTATTTTTTGAATTTCTTTCTTACTGGAGTGTTAATCTTATTATTATAAGAAAAACTGTATGTCATTCTAAACATTAATAGAAAGAATTAGAAAGGAAGGAGGAGGTGGGATGTTGGGAAGTATCACTATGTTCCTAAATCTGTTTATATGAGATACATGAAATTTGTTCACCCCATATAAATTTTAAAAATAAAGTCAAATATCAAAGTGGACCAAGAGCTTGGAACTAGACTTTGTTTTTAAAGATTTTATTTATTATTTGAGAGGTAGACTTAAAGACAGTGAAAGGAAGAAACAGAGAAATGTCTTCCCTCCATTGGTTCACTCCCCAAATGGCCAGAAAGGCCGGAGCTGCGCCGATCCAAAGCCAGGAGCCAGGAACCGGTGCCCTTATGGGATGCTAGTGCTGCAGGCAGAGGACCAACCTACTGTGCCATGTCACTTGTCCTGGAACTAGACTTTTAAAGACAAATGCTTCAGTAATAAGTATAATTTAAAATAGAGAACAACCCCTTAGAAATGCTCATTTTGTGTTGCCAAAATTCCTGTTAAAAGTGTTATTATTTCTTTCTATTAACTCAGATTGTCAGAATGACAAGTAATAAATCTCAGAATATAAAAACACAACTCATTTTTCCGTTCCTTATATGTGTCAGTGTTCTTTTGTGATACTTAGCTAAAACTATTTTCCACTCCAGCTCAAGTTTTAAGCAGTGTCCCTGAAAAAGTATATTCCCTTTCTCACAACAAAGCATACACTCATACACATGCCACAGTTCACTTCAAATATCAAAATAAAACAAAAGTTCCAAAATAGTCAATACAGTTCCTGTAGAATAATTCATTTAAAAAACGAATATGTAGGAAAAAATATACATTAGAGGACAGAGGTGGGGAAGTTAATAACAAAAGTAAGTGCTCAAATTTATCTTATATGGCTTTTTAGAATTTATGATGTAGATATCTATATACATGTACATAGGACTATATGTATATACACACAAAGGGCTCCAAAATATTCACATAAAATGAAATTAAAGACAATGTGAATTGTCCATTAACTTTTTAAAGCTCTTCACCTGTATACATACTTTGTATAGATTTTTTTTATCATGAAACTAGAAGATAAAGACATTTGAATCAAATATGATAAAAGTGTGGGAAGCAATATTGCAAAAGGAATCAATTCAAAGCACTGAATTATCACAGTTAATTCCTTTAAATAGGTTTTTGTACTTGACATAAATCATAGAAAATGGATTTTCCCAAAAAATAAAGGATCACAAACATTTCTGAAACAATTTTTTTCCCCTTTGGGACACCTTTAATAGAGATGAAAGAGCTTTAGGTGAACGAGTTAACAAAAAGATACTACTTAACCACCTGCTAGAACATAATATGAAATATTTTTAACACCTCTCTGCTTCTTTAACTGAATTCAGAATGCAGCCATTAGTACTAAGATCAAGTAGAAAAGGATTTCCTAAAGCCACTTTGTTCGTCTCCTTGATGTTTCCAGTATCCTTTCAGACTCCTTCACTTACTTTCTCTATTGCTTTTCTATTTCCTGAAGTTTTAATTTAAATTTCCATTCTGTTTGGCTTGCAGGAAAATCATTATATTTGTCACATAAAAAGAATATGAGTTATAAGAGAGACATGGTGAGTGACATTGGTTTATGGAAAAGATACTGACAGTTCAAGTGGTTCTGAATTAATAATTTTCCCAGAACACAAGCATGGCTTGTCTATGGATGTATGTTAGACTATAAAATGGTTCTGTCTTTGCCCTACCTGATACATATAATAAATGTGGCATAAGAGAACACATTTTAATATAAATCCAATTTATTTCAGAAGAAGAATTTTATTTACAAAATGATTCGAGTATTAGCGTGATTTCCTATCTAAATTCTTAGGTGATAACATTGAGGACAAATCTATCCTTCCTCAAACCTTACAGGCAAGCTAAATCTATTTAGTTACCAACCAAATCAAGCATGCTGTTAAATGGTGGACATCCAAGGCGAACAATGAAAACCAGTGCATGAATGCAGAGTACAATTAAAAATCAGAAACCATAAAGGATAAAAGGTGGATGAGAAATGGTGGGTGTAAATATCAAAATTGATTAAAAAAAACAATGAAATGACATTTTAAGAACAGTCTATATCAAGAATAATGCATTTATTATTTAAATGTTTTCTCTCAGTTCAGTAGAACTTTCTTCCTTACAACACATCAGTAGCATTCTATTCACAGGAACAAGTACAAGCAATATATACAAAATACATTAGCCTTCATGAGAGCCTTCACGTAATTCTGTAATAACTTCTTCCATATCCCCTAGCTTGCACAGCGCTTTCTTGTAACACTAATTCTTTTGTAGTACCTCATCTATTCCATGGTATTTTTTTCTCATGCTCTACATTCTGCTCATGTTGCCCCTGTGTCCATCTGCTAGGTGAACAAATTCTTCTCAGCTCAGCTTATATGTACTCCTCTTTAAAAAAAAAGATTTATTTATTTATTTGAGAGGCAGAGTAACAGAGAGAGTGGCCTTCCATGAGCTGGTTCACTCCCCAAACGGCCTCAATGGCTGGAGATGGGCCAAACTAAGCCAGGAGCAAGGAGCTCCCTCAGGGTCTCTCATGTGGCTTCAGGGACCTAAGCACTTGGTCATCTTCTGCTGCTTTTCCTGGCCACAGAAGAGAGCTGGATCAGAAAAAGAGCAGCTGGGACTTGAACTGGCACCTATATGGAATGCCAGTACTATAGTCAGCAGCTTTACCTGCTACATCACAGCACTGTCCCCAGCATATACATACTTCTATATCACATATTTCCTATGTGTTGTCTCCCCCTCTCATTTTTATACTCAGAAATTTTGTTTCTCAAATAATAACTAACAAATGCTAGCCTATTACATGTGATAATAGCTAGTAATTTTTGAGTGTTTATGTTTATGTTAGGTATTGTATTAAGTATTTTATGAACATTATGGTATTCATTTATGTTATCAACTATGCTAAGGTTAGTATAATAATAATTATTATTATTGCCATTTTACAGATGAACAAAAAGTGGAAGTCACATGCTGGTTAGCATTGACCTAGACTGAGACCATCTGATTTAGAGGCTGCCTCAGTTCTGAACCTATTTCCACACTTCCACCTCTTACACAAAAGTTGCTTCTCTACTGGGATGCCTTATTTACAACTTCGTCAGGCTTTTCTGAGTGTATCCATACTCTCTGTGGTTTATTCCTTGGAGGAACAGGAATTATTCTTCCAAGTGCATAAATACTTTCAAGAGAGGAAAGGACAATAAAGAAAAAAATGTGGAAAGAGTACCAAAAGAGAAATTTAGTTTGTAGAACTTTCCCTTGATTTCAGAAGGTTTTTACATTCTGATTCTTTGCTTCCCCGCCATCTTTCTCTCCCAATCCCAAATTATGACCTTGGAAGACTCATGAAGATTATTTTTCTGACAATGCATGAAAGAAACTGGACTTAATATCACAAGGAATATTTGTTAAGCTAAAGCATTTAATTCAAGGTATATCTGTAAAACCATAAGAAATAATTTGTAACATAGATTCTTTTCGAAGAAAACATTCTTTAATTGTGAGGATTACTAATCTTGCCCAAAACATACACATAAATCAACAAATATGCATAACTCACAGGCATTTATTCAAAATAATATTGGACTATTTAGACTTCACATGGAGTCTTTTCTTCACCTCTTCATCAGTGGGATAGCCACCAGAACCATGGGAACAAAATTCATTTTCTACAACTAATGAGAAGAGAGTGCTTTCCTTAAATTGCTGAAGTGCTATTCCACAGTCACTTAAATCATAAGTTAATGCGATCCATCACAGAGCTAATTCCAGAAGCAAAATATTCAAAAGTTACATCATAGAATCCTCCCTCAAAGCTGACGGAGAAATTTTGATGTGTCACAGTGGTTTAAAAAATGCCCATGGTCTCTATGTATGACGTATCTCTTGGCCAAACACAGTATCTTTCATTTTGCACTGGTCTATTTACACAATTCATCATATAGTAAAGTAAAAAGAAAACCTTCTAAAACAAACTGAAGTTCTTGCAAAGCAACTATGTACCACAATCTTTATCATCAATATTGTCATCAAGTCACAGAGTTTCAATGTGCTCACTAGTTCAAGGAACATAAATCCTCCTCACCAGATTGTGTGCTGGGGGGAGCCATCACTGTATATTGATTTCACATTAATGGTTTCCTTTTCTCTTTTGTTATCACAGTCTTCTTTCCCCTTCATAGAAAACATTACTGGGAGGCATAAATTTTGATTAGTGGTACAACTCAGCCAAAGCACTCTCACTGAAAAGAATTAGCAATCCAGGCAGGGTACCACAAAGTGAATCTCAATGAGAAATTTTACAAGGAAAATTCTAAAGGAGACTATAATTATCAATTTCTTTCAATGCTGTTCAGGTTTATAGCATGTAAGAAGAAAACTGCTGGGAAATTGACTTGATGTGAATTTGTGAATTGGATGCTCTATTTCTAGGAGATGAACAACAAATTGAACACTGAGCCTTGGATCACAACATGTACTAAATGTCATATGTCTCAGGAGCACATAATTTGTTATGGATAATTCTCTGAAGATTTGTTAAAATTTATTTTATTTCTCTGTAGTGAAGGATGATATTTCTGCAACTGGATTATACATTGCTTTAAGGCTCAGTCTTTGACACTTTTATGGGACTAATGCAGTGACACTTGTTCAGTGCTAAAAACTACTTGCTGAATAAATTTTTCTGGTTTCTATTTCAGCTATGTCATTGTACCATGATAATTTTACCTCTGTTCTTACAAACAAATTATTATCTTATTAATTACGACAAATGCCCTACCCATCAGTTATATTGACTGAGTCATGCTAGTATATCAAGGTATTTTTTTAAAGTTTTTTTTTATTATTATTTATTGGAAAGGAAGACTTACAGATAGAGACAGAGAGACAGAGGTGGAGAGAGACAGAGGTACAGAGGGAATGGGGGAGAGACACACAGAGAGAGAGAATCTCTCCCATCTTCTGGTTCACTCCCCAAGTGACCGCAACAGCCAAGGTTGTGCCAGGCTGAAACCAAGAGCTTGGAGCCTCCTCCAGGTCCTGTATCCACCTGGGCCTAAGCACTTGGACCATCTTCTGCTGCTTCCCTGGGCACATCAGCAGGGAGCTATATCAGAAGTGGAGAGGCTGGGTATGGATGCCAGTGCAGCAGGCAGAGGCTTACTACAACGCCAGCCACGTATATTAGTATACCATACACACATAATTCAAGAAGCTTTGGGGAAAAAAAAGTGTCTTCCTCTCACTGATCCTGTTATGGTCTGAAGTTAACTTTCTGAAACCAAATTGCCATTAGGTGTTTCCTTGTCACTTGCTCCCAACCCTCTTGGTACTGTTCTGATAGCCACTGCCAGGCTTATTGAACTTTGCAAGAAAACACTCACAAATTCTTCTTTATCCTACTTATGAAGCTTCCTAGATAACTGCCCAGGTTGAAGGTCTACCATGAGGACATACCCTCATTGCTTACCTGGAACTCTGCCCCCAAACAGACACTCTAAAAACTGGAGATGAGAGAAATCCAAAAAACAAGTGAAGCCATAAAGCATAAAGTACCTAGCTGTCCTCGGGGTATTTGAGATTCAAGAGCAAGCTGTTAAAAAGGTTTGGAGCCCAAAATGTGAATTATGATTCTGCATTACTGAATTCAAATGTAACTATATAATTTATTGAATAATCCACCCATAAAATAGAATCAGGGCACTACTGTATGAATATTCTATTCCAATACTCCCAATATTATACTTCAAAATTATTTTATATATTTTTTTATTTTGCCAAGTAGTGAATTATTATTATTTTTTTTATCTTTTATTTAATGAATATAAATTTCCAAAGTACGACTCATGGATTACAATGGCTTCCCCCCCCATATCGTCCCTCCCACCCACAACCCTCCCCTTTCCCACTCCCTCTCCCCTTCCATTCACATCAAGATTCATTTTCGATTAACTTAATATACAGAAGATCAGCTTAGTATACCTTAAGTAAGGATTTCAACAGTTTGCTCCCACACAGAAACATAAAGTGAAAAATAATAGATGATTTGATTTTTTTTAAATGATGATGAAATCAGATCAGACCTATTGTCATGTTTAATCCCAGTGAGAGTCAAGTTGGGAATTGATAATTTCTTTCCTTTTTTTTTTTTTTACAGAAGATCAGTTTAGTGTACATTAAGTAAAGATTTCAATCGTTTGCACCCCCATAGAAATTATTTTATATTAATATGAAGAAAGAAAAGTATGCTTCCATTACAAAAATAAGAACAGGAACTGGCATTGTGGCACAAGGCCACAACTTGCAAACCTGACAAACCACACAACGCTGGTTTGATTCTTGGCTACTTCACTTCTGATTCAAGTTCCTTGCTAATGCACCTGGAAAAGCACTGAGAGATGGCCCAAGTACTTGGGCCCCTGCAACCCACGTGGAAGACTCAGATGTAATTCCAGGATCCTAGCTTCAGCCTGGCCCAACCCCAACTATTGCAGCAATTTGTAGAGGGATCCAGTGGATGGAAAATCCCTCTCTATCTCTCCCTGTTTCTGCAACTCTGCTTTTAAAATAAATAAATCTTTTTAAAAGGGGTGGAATGAATGACATAAGCAAACTCCAAAAGGCAAAGAAAATATATGTCACCATGATATTATGATCCTTTGTCTCCTCCTTTAGAAACAGCATTGAAAAGGAAAGGAAGGAGAACACTCAATAAAACTATATACTATGTATTTCATACATAACTTCTTTCTTGAATCCTCACAATAACTCCAAAAGTTAAGTAGTTACATATTCATTTCTAAGTCAATGATTCTAAGCTAAAGAAGTTTAGTATCATAGTGAAGGTCAACAGGGATAATGATAAGCTTCACATCATTGGGTAGTTGTGAATAATAAATGAGAGGGTAAGATGAGTCGGTATCACCAAACACTGATTGAGCACCTCTTATGTGTCAGAAAACTTCAAATATGTAATCTAATTTAGTATTTTTAAGTAGATGAAGGCACATTCATTGTTAATATGATTATGGACTTTTAGACTGTTATAGACATTTTCTGCAAAAAATTAGGAATAGTTCCTTATTCACCATCATATCCTTAGCACCAGATAATGTTCCTGGTCCATACTAAATGTTAAATAACACTGAGTTTACCAAACGATAAATGACAATCTGATATTCTACAAGAGGATTGGCTAGAAATATTTGGCAGCTTTATAGTGTCTAGTCTGTCATCAGTATATTATTTTATGTGCTTTGCAATTAGATATGAAAAAATATCAAATTTTTGTATTGTTACTAACAAAATCAATCTTCTGAAATCATACAAGAGAATTTATAAACAAGAACAATTGCCCAACAGAAACCAGAAATTGACTATATCAAAATAACTTTGGCATCTAATTACCTCAATCTATAATTTGAGTACATCTTTTGTTTTATCTATAGCTATTGTTTTCAGATATTCCTCTCTGACTTTGCCAGTGTATGTTATTGGAATGAACTCTCTGTCTTTTATAATTCCCTGTTGTCTGAAGAACTAGGTAAAAGAACCCATTGGATTTTTTCCCAAGAGCAAATGTACTAAAATATGCATGTGAGATGTGATATCTGTTATTTTAAGCCTCAGAGTCCATTTAGGATCTTAGTTATGTTCTTGAGAGCCAAGTTTACAAAATAAATGGTCTATTGACAAGTTGTTTTTGCAAAATTATTTGAGAAATATTAGCAAGATATAACATATATATCTTAAATATATTCTCAATACTAAAAAGTATGTAATCTGTTTTAGACAACTTTAAATTTAAAGTCCAGATTTATGACTGCTTGCTAAAGGCTGCTAGGATCATATGAGGGTGATTCACAAAGTTCATCAAAAGTAAAATTAAAAGATAAGTTTATTTTGATGCATTGTCTTGGAAATCCATGTATAGTTTTCAATAATACATGGTTCCCATGAATATTTTAAAAACCTCTCATATTTAAGAATATGGTACAGGGGCCGGCGCTGTGGCTTAGCAGGTAAAACCACCACCTGCAGTGCCAGCATCCGTATGAGCACTGGTTCAAGACCAGGGTGCTCCACTTCGAATCCAGCTCTCTGCTGTGGCCTGGGAAAGCAGTAGAAGATAGCCCAAGTCTTGGGGCCCCTGTACCCACATGGGAGACCTGGAAGAAGGTCCTGGCTCCTGGCTTCAGACCGTTGAGGCCAACTGGGGAGTGAACCAGCCAATGGAAGATGTCTCTCTCTCTCTCTCTCTCTCTCTCTGCCTCTCCTCTCTCTGTTTAATTATGACTTCTTTCAAATAAATTAACAAATCTTTATAAAAAAGAATATAGACAATAGGGGAAAAAAAAAAGAAAGAACTTATTATGACACATAATCATGAAGAAATGAGGAAATTTAAAATCTTTATGGCATGTTGTTAGAAAAGTGGCCTTTGATTAAAAAGATATTATGTAAGGCATAATGCATGTGTAACAGAAAATCTTCCTCTGTGAATTAACACCTCTAGTCAGTGAGCATTTGGGAGGGCATTATAAAATGGATGGTATGCCACAGTAAAGGTATTCCACAGCCTGGAGGAAAAGTGGTGTGCAAGAGACAAGAAAAAAAGTGAACAAAGATTCACTTCATAAACCAAATAGATTAAGAATGTTTAAGGCTCTATATCTCTTTTCCTCTGTAGTTCAATTTTATTAAAGGAGTGTAGTCTGCAAATTGTAAAAGCACCTAGACACCACTGCAAATTACAATGTGACCCTACAGGGGGCACAAATCCACTCTGCCTCTCCTTCTTTAGCATAACCTTCGTCTTCTTTCTCTAAGGTCAAGTGAAATCTATAGTCTGTCACAAATATTTGATTCACTTTGATAACAAAATAAAATAATAGAAGATATTACTGGAAATTGAAGTTGTTTCTAAAGGAATACAAATCAAAATAATTCTCTGGATGGGCATTTGGAAACACTACACAATATCAAGATAATAAGACAATTCCCTAACTGGCTCAGTGAGGACCTAAAATGCTATAAAAATAGTCCTTTTACAGGCTCAATATTATCTCCTCACAAGTCATTGCTTACTATCATTCATTTAGGGGTTTTCTGGTTTTCCAGCCTTGCTGGATATCTTAAATGTTTACTTTCTCTAACGAAGAAGAGCAAAACACTCTGTCAACTATGTCAAATGGAGTCCTCAGAACTTAGGCTGGACACATATCCTATGCTCTTGATTATAAATGACTAAAACTAAAACAAAACAAGAAACACTGGATTCTTAAAGGATGTAAAGCAATGAGTTCCAAATGCTGGGCATCAATGTCCTGAAAGGTAGAGGTCAGGTTCACCCATCAGTTGATCTGACTTCAGGATATCTGGTAAATCACTGTCATTAGGGTTTTTCTTTGGGTGGGATAGCTTATGAGAGTTTACTATAGAGAAATATTAATAAAAATCAAGATATTAGGACAAGTGGTTGAGGTAGCAGTCCTGCTTATATTTGTTCTAGGTTCTCTGGAAAGGAAAAAATAATTGATGTGAGTTCTATGGTATTAGAGTAACTGTGACAGAACTGTTTATTTATCTTATTTAATTATCTCAACAACGATGTGACTTATAGCTCAATATTCCAATTTACAGATGAGAGAACATGGACTCAAAGAGAATGAGTAAGTTTGTCTAATGTTTCAAAGGTAATACCACTGAACACAGGCTTTGAAGTGTGATCTCTCTGCTTCTAAAACCTTTATTCATACTCTTCCAAATTTGTCCCCAACATTAACATTAATATTTGTCTTTAACTTTGCTTAACATAAATCCTAAACCCTGCTATTTCTTCTCTCATTCAATCAAAAAATTGAATGGACTTTCCAGATTATAACCCTAACCACTAAAGCACAAAAAAGAGAGAAGAGTTGTCATCATCATTGTCATCAACCCTTGCAGAATCTACAGGGTGAAAGTCTTCTTTCAATATAAAGAACACAGAATTATGACAGATAACTTAGTATAAATAATGTTTCAGAAATAAAAACAAAAACAAGTCCTTTATTTTCATTTCGTAGTCAATATAAAAGGTAACCAGCTACAGTAACATTTATCACAGCCATTAGGAAAAGCCTTATGCCTGAATTTTCATTGTCATTTGACAGAGATCAAGCATACTTGGTACATAAATTAAAATCATAAAATAAGGGGAGAAATGGATTTGCAAGTTTCTGCCACTTTTATCTTCAATCATCAGCTTAGATAACTCTAAAAATCCACATTAATTACATACAAATTATTTTTTTAGTTTGTCATTATTCATTGGAAGTATGAAAGTTTACATTAACTTCTGCTCAGACTCATAGAACAATAACGCTACAAATATGTTTAGGCACCCTCTAGGTGAATTACCCAACCCCTCTACAATTTTATAGACAAAAAAGCAATTACTCATTGGAGTTATGTGAATTCATACAGTAACTTAGTTTGTGAAGAATGGAAATGAGTAGTAATCAAGGTCAGTGCATTTTTGTCAAAGAATCATATATTCTGGACTAAAAGGAAGAAAATTTCCTGTGTTAAGATTTCTAAGCCATTTGGAAACAGCTTTAAGAGTGACACTTCTGAATCTGAAGTTTTACAAGACAGTACATATCTGCAAGCTGTGGGAACATGCAAAGTTGAATACCCTGGACAGAGAACCCTAGGTCTAGAAGATGACATTTAGGTTGGTGACCATGTGTTTTGGTTTACCAAGAACACTCCTAGTTCAGACTATTATCCTTGTGCATTTATTAATAGGGCCTCTTTTTTTACATAAAGAGTTTCTTGGCTTAAACGACAGATTTGATGGCCACTTAAATGCTAGGGTAAGGAGATATTTTCTCTATGCTTTGTGATTAGTGCATCTTCTCAGACCACAATGCAATGAAGCTGGAAATCAAGAAATCAAGAATCTTTACATCATATGGAAAAACATGGAGAATGAATAACATGTTTCTGAATGAAAAGTGGGAAATAAGGAGAAGTAAAAAGGAGAAGTAAAAAAATTTCTAGAAACAAATAAAGATGGCAATAAAACATACCAAAATTTGTGGGACACAGCAAAAGCAGTGTTAAGAGGAGAGATTATAGCAATTGGTGCCTACATCAAGAAACTTGAAAGACACCAAATACCAAATAAATGAACTATCTATGCACTTCAAGAATATGAAAAGACAACAGCAAACCAAACCCAAAACAAGTAGAAGAAAAGAAGTAATTAAAATTAGACAAGAAATTAAAAAATTGAAAGAAAAAATACAAAGATCAATAAAATGAAGAGCTGGTTTTTTGAAAAAATGAACAAAACTGACACACCACTGGCCCAACTAACCAAAAAAGGAGAAAGAAGACCCAAATCAAAAAAATTAGAGATGAAAAAGGAAATGTAACAAGACACCACAGAAATAAAAAGAATCATCAGAAATTACTAGAAAAGAGCAGTATGAAAATGAACTGGGAAACAGAGAAGAAATGGATAGATTCCTGGACACATACAACCTACCTAAATTGAGCCATGAAGACACAGAAAGCCTAAACAGACCAATTACCAATATGGAAACTGAATCAGTAATAAAGACCCTCCCAACAAAAAAAGCCCAGGACTGGATGGCTTCACTGCTGAATTCTACCAGACATTTAAAGAAGAACTAACTACAATTCTTCTCAAGTTATTCAAAACCATTGAAAGGGAGGGAATCCTCCCAAATTCTTTCTATGAAACCAGTACTGCCTTAATTCCTAAAACAGGAAAAGATGTAACAGAGAAAGAAAACTACAGACCAATTTCCCTGATGAACATAGACACAAAAATCCTCAATAAAATTCTTGCCAATAGAATACAAATACACATGAGAAAAATCATCCACCCAGACCAAGTGGGATTTATCCCTGGTATGCAGGGATGGTTCAACATTCACAAATCAATCAATTTAATACATCACATACACAAATTGAAGAACAAAAACCATATGATTATCTCAATAGATGCAGAGAAAGCATCCAATAAAATTCAACACTCTTTTATGATGAAAACTCTAAGAAAATTGGGCTTAAGAGAAAACTCCTCAACACAAATCAAGGCAAGTTATAAAAAACCCACAGCCAGCATAATTTGAATGGGGAAAAGTTGGAAGAATTTCCACTGAGAACTAGTACCAGAGAAGGATGCCTAGTCTCGCCATTGCTATTCAATATAATCCTGGAAGCTTTAGCCAGAGCCATTCGGCAAGAAAAAGAAATGAAAGGGATACAAATTGGGAAGGAAGAAGTCAAACTTCTTCCTTCTGGAAAGGAAAAAGTAATTGATGTGAGTTCTATGGTATTAGAGTAACTGTGACAGAACTGTTTATTTATCTTATATAATTATCTCAACAATGGTGTGACTTATAGCTCAATATTCCAATTTACAGATGACAGAACATGAACTCAAAGAGAATGAGTAAGTTTGTCTAATGTTTCAAAGGTATCCCTCTTTGCAGACAATATGATTCTTTATTTAGGGGATCCAAAGAACTCTACTAAGAGACTATTGAAACTCATAGAAGAGTTTGGCAAAGTAGCAGGATATAAAATCAATGCACAAAATCAACAGCCTTTGTATACACAGGCAATGCCATGGCTGACAAAGGACTGCTAAGATCGATCCCATTCACAATAGCCACAAAAACAATCAAATACCTTGGAATAAACTTAACCAAGGACGTTAAAGATTTCTACAATGAGAATTACAAAATCTTTAAGAAAGAAAATAACTAAAAAATCTTAAAGAAAGAGGATACCAAAAAATGGAAAAATCTTCCATGCTCATGGATTGTTAGAATCAACATCATCAAAATGTCCATTCTCCCAAAAGCAATTTATAGATTCAATGAGATACCAATCAAGATAACAAAGACATTCTTCTCAGATCTGCAAAAAAGATGCTGATATTCATGTGGAGGCACTGGAGACCTCGAATAGCTAAAGCAGTCTTCTACAACAAAAACAAAGCCGGGCATCACAATACCAGATTTCAGGACATACTACAGGGCAGTTGTAATCAAAACAGCATGGTACTGGTACAGAAACAGATGGGTAGACCAGTGGAACAGAATAGAAAATCTATAGAATACTATACAGCAGTAAAAAACAAAACAATGAAATCTGGTCATTTGCAACAAAATGGAGGAATCCGGAACACATCATACTGAGTGAAATAAGTCAATCCCAGAGGGACAAATATATGTTCTCCCTGATCGGCGTCAACTAACCAAGCACCAAAAACAAAACCTGTTGAAATGAAATGGACACTATGAGAAACAGTTCCCTGACTGTTGATGTACAACATAATACTTTATCCCTTTTAGTATTTTTTTTGTTCTTCTTAATACTATTGGTTGAACTCTGTAATTAATACACAGTTATTCTTAAGTGTTGAAACTTAACTGAAAAGTGATCCCTGTTAAATATAAGAGTGGGAATAAGAGAGGGAAGAGATGTACAATTTGGGACATGCTCAATCAGTCTTGCCCCAAACGGTAGAGTTAGAAACATGCCAGGGCATTCCAATTCAATCCCATCAACGTGGCATGTACCAATGCCATCTCACTAGTCCAGGTGATCAATTTCTGTTCACAATTGATCATAATGATAGGTCTAAGAGTCAAAGGGATCACATAAACAAGACTACTGTCCTCTAATTCTAACTGATAGAATTAAAAACAGAGAAATGATCCAACATGGGAAGTGGGATTCACAACAGACTCACAGAATGGCAGATGTCCTAAACAGCACTCTGGCCTCAGAATCAGCCCTTAAGGCATGCGGATCTGGCTGAAAAGCCCATGAGAGTATTTTAGGCATGGAAAGCCAAGACACTCTGGGGAAAAAAATGATTTTACCTAAATGAAAGATCTCTGTGAGTGAGATCCCAATGGAAAGAATGGGTCATCAAAGAAGGAGGTACCTTTCTCTGAAGGGAGGAGAGAACTTCCACTTTGACCATGGCCTTGACTAAAAATGATCAGAGTCATTGAACTCAAAAGGCCTCCATAGCCTTGGCTACTCATGACAAGAGCTAGGGAGATCACTGACGCCATAAACAAGAGTGTCAATTTGTTAAGTCAACAACAGGAGTCACTGTGCACTTACTCCTCATGTAGAATCTCTGTCCTTAATATGCTGTACATCATGATTTAATGTTATAACTAGTACTCAAACAGTATTTTTTACTTTGTGTTTCTGTGTGGGTGCAAACTGTTGATAGCATTACTTAATATATGCTAAATTGATCTTCCGTATATAAAGAGAATTGAAAATGAATCTTGATGTGAATGGAAGGGGAGAGGGAGCATGAGAGGAGAGGGTTGCGGGTGGGAGGGAGGTTATGGGGGGGAAGCCATTGTAATCCATAAGTTGAACTATGGAAATTTATATTCATTAAATAAAAGTTTCAAAATTTTATTTATTATTTATTTTCATTTTTCTGAATTTATGACTGTGTGTTTGAGAGAAACAGAGAGAGAGACAGAGACAGAGGGGAATGGAATGGAAGGGAACGGAGGGAAGGAGGGGAGGGGAGGGGATGGGAGAAAGGGAAAATAGGTGACATGAGGTCTTTTATCAAGTGGTTTATTACACAAATAACTGTAACAGCCAGGGCTAAGCCAGCACAGACCCAGGAATTTGGAACTAAATCTGGGTCTCCCAAGTGGGTGGCAAGGACCCAGGTACTTCAGTCATTATCTATTGCCTCCCAGGGTATGCATTAGCAGGGAGTTGATGGGAAACAGAAGCCAAGATTTGAACTAGGCACTCCAATATGAGATGCAGACATCCAAAGCAGCATCTTAACTACTAAGCCAGATGCCTATCCAATGAACTTTTACTTTAACTTACACAAATAAATACATGTGAATATTTATGTGTGTTTATGTATTTGTACTTGTAGGAGAAAGCACTCATTTGAGAAGACCTCGGTGAAGGAGAAAAGGCTTTCAGAGCTATCGGAGAGTTTTATAATTCAATGACAAAATTAAATAAAGGAAGCATTTAGTGATATCATGAAAACAGGTAAGTCTCTGTAGCTATTTCTTTTATCTTTCCTTTCCTTTCCTTTCCTTTCCTTTCCTTTCCTTTCCTTTCCTTTCCTTTCCTTTCCTTTCCTTTCCTTTCCTTTCCTTTTCTCTTCTCTTTTTTTTTTTTTTTAACAGGCAGAGTGGACAGTGAGAGAGAAACAGACAGAAAGGTCTTCCTGTGCCGTTGGTTCACCCTCCAATGGCCGCCGCAGCCAGCGCGTGGCGGCCGGCGCACCTCGCTGATCTGAAGCCAGGAGCCAGGTGCTTATCCTGGTCTCCCATAGGGTGTAGGGCCCAAGGACTTGGGCCATCCTCCATTGCACTCCCAGTCCACAGCAGAGAGCTGGTCTGGAAGAGGGGCAACTGGGACAGAATCCGACGCCCCAAAGGGACTAGAACCCGGTGTGCCGGCGCTGCAGGTGGAGGATTAGCCTATTGAGCCGCGGCGCTGGCCTTTTTTTTTTTTTTTTTTCCTTATGTAGCTATTTCAACATAATGCATTTGGCAGGGAAAAAATCTTCAACAAAACTAATAAATTAGGTAAGTTGTATTCAATCCTTTCTGTCTTTAAAAATGATTATTTTTTTTATTTGAAGTTAGAGGGAACGATTCAATTTCCTACTTAGTGTACTGTACATTATGCCTCTATAAAGAGGTAAACCATCAATGATAAGGTATCAAGATAGCACTATGATTTCTGCAGATTCACAATGACAAAACAATTCCCTTTTACTTGGGGATGGGAAGAAGGTGTCATTCAGTTTAAGGAAACTTTTCTACCTCACAATTTTACTAGTCTATGCCATGAACCCTGATTTCACAACATAATATTCACATACCTTTTCCTTATAACTAAAAAGCAGTATATTATGTGTGTGTGTGTGTGTGTGTGTGTGTGTGTGTAAACTAAGCTACAGAATATCTGGTATAAATTATATTTCAACCTTACAACATAACCACTTTATTGCCTTTATTTTCTTCTTCCAAGAAATTAGTCATAATATATCCAGAAGGGCTTTCTTTGTTCATTTTCTTGAATAATAAATATGAATATAAAATAAATCTAAGTCTATGTTCTAGTTGTTTTCATGAATGAGCATTCAACTGATCTCCTTTTAATAATTCCCACTAATAACTGCATTCATTTGTCCAACATTATAAGTGATTTTTTTTACCCTAAAGAATATATTAAGCATACAGTTACTTTTAGGTAAAATTAAATATAAGTATTCTGTTTTGAAAGCCATATTTGTTGGGGAAATCTATAAATGAAAGCCAAGGTATAATCTTGGGGAAAATAAATATGTCCAAGTGAGTAGATCATAATCTCATATCTCCTCTTAATTCCTTTTACTATGTTATTAAATAAACTCTTAACAGATCTTGGTGAAAGCCATTACCAGTTTTTTATTATGGGGTGAGGGACTTGGCTATGGACTATTAATTAACAGATTACTACCTTAAGGTTCTCAAGACAATAATCATTTTACCAAAATTATTACTTCAATTCCAGGGTTTTTATTCTTTTATTAAATCTGAAGGGAAGCTTAAATAAATTTATTCAACTAACTATATCACACAGATTTTGCCTAACTATGAAAATGTTGCTATAAATTGATCAAAAATAAAATTATTGCTTATACAAAATTATTTCCAAATTAACTCTGTAATGAAACAAAGAGGCAAGAGGTGGGCACTTGGCTTTGTGGTTAAAACATCATTTGGAACACCTACATCTTTTACTGAAGTGCCTGGATTTGAGTCTTGTTTCAATTTTTTTATTCTAGTTTCCTGCTACTGCAGACTCTGGGAGCAAGCAGAAGATCCTTTAACAAGTTGGTTGCCACCATTCATGCGGGAGGCCTGGACTGAATTCCTGGCTCCTAGCTCCTGGCTTCAACCTGGTCCAATGCCAGTTTTTGCAGACACTTGGAGGATGAAAAAGCAGATGAGGGCTCTCTCTCTCTCTCCCTCTCTCTCAAATAAATGAAACACATAAATAAAAATTAAAAGCAAAAGAATTGAAGTAGGTTGATCTGATCTAATCTTCCAATAAATAAATAACTTTAAGTAACTCTTAACTTCAGCTCTTTGCTTCTCCAAATTGTGTATGAGTAGCAAACAACGTAGTAGGAAGACTGTTGACATGTAAAACTTAACTGATTCTGACATATGGATGAAAGACTATATTTCATGGAATTTATTCTATGTCAATGCTGGAATCATGTGCCAAAATCATATACAAAATATGTGATATTTTATTACACTCAAAATTCAATTGTATCAAAATTTTAAAAACATCAGAAAGGTGTCAGGAAATGAAATTTGAAGGCTTTCCCTTTCCACTCCCCATGTTAAAACAAACTATAAGATGCAAACATAAAGGAATAATAATACACTTACATCTTACTTAAAATAATAGGATCTCTGATAGTCAAAGATCCAGAAAAGAAACTAAGAAAATGCTCAATCAAGAAAAAAAATCACATTCAAAGTGGATGAAAATGTTGCTGTTTTACTGGTCTTTGCCACACTCCTGACCCTGCACATTCATCATAGTTAGTAGGAAGTGGCCTAATTTCCAGCTCCCTCTTGGGCCATAAATAGCTGAGTAAAAATCCTTGCAATGCCCTAACCTGTTTGAGTACCTCCAAGGAAATGATTTCTGTCTCACTTGATCTGGAATTCAGAAGAGGGAACAGAGATATAATTAAGAGTAAAATAGAATAGGGAACAGAAGAGTTAAGAGACATAAATGAGGAATCAGTGGCACAGTCTGAATCTTAGGTTAGAAACCATGTAAAGAATGGAGGCTTTTGAAAATTGAAGGGGATGGGACAGTTGTAGATGTAAAGAAGCCAGAAGATATAAGTTTATTGGAAATGGAATGAAATTGAACATCTAAAGCACTAAGAAAAAAAAGCAAGTCAGACTCTTTAGGAAATTAAGACATTTAAAAGTAACCTCAGTGACATCAGCAAGGTGGTAGATTCGAAAGTACCAGGCTCTTGTTCTCTCACAGAAATATTAAATAAGCAAACTACAGTGTATCCCCCTGGAAATCAAAGATCTAAGTGTGTACAGGGGAAAAAGGGAACCATACAGACAATCTCAGAAAGAAAATTCTGAGAGGACATTGAGCTATCAAGTCAAATTGATTAGTGGTAATCTTCTACATGTGCCCATCTGCAAAGAATGGGAAAGACAGATCCTTTTTCAAATGGCCACTTCTCAACAAATGATCACAAAGCATTCAATGAAGTAAGGAATTATGGTCCGTAAATCACCAGATACTGCTCCTGAAGAAACACACACATCATACTTACTAGAAAAGACTAAAACAACCATGTTAAATATGGTTAAAGAGGAAAGAAGAATATGGACAAAGAATTCAAGAAAAATCAAGTAAAAAGAAATGTGAACAAATGAGAATATCAATACGGACACAGAGATTATAAAATATTCTGGTGCTGAAAAGGACAATAATAGAATTGAAAATTCATGTAAATTTTGTCCTGATCAGGCAGGCAGAAATATGACTCAGTGACCCTGAAGACAAGTCACTTGAAATTTATGGGGTCTGAGGAGCAAGCTGGAAAAAGGATAAATAAAAGGAAACACAACAGATGGTAAGGGACTTATGGAACACCATAAGGAATACAAACATGGATGATAGGAATCCAAAAAAGGAGAAGAGACAGAGAGAGAGAGAGAGAGATGGAAGAGACATTACATGAAGAATAGTCCTATACTTCCCAAATTGGAGGAAATGTATGAATCTACAAATCCAATCAGGTAAACAAAATCCAAATAGAATAAAGACATATCTTCCAAGACATATCATAATTAAATAAAAAATTTTGAATACAGTAAAACAATTCATTACATTCAAAAGCCCCACAATAAAAACATCAGTGGATTTTTCAGAAGAAATGTTGCAATTCAGAAGGCAATAAGATAATCCATTTAAGGTGCTAAAAAGATTAAAAAGAAACCTGTCTACCTAGAATTCTGTATGGCATACAGCCCTTCCAAAATGAGAGACAAAATAAAACATTCCCCAAAAATTGATAGAATTTATTACCACTAGACTTACCTAGAGAAACGCTAAAGGAAATATTTCAAATTGAAATGAAAATATGCTAGACAGTACCTCAATGTTAAAGCAAAATATAAAGTTCTCTAGTAAAGGTAAATGCAGAAACAGATAGAAATGAATTATTATTGGAATTTCGGTGTATAACTTTACTTTTCAATTTATATAGAATTTAGAAGGTAAATGCATAAAACAATTATGAATTTCTGGAAGGGGATACATCCTATAAAATACATAACTTATGACATCAATAACATAAAGTGAGGTAAACTGTTAGTGAATGGAGTTTCATATGTGATTGAAGTTATTGGTAAATGGACAAGTTCTGGTGATGTATGGTCATTTATAATCACACAACAATGAGAATATATTTAACCATACAGAACTACACAGTTAAAATAGTGAAAGTGGTAAATTATATAAATACATATATAAATGTATGTATATATACATATATATATATACACACACACACACACACACAAACACACTACAATAAAACAAAGAAATTGCATTGGGGTTTAGCTAATTTATGGGAATATGGTTTCATAAACACATACCACATGTCAATACAGTATCAAATTCTGTACACTCAAATCCTCTCAATGACATATCACTCAAGGTCTCATACTGTTGGGAAAGTAATAGCACTGGAAGCAAATGAACCATAACACAGCCCACCAGAGGAAATGCCTGGGAAAGTGATGGAGCTGTCAGACTTCCTGCATGGGTGAGAGCCTTAGGCCCTCTGTCAAAATCATGCTGCCCTCCTGGATCATTTTCATGCTTGCTGCCCATGTGCCATCCCTAGTTTCAACTGACTGGGCAAATAATTAGCTTTCCCAACACACAAATGGAGTGTGCAATCACTTTCCTGCAACCAGTTCTAATCATCACCAGTCAGCTGTGATTCTAATGTCATAAGATTGGATAGTGTCCAATGAAACATGACATAAATTGATAGATTGCAATACATCAATTAGCTAATGGGAAAGTAAAAATTGAGCAAAGTAAGTTGAATTTTAAGGTCAGTGGGATTTCCAGGTATGTGTATATTTAATGACATGAGTTTTCCTATAATTTTTCATTTTTTTTTACATACAGATGAATTTTAGGTCAGCTCAGGTGAATAAAGCTACCATTCTTCTTAATGCCTCCTCTAACTTTCCATACATTTTTTAATTTGGATGTAGCTAGGGAGTTGCTGCTCTGGGATATAAGTGTCATTCTTATCAGTCAGCATGGAAACAGTAATAAAAATCATAATGATATACCACAATACACCCATCCGAGTAGTTAAAACAAAAATTCCTCCTCCTCAACAAATGTTAGTAAAGTTGCAAAAGGACCAGACTGCAAAGTAATTGTACATCAATAGGAATTTTCTGATGTCCCAAAAGACATGTTTAAGGATATAAGATTAAAAACTGGTCAAGATGAAATGTACTGAAAGTTAAACTTAATGCTGCACATGGGAATCTCATATACATAAAACTGAGACTGAGAGGCCACATGCAAGCAAGTTCTAACTCTATTGTTCGATTTATAAAGAACAAATAATATGTAGTGTTAGAATTTAGGAAAAGAGTTTCATTTATGAAGCCTTCAGATTTGTGACTTGAAAAATATAGAGCACCTTCAATGGTGTTCGGCATCTTCTAATTTGAGTGGCATTACAGGTGTAGACATTGTGATAACTGAGCTGTTCTCTTAGGATTTGTGCACTCATATGTGTTTTCCAATAAATATATTTGCTTAAACTATGGCATGATATTTCATACACCAGAAAAATAGTCAAAAACTGATTTCTGGTATCTTAAACTATGATAAAAAGCATTCCACTAACATCATTTGGAGAAAAAAGTCAATCTTCCTCTAATATTTACTCACAACCACAAACTACTCCTGAACATCTGTGCAATATTGTTTTGACACAGATTTTAAAATAGTTATTAATAAAATAGCACATATAAGTATTTGGATCCATTTCAGTAGAACCGAGAAAGTCACAAAACCATCACAAAGTAAATTTTCACTGCTGACTCAATGTACATTTTACCTTACACCAAAAGGGCTGCAATTTTCTTTAGTGGTTTTTGAAATGAACAAGAAGCATTTATTTTTAAACTCCTTCAGTGTAGTTCATTTCCATTTCATAGCAGGCCAAGATCCGCTTCTATTGTTTAGAATTATACATAGGTCTCTACCCTACTTGGAGACAGACAAGATCCAGATTTCTAAATATAACTTAACTTATCTTTTCAAAGAATAAGATGTATGAGAAATTAAAAAAAACTTTTTAAAGTCTTTCCATAATATGCTACATATCATATTTATAGCAGTCTTGATGTCTTATAAATAAATTTAGAAGAAAAGGTTCCTTTAAACTTCCAACCATCTTTTCACGTTTCACATGTCAATTGTATCCCATAACTCTTTTACAGTGTTTTGTCAATTTTCTTTTACTAGCTTCATTTTGAGAATTTGGAAGTCAACCTTTATGCCCCTTAGACTATAAAGGTTTTGTTTTGTAGAATGAGGTAGTCCAGAGTCACATGAAAAGATGAGTACCAGCAGATGGAAAGCCTAAGACTGAGTGTTGTGTTTGCCTTATTTGCATGTCAGCTCTATTAGTGCCGCAGGGTTTGCTACCTAGTCTTCAGGCTATTGTCAGTCTGCACAGTAACTGCTCTACAACATGAGGAGCATGGAAACCCACTAATAACTTTTATAGAAACGTGGTAGGGTAATTTGTTTGTAGAATAAGAAAAGATCAAAAGAAAAATAGAAACTGTTTTTTGACATTGCATTTCTCTAGCTATACATTTTTAGTAATTTTACAGAAATACTTAGCCTGCAATAGATTAAAAATAAAGTGACCTTAACCACAGTCTAAGAAGCACTGAGTGTAAGACACACAGAGAGCCAGTTAAACTCTCAGAACCTCAGCTACTCCCTCTGCCAAATTACGAGAATGATCCCCATCCTGTTGGCTTTACAGTGTGTGAGTTCTAAGCAAACAGTATGTAGTCATAAACCACTCACAAAGTATAAGGCTTCGTATAAATATATTGGTTCCATACTTTAAGTAGTAGTCATTTAAGAAGCAGCATAACATCTCAGCTACAAAAAGCTTTGTATATATTAAATACTGGTAGTAGTCAGCTTTACTTAAGTCACTACTTGACTTAAATTAACTGACAGGACCAAGTTAGGAGAGGAGGTTAATCATCTTACTGTTTACAGGTTCACAGTTCAAGATTAGCACTCACTTTGGTCCAAGCACCTGGTGAAGCAGGTGGATGACAAGGGAAAAATCCCACTGCAACTCAGGAAGCAGAGTGAAGGAAATTTGTCCTTTACTTAGCCTCTATGTGGTCTCTCCTTACAATGTCATGATTTGATCACAGAAGCCTAGTAACCTAATGTGATCCAATCACTTCCCAAAGGTCCCACACTCAGCTGCCACCATTTGATCAAGCCTTTTCTTAATTCATCAGTCATTAGTCCATTAACCATTCACATATGACACTGACGTTGAACTATGTCTATGGGTTTGGAGTGAAATCTTTCTAAAATCATAACAATACTGAATAAATATTTGTTGACTTTATGAATAAACACAAGGACAGAAACTCTGTTATGAGAGGAAATCAGATTCAACAATTGTCTTAGGGAACAGTGTGTGAGTTAAAGTCAGGTTGCATAATCTGTTACTAGTAAAGTTTCCTCATCTGTATAAATATGGTAATTACAGCTACTAACTTTAAAGTAGTGAGGAATAATACAGTAAAATGTTTAGTAATTAGTACTTGGCATATGCAAAGTATTCAGTAATTATAAGTCTTGTTTCTAAAAGTCCTTTCTTTTCACAAAGGTAACTACTGGATTTGCTATATGCAATTTCTTAGTTAATCCTTAGGAAAATCTAACAAGAGAAATATTATAATTCCTAATTTAAAATAAGGAAGCTAGGACTCATGAAACACATGAAATGTTCATAAGGTCATCTAGCTTTTTAAAGTTCATGTGTACCTAGCAAAGTTGGTGACTATTCCCACAGAATATGGTCTTCTAATTCATGTGAATAATTTCACAGGCTATACTTTAGAAGCACTCTCATTTTTATTTTTAAACTGTGAAGATTCTTTGCATAAGAAATAGGATCCACACCCCTTATAGAAAAAATTAAAAAAGAAAAAAAGAAATAGATTCTATGACATATAGAAAAAAGATCCAGGGCTCACATTTTCCACTCACCAGTTTGGAGTGTTGGGCTCCTCATGCTGGTGATGTCCAGTTTTGTTGTTCTTCTCTGAGTCTCCTCTCATAATCTTACTTCTAAGCTGTCAAAGATTGGGGCGGGGTGGGGGGGAGAGGAGGAAAATAAAAATGACACTTGCTTTAAGAAGGACATCCATATAATCATGATCATAGCAATAATAATTCACATTTACAGAGCCTATTTGTAAAAGAAATTTATTTATTCTCTCTTTCATTTTCCTTTGAAAGAGAGAGGGAGAGAGAGAGAACTGCACCTGCTGGTCTACTTCCCAAATGCCCACACAAAAGCTAGAACTGGGGTCAGGCAAAAGCCAACAACCCCAGGGTCACACACTGGAGTGGCAGAAACAGAAATACTTGGCCATTATCTGCTGCCTCTCAAGGTGCTGGATATTAGTAGGAAGCCAGAATTGGAAGCAGAATCTGGATTTGAACCTAGTGACAGCAACATGTGATTCAGGTGCTCTAACTGGCATCTTAACTCCTGTGATAAATGGCCACCAGCCCCCCACCCCCAGCTCCATAGCAACTATTTTATAAAGCTCATATAGAAACACCTAGAAAACATAAGTCACTTCACATGTTAGGGATTTTACATTTTGAAGGGAAGTATATATTATGTTTATCTTGGAATTCTCAAAGCACGACAAATTATCTATTACCCAGACATCCCTTATATTATTTTCTTTATTAAATACACAAACAAAACTTGTGATAAAATTCATTCAAAAATTTGAAGATCTATGTAGTTCAACTTAAGAAGGTAAAATAGGATTTTGTTATAAGGTAGCTGCTTGCGGAAGAGGAGAAAACAGACCTGAGAAACAAATTACCCTTACTCTGACAGTAAACCTGCCATTTTAAAGGTTAAAAATCTGACAGGAAACTTGTAAGCAAGTCACAAACTATGCCTTGGGAATTCAATATTTAATGGTCATTGGATAAGTCTGAAAACACATCTTCAAAAATAATTATGAAATTTTACTTATTTATTTGAGTGTCAGAGTGACAGACTGGTAGAGAGATGGAGGGAGAGAGAGAGAGAGAGAGAGAGAGAGAGAGAGATTGATTCCATCCACTGGTTCATTTTCCAAATGCCCAAATACAATAGCTTGGGCTAGCTAAGCTGAAGCCAGGAGCCAGGAACTCCATCCAGGACACCATATGGGTAGCAGGGACCCAAGCATTTGGGGCATTACTTGCTGCCTTCCTAGGCACATTAGCAGGAAGCTATATCAGAACTACATAGTAGCTGGGACTCAAACTAGCACTCCTTTATGGGATATGAGAATCCCTAGCAGTTGCTTCACTCACTGCCTCACAATGTCCATCCCAATATATCCTTAATTATGCAGTTTAGTGTAGATTTCTGTGAGTATGCATAGACCAGGGTCAAATATTTAGAGACTTATATCACTGTGTCCTTTGGTAGCTCTTACTAATAACAACTGAAAAGGGAAACAAGTAACTGTCACACAGACAAAGAAAACTAAACAATGAGGTCTCAATACTACTATTACAGAGCATTGACTTTTGGTTTACTCATTCACATAGCAAACTATAAAGACCCTATTACTTTAGCAGTTTTTTGATTCTTATTTGGATTATTCTGCCAAAATACATGCAACCCTGCTAAGTTGTGTTTCTACCTTTTTTTCTTGTTAAAGTGTTGCTTCTCAAGATTAAAACATGTATGATTTAGATGGTGAGTTAAATCTGCATATATCAAAATGCAGCTTTTTTTAGTCAGTGGATCTGGGGAGGCTAAAAAGACTGCATTCTTCACAAATGTAGGTTATTCTGATGGTGCTGAGCTACTGACCACATTTTGGGTAACAAGAACTCTGTGAACAGGTGGCAGTTCTTGATTTCAAAAAGGTCCTTGACTAATTCATGATGTATATGCTTCCCATGTGCAAAAAAATGTAACTATAACTAATAATTATTGATGGTTTTCTAACTCATATTTTTTCTGACAAATTCCATTATTATGAGATCAAAAATATACCACTGTAAAACAGTTACATATGAAAGTAAATTTATTCTTATTTACTTTCTGATTTATCAATAATTATGAATAAACACAGATTTGATTTTCTTTGCATTGAAAGCGAGCATCCTGATTGCACATAATGGCCTTACATTACATTTAGCAACACATAACACAGTGAATGAAATATTGACTTTTTTCTCACCAGCTAATAAGATTTTAGATAACTTATGCTTGCTTCTGCACTGTTTTACTTTACTTCTGATATTTTTACCTTATATATTTTAACTATAATTTATTAGGTTCTGTATAATATGTCATGTAAATATGTATTTGGATATGTTCATGTGCATATAAATATAATATCTCATTTAATTGATAAAATTAATGTTTTAATTTTAGGTACCTAGAAAAAGCCAGGCACTGTATTAATATGTGCTTTGCAAATAATAATTCACTTAATCTTTATTTTACAAACTAGCTTTTAATATCTGACCTTTTAGGAAGACAAATTAGTTCAAGGTCATATGATTTGAAGTTGGCAGGATGGGATTAATTTTCAAGTATGCTTAGTCTTGTGTTTATAATCAAGAGAAATTATTACTTTTAATTTAATAATATATTCCTTACTAGGAGATCTGTAGAAAATTAATTACATTACAAACATAGACATAACGATAAACACTATGTTATACAGTTTATTAAAGGAAAATCTTTACCTTCAAATAAAAATTGCTTTCGAAATCCCAGAAATGACTATGAATTATACAGAATAATGATTCTGGCCATTCTTTACAAAATTAGAAAAAGATAATTTCATTGCTATATGTTACTGGGATTTATTTGTGCTGAAGCTCTTTCCACAAGAGGAAAGAATGTACGAAAATAACTGGATAATGAAATAAATATTTAAGCATAAGAGGCCTATAACAAAAGTATGCTTATTTCTGAAGTCACTTAGAGATATGTCCAAAAAGTAATATATTTCAGAAGAATGTTTTCCAAATTCCATTTTTAAAAATTCACCATTGCTCATGTCTGCAATCACCATTTTTGCCATTTTGAAGACCATTATTGAAGTCTATTTATCAATTAGAACTATGTCAAACGATATTCTCATACATGCAAGTTTCAAAAAGTTTTTGGGAAAATGGAGTGAAAAGATGTTATTTTGGTAGAAAAGGTATTTAAAATCCACACATAGTTTTTTCATAATATAAATTTTGCAGAAACTTTTAAAAGATTCCTCAGCATGTGTTTATATACACACATACACAAACACATAAATGCAAATACACACACACACACACATATAACTGTGTACTAAATATGCACTAACTTTTTCCTTGCCACCATTCTCTAAACAAAATGGTACAACACCTATTTATATAGTGCTTGCACTGTATTAGGTATTGCAAATAATCTAGAATTTATTTAAAGTACATTAAGTGGATATATGTAGGTTAGATGCAAATTCTATATAAGGAATTTGAGCATCAATGGATTTTGGTATTATCAGTTGGGGTTTGGTCCTAGAACCAATTCTCTAAAGATTATATAATTAAATTTTGGGGAAAAATTAATACAGTTACTTCCTAAACAAAATTTTAACCTCCATAATAAATAGCACAATTGTCTAGTTTGATAAACCATTTAGTGGTATAATTTCAAGTGAAGTTCATATACAATTCCAAAGAGTTGCTATTATAATCATTATAGGTCAAAATGGTTTCATTTAGATTTTATACCAAATTTAGAACTTCTAACAACACAGAAAAGACACAGTCTCTGCCCAATAGGTAAGTATGGCTCCTTTCAGAAAGAAATTTAGTAAGAACTGGTCAGTTTTCTTTTTCTTCATTAATGCTGGAGATACTTTACCATCTTCTTTTAAATAATATTTTCATAAAATAAAGTAACATAACTTTGATTATGTCTAATCAGTTATTAAGAAAAGTTTGTTCTTTTCAAGATCAGATGGGAAAAAGTCCAGTGAATTCTTAGCATAAGTACAAATATGGGAATATAAAAAGCAATGGTTGCAATAAAAATTCAGATAGGAACAAAGAGAAAAATAAATTGTATCCAGAAGTATGTGTGTGTAACTGTGAGTGGAGAAGAAGTTTCAAAATTGAGGGTGAAACTATTGCTTACAAGAAAAATCTAATAATTCTAACACTGCTGGGTAATGTCTTAATGGAAAAAGTCATATCTCCTAACTTATTTCATAGGTTTTAGCTTCTTTCTTTTTTTTTTTCTTTTTTTTTTTTTTTTTTTGATAGGCAGAGTGGACAGTGAGAGAGAGAGAGAGACAGAGAGAAAGGTCTTCCTTTGCCGTTGGTTCACCCTCCAATGGCTGCCGCGGCCGGCGCACCACGCTGATCTGAAGGCAGGAGCCAGGTACTTATCCTGGTCTCCCATGGGGTGCAGGACCCAAGCACTTGGGCCATCCTCCACTGCACTCCCTGGCCACAGCAGAGAGCTGGCCTGGAAGAGGGGCAACCGGGTTAGAATCCAGCACCCCGACTGGGACTAGAACCCGGCGTGCCGGCGCCGCAAGGCAGAGGATTAGCCTAGTGAGCCACGGCGCCGGCCAACTTTCTTATTCAATCTACTCCTAAAATGCATCCAAGTAGCCTATTCAATTTTATTACTTCATCTTATTTTTTAATCAAAAAAAGAGCTTTAGGAAGCTCCTTTTTCAGACCTTGGTGTCCTTTTGTAATTTATAATTTAGAAGAGGGTTGAAGGATTCTCCTGAAGAACTAGATGATGGTGCTAGGCCTCTCTCTCTGACTCTCACCACCTGTTGCACCTGTTACTGTGACATTTCTTCACTAAGTCACCTGCCTCAACAACAGACCCACATCCTTTTCCTTCCCCATGTTCACCAGATTAAATTCTCATATTCAAAGCTATCTTGGCAACCTTCTACCAAAATACTCTGGTCTGCTCCTTCTCTATGGAAGACAGGAATGGAGTCATGGAGCTCCATGGCTAGCTCCAAAGCCTGAGCTCAAATCTCCAATGGTCTTTGATTTACTTTTTCAGACTCACATGTTGTGAGAAACAGCTAATGCAAAAGTGTAGGGATCTCTACAACTCATACTCAGAAGGAATGGGAAATAATATTACTAGCCTCCATATTATACAAGGAAACAACTAAAACACAGAGATATTATGACACCCTAGTGGAAATCAGGGTTCAGTCTTCTATCTCCAGAGCATGCATCACCCTAAACTTATTCGCCCTCCATATGGGATATGATGAACCACTTCTTGAATACTTTTCCTGTGTCAGAATACAAATGTTGTGTCTGAACTTTTTTTTTAGAAGTATATCTCTACTTGGCTCCCTTATTTTCAAACATTTAACATCTCTCAAAGCCCAGATTAAATGCTTACTTTCTGTTACCCTTCTGCTGGATATGTGTTTTCTTTATCCTCTATGTTATATAAGTCTTTACTGTACTTCTTCTAGAGCATTTCTATCTACTATTATTTTTATGTAATCATTTGCCAAGTAATTGTTTTGTTCTTTTAGAAGATTTTATAGGAATACTGTGTTGGCCCATCAGAGGCTATGAAGACCAGTTATATACATTTTAACAAAAATTTTCTACCTAGCTCATGCTATTCTTTTTTAAGAAAAATAATCTAGTGGTAGCTACCTAAATTATAGGCACATCAGATGAGAAGAATGAATGAGCCTCAAATACAGGCTTTGCATTTCAAAATCCAATTGTTGCAAACCATCCCAATCCTTTTATAGCAGTACAAGTTTAGGATAGGTAGGTTTATTTAATAGAAAATAATTTTGGTTAGAATTAAGATTATTTCTCCTTAAACCTATTATCATAATTTGTCTAGATCTCAGAAAAGCTTGCTGATATTCCTATCTGCAAAGCAAAGGATTGTCTGCTGATAAAGTGCTTTTTGTGTACTGTAGGCATTTTGGAAATAGCTCTCGGATCAAAGTAAATGAGTTCCAGTATAAATAAAAAACCTGAGACACTGCAGACAGCACTCAGCAAGATATTGGTGTGACAGCTAGAAAGATGTGGTGTGACCCTCTGCAACTGATGTTTTGTATTGAGCACAGGGTCTAATAAAATGAGTTCCATCATGGAACTTGTGTGCTCAATGAAATCTGTATTAAACCTAAATATGTGCTCTGACTGTTGCTTTAGTGAATGAAAAAAAAAAAGAAAAAAATGTAATACTGGAATGCAAGTTTGAGTCACATTCAGGTCTCAAAATAACTGTTAAATATGTGTTTTATATTGTAATCAAAGACAGAAGTGAAAGAATATTTATGTTACTGTGCTGCGACATTATTTCAAATACACTGAAACATGACTTTGTTTATTCTAAAACCTCTGGCACATTTTACAGTTGGATTCATTTTCGAACACTTTCAAAGCTGTAGTTCATTAAATTACATTTGTTTCATATAAACCACCCTGCATATGCACTGCAATCTGAAGAGATGGTGGGGAGGGCAGGAATTCTTTTAAATACATTCTATTTTATTTATAAAGATGAATGCATTTTTTCATTGCTGTAGGAAGAGCTTCAGATTCTGGTAAGAAAGGGAAATAAGAGAAAATACTTCAACTTAAGAGGCTATGCTCTGTCTACTGCCCAGGCATTGAACCAGGGGTTCTAGGGTCAGAATGGTTCTACTAGCCTGTGGTTTCCTAGACTATTCCTCACTTGGGTTAAGGGAGTAGGAGTTGTTTATTGAGGTTTGATTGTCATCTATTTGGGTACAGCTTAGCGACACAGCAACAATTTTCAGGTCAACATGATTCAGGTTGCCCAGTGTATCTCCCACTCTTGGAGAATGGGAACTGTATGCAGTTCTCTTGGAACCACGAAGAGAAATAAACAGGAGCTCTAACTGTTGGGTAAGTATTTACAGTGAAAGCTAGCTACGTTGTACCTATCATACACTGGTCCAAATGTAACCCCTAGAACTATTTAGAATATACAGAATCCCATTTTCACATGTAAGCTCTTCAAATAATGAAGGAGGTTCTCATTGCCCTGCAGGGATAGGGAGAGTCATTCAGACCCAACATCACCACTTTATTGAATACGCAATGACAGCCACATTTCTCAGAAGGCATGTTCACAGACACTTCACTATTCTGGTCACCTTCTTCCAGATGCACTTCCATTTGTCAATGTCTCCTTATAAAATATATTGAACACACTATGACATTTCTGAAGCTTCTAGCAGAAATAGTATACTGAGAATAACAGTAAATTACTCCAGCTTATGAAGAGCGACTAAATTTAAGCAAAATTTCCATTTTCTAAAAGTTGCCATATGGAGAGAAATTATTAGAATATTAATGAATTAAAATTGAACTCTAAGTTTAGTGGTTTTCACAGAGTCATGCTTAAAAAGAGAGAAGAGACAGAGGGAGGGAGGGATGGAGAGGAAGGGAGAGGTGGAGGGAGAGAGAGAGAGAGGGAGAGAGAGAGGGTGAGAGAGAGAGAGAGGCTGGCATTGTACTGTAATGGGTAAAGCCACTGCCTATGATGCCAGCATCTCATATGGGCACCTGTCTGTGTCTCAGCTATTCCATTTTCAATCCAGCTCTCTGTTGATGGCCTAGGAAAAGCAGTAGGAGATGGCCTCAAGTGGTTGGGCCCTTGCCAACCACAAGGGAGACTTGGATGAAGCTCTTGGCTTTGGCCTGGTCCAGTGTTGTCCATTGCTACCATCTGGAGAGGAAACCAGTGGATGGAAGATATCTCTCTCTCTGTCTCTCCATCTCTCTGTGTAACTCTGATTTTCCAGATAAATTAATAAATCTTTTTTTTTTAAATGTAGTCAGAAGACATAGATTAAAAACAAAAGAAAACAAAATGTATTAACTGGCTTTCAGGGGGATGATTATAAGAGTATTGTTACTGCCAAATCACAGTTCTTAACACCCCCACCAATGAATATGATGGCACTTCAAAAAGTGCATGGAAAATGCAATGTTACTTTTGTGGTGGAAGCAAAGGTCTTCAGAATTAATTCCAATTTGTCTAGTAAGATAGCAATTTAATATGGATGACGAGAGCTTACAGATACCCTTGTGATGCCTGATTAGGAATCCAGCAGATTTGAAATGTTGAGTCTTGTTGCTAAACTCTTATAACAGTCAGCTTGAGGGTAACACTAGTTGCTGCTTGGCGTAATTATTTTCCTGAAGTGACAATTCAATAATGCTGTGTGCCAATTTCCTACACCCAAGTGAAGTAAATGTTGGCCACTATGCTTGGCAATTTGTGTGTCACAAGTGACTGATAGCAAGGAATAGGTGTTCAGTAAATATTTACTGATTAAAGTTTGACAAAAGCTAGGATGGCTTTGTGTATTTAAAGAAATGAAATATATATTATAAAAATCAAGGAGTTGTTCCCTGTAAAGTTCCTTCAATCTTCTGTCTCTGAAAGAAAATAGACGTAAATATGTATGTGCATTTACATATGCATTGGAGTGTGTGAGTGAGTGTATTGTTGCTCAACACCTTCTCCTTTTATGTTGAACAATTATTGGTAGTCTAATATTTCTAAGCAAATACTCTTTTAATGGAACAAAAATATTGACTCTCCTTTACTTCATGAAACACAAACCCAAATACTAAGAAACAAAACCAAATGGAATTTTAAAAGGAGTTAAAAAAAAAGTCACATAGAATCAGAATCTGTGGGCAGAAGACAGAGTTTACAGTTATTTCCTGAGGATGTAGCATGCAGAGCTAGACTTTTTAAAATTTATTTATTTATTGTTTTTAGTTTTTTATTTTAATTTTCATTTTAATTAATTTTAACAGATTCAATATTTTTAGATACAAATCTAAGACATATGATATTCCCTTCTTCCCTCTCTCCTAACCTATTCCCTTCTAACTTTCTTTAAATTTTTTTAGTTTTTGAATAACATATTAAATTTATATTAAAGTAAAATGACCTTAGTTTAGTGTGAATATAGACAGTGGCTATAAACAATAACTGAATGTATAAATGACCATTTCACCAATATACAGTTATTTTCGGTCAATTAGTCATTCATAATTTCTTTCAATGAAATAAAACCAATAACAATGTAGCATCTAAATAGTTCCTGTGGCCGGCGCCGCGGCTCACTAGGCTAATCCTCCGCCTAGTGGCGCCGGCACACCAGGTTCTAGTCCCGGTTGGGGCGCCGGATTCTGTCCCGGTTGCCCCTCTTCCAGGCCAGCTCTCTGCTGTGGCCAGGGAGTGCAGTGGAGGATGGCCCAAGTGCTTGGGCCCTGCACCCCATGGGAGACCAGGAAAAGCACCTGGCTCCTGGCTCCTGCCATCGGATCAGCGCGGTGCGCCGGCCGCAGCGCGCCAGCCGCGGCAGCCATTGGAGGGTGAACCAACGGCAAAGGAAGACCTTTCTCTCTGTCTCTCTCTCTCACTGTCCACTCTGCCTGTCAAAAAAAAAAAAATAGTTCCTGTATGGTTATAAAATAATATTTAAGTTCATTTAGACTTTAAGCCATTTCCTTTCAACAGTTTATGCAAAGAAGAATTTGATGCAGACTGTAATGAAATATTTACATATAACATATTTTTGTATTCTATTAGTTACCACAGATCAGGGAAAACATATTCATCTTTCTGGGACTGGTTTATTTCACTAAATAATGGTTTCCACTTGCATCCATTTTGTTGTGAAAGACAGGATTTCATTATTTCATATGGCTGAGTAGTATTCCACAGTGTATATGTACCACATTTTCTTTATCCATTCATTGGTTAATGGGTTGATTCCATATCTTAGTTATTGAGTTAGGCTGCAGTGAGCATGGGGGTGCAGATAACTCTTTCATAAGCTGTTTTCATTTCATTTTGGTAAATTCCCAAGCATGAGATGGCTGAGTCATATGGTAGATCTATTTTCAGCTTTTTTTAGAATCTCCATACTATCTTCTAGAATGGCTATACTAGTTTGCATTCCCACCAACAGTGGATTACAGAGCCCTTTTCACCACATCCTCACCAGCATTTATTATTTTTTGATTTCTGTATGATAGCCATTCCTACTAGGATGAGGTAACTCTTCATTGTGGTTATTATTCGCATTTCTCTGATGGCTAGTAATCCTGAGCATTATTTCATGTGTCTGTTGGCCATTTGAATTCCATCTTTTGGAAATGCCTGCTTATGTCCTTTGCCCATTTCTTAACTGGATTGTTCGTTTTGTTGTTGTTGGATTTCTTGAGCTATTTATAGATTCCGGATATTAATCCTTTCTCAGTTTCATAGTCTGCAAATATTTTCTCCCATTCTGTCAGTTGCCTCTTCTCTTTGCTGAGTCTTTCCTTTGCAGTCTTTCTTTCTCTTAGCTTTATGTAATCACATTTGTCCATTTTTGCCTGTGCTTCTGAGGTCTTTTGTAGGGCATTTGCATTCTCTGTATTAAGGTCACTGCTATAGTTGAGACAAAGAGAGCCATTCAGCATGCACTATGTTGAGCAGAGAAGGCAGTAGCAGTTCCAGAGGAAGGTGGCCTTAAGGCAATGTAAAGAAGGTATGGGGTCAAGAATGTCAACAGTATACACGGTAAATCACAGAAAGCACAACTGGAGTTCTACTTTGGATGAAAGCAGGCCCAGAGAAGTTACCACTGATCCAATCAACAATTTTATGGGGACTGACTCAGGTTCGCTAGGTATAAGCCTCATTTTATCCTCTGTGTCTTTATGATAGTAAGCCATCTTCTAAAAGTCTATAGAACACTGGAGTTTTTTGATAAATATTCACTTAGTATGCTTTTTTCCACTACTGTGATTTACAGAATGAATTAAAGGACAATTTGATATTTTTAATATTGACTCACCAGGTATTTCTAGAATGCAGGTAAAATAGTTTAGTATAAGCAAATCCTATAGGAATAATCCTGATAGTTTTTCAAAAACATGATGTGATATATGGATCATATACTGATTATTCTTCTATTGAATGTATTTTAAAGATTTTCATATTTATTTGAAAGGCAGACTGACAGAGGGAAAGATTGAGACAGAGGCAGAAAAGAGGGAGGGAGTGAAAAAAAGAGAAAAGAGAGAGAGAAAGGGATGGGAGGAAGGAAGGAGGTAGAGGTGGAGGGAGGGAGAGAGGGAGAGAGAGAGATTGTCTATCAACTGGTTCACTCCTCAAATGAATGGTCACAACAGCAAGGACTGGGCCAGGGACAAGCCAGAAGCCAGGAGCCAGGAACTCCATGCTTGTCTACCACATGGTGACAGAGAACCAAGTACTTGAATCATCCTCTGTTGGCTTCCCAGGTACATTAGCAGAGAGCTAATCAAAAGCAGAGTAGCCAGGACTTGACCCGGCACTCCAATGTGGGATACTGGCTTTGCCAATTGGTGGCTTAACCCACTGTGCCACAAAGCTAGCCCCATAACATTGCCATTTTTTTGACAGGCAGAGTGGACAGTGAAAAAGAGGGAGAGAGAGAGAAAGGTCTTCCTTTACCGTTGGTTCACTCTCCAATGGCTGCTACGGCCGGCACGCTGCGGCCGGCCCACCACACTGATCCGAGCCAGGAGCCAGGTGCTTCTCTTGGTCTCCCATGCGGGTGCAGGGCCCAAGAACCTGGGCCATCCTCCACTGCCTTCCCAGGCCACAGCAGAGAGCTGGACTAGAAGAAGAGCAACCAGGACAGAATCCGGTGCCCCAACCAGGACTAGAACCCGGGGTGCCGGCACCGCAGGCGGAGGATTAGCCTATTGAGCCGCAGAACCGGCCTACATTGCCATTTTTAAGAAAATTTGTCTAAAACCATTTGAAAGACACATTTATGAGAACCAATTCAATAAATCATTTTTCTCATAAAACATTCTTCTTTTTCATCTCATGGAAAAACTTATGAAAAATACCCAATTGCCCAGAGGAAGATTAAGGGAAGTATACAGAAATATCTACTACATATTCTACCTGAAAAAGACTAAAATAAACAACAGCATGAATCTTAATCTTTTCTGTACTATGACAACTCATGCCTGGGAAAGCAGTTAACTGCATTCAGAATTGTTCCTAATTTATTGCTGATGTGGTAAATGTTAACTATTGTTGCTACAGCCATTAACCCAAACTTGTTAATTAAGGAGGAAAATTATAGAATATTTTTTCATCTTAATTTGCAAAGATGATCTCAGTCAACACAGGTTAGCTATTTGATGATGATTCTCAGCTGTTAATACGACCCACAGTGTATAAATTAAAAAGAAAAACAAAACAGAGAAAATAATTAGCTATTAAGCAGACTTAAAGGGCTCCACAGTATACCCTCATGCATACTCTGAAATTTATGTTCCTTAGTATGGTCCTGCTGACACCTAACTTGAAAGTCATTTTACTAGATTTTTTTAATTCTGTCACCTTTCTCAAGGGAGTAATTTTTAGTAGCGAAAACGCTATGTGACATATGGGGATGGGAAACACAGTGCTGAACTGTCAGTATGGATTTGCAAGGTCTTTGTGCTTTTTGAAGTTTGGCAAGAGGTGGGTATTGTGGCACAGTGGGTTAAGCTGCTGCTTGAGACACCTGTATTCCATATCAGAGTGCCTGGTTTGAATTCTGGGTATTCCACACTTCTGACCCAGCCTCCACAATGTGCCTAGGAAGCAGCAGATAATAGCCCAACTGCTTTGGCTCCTGGATTCATCCTGGCCTACCCCAGACTGTTGCGTGCAATTGGGGAGTGAACCAGCATACGGAAGAGATTCTCAGATTTTCTCTCTCTCTGCCTTCCAATTTGAAAGACAGAGTTACAGAGAGAGAGAGAGAGAGAGAGAGAGAGAGGTCTTCCATCAGTTGGTTCACTCCCCAAATGGCTGAAAGATCGGGGCTGAGCTGTGCTGAAACCAGGAACCTAGAGCTTCCTCCAGGTCTCCTACATGGGTACAGTGGCCCAACTACTTGAGCCATCTTCCACTGCTTTCCCAGGCACATTAGCAGGGAGCTAGGTTGGAAGTGGAGCAACCAGGACACAAACCAGTACCCATAAGGGACTTCAGCATTACAGGCAGTGGCTTTACCTGCTCTGACACAATGCTGGACCAAAAGAAATAAATCTTAAAATAAAGAAAGGCTGGAAAACACTTGGGGTTACCTTGAAAAGACAGTTTAAAGATGTATAATGATATCCAAGTATTTTTGAAAAGGGTTTCATAACAGAACACTTTCTTTCCAACACTGGTGGGTAAGCTCAACAGGAAGACAGAAAACCCTCTGGTTAAAGTTTCTGTAACCCTCCCATTTTCAAGGATTAATTGAAAAAAAAAGTTGAAGAATTTAAAAGAATCCTAAAGAATAATATATTTAAAATGGACTACTGTTGGCAGGATGGCAAATTAGAGAGTGATGTGTTGCACTAGACTAGTGATAAACACTGAAAGAAAGGGATATAGGAAGTGCACTTTCAGGGGAGAATTGGAAAGAAAACAGCACTGGAAATCTGACAAGAGAAGGAGGAACCTGGTAGACCTGTGTGGAGGGTGCAGATGTACAACACAAATGCAGGTGCTGACCACGACTGCATCAGCTAAGAGCCAGAGCGGGCCACAGCTTGAGACAGCGGTGAGACTACAGCAACCCATGGCGATATAACTGGAGGGAGAGTGCAGTGAGTCTGGACTGGAGCCTGGGGGCTAGCAGCTGCCCACGGACCCAGTGGAAGTAGAAGGGGCATGTCTGACTTGCCCCACAAATTCCCCCACAACAGTGCCCGCTGCTTGAGTGCCATTTTGGGTCTGGGCAGCAGCTGTTCGAGCCTTTATGCATGCACACAACTACTGGCTGAGACAGGATGCCATCTTCACAGCTGTACTGGTGGCAGCGGGGAAGCAACATGTGGCCAGTGGCTCATGTGTACCCCTGTGATCCAGTGATTCTTGTCAAAGGAACAATCTTCAGTCCCCACTGATTTTGAGCCTAGATGGGAGGTGGCTGGGCAACCACAAAGGATGGTGAGGTGTCTGCAGCCTCCCAGGATCAAGACGCCTAGGTGGAAATGTCAGGGAACATCTTCCTCTCTGCTGACTAAGCAGACCGGCAGGGCAAACAGAAACCTCTTCACCCAATGACTGTGGGAGGCTTGTGTGCTGACACTGTGGGGATTCAGTGGTTACATGAGAAGGTGCAGGGAGTAGCTGGGTCTCTGGGCAATCACTGGGGGTGGCTCCACATGATCACTCTGTTCACAGCAGACTGTGCAGATCATTTGTGCAGTTCATATGGTGGCATGGAATACCTTGGGGGCTAAAACCTGGGCTTTAAGATCTATCACGCCCAACTTGGGTGTTACCCTGGATACTTGGCCCACTCTGGGGCACTGATCAGAGCTCCCTGGCCACACCCACCACACATCTCTTGACATTCACCGAAAGAGTAGACATCTCACTAAGCCACAGAGGCTTAAAGATAAAAACCATCAGAGGAATAAAACAAAAATCAACCTCACAAATACCTAAAAGCAAATGCAGAAATTCAAGAAAAAAGAATCAGGAAGATATAATATCATGGCCTCCCCCGAAAGGAACACAACATTTCAATATTAGAACGTGAAAAAGAGGTTGAGGAAATGCCAGAAACTGGTGCAGCTACTGTGGAAGACAGTACATAGATATCTCTGAAATCTGAATATATACCTACCATATGATCCAGCTGTCCCGCTCCTGGGAATTTACCCATACCAAAATAAATCAGCATATGAAAGCATTACCCTTATACCCTCATGTTCATTTTGCAGCACAACTCACAATAGCAAAGATATGGAATCAATCCAGATGTCCATCAACTATTGACTGGATAAAGCACTTATGGTGTATATGGATTACTACTCAGCAGTACAAAAAAAAAAAATGAAATCCTGTCTTGCAACAAAATGGACGCAACTGGAAACAATTATACTTAGTGAAATAAGCCATTCCCTAAAAGGAAGACATCACATGTTTTCCCTGATCCAAGGTAACTAATAGAGAATGTAAAATACAGTATATTTGAGTGAAATAGACATTTTAAGATTCGATGATTGTTGACAGCCCTTGTCTCTTTGGTTGAGGAACAGCTTTTTTTTTAAATTATTTTTAATTTTTTCTATACTTTTCATTGAAATCTTTTTATTTAGTATGGGGTTAACTATATGATCATTAAATAAACTGAATATAGATCTTTGTAAAAATTAATAGTGAGTATGTGAGAGGCAGGAGGAGGAAGCATTGGAGCACAGGTGGGAGGGAGGGTAGGGGAATAATGTCACTAAGTTCCTAAATCTGTATACATGAAATACATGAAATTTGAATAACTGAAATAAAAATTTTAAAATGGACTACTAACAAATACTTACAGTTATTTTAAACACATACTTTATTACTCATTCTGGCACTCCTTGAAAATGACATTGGGCCAGGTGGGCCAATAGTGTGACCTATGATGGCAGGTCCTATTTCTGTGTCATCATCATTTTACTGTTGTTTTTCAATTAAACTTGGTTTTCAAATATTCTGAATCTGTGCATACTGGACAAACATATTAAATATGCAGATAAAGTTGTCAAACAATGATCCAAATCCTTGACAGGTTCATCCAAATTTAAATATCCTAAGAGAGTTAAAACAATGAAATATAGTATGGTGTTTAAAAACATTAGATCTGGAGTAAAACCTTGAACTGAAATATTAACACTGTTATTAATTGGTTATATATTAAGCAGATTATTCAATTTATTCAAGCCAATATTTCCTCACTTGAAAAATAAGGAAAATAACAGTAACTATTTCACACAGTTATGAGAATCAAATAATATGTTTCAGAGGATTTAGATTATAATGAGTAATCAATATAGCAGTTAGTCATTTTGCTTCCATTAATATCATACTTTTCATTAGTAGCCTCAGAGATAAAACCTAACATCTCTCAGTGAAAGATGCTTCCAGAGTGAATTTGATCAGAGCTATCTTATTACATGGTGATTGTAATTGTACCAAATCATAGTCCCAAGTTAAATTGTGATGGTTTCTGAGTTAATTATATTATTCGCTGTCATCAAATTGCCTGATGGTGAAATCTGTCTTTAAATATTTGATGAAGAAATAAATATTTCCTATTTTCCCCAATAATTTAAAGTTAACAAAATGCTTAAAATGAATTATTTAATTTTCATTTGTTTAGCCAGTGATCGAGACCTTGGCTTAAAGAAATGAAGAATGCAAAGATTTAAAGGAATCAATCCTGAGGATATCAGTTTTGGTGTCCCTCAGAGGCCCATATTTTAGAGGTTTAGTCCCCAAATTCTAACAGTAATACTTAGTGGTTAGTGAATTAAGGTGAAGACTTATTCTGATTATGATGCTTTAGGGTGAGGTGTTTGGGGAAAGATTAGATTGGATTAAATGGTCCGGGTGCAGCCCCAGGATGGAATGTTGGTGGCTTTATAAAGACAGACACAGGGACTGCAAGTTGAGCCTGCTACATGTCTCTCTGCTTCCAGGCTGGTCATGTGATCTTCATCATGTGATCTTCACAGAATATACAGTGCAGCATCCACTTCCCTCATCAGCTACCACACTATGAAGGCCACCTGATCCTGGACTGTAAAACTCCAAATTGATAAGCCGAACTAAACGTGCTTCTTTCTTAAGTTTCTCCTCAGGTGATGAACAACTGAATAATATAATTTGTATTTTTTGTAGGAGAGGAATCCTTTCCCTGTTTCTCATCCTTCTGTCATTAGCCATCCAAAGTGGTAGCTTGACCCACTGTGCCCTAATGCCTGACCTATGGTTTTTGTTATTTATCAATATATATATATATATATATATATTTACATATAATATATATGTAAATAGAAATTATTAGTAACTAAAAATGCTTTTCATTAGTGTAATTTTCCAAAACATTCAAGTTAGTTTTAATAGTAAGAGTTTTTCTGTTTTTTCATACACATTTAATTCAATTTTATAGAATGTTGAAGTAAATTATGTAATTTCTGTAATGAGAATAGTGAGCATTTAATTGCTTTTGAATACATACAGCAGACTCTTGATGGGGGCAGAAAAACTATGTAAAACATTAGAGACTGACTTCTGCCTGATAGGAGACTGTGCTTTGGGCATCAGTGAGTGTGTTTTATTCAGGAAATGGGCAATTGGACTATTTTTGTTAGTAAGAAAATTGTCACTTAACTGTTAATAGAGTTTCTCTTGTGCATGGACCCAAAAAGAAAAATTGAAAGATACTATTTTTATTTAACAGTGTCTATTTTGTGTGTAGCTCTCTTAAGAATTCCAAGGAGTGGGTAGGTAGCTGGCCCATTGTATTTGGTCATTTCTGTATCAATAAAATTATACTCCCATCTAAAACATTCATAAACAAGCCTAGGCAATGAATTAAAATAAGGTCAAAGACTAAAAATGTGCTGAATTCAGTCTTGGCATTAAAGTAGTCATCAAAGTTCCAGACTGGTTCTCAGATGTAATGCATCCCCTGCTTTCCAGATGAGTGAGGATTCCAGATAGAACCAAGAGATCATTCCCAAAGAAACAAGAAACCCTTAAGTCCCATTACAACAATGAGGAGAAGATAAGCTTGTACTGTGGAAGTCAACAAAAAATATCCTGGCCTGGACACATTGACTTAGTGGTGCCTGAATGCTGTATAAGAATCAGCTCAAGCGCTTGCTACAAAGAACATTTTTCTAGTCTCTACTCTAAAAATTCTGATTAAGCAATTATGGACAAACCAGTAAGGCACATTTTAAAAGCTCCCCAGGTAAACTTGGAAGGGTGTTAGGTTTGTGAGCAAGTAGGTTAAGCGATTTCCCTAAAGTCATAAATCCAGTGAATGATAATGACAGAACTGAAAGCCACCTTCCTCAGTGTTACTTCATAACATAATGCCTGAAGTTAACCTTGAATTAAATCAGTTCTATTTATGCATAAGAAAATAGACACAAATAATCTTAAAGTGACAAATCCCATCAAACGTACAATAAAGAACCTGTGTTTTAAAGATCAACACTTAAAGGGCGAGTGTTGTGGCATAGCAGGTTAATACTCTGCCCGCAATGCCAGCATCCCATATGGGGGCCAGTTCAATAGCTGGTTGTTCCACTTCCAATACAGCTCTCTGCTAATCTGCATGGGAAAGCAGCAGAAGATAGCCCAAGTCCTTGGGCCCCTGCATACACATGGGAGACCCAGAAGAAGTTCCAGGCATTGGACTTTGGATCCACCCAGCTCCACCCATTGGGACCATTTGGGAAGTGAACCAGTGCAATGTAAGATGCTCGCTCTCTCTCTATCTCACTCTTTGTTTCTGTCTCTCCTCCCAATGTTTCTGTCTCTCCTCCTAACTCTGAAATTCTGACTTTCAAATAAATAAAAAATAAATCTTAAAAAACAAAAGATCAATGCTTTAATAATGTTGGCAAGTGTGGGGAGATAAGGTCTCTTTTGTTTGTTTGTTTGTTTGTTTGTTTTTGACAGGAAGAGTGGACAGTGAGAGAGAGACAGAGAGAAAGGTCTTCCTTTTACCCTTGGTTCACCATCCAATGGTCACTGCGGCCAGCACACCGCGCTGATCCGAAGCCAGGAGCCAGGTGCTTCTCCTGGTCTCCCATATGGGTGCAGGGCCCAAGGAATTGGGCCATCCTCCACTGCACTCCTGGGCCACAGCAGAGAGCTGGACTGGAAGAGGGGCAACCGGGACAGAATCAGGCGCCCCGACCGGGACTAGAACCGCAGGCAGAGGATTAGCCTAGTGAGCTGCAGCACCAGCTGAGATAAGGTCTTCTCACACAGCACTCTGATCGCATAAATTAATTCAACCTTTCTGAAGGACAATTTTTAGGATCTACAAAAACTTTAACTTGTAAACTAACAATTTCACTTTTAGAAAAATATCTTACAGCTATGTTTAACATATAATTAAAGATATATGCAAAATGTAAAATTGTCTAAAACTGCAAAAACATAAATTCACCAATAGAGAAGCAGAAAATATGCACATAGTATGATTTAGTTTTGTGATATCAATATGATTGTGTTTGCACAGAAAATTCTTTGAGGAACACTTGAGTAATTCCTAAGAGTGATTAACTTTGTAGCAGTGAAATGGGGCATTATGGTATATATTAGCTTTCTGCTGCTACTATAGCAAATTATCACAAAACTGGCAGCTTAAAAGAATACAGATTTATTATCTTGCAACTCTGAATCTAAGTCTGATAAGTCTTCTGGAGCTAAAAGCAAGAGAATGGGCTGCTTCCTCCCGGAGGCTCTATGGGTAAATATATTCCTTGTCTCTTAGAGCTTTTAAAGGCTTCTTGGCATTCTTTGGCTTGTGACCACATCACTCCAATCACTGCTTCTATGATTACATTATCCTCTTATCAATGTAACCTCCCTCTGTCCTTGAAAGGGCTCTTGGCATTTTATCAAGCCCATTCACAAAGTACAAGATAATCTTCCCATCACAAAATCTCTAATTTAATCATATCTATAAGGTCCTTTGTACCAATGAGGTAGCAGTTACAGGATCCAGAGAGTGAGGCATGGGCATGTAGCTGGGGTCAAGCTTCTTCCTAGCACAGGGCACTAAGAGAACTTCCCATGCTGTAGTAGTTTGCTTTATTGATCTATTTATTTTGACTTTATGTCACTCCCCAAAAGGCCACAACGGCTGGAGCTGCACTGATCCGAAGCCAGGAACCAGGAGCTTCTTCCTGGTCTCTCATGTGGGTGCAGGGTCCCAAGCACTTAGGCCATCCTCCATTACCCTCCCAGGCCACAGCAGAGAGCTGGACTGAAGAGGAACAGCCGGGATGAGAACCAGCGCCCATTTGGGATGCCTGAGCCCCAGTATGAAACATGCTATTTTTGTTTAACTTCGGCGCCAGCCCTGAAGTGCAACTTATTTCTACTTCATTTGGTTATAAAGGAGATTTGGGCAATTTGTGAAAAAGTACTTATAATCATATAAATAAAATTAAAAATTAAAAAGGGATTAGACCTACAATAAAAACAACATTAATATTACAACCTTACAAGTTATATATATAGATAGATAGATAGATAGATATACATATACATATGCGCGCACACACACACACACACACACATATATATATAGTTGTTTGGAATAGACATAAATCTTGACTATGGCATTCCTGACTGCCAAAGCAAAAAGCAAAACTGAGAAATGTTCGTATTATTCTCGTTCATACATGAGCAAATAGATCAAATCACTAGGAATAGATAGATATCTTGTACTAAAGTTTGTTAAAAAATTTACCTTGTGAGTCACTGTATGCAAATGGTGTCACTGAAAATAATTTTAAATCAGATTTTAAAATTTCAGCTTCCATTCTCTCTGCTATGATTCCTAATTGAAATATGTGGGCAGGGATTTTCTATACAGAAATGAATTTCATTAGGTACAGTGTATACTGCACGTGCCTGTAAGACTGAGTGGGAAAAGGGAATAATGTCTGATCAGTCTGTCTGAACTATCCTATACCATTTCTAGTGTCTTGGGGGAAAATTCAGTATGCCAAACAAATACAGCATTAACAACAGATAGCATTAACAAATATGCTGAAAAGTTGAAAGCTTTGTGTTTAGCCTGAAGCACATTTTTAGAAAGAATCCAAAACTACTGCAAAGTATGGGTATAATATACACGCTGCCACCATCATAATGAAGAATATGCTACTGACAACCTGGAGCTGTGTAACTTAGCTGCAGGTGACAATAAAACACAACATAGTCCTGTCAAGCTTAATTTTCTTGTTTTCTTCCAAATGAGGTCTTTAAAAATCACTTTGAGTTTCTCTCATATTTCTATTAACTCCTGAAATACTGACAGCTGTTAATTATTCCTTCCATAGAGAAGACACATGGAATGGAGATTTTTAAACATGAATGGATCTCTGAATGGCAACCAGCATCTGAAAGGACTGTTAAACAATGCCACAACACAGAATGCTAGCAAAGGTGCTCCAAGTGTTCTGAAGGGAAGAAGGCAATAAATGCTCAATTGCAAAGCACTCTAACAATGAAAAAAAAGAGGTACATTACTTCATCACTGATCATTTACCATAAATATAATTGCCAGGTTCCTTACATTTACAAGAATTAACACATTGCATATGTCTAATTACAAATAGCCAACAATTTAAACAACTCAAACACATAGGGGTTTATTTTTCTCAAGTTTTTGTGCTGGTTGAGAGGTTCAAAGTTAAATCTTTAAGGACACAAGCATCCCTTTTCCTCTTGATCCACAGTCCTTAGTTTGCAGCTCTGATCTATGCTATTGTATTTCCAGGCAATGATCAGTGTTTCCAAATAGCCAAAACAGGAGTGATCAAAGGAAGGAGGGTGATCTGCTTGTCATTATAGTCTTTGTCTTTTTTTTTTTCCTATAAGGGAGTATTTTTATGCTTTCACTAATAATTCTTTCACCATAACTGAATGCATGACCATTTCTCATTGTCAGACAACCTAAGTAAAGATTTATAGCTGACACATTATTCCCAAGATCAGTGTTGAAGAATCTTTTACTAAAATTGAAAAGTGAGGAGGGATATTTGGTAGGCCTCTAGCGGAGGATTGCAGTCATCTGATGAGGACAGAATAATAAATTATTGGATATATACAATTTACAAGAGTTCATGGAAAATAAATTTTATGAAAAAACACACATGAATTTAAAAAATATTTTGTACCACAATAAACTCTGACTAACTTATTAGAACATATCTGAACAGGATCTAGTTTGAGGCAAGTAAGGATAAGACAGCATGAAGTGAAAAAACATGATGGAATACCAAATAATTCAAAACTCACATTTCTTACTCAGACTTTTTTTTGACTTTAAATCTCAGAAGGAAAACAAACTTAGGTGAACTTAGCCTACATCCATGATATCTTTTTTTCTCTCCCATGGAGAAGTTTGTTCAACTACAACATTTTACAACTGCTAATATTTTCACCTTCACTCCAAGCCATATGTAAGAAATAGGAGGTCATTTATAAATGCAGAAGAGGACCGAAAATACAATTCTTTTAGCCTTAGCATGAAAGACAGATAATTTACCTGTTTGCTAAAGCACTCAAAGCAGAATCAGGAATTCAGGGAATTGGGAAGTGGAAAGAAGATCTTAGTTACATCTATCTGAATATCACTTTTAACTTATTCAATTGTATATAAGAATGCATTTGATAAAGTCTTGGGTAATGATAGTTCTTCTGAAAACTTGTCAGTCACTGATTGTTATCTCATCATTTTTGCTCCCATGAACATGACAGCTCCATTCTAGTCCTGATACCAATTATCTGTGTTTTATTTTGACAGATATGGGTGAAAATTCAGATTTGTCACTTATAAACTGAATGACTTTGTGTAAGTTGCTTAACACGTTAATCCTGGTTTTCTTCATATGTAAAAAATGAGGATATATTCCTAAAATTAAATAGCAAAATATATATAAGCAATAAGTACCATATATGGCCATAGTTATCTAACTGTTGACATTCCTTCATCTCTCATTCACTGAAGAGCTACTGCTTCATGGATGTTACAAAGCATCTCTCTCCTACAATCCCATCCTTTCAAAATGCCTTTCTAGGCCAATCAGAGAATAGTAGACACTTTTCTATAAGTCTCCATTGGAAGACATAGGCTCACACAGGTGAGATAAATATGTCACCTCCAAGAAACTGCTCTCTGCTGGCAGTTAATGAAGATGATCCCAGACTTGAAGATAAATTGTGACACCACTGTCATTTCTGGATATTGCTTTTTCCATTAAGCAGCATTGTCTCTCTCCAATTCTATTCACTCAGGAGCCATCTGCTTTTCTTTGTGTTTTGTGCTTAAACCACCCTTAAACATTTTGTCCCAGGACGAAATCATGAGTATAGCAAACACACAGTGTCTTCTGATTTATGAATCTTACAGGGGGTTAGAATTAGGATCGAGGAAGCAGAGCTGTGCTTCAAGTGAAAACTGGGGCTTCTACACCAAGAAAATTAATTATCAACATATTTCACCTTATTAGACATACACTCTCCCTTCCGAATCACTGACATGTTCTTGTAATCAGAAGCTGTTTGCCTCTGCTGGCAGAAAATGATGAGTCCCCAGATATTTGAGTACCACTAGGTTTGATTCAAACATTAAAGATATTATCATATCCAGAAAAACAATATTTAAAACATAATTTTTACAAAAATTAAAATAATTGCCTATAAGAAGTTTTAAATAGCTAAGTAGAAGATCAGATGAAAGGTAAACAGACAAGTGAAGAGGTAGGAAGAATAGATTTCTGTGTTCTAACATTCATTTAATAGAATTTCAAGAGGAGTAGAATAGAGATCATGGAAGAAATAACACTTTTAAAAGATTTATTTATCTGCTTATTCATTTATTTGAAATGTAGTGTGATAGGGACAGAAGGGATGAGGGAGAATCAGAGAGAAAAAGAGGGAGACATAGCGAGAGGGAGGGGGAGGAGGAGGGGGAGGGAGATCTTCCATATACTAGTTCACTCCGCAAATGGCTGCAACAATCGTGACTGGTCCAGGCAGAAGCCAGAAGTCAGGAACTCCATCCAGGTCTCCAACTTGAGTGGCAGACATCCAGGTTTGGCCATCCTCCATGATTTTCACAGGCACATTAACAGGGAGCTGAACTGGAAGTGGAGCAGCTGGAACTTGAATTGGAATTCCAGTATGGAATGGCAGCATTGCAAGTGGTGGCTAACCATACTATGTTTCAAAGCAGTTCTAAGGATAACTTTTTAAATGAAAAATTAGAACTAAATGGCAAGTGTTTGGCCTGGTGGTGAAGATGCTGGGTATGATGTGGGCATTTCACATTGGAGCTTTGGGATCAACTCCCAGTACCACTGCTTGATTCCAGTTTGCTACTAATGTGGTCAGTGGTGATGACTTAAGTATTTGGTTTCCTGATACCATGTAGGAGGCCTGGATTAGCTCCTTGCTTCTTGATCAGCTCCTTGGCCATTGTGGGCATTTGAGGAGTAAATCAACAGATGGGAGTGCTCGCTCTCTCTCTCTCTCTCTCTCCCCCTCATCTCTCTCTCTCTCTCTTCCTCAGTATGCCTCTTAAATAAATAAATAAACAAATAAATAAATAATTTTAAAGAAAAAAGAATGATCCACAAATGAGAAAAATGACTCGAGTGCAGAATCAAATGAGATCTTGAGTCCCAAGTAGAAGGTATTTTAAAAAGTAAAAATGTGACTATATTTGAGAAATTTAATTATAAAATAAAAAAACAAAGCTTAATTAAAAGGAATGAAAATAAGATTAATTTATGTAAGCACTTACAGTAGAGTATTAAAGTTAATAGTGCAATGTCATCAAAAACCTAGATCTAATAACGAAGTGACATGTAAGTAGTAAGAAAATGAAGATATTTTATAATATTATATCTACCAGCTACAAGTCCTTTCTGAAAACAGTGCTACATGGTATACTTCAGCAAAATGGAAAAAAAAAACACTTCATTATGGATAAATTTGTAGGATTCATACTGTACTATAGAATAAATTCATAATAATTATACAGATATGAACATATACCTGAGGCATAATATGCAAATCCTTAGTAATCAAGAACTATTTATTTCAACTAAGTATATGTTAGGGTAAGAGAAAGCATGCTGTTTTTGTTTTGTTTCAATATAGATATTGATAATGAGTAATTTCAGATTTTGGTAGAAAATAAAACCTCAAAATTTTAAAATGCCACCATCAGTGTGCAAGCAGGATAAAAACATTGTGAATATAAATTAAAATATGAATTAACAAATAAGTTAACAGATCAAAGAATTACCATTAATCAAAAAAGTAGAGGGTGGGTAATTTAAAGAAATCATAGCAGGTAAAAAGAGATCTAAGCTAAAGTTCCAAAAGTAATCCAGTAACCATTGTACCATGAATGTGAATTTATTTCCCTAGTAAAAGCCAGAGACTTTCATTTTGGGGAAGGAAAGACAGAGAAGAGGGAATCCCTCTGTCTCAAGATATATAATACAGCAATATATACCTATACACAAATGCATGTAAGGTGACACTCACACCAGCATACTTGATACATTTAATTACCAGAAATTAGAGCTAATGTCCTATTACTAAAATACATTTATACCTTTATTCATTTCTTTATAGATACTGACTGCAATTGACTTACAATGTATGAAAAGAAAATTGACAATAAGTACACAAAAAACTTTGCAAGTAACATGAAAACACAAATTAATCTGAGAAAAAAACTGTTGATCAGTTGGGAAAATGGATGGAGGAAGGAAGGAAGAGATGGAGGGAGAGGAGAAATAGAAGGAAAGAAAAGAGGAAAGAAATAGAAAAAAAGAGAGAGAAAGAGAAAGGAGGTGAAAGCAGATGGGAAGAAGAGAAGAAGAGAGGAAAAAGCAAAGGTTGATAATACAAATGCTGGACTTGATTTTCCAAGTCTCAAGAGAGGAGCATCAAAAAAAAAAAAAAACCTAATTCTTTAAAATTAAAGTAATCCCCATACCATGCTGCACTCCTTTTCCATGGATTTTTCTCCTAGAATTCTACAACACCACTCTCGCTCAGTCTTATTGCTCACCTGTTCCCCTGGGTTCTTGTTTATTCACCCCCCTGAAATGTGAGGGTTTCTACTATTCCATCTTGGCTTCTCTTGCCACACCATCTTCCCAAATGATTTCATTCATTCTTCTGGTTTCTTCACTGATAGTCTATATATTAGTAGTTCCAGCTTAGATGTCTAATGAAATTTGAGTTTTCCACCCAAAAATTCACTCATAATTATCTGAGAAACTAACCTCAGTATATAGCAAAATGGAAATATCTTTTACACATTTTACACTTGAGAGTCTCACAACAAACACTTCAAAAATCTATATACCAGGAGGATTTGTAATGTGTATTTTTAGAGGGCACAGGAATCTCATAATTATGTGAATGTTATAGCTGTATTTGTTATTCAGCATATATGAATTGACAAAATAAACTTTAAATCAGAAATTAATTAAAAGAACTAATAATGCCAACCAGCTCTAGAATACTTTGTAATTTTATACAGAGCAACAAGCTAATAAATGTAGCAGTAAAAACAGTCCTTGATACACAAGTATTGCTTTTTAGCGCCATAAAAATGTACTTTCGGGAGAGTAGCACATTACAGTTTAAGTGAAGCTCTTTATTAGATAGTATGAGAAAATGAGGCATGAAAGGAAGATGGAAAAGCCTCCTTAATAGATAATGTGGGCCAAAGACAATCAATAGCCATGGCTCATTGACTTTATGTCTATGAGTCCTTAGAGGCAAAATGTTAGTGTTTGCTACCCTGTTGTCTATCTTTGCTCTGTATCAATAATGAAAAAATGGATTTGCATATTAATGTATAATTTTTAAAAACTTGACTCAAAACTAATATGGAAAGATACACCTTCTATATTATTTGCACCCATTAAAGTCGCTTCTAAGAAACTCTGCTTATGAATTTAGTAAGTCTCCAGAGTGAGCAAAGCAATGAGTACCAAAACTCAGAAAGACAGGGACATTATAAAAATACATTAAATGGGTATAAAATATTAAGAGTACCCCAAAATACCTATTTAATATAGTTGCATATGAGCATATAGTTGTTGAAAAGTCTGTTGTGGTACTGTCATCTGGAATACACACTTAGGTGTCATGTCTGATGATCCACTTATTATCATTATCAGGGTTATGGCAAATTGGGATATAGTACATGTTTACAAAAAATCAAAAGTAATCTTTATTATCACTGCTTTATTTTTAGGAACAAAGCTTATACAAGAACATTTCGGTAAAAAAATTGTGATAAAAATCCAGTTTTCCATAAAGAGAATACAACATAAATGGAACATAAAAATGGGTTAATATTAATTTTTATAAAATAATTAAATGTTAGATATAATGCTTTGAACTTAGTGATCATTCAGTGTTTGTTAGAATAGATAATGAAAGTTTACTGGGAGAAGAAGGAGGACCTGACATGGCCAAATAGAGCTGCCAAGTGCGAACCTTGTCATCTGCAGAAAATAACTAAGACAATAAATAAATAAATAGTTGCATCTTGAGGTGAGTACCTGACAAAGAACGCTGGAACTGGACTAATGCAAACCAGGAAAATAAGCACACAAAGAGGAACAAATCCAACTGGCAACTGAGACCCTGGCTCCACAGCAGGTGGGAAGAAACTGTGGGAGAGGGGATCCCTCTTGCAGGGGAAAAGGTTACCAGGAAAGCCTTGTCAGATCCCACCTGTGCACATATCTTATGTAGGTAATCCTAGCCATGGGAGGAATCTACAGTTATCACAGCCTCAGAGCTAGGTAAGAAGAGCTACCTAGAGAACTCACAGACACTTTGCTTCAGAGAAGAAACTCACATTATTTCCTCCCAATCCGCAACAGCCCAGTGCACAGGCTGAAACCAGACAAGTATCTCCACTGCTACTGCTCTTATTCTATACAGTGCTGAACATTTTAGCCAGAGAAATTAGGCAAGAGAAAAAAAGAAAAAACACACAATGAGCAAAGGAGAAAGTCAAAATTTCCATTTGTAAATGGCATAGTTCTTTATAAAGAGGATCAAAAAGACTCCACCCATAGGCTATTAGATCTGTTAAATGATTCAGCAAAGTTGCAGGATCCAAAAATCAATACTTTAAAGTCTAGTATTTTTACACAGCAAAAAAAAAAAAAAGTACTTGAGAAAGCATTTTTAAGAGCGATCTCATACACAATAGCTATAAAAAATTGAATAGTGTGAAATAAATTTAACCATGGATGTGAAAAACATCTATAATGAAAATTACAAAATGATGATGAAAGAAATGTAATAAAAAAAATGGCTAGACATTCCATGTTCACAGACTGGGGAATTAATATTATTAAAATGTCCATACCAGTCAAAGAAATTAATTTATACATTCAGTGCAATCAACAAAGCAAAGATATTCTTCAAAAACTAGAAAGAATGGGACAAGTGCTATGTCAGCACAGGTAAAACCACTGTCTGTGGGGCATTCTTCCCATACGGGTGCCAGTTTGAGTCCTGCCTGCTCCACCTCAGATGCAACTCTATACTAAAGTACTTGGGAAAGCAATGGAAGATGGCTTGAGTGCTTGGGTATCTGCCATTTACTTTGAAGACCCAGAAGAAGCTCTTGACTCCTGCCTTTGGCCTGGTCCAACCCTGGGACATTACAGCCATTTGAGGAGTGGACCAGTGAATTGAAGATCTCTCATACTCTCTCTCTCTTTCCTCTCTCTGTACCTCTGCTTTCAAATAAAAATAAATTAAATCTTTTAAAAAATACTAGAAAACACAATTTTAAAATTCATTTGGTAACACAAAAAAGCCTGAATAGCCAATGCAAAAACCGAACAAAGCTGGAGGCATCACAATACTGGAAACAAAGATCTGCAGTTGAGGTGGTACAATCAAAACAGATTTGCACTGACATAAAAAGAGACAAACAGACTATCGAATAGCATAGAGATCCCAAAAATTAACCCATTTTTCACAAAGATGCCAAAAACATACCCTGGAGAAAGGACAATCTCTTCAATAAATAATGTTGAGAAAACTAGATAGCCATATACAAAAGGTTGAAACCTGACCTCTCCCACTCACACTGTAAAAAAATGAGCCCCAAATGGATTAAGGATAGAAATGTAAGATCTGAAATCACAAAACTACCAAGTGAAAACATGGGAGAAACTATTCAAGTCATTGTCATGGAGAATGATGTTTTAGATAAGGCTACTAAAGTACAAGCAAAGCTAGACACATGGTATTATACCAAACTAAGAAGCTTCTGCACAGAAAGGAAATAACAGAGTGAAGATAATAGAATGATAGAAAATACTTGCAAACTGCTTATCTGACAAATGACAAATGTTTAAAATGTATAAGGAATTCAGAATAATAAAAAAAATCAAGTTAAGGAACGAGCAAATGATTTAAATAGACATTTCACAAAAGAAGAAATGCAAACAGCCAACAAATACATGGAAAATTAAAGCTCAATATCATTAGCTATCAGTAAAATGCAAGTCAAAACCACAAGTTATCTTCTCACTTATTGGAATGGCTATTAGCAAAAAGACAAAAAATGCTGACAAGGATATGGAGGAGGGGGAACCCTAATAATCTATTGTTGGGAATTCACATGTGTTCAATCATTATGAAGAACAGTATGATGGTTCCTTAGAAACTAAAAATAGATCTACTACATGGCTTAGCTATAACACTTCTAGTTATACACCTGGAAGAAATAAGTTAGTCTATGAAGATACGTGCACTCCTATTTACCACAACACTATCCACAATAGCCAATATATGGACTCAATCTAGGTGTTCATCAAGTGAATGGATAAACAAAATGTGAATATGTATAAGATGGAATATTTTTCAACTAAAAAAAGAAAGCAACCCTGACCTTTGCAGCAATATGATGGGAACTGTATATCATTACATTAAATGAAATAACAGAGAGGCTCAACGACCAGTATTTTATGTTTTCTCTCTTAGTAGAAGTCAAACATCAATCTACATAAATAGTTGATCTGAATTTAAAATAGTGAATACTAGAGACTGGCAATGGTGTGGGGAAAAAATGAGTGGGGAAGTTCAGACAATGGATTCCAAGACGTGCTTGGATAATATAGCAATGATTTCTGGTGTTCTGCAGAATAGTAGAATAACTATAATTCATGATAAAGAAAGTGGAACAGTTAATTGCTCTCTCTATGTGTTAAAATACTATACTACAATCCATAAAGATGTATAGGTATTATATGTTAATCCAAAATTTAAATAATTGGATAATTAAAAATACCCAATTTTACTAAGAGAGCTGAAATAATAATAAATTCTAAGGAAACTCCCATCTGCTGCACCTTCTGTAGGTGTTGAGCAAAATAATAGAAAGCATGAGAAGTTACTGGAAATAATTTAATAGTAGTAGGAAAATAAAAGAGGCAAAATAACCAAATACCAAGGAAAACAAAAAGATGGATCAATAAAAAACATTTTAGGACAGGCAGTGCAAGAATAAGTGATTAAGAGGTGGGCATTTGGCATAGCTATAAATTTAATGCTTGGAACAACCACATTCCTTATCATAGTGCCTAATATGAGTCCTAATACTTTATTTCTGAGCCACCTTTTGATTAATGAGCTTCCTGGGAAGGCAGCATAGGATGGTACAAGAATTTGGGTTCTTTTTTTTTTTTTTTTTGCTTTCTTTTTTTTTTTAACTTTTATTTAATGAATATAAATTTCCAAAGTACAGCTTATGCATTACAATGGCTTCCCCCACATACCGTCCCTCCCACTCACAACCCTCCCCTTTCCCACTCCCTCTCCCCTTCCATTCACATCAAGATTCATTTTCGATTATCTTAATATACAGAAGATCAGCTTAGTATACATTAAGTAAGGATTTCAACAGTTTGCTCCCACACAGAAACATAAAGTGAAAAATAATAGATGATTTTTTTTAAATGATGATGAAATCAGATCAGACCTATTGTCATGTTTAATCCCAGTGAGAGTCAAGTTGGGAGTTGATAATTTCTTTTTTTTTTTTTTTTTACAGAGGATCAGTTTAGTATACATTAAGTAAAGATTTCAACAGTTTGCACCCCCATAGAAACACAAAGTGAAATATATTGTTTGGGTACTCGTTATAGCATTAAATCTCAATACACAGCACATTAAGGACAGAGATCCTACATGAGGAGTAAGTGCACAGTGACTCCTGTTGTTGACTTTACCAATTGACACTCCTGTCTATGGCATCAGTAATCTCCCTATGCTCCAGTCATGAGTTTCCAAGGCTATGGAAGCCCCTTGAGTTCTCCGATTCTTATCTTGTTTAGATAAGGTCATAGTCAAAGTGGAGGTTCTCTCCTCCCTTCAGAAAAAGGTACCTCCTTCTTTGAAGACCTGTTCTTTCCACTGGGATCTCACTTGCAGAGATCTTTTGCCAGAGTGTCTTGGCTTTCCATGCCTGAAATACTCTCATGGGCTTTTCAGCCAGATCCGAATGCCTTTAGGGCTGATTCTGAGGCCAGAGTGCTATTTAGGACATCTGCCATTCTATGAGTCTGCTGAGTATCTCACTTCCCATGTTGGATCACTCTCCCCTTTATTTATTCCATCGGTTAGTGTTAGCAGGTACTAGACTTGTTTATGTGCTCCCTTTGACTCTTAGTCCTTTCATTATGATCAATTGTGAACTGAAATTGATCACTTGGAATAGTGAGATGGCATTGGTACATGCCACCTTGATGGGATTGAATTGGAATCCCCTGGTATGTTTCTAACTCTACCATTTGGGGCAAGTCAGCTTGAGCATGTCCCAAATTATACATCTCTTCCCTCTCTTATTCCCACAAGAACTTGGGTTCTTACCACCCATATGAGAAAAAGAGATGAGTTCTGGGCTCCTGGCTTTGGCCATGGCCCAGCCCTGGATGCTTGGGGCATCTCAGTGAGTGAACAGTAGATGGAAGATCTCTGTTTATCTATGTGTCTCTGTTTCTATTTTCTGTCTCTCTCTTTCAAACTCTCTGTGTCTTTCAAATGAAATGAACATAACATTTAAAAAAAGAGGTTGTATAAAGATGTAATTGACACAAAAATCTATACAAAAAAATTAGGTGATTGGGTGTGAATATAGGTTAGGGGAGGGCGATTCCCCAGAATTTAGTAGAGATTTCTCTTAATGCCTCTCTATTCTCCCAACTCCAAAAGTATAAAGCAGAATAAGGATCAACATGCAAAGATTAGATCAATAATGTATACAATCCAGTAATGTATTTTATATTTCAAAATATAGGTCAGGAGAAATCTTATTCTATTAATGACTCAGCTTCAGAATGGTATGAAAATATTATGAATAAAATAATGCAAACAACTCCCCCCCATCATTTCTTTACATTCTTTCCTATTTAGTCTGTGTAGTATTGTTTAACATTTAAAGAATAGTTATATTTCTATTTATCCTTTATTCTTCCAATACAATTTTAATTTATAAATGCTGATGTTATCTTCAAAAATATAGTAAGGTGAGCACCAAAATACAACGTCTCATGGTAATAATGGTGTATGGCAAAGTATTTTACAAGGGGCCTACTTCACAATATATGTAGAAACAATTGCTATACACAGGCAGTTTTTAAATTGGGAAGATAAAAAAAAAGCCTATTATGCCATGTTTGTATTAGCACTATTTTAATGTGGTTGTCTCAAAAGTTTTTTTTTTAACTTTTCTTTAGTAAATATAAATTTCCAAAGTACAGCTTATGGATTACAATGGCTCCCCCCCCACCCCTAGCTTCCCTCCCACCTGCAACCCTCCCATCTCCCGCTCCCTCTCCCATTCCATTCACATCAAGATTCATTTTCAATTCTCTTTATATACAGAAAATAAATTTAGTATATATTAAGTAAAGATTTCAACAGTTTGCACCCACACAGAAACACAAAGTATAAAATACTGTTTGAATACTAGTTATAACATTAATTCACATTGAATAACACATTAAGGACAGAGATCCTACATGAGGAGTAAGTGCACAGTGACTCCTGTTGTTGACTTAACAATTTGACACTCTTGTTTATGGCATCAGTTATCTCCTTAGGCTCTTGTCATGAGTTGTCAAAGCTATGGAAGCCTTTTGAGTTTGCTGACTTCGATCTTATTTAGACAAGGTCATAGTCAAAGTGGAAGTTCTCTCCTCCCTTCAGAGAAAGGTACCTCCTTCTTTGATGGTCCGTTCTTTCAACTGGGATCTCACTTGTGGAGATCTTTCATTTAGGGTTTTTTTTTTTTTTTGCCAGAGTGTTTTGGCTTTCCATGCCTGAAATACTCTCATGGGCTTTTCAGCCAGATCCGAATGCCTTAAGGGCTGATTCTGAGGCCAGAGTGCTGTATAGGACATCTGCCATTCTATGAGTCTGCTGTGTATCCCACTTCCCATGTTGGATCATTCTCTCCTTTTTAATACTATCAGTTAGTATTAGCAGACACTAGTCTTGTTTATGTGATCCCTTTGACTCTTAGACCTATCATTATGATCAGTTCTGAACAGAAATTGATCACTTGGACTAGTGAGATGGCACTGGTACATGCCACCTTGATGGGATTGAATTGGAATGCCCTGGCACATTTCTAACTCTACCATTTGGGGCAAGTCAGCTTGAGCATGTCCCAAATTGTACATCTCCTCCCTCTCTTATTCCCACTCTTATATTTAACAGGGATCACTTTTCAGTTAAATTTAAACACCTAAGAATAATTGTGTGTTAATTACAGAGTTCAACCAATAGTATTAAGTAGAGCAAAAACAAATACTAAAAGTGATAAAGTATTAAGTTGTTCATCAACAGTCAGGACAAGAGCCAATCAAGTCACTGTTTCTCATAGTGTCCATTTCACTTCAACAGGTTTCCTTTTTGGTGCTCGATCAGTTGTCACTGATCAGGGAGAACATATGATATTTGTCCCTTTGGGACTGGCTTTTTTCACTCAGTATGATGTGTTCCAGATTCCTCCATCTTGTTGCAAATCACCAGATTTCATTGCTTTTTACTGCTGAATAGTATTTTATAGAGTACATGCCCCATAATTTCTTTTTCCAGTCTACTGTTGATGGGCATTTGGGTTGATTCCAGGTCTTAGCTATTGTAAATTGAGCTGCAACAAATATTAAGGTGCAGACAGCCTTTTTGCTTGTCAATTTAATTTCCTTTGGGTAATTTTCATCTGTTTCAAGTCTCACTGTGTTTTTACTGCTAGATTTATTCATCAAATTCTACCTAAAATGCATTTAACTTCATTATAAAAGCATGTAAAATATAAATAATTTCACATTTTTATGTACCTAATATGTGCCAAGTTGTAACAATAATCATTGGAGGAAAAACGTGTCATTGCCAGTATCCTAAACAGCTTATAAATTAACTGGGAAGTAAGAATGAATGACAAGAAAGAAGTTGTCGCTCCCCCTCTTCGCGGAGGAATGACACTGGACCCTACGCTGTTCTTTTGTCTGCTCGGCCCTTCCCGGGTTTACTGCTGGTCCTTCCCAGGTTGGCTGCCAACCCTTCCACCTCCGTGGAAGGGCGGCTCCCCCTGCAGCTTTCCCCACTTCCGCGGAGGAGCGGCACACCGCCGGACCGGCCGGCTCTCTCGAGGGCTGCTCAGATGTTATCCGGATGTTCCCCTTAGATGTTCCTGGTGCATGTTGTCTCTCTCCTCCTTTATAGTCCTCTTCCACCAATCCCAACTCTGCTACCCACACGCCGAGTACGCTGCGTGGAGAATCAGGAGCAGGAACAGCTCCTGCAGGTTATTGGTCGAACTGGAGGCAGCTGTGTAAAAGTTGTTTACTCTTCTCCCAGCGCCATATTGTGGGAGAGCAGATGCATAGAGTAAGTCTTAATTCCAGTAACTTAGTCTAGTCTGAGTTGCTCCCCACAGAAGTAAAGAGGAAAGGTGTGTTTGTTGGTAAAACAGTATGGTATCAGCTCACCTGGAGTTAGAAAGACCTCTTGGGGGAGACAAGAGAGGAGCTATGGCTTGAAAAGATGATGCATGGGGCCATTATAAGTAGAGAAAATAGCATAAGCATAAGCACGTGGAGAAAGAAAAATGATTTTAGTGAAGGAATCGAGTTAGGGAAAGATAAGAAACCAAATTATTTAACTCAGTGTGAGCCAATTTAAAGAGGTACTTTGAATACAATATCGAAACAATTAAAATCAGATTTATGCTAGAAGAAACAAAGGTAAGTCACCTTGTTGGATATGAAAGTAAGACACAGTGACAATTTCACCATACAGATTGAACAAATTATCTAATGCTTAAGAAAGATTACTAGAAACCCAGTTTAGAGGGCATCAACCACAGGGAAAAATTAGACAATTTTCATGGCACAAAGGAGACTCTCAAAACACAGAAGTGACTCAGATTTGGCCAAAGGGAAAAAAAAAAAAACACACAAAAAAACACTGTTTCCCAGCAGCTTTGGTTCAGTCTCCTAACAGGCACTTCACTGGAAAAGTTATGGACTTAGAAAACCAAGGATGAAGAAAGATACAAGCACATTTGCTAATTACTGATCATGACATTTTACTAGGTTTTGGTGAGGTAAAAATGGATGTCTGTTTAGTTACAGTATTAATTTATGATTGCTTGCACCTTGAATTAAAATCTCTCTTTTTATTAAAAGAAAAATCACACATTTATTAGAAGTACTTTGTGTGATGATTATCAATTATAAATGAATATTCACTAAAAATGGAGGGGTTTTTGTCCCCTGGGGTTTGGAAAAGATAAACATTGCTTTTATATTTCCTTTTTTGATCCTAAAGCCCACAACTCCTCACTTAGCAAACACTATATATCCTGCATTTATAATGCCTAATATTAGGGAAAACTAGCATAATCTAATTTTCAGATTTTTTTAAAAATTATTTTTGCTTTATTTGAAAAGCAGGGAAAGAGAGAATGAGAGAGAGAGAGAGAGAGAGAGAGAGGTCTCCCTTCAACTGGCTCACTTCCCAAATGCCAGTGAAAGCTGCGGTTGGGCCACATGTAAGATGGGAGCCTGGAATTCAAGTCAGGTCTTCAGGTAGGTGGCAATAATCTAAGCACTTGAGTAACCACCTGCTGCTCCCAAGGTGTAATTTAGCAGGAAATTGTAATGGGAAGTGGGTCCAGGACTCTAGGCATTTGATATCCCAAGCATATCTTAACCACTGACCAAACACCCACCCCAATTTTCAGATTCTTTATATAGCAATTGCTTTTATTTCATTTACTCTTGGTTAGGTTAACATATGAGGGGTCGTCAAAAAGTTTATGGAAATGCACATTATGAAAAAACCAGCATGGACTCCATTTTTTTGCATTAAAATAACTATGTTTTTTTAAAAAAGATTTTATTTATTTATTTGAAAGGCAGAATTTACATAGAGGAAGACATAGAGAGAATCTTCCATCCACTGGTTCACTCCCCAAATGGCTGCAATGGCCCATGCTGAAGCCAGGAGTCAGAAGTTTTTTCCTGGCCTCCTACATGGGTGTAGGGGCCCAAGGCCTTGAACCATCCTCCGCTACTCTGTCTGGCACACTAGCAGAGTTGGATCAGAAGTGGAGCAGGTGGGATTTGAACCAGTTTCCATATGGGATGCTGGCAGCACAGGCATCAGCCTCACCTGCCACGCCATAATGCCAGCCCCAATAACTTTATCTTTTAATTCCATTTCTCCATTCCCACTTTTTGAAGCCCCCTTGCATTTTCTAATTATCTATATATTTTCCATTTATTTTTCTTCAGAATACTAACAAGGAAGAGTCAGATTTTCCTGGGGTGAGGGAAGACATTTGTTGCAATGAATAATTATTCAAAATTACTCATGATATTAAATAAGTATCATCTCTTCCACCTTCTAACTGAAAGGCATTTTTGAAGTATATTTATTTGTTTTTATTTACTTGAAAGAGAGAAATAGAAAGAGAGAGAGAGAGAAAGAGAGTATCCATTACTGGTTCAACCCCCAAATGTCCACACTACCTGGAGCCAGGCCATGATGAAACCAGGAAAAGGAACTCCATTCCCACCTCCAAGGGACCCAGGTACTTAAGCCATCTGTTGCCTTCCACTTCGCACATCTGCAGGAAGCTGCATCAGAAGCAGATGTGGATTTTATCTCAAACACTCCTCTAGGGGATATGGACATCCCAAGCAGTGGCTTAACCTGCCACACTGCCACCAGAAGGAACTGTTATTATTGAAGGATATTTCTGATTTTCCTCTGTTAAATATCTAGGTGCAGAAACTCAACTACATTAGTCATATTAACCAGTGTAAAAATATCTCTCTTCATCAATAATGATGATAAGATATGAGTAGTAATATATATTTCATGGTGTTCTACCTAAATGATATATTTATATTTGATCTTCACAGCAATACTCCAGGTAATGATGTTCTTATTTTACACTCAAGAAAACTAAGGCTATTTTGTACTCCTGCTCCACATTTTATCAACAAAGGTATTCTAGGTGAGTAATAACTTGGAGGCTCAACATTTTCATTTGCAAGATATGACTATTATAATGTATTAAATTTCAAGAATATAGTTCAATGGATTATTAGTGAAGTAATATCCTATGATTGCCAATAAGACTTTTATGTACTTTTGAGCATCACTTAGAACAAAGATTACATAGATAGATAGAAAGATTTCTTTTCTCATTTTCAACAATTATTCATCATTTATATCATACAGAAAAAGTCTTCACTTTGTTCATTTCTGAGTGCCATAATAACTGTTAGGGAAATTATACTATGTCAAAAGTTGTAAGTCTAAGAATAATCACCATTTTTGTCACTTGGAATGACATTCCTTCCAGGAAAAAATAACTCTAAGATGCATTATATCATCTTTTCTAAAGCCATTTAGTTTGATTCTAGGCAATTAATTTTGTTAAATTTTATTTATTTTCCAATGCTAACATAGAATCCAAAACAGCTACAAAGAGAAGGGACACAGGATGGCACCGTGGCTCACTTGGTTAATCCTCTACCTGCGGCGCCGGCATCCCATATGGGCGCCGGTTTTAGTCCCAGTTGCTCCTCTTCCAGTCCAGCTCTCTGCTGTGGCCCAGGAGGACAGTGGAGGATGGCCCAAGTGCTTGGGCACCTGTACCCATGTGGGAGACCAGGAAGAATCACCTGGCTCCTGGCTTCAGATCGGCATAGCGGCCATTTGTGGGGTGAACCAACAGAAGGAAGACCTTTCTCTCTGTCTCTCTCTCTCTCTCACTGTCTAGCTCTGTCAAATAAATAAATAAAAGAAAGCTTTACAAAGAGAAGGGACAGCTCTATATAATAGAAAGTTCACAGTATTTGAAATTACAAAAATAAGCAAACTTGGTTTGAGTTTTGCTTCTGTATTTACTACTTGGAGAATCTTGAGATGTCTAGGCAGGCAGCAAAGACATATTGTTTACCTTTATCAGAAGCAAAACAGGTAGATTGAGAGTTTTTTATTATTATTATTCTATAAAGCTCTTAAGAAATTAGGAAGGTATCTTATTGCATTTTGGAGATAGAAACATAAGGGCTGGTGCTGTGGCTCAGCAGGTTAAAGCTCCAGCCTGCAGTGCTGGCATCCCATATAGGTGCCAGTTCAAGTCCTGGTGGTTCACTTCCAATCCAGCTCCCTGCTAATGTGTTTTGGAATGCAGCAAAGGATGGCCAAAGTCCTTGGGCTACTGCACCCATGTGGTAGGTCCAGAAGAAGCTCCTGGCTCTTGGCTTCAGATTAGCTCAGCTCTGGCCATTGCGGCCATTTTGGGAGTGAGCCAATGGAGGGAAGATCTTTTTCTCTTTCTCCTTCTTCTCCTTCTCCTCCTCCTTCTCTTTTCTTTCTTTCTTTCTTTCTTTCTTTCTTTCTTTCTTTCTTTCTTTCTTTCTTTCTTTCTTTCTTTCTTTCTCTCTTTCTCTCTTTCTCTCTTTCTCTCTTTCTCTCTTTCTCTCTCTTTCTCTCTCTTTCTCTCTCTTTCTCTTTCTCTCTCTTTCTCTTTCTCTTTCTCTTTCTCTTTCTCTTTCTCTTTCTCTTTCTCTTTCTCTTTCTTTCTTTTTCTTTCTCTCTCTTCTTCTTCTTCTTTTCTTCTCTTCTGCTTTACTTCTCCATTTCTTCTTTTCTTCTTCTCTAACTCTTTCAAATAAATAAAATAAATCTTTAAAAAATTCCCCTTTTTTAAAAAAACAAAGATAGATGACAGACAGACTAATTCTCTTTGAAGAAAAATTATCATTTTCTACCCAAGATTTTTCTATATCTATACCATAAAGCCTTTAGGAAGACAGGACATATTCCCTAAATTGCTGTAATAAACTGCATTGCAATAGAAATCAGTGTGGTGATCTCTATCACCACCTCTCCTTCCTGATGACACTCATATTCAGTGGTTCTCCTGAGCTCCAGGATTACACATCCTACCCAATATCTCACCTTAGATATTTAATAGACATCTCAGACTAACGTGTGCCAAACAGTGTGATTAATCTTTCCTCATTCCAATCAGGATATTTAACAACATGTATTGACAGCACAAGATCAAATCTTAGGACCGTACATAAGGTATGATTCAAGTTTTGTTTTAGAAAAAAGTGCATGCCCACATACTAACCTTTAAACCTTGTTATTTGCTTCGAAAATTCTGAAAGAATACACATTCACATATTATGAGTGGCTAAATCCTGAAAGAGTGAATGCAAAACACATTTATGTACATGTAATGTGACACTGGCTTAGTAAAATGCCTATGATAAGGCCTTAAACTATAATACCACAGAAAATTAATTGCAAAGCTAGCAAAAGTAGGTTTTGATTCTTTTCTAAAGAATTTCATTTAAGTATTGTATTTTATGACTTAGAACAAAGCTAGGATCACAGTGACGGATTCAATGTAAAACTGGCCTTTCCAACAATGTATTTTGTCCTATTTGGAAAGAAACGTAAATTATTCAAAATCAATTTTTCTTAGTAATAGATTAAATATATCTGAAGTAATATGTATTTGTTCCAATTCTAGTAAATGACTAAGACTTTTAAAAATGTATTTGCCTTTCCTGAAGCATTAGTTTATGGCTTTTACTGACACAAGATGTAGGTATATATGTTTTTTTTTGTATTTTATTTTATTTAAATTACTTACTCTCCTGTTTACTTTTTTGTCTATTAGCTTTGTTTTGTCTATTAGTTAAAATTCCAACAATTTCATTACATCCATTTGTATGGTAGCAGATGCTTTCATCTACAGTTTCACTTTCTGAAGTTTTAATTACTCAGGGATAACTGTAGTCAGTTATTATTGTTAACTTTTTACTCTGCCTATTTTATAAACTGAACTTTATCTAGATATGTAGGCACACATGCACATACACACACACACATGGTACATCATGGGGTGGGGTAGTACCATATGTAGTTTCAAGCATCCACAGAATGCTTGGGAATGTTTCTGCCATAGAAATGAGAGACAACTGTATCACTATTGACATCAGGAAACGATCTTTATTAAGTGCTCATTTTCATGTGCTATGCTATAATGCTCAATGGTTGGGCAGTCTTTTCTCAGATGACTTACAACAGCATATTAAAATGTTCACCTTTTGGGCTGGCATTGTGGCAGAGTGGGTAAAGCTGCTGCTGGTAACACTAGCATCCCATATGGGCACCAGTTTGTGTCCTGTCTGCTCTACTTCTGATCCACCTCCCTGCTGAAGGCTTTGGCAAAGCAGTGGAAGATAGTCCAAATACGTGGGATCCTGCCACCAACGTGGGAAAACTGGATGAAGCTTCTGGCTCCTGGCTTTGGTCTGGCAATGCCCCGGCCATTGTGGCTATCTGAGGAGTGAATTAGTAGATGGAACTTCAGCAGATGGGTCTCTCTCTCTCTCTCACTCTTCCCCTCCCCCTTTAACTCTTTTGAATAAATGAATCTTTAGGAAAAAAAAAAGATGTGACCTTCAGGAATGCATTAAGTACACAGGAAATTATAAAATTGAAACTCTTCCTACATTCTATCTTCTTCATATATTTTGAAAACTTCTTTTTCCTTCTGTACTCCCTTTGTTATTTCTTTTTAAGTCTAAAGGCAGTGGTTTTGCTGCCTTTTTGCAGCTGTATTTTTTCTAACTACTTGAGTTAGTCCTTTGGAATTTGTCTTCAATTCCAGAATCCATTTTACACCCCCACCCTTTGTTTTTTTTTGGACTGGAAAGCAGAGTTAGCTTATTTGAGTCCTTTTCTTGGACATTGGATGAAAATATTCATAAGAAAATTTATGCCTGTCTCCCTGAGTTCAATAGAGAAACTCCTACTTAGATTAAAAAGATCAGGGGACTTAACAGACAGAAAACTACCTTTGCTGACTTACTACATATGTTCCCTTTCTTACCTTATGTGATGTCATCATCTGACCCTCTGTCTGAGGTTATGTAAACTACGTGAAATAGTGTATCAACAATCTGGTAGTTTGTGACATTGGACTTCCCTCAGTCTGCAACCCATTTGTTTTTTTGTTTGTTTGTTTGTTTTTTTGCTTTCAAACTTTTATTTAATGAATATAAATTTCCAAAGTACAGCTTATGGATTATAATGGCTTCCATTTGTTTTCATTTATTTATTTTATTTTTTGCCAGGCAGAGTTAGACAGTGAGAGAGAGAGAGAGACAGAGAGAAAGGTCTTCCTTCCGTTGGTTCACTCCCCAAATGGCCGCTATGACCGGCGCTGCACCAGTCCAAAGCCAGGAACCGGGTACTTCCTCCTGGTCTCCCATGCAGGTGCAGGGCCCAAGCACTTGGGCCATCCTCCACTGTACTCCCGGGCCACAGCAGAGAGCTGAACTGGAAGAAGAGCAATCGGGACTAGTACCTGGTGCCCCAACCAGGACTACTCCTCCACAGGCAGAGGAGTAGCCAAGTGAGCCACAGAGCTGGCCAACCTATTTGTTTTGATGTAAGTCAGTCTCACTCTGGTCCCAGGTTTTTTGTTTACTTTTTGTTGGATTGTTTTCAATGTACTGTAGTCTGCTTCCTCTACTATAAGTGAAATTGTACTTTACTCATAAATCCTATAAACTGTGTCTGGTTGAATTTCCCCTCGAAGCACTTCCAGTGAGCTACAACTTCTAGAACTGAGGTTCTACAATCCCCTTTGAACATGAAACATCTTAAAGTATGAAATTCATTCATTCTATTACCTTTACGCCTTTAAACCTCTTCCTGCTACAAGACCTCTAGTAGGTTTGCTGCATTTTGATTGAAGGTCTGACTCCTGACCACATTTTGAACCTCTGCCTGAAATACTTTTGGTTGTATAATCTTTAAACCAGTAGTATACAACTAGTCTCTACTAAAGATGCTTACGAGAAAGCAATGTTTTTCATGGGTGGTTAGGGACTGAATTGTGTCCCACCAAAATTCCTATGTTGAAGCCCCAACCCACATGTGACTGTAAATGGAGATAGGGCCTTCAGGGTGTTGATGCAGGTTATATGAGATCAAAAAGGTGGGGGCTTAATTTGATAGGACTGATGTCTGTCTAAGAAGCCTTACTTCCAGACGAGGAATCTTAGCAGATATCAGCCCTCATACCACCATTAGACTTCCAGCCCCAGAACTGTCAGAAAATTTAAGCCAGCAGTCCATTGTATTTATGTAGACTTATATATATTATGTATTATGTAGACATACACTATGTATTATGTAGACTTATAAATGTACAGTCCATATTCTGGTTAGTCTGAAATTTAAAAAAAATATGTTTTTGAAGAAAAATAAAATGAATAGCAATACAGTCAGATAACTATCATTGCTATAATTCATAATGATAACTAATATTAACATAGTGGCAGTTGCTTAGCCAACACTGTAGGAGAAGACCCTTGTCCTTCAGCAGTTTATATCCCTCTATTTGAAAGAGAGAAAGACAGCTCCCTTGCCCTAGTCCATTCCACAATCCTCACAACAGTCCAAGGCCATTGAATACCAAAGCCAGAATCCAGGAACCCAATCTGTATTTCCCACTTGGATGGTAGAGAGCCAACTACTAGATGTCTCCCAATCAGAGATGGATCAGAGCTGAGACTCCAATCCAGATATGCCACTGATATGGAATTCAGGTATTACAAATGGTGTGTTTGCTGCTATACCACACATCATTAACGTCAGTTGCTATGCTATTGACACTTGTTACTATTGCTTTTACTGTTTGAAAATATTCTATGCCAAGAAGAAATATCTTAGGGTTGAACATTTCCTCTATTATATCTAGAGCTCAGATCATGTGTCACATTGATATACTGGAGAATTGTGCAAGCATTAAAAACAATAAGACCTGTCCCTAGTCATGTTTTCCCCTTTCTCAAATATTGGTAGCAATGTTTATTGGGAGTAATTTCAAAGTAATATAAGAATGTCAAGGGCATACATTCTCAGCCGGGATCTTTGGCAATCTGTACGACTTCATTACCAAGGTGTGGAAACAACTTGGCAAATATCACTGAGGCTCTTCAAGCCTGGTAGGAAGAATAACTACCTCCATTTTTCAAGGTGATTAAGCTGCTTAAGTAAGAACACTGTGATTCTTCATTCATTCATCTTCACTTAACTAGATGGAAAGGTCTTTTCTATAGAGAAATGAATCTCAATAGTCTGACTTAATCCTTCTATTCTTTTTCTTTCCCTTCCATCCCACCACACTAATCCAAATACCATCATTTCAGAGTTGCCAGGTTCCTCTCTCTTTTTAATTGAAAACATTCAACAAGCATTCTAGGAAATAAATGCCAGAGTGCTAACCTCCAAATGCCATTTAATCACTCCTTTCAATCAATTCGCATGTATATTTATGAGAATTGCTATACCTGTTAAGTGATGAATTAAAAGGATTGGAGGGGAGGAAGACACAATTAGGAAAAACTCAGAAAATAGTGCTACCTGAAATGTTTATGAACACCTTTTGCAAATACTCTTAAAACCTTGCAAATTTCACTTTAATTATTTTGTAAATGTACTGAAATTAAAGAGCATTTGGAAAGCAGTCATCTACAGTTGAGGATGTACAAATTAATCACGTGGTTACACTGAATATTCAAAAATTCAAGGATCCTTAATGGAGCAATAATAATTTTCAAGCAACATTAGAACGTCTTGGCACATGCTCAGGGCTGCCTGGAGCACATTTTCACACTGTGGAAATGTTTACTCTACCAGCAGCTTATTTCCCCCAGTAGAAACGCAATGAAAATTCAAACACAATAAATCATTCCCAAGGTACAGAGAGTCAAATGCCACAAGTGCTTTGATTCACTTTGCTTCAGGGGCAGATTTATAAATTGAAGAACTTTTAAGTTTGTTAGAACATAGCACTCTGGAAATGAGAAAAGCAAAGCCAATTGTGTTCTGGGATCTCATTTGTGTGTCACTCTGCATTACGTTTGGCAGTGAGTCACTGGCATAACCAATAGGGTCCCAAAGTGTGATGTATGAGCTGGAGTCATTTCACCTCGACAACCTGCTGGAGAGTCTCGGAGAGACTCGTAGACTCATGCTTGGAAAGTGTCTCAGAATTATCCATGGACTACACAATCTCATTTTAAAAATAGGAAAATGAATCTGAGGGATGAAGTGAATTAATTCTGGCTTTCCAACAGTTAAAACAAGTCAAGAAGGAAACTCAAGTTTACTGATTCCTAACCCACTTTTCAGTTTGCAACACTATTTAACAAAATACTAGAAGATCACTTTAAGTATGCACACATTTTGGTCACCTCCAATTAATGAAGCACCTCAGAATGGTGGAACAAGATGACACCCCAAAAATGTCATTTTGACATAAAAATTCCCTAGAGATAAAAGCATTTGAGAAAGAGAGATGCACAGAGGGTATTCTAATCTTTCCCTTTTCATTCTGAAAGCGGGAGATAAAAACTCACACATGAAAGGTGCTCCCTGTACCAGGAGAAAAGAAATATTCTTTGATGGGATAAGTATCACTGAGAAAATTCTGTAAAAACAAGACTTTTTAAATTAATTCTTATTTTTGAAGCCTCACCACACTAACGTAGTAGCTGATTTTTTTTTAACAACTTATTATTTGTCCACATGAGTAGGTAAGTGACTGGCCAACTGCTTCTTTGAGTGAGAGTTCCTGTTTCATGTAAAGGTTATATTAAATTTGTGCATTTCTGCTGTTTATTGTGTGTCTATTTGATTCTCAGGCCCAGACGAGACCCTAAGAAGGGAGAGGTAGAGTGTTGACTTCCTACACTTACATACATTTATGTAACTGGTGTCACACTTTTACTTTTCTTGTACTGTTGAATTCTGTAAACATGTCTTTTTAAAGACTTTTGAAAAAAATCTTTTTATTTTTTGTACTAATAAATTGTTCAGGTAAATACACAAAGAGTTAGTGTCCCTGATGCATCATTATTCAGTCAGGACTCTCCTTTTTGGAAATGCTGAGCTACATATGACTTCTAAAAACACCGAAGCATTTATAGAACATTTTTTTCCTCTGTTTATCAATTACTGTTTTCTCACGTACGGTGGTTGCTATCAAACATTTGAGTCACAGTTACGTGAAACATGGATGCTACAAAAAGTTACAGCATCATGAATAAACTGTAGAATTATAAAACTACCAGACGTCAAATGTTACACTTTACATCACTGACCACACCTAAAGATCTTCATGAAGAAAAAATATCTTGTTAAGTGTGTGTAGCTTATGTTCTCAGTCTCATCACATGGGATTCTGCAGAGTAATACTTCTTAAGTTTGATGAGGTCAGCTTAGAAATTTTCCTTTCCTTGACAATGACTTTGGTGTTAAGTATAAGAAAGTTCTGAGTAGCCCTAGATCCCAAATATTTTCTTCTATTTTTAAAAAATATTTTAAATAGCTTTAACTAATAAATGTGATTTGTTGTCACAATCCTAAGAAATAATGATATTTTTTCCTTCCTTTTCCCACCCTTCCTTCCTTTCTCTCCCTCCCACTCTCTTTCCATCTCTCTTTCTTTCTGTCATATTGTTTTTAGTTTTTGAGATAACATATTTAAAATTACATTACAGTTAAAAGTACTAATACTTCACCACATAAGAAGTTTAATAAGTAAAAAGCAAAGATTCTATTTTAGGGGAATACAGACAACAAAAATAATGATAATTGAATAATTGATAATTGAAAATGATCATTTTGCCCATATATAGTAAATTGTAAAGTAATCACAGGTCATTAAAACTACAGTATCATAACATTCTTACCCATTGGTTTGGCAATATAAAACAAAGTTTTACAAAACTATATTTTCAGTAAAACTGAAAAATGCAGACATTTCATTCATTTTTGTCTTTTTTGTTTGTCATTTAAATTTTAGTTCCCACTTATAATGAAGAACATGTGGTATTTGTCTTTCTGGGTTTGGCTTAATTCACTCAACGTGATGTCCTCCAGTTGTGACCATTTTGCTGCAAATGGTAGAATTACATCCTTTTAAATAGCTGAATAATATTCCATTATGTATAAATACCACATTTTCTTTATCAATTCACCTGATGTTGGACAACTTGGTTGGTTCCAAATTTTGGCTATTGTGAACAGTGTTGCTATAAACATGGTGGTGCAGGTATCTGTGATATTGTGTGTTCAAGTCTTTTGAGTATATACCCAGTAGTGGGATTGTAGGATCATATGGAAAGTCTATTGCTAGCTTGTAAAAAATCTCCACACTGTTTTCCACAGTGGTTGCACTAATTTACATTCTCACCAACAGTGCATGTTTCCCTTTGTCCACATCGTCTTCAGCATTTGTTATTCTCTGTATTTTGGATGTTAGCCATTCTGACAGGGGTGAGATGATATCGCATTGTGGTTTTGATTTGCATTCCCCTGATGGCTAATGATGTTGAATATCTTTTCATGTATGGGTTGGCCATTTGTATTTCTTCTATTGAGAAATGTCTATTAAAGTCCTTTACACATTTTTTAACTGGATTGGTTGTTTGTTGTTGAGTTTTTTAAGCTGCTGATATATTTTGGATATTATTCCTTTGTCAGATAGTTGGTTTGTAAATATGTTTTCCCATTCTGTCGGATGTCTGTTCAGTATGCTGATCATTTCCTTTGCTGTGCAAAAGTTTTGAGTTTGATAAAGTCCCATTTTTTTAGTTTTACTTTGGTTGCCTGGGCTTTGGGGGTCTTGTCCAAGAAGTTGGTCCCCTACAACATTGTCTTGGAGTGTTTCCTCTACAGTTTCTTCCAGTAACTTCATAGTCTTGTGTCTTAAGTTTAGGTTTTTGACCATCTTGAGTTGAATTTTATATATGGTGAGAAGTATGCTATTTTCATTCTTCTACATCCAGTTTTGCCAGTACCATTTATTGAAAAGATTATCCTTATATAACTATATGGTCTGAGCACTTTTGTCAAAAATGAGTTGGCTGTATGTAAGTGGATTAATTTCTGGGCTCTCTATCCTGTTCCATCCATCTAGGTATCAGTTTTTATGCCAGTCTCAAGCTTTTTTAGTAACTATAACTTTGTAGTGTGCTTTGAAATCAGGTATGGTGAGGCCTGCTGATTGGTTTTTCTTGCTCAGGAGTGCTTTGGGTTTTATGTGATTCCATATGAATTTTAGGATTTTTTTCTACCTCTAAATAATGCCATTAGTATTGTGATTAGGATTGCACTGAATCTCTAGATTGCTTTGGGTATTATAGATATTTTGATGATATTTATTCTTCTGATCTGTGAGCAAGGGATACCTTTCCATTTTTTCTGTGTATGTCCTTGATGATTTCTTTCATTTTCTTTTGAATATCTAATGGTTTTATGTTTTATGTCCACAAATTTTTGGCTTATTTTTATATAAACTGTTAGGGTTATGTCAAGGTTTGTTTTCCAGTTTTTAAAGTAACACATAGGGCCGGCGCTGTGGCTTACTTGGCTAATCCTCCGCCTGCGGTGCAGGAATGCCATATGGGCGCCGGGTTCTAGTCCCGGGTGCTCCTCTTTCATTCCAGCTCTCTGATGTGGTCCGGGAGTGCAGTGGAGGATGGCCCAAGTGCTTGGGCCCTGCACCGGCATGGGAGACTAGGAGGAGGCGCCTGGCTCCTGGCTTTAGATCGGTGCAGTGTGCTGGCCGTAGCGGCCATTTGGGGGGTGAACCAATGGAAGGAAGACCTTTCTCTCTGTCTCTCCCTCTCACTGTCTGTAACTCTAACTGTCAAATAAAAAAAATAAAGTAACATATAATAACACTGATATATGTATATATGTATATTGATTGATTTGTCTTTATTCATGGATAGAAAGATAGAGAGAGAGAGAGCTTTCCTATGCACTGTACTCCCTCAAATGCCCACAATGGCCAGGGATGGGCCAATGCCAAAGCTGGGAGCTTGAGGCTCAATTCAGGGCTCCCATGTGGGCAGCAGATACTCAACTACTTGAACCAACACCTCTGCCAACCAGGGTCTACTTTACCAGGAAGCTGGAGTCAGGAGTCACAGCTAGGCATCAAAATCAGGTACTCCTAATATGGGATGCAGGTGTCTTTTCACCAAAATGTATGTTTCTATTTTTACTATGTATGCCACAACATTTTGAATTTTTCCTATTTTTAAAGACTTATTATTTGAAAGTCAGAGCTACAGAGAGAGATGGAAAGAGAGAGAGAAAGAGAGAGATCTTCCATCTGCTAGTTCACTACCCAGATTGCCTCAAAAGCCAAGTCTGGGACAGGCCATAGCCAGGAGCCAGGAGCTTCATCTGGATTTCCCATGTGGGTGGCAGAGACCCATATACGTGAGCCACCTTCTGTTGCTTTTCCCAGGCCATTAGCAGGCAGCTGGATTGAAAGTGGAGAAGCAGGGACATGGACCGAATTCCATATAGGATGCTGGTGCTACAAGCAGCCATTTTACCTGCTATGCCACAATGCTGACCCCTAGATTTTTTTCTTTAATATTATTAGTATTAAGAGTTTTTATAAAATCATCTGGATTTTCAACATAAACATCACATAATATGGAAATAAAAGTAGTTCTACCTCATCCTTATAATTCATATTTCTCTTCTATTTTCTTAGTGCATTAGCTAGAATCTTCTACATAATATTAATAGAAGCAGAAATAGGTGATTTTGTTTCAGTTCTAACTTTAATATTGGTGCTGGCACTGTGGCGCAACTGGTAAAGCCCCAGCCTCAAGTTCAGGCATCCCATATGGGTGACGGTTAGGGTCCCAGCTGCTCCTCTTCTGATTCAGCTCTCTGCTATGGCCTGGGAAAGCAGTAGAAGATGGCCCAATTCATTGGGCCCCTGCACCCATGTGGGAGAACCAGGAAAAAGCTCCTAGACCCTGGCTTTGGATCAGCTCAGCTCTGGCCATTGTGGTCATCTGGGTAGTGAACCAGCAAAATGGAAGAACTCTCTCTCTATGGTTCTACCGCTTTCTGCAACTCTGTGTTTCAAATAAATAAAATAAATCTTTAAAAAAACTTTAAAGTACTCTGAAAATTTTATTGTTAAAATTATAATAATGTATGAATTTTTAACAGACAATTTATAAAACCTTTGTATTGATTTGTCTAAATTACATTAGGAGTATTTTTGAGTTTTATTTGAATGCTTTTTCTGCATTCATTGAAAAGATAATATAAATAATATCTATCCCTTTAATCTGTTATGATATTTTATATGTTGATTCATTCTTTGCTGCTCAAGCTCAAATCTTACTTATTATTTTATATCTGAGTCCATTGCTGAATTACATATTTTAGGATATTGTTAAAACTTAAGTGAAGGACTTAGTGGTAAACTTTTCTAAATGTCATATGCCTGAACATGCCTTTGTTGTTCTAATCTCATAAAAGTATTTGGGTGGGTATGTAATCATACATAACTGTTACTTTCTTTCCCTAAGTCCATTGAAGGTTTAACTTCTTTCTGGTATCTAACACTACAGGTGAGTGATCTACAGTCATAAAACGTTCACTGCTGTTACTCTGATGATTATCTATTTGTCTTTCTAGTAGCTATTTCTGACTCATTTCTTTATACACTTACCTGTTCATTTTACATTTGTAGTAATTTGCTTAATGTTTTCCTGTAAATTTTTTTTTTTGACAGGCAGAGTGGACAGTGAGAGAGAGAGACAGAGAGAAAGGTCTTCCTTTGCCGTTGGTTCACCCTCCAATGGCCACTGCAGCTGGCGTGCTGCGGCCGGCGCGTCACGCTGATCCGAAGGCAGGAGCCAGGTGCTTCTCCTGGTCTCCCATGGGGTGCAGGGCCCAAGCACTTGGGCCATACTCCACTGCACTCCCAGGCCACAGCAGAGAGCTGGCCTGGAAGAGGGGCAACCAGGACAGAATCCGGCGCCCTGTCCGGGACTAGAACCCGGTGTGCGGGCGCCGCAGGCAAAGGATTAGCCTAGTGAGCCGCGGCGCTGGCCTTTCCTGTAAAATTTTAAATGAAAGATTCACTGTCAGTTTGAGCACACTAGATGTACCTATCTTGAACACTTTGTCAGATTGTTCCATACAGTTAAGTTCATTTGAAGCAAATCCATATTCTAAACATTTATTTTACTGGCTTCCTTTCTTAGAAGATTTATTCATGACTTTTTTTTTTCATTTCAGGTATACCCTGGGGAAGAAGTATCCTTTCTTTCTTTCCTCTCCCACCCCCATCCCTCTCTTCTTAATCCTTCTTATGTAATCATTTTTCCCTCCTTCTTGATCCCCAGGTACCCAGCCCCAAAGCAGTCAGCTGACCAAATGACACTGTCTCTTTAAACTGCATAACTTCACAGCTTCCTCAAAAGCATGACAAGTGGAATGTTTTTATCCTCCTCTACACCACAGGAGGTGAGACTGCCTGCCAATGCCATCCTCTGGCCAGGTGTCTAAGCCTGGGCCTTCAATCACTGTTTTATTTTATTTTATTTTATTTTTTTCTGTCTACTCCACAGAGGCATTTATTTTACAGTCCAGCTATGTCTTTGTTTTCTCTTTTCAGATTTTATCTAAACTTGCTATACGTTAGAACCAAGATAGTGTACAGAGACATACTCAATCAACTTGCCCCAAACATTCTCATTCTTCTTTTAACCCACTTTGGTCAGGTTTTCATTCTCCTAGGGATCTGTTCTTGGAAGAGTTGTCTATAAAACATTCATTCTGACAAATCTAATGGTTAATTCTCAGTTTTTCTCTCACTAGTTGCTGACACAAGTGGTCATTTTCTCTTGCTGATGCATTTTATTCTCTTGCATTTTTAGACCTATTACCCTCATTACATTTCCTCTAATCAAATGGCTTAGAGTCTCAAGCCCCATAGCTGGCTCCTCATCTTTCTCTTGAAACTTAAATGTTGGAATGTCACAGTGTTCCTCAGATATCTTTCCTTCTCTAGCTATAATTGCTTCTTATATGATTTCATTTAGTATTATGGATATGGATATGTACATATAATATAGAAACATAATTTATAAGAGTTACTCATATTGTGATATAATATATAGTTCATAATATATGTATGTAAACAGACACACACACATGTCATCTATTACTAGTTCCTATTCATCTTATGTCTAGATGCATCATATGCCATCCATTCCACATATCCACTTTAATATCTATTAGTCATGAAAAGTTAAAATGGCTACACCATAACGTTCATAACATTAATCCCATCACCTTTATTTTTCTACCTTTAGGTCTAGCATTCTAGTCTGCAACAATTGGTTCTGTTGCCTATGATCCTACAAGAGCCCCTAATTGGCCTTTGTGATTCCACCTTTGTCCCCTACAGTTTATCTTTTATCTAAAACCCAAAGAAATCATATTCCTCCCCAAAACTATCCAATAGATTTCCATTACACTTAAGTAAATTCAAATAACTTATCAGATCTTAGAATCTCTCATATATATCATAACTATCATCTAGCACCTTGTCTTTTTTTCCCTAGAAACCTTTAATTTAAGGTATACAAACCATGCATTTCATAAACACAACTTTAGGAACATGGTTATTTTTCCCACCATATCTTCCCTCCCACCCACATTCCCACCCTTCTTCCTCCTCCCTCTCCTATTCCCATTTTTTCCTAAGATCTATTTTCAATTAACTTTACACACAGAAGACTAATTCTATACCAAGAGTTCAACACTAGTATGAAAAAACAACTGTTCCTCAACATTTTTTTATTTCTCTTTTAAGAGAAATCTATGACCCACAGTTCATTCAGGAACATATTGTTCAGTTTTCATGTGTTTGCATATGTTCTAGAGATTCTTAAGTTGTTGGTTTCCAGCTTCATTCTATTGTGGTCAGAGAAGATGCATGGTAACATTTTGATTTTTTTGAATTTGCTAAGACTTGCTTTATGGCCTAGCCTGTGATCTATCCTACAGAAAGTTTCATGCACTAGTAAGAATAATGTGTATTCTGCAACTGTAGGATGAAGAGTTCTATAGATATCCATTTGATCCATTTGGTCTATAGTGTTGATTAATTGTTATTTCCTCGATGATTTTCTGTCTGGTTGATCTGTCCATTGCTGAAAGTTGTGTACTGAAGTCCCCCATTATTATTATATGGGGGTCTATGTCTCCCTCTAGATTCATTAACATTTCTTTAGAATAGCCAGGTGCCCTGTCATTGGTTGAATATGCATTTATTATAGTCACACCTTCCTATTGAATTTGTTCCCTTAATAGTTACATAGTGCCCTTCTTTGTCTCCTTTAACAGTTTTTGTGTTAAAGTCTATTTTGTCTGATATTAGAATGGCTACGCCAACTCTTTTTTAGTTTCTGTTAGCATGGAATATCTTTTTCCATCCTTTTACTTTCAGTCTGCATGTATCTTTGTTGGTGAGATATATTTTTTGTAGACAGCAAAGAGATGGTTCTTATTTTTTAATCCACTCAGCCAGTCTGTATCTTCTAACTGGAGAGTTGAGGCCATTTAAATTCAAGGTGACTATTGATAAGTAACAACTTGTACTGCCATTTTTCCCTTGGTGGTAGCCTCTGGGGATACAATATTTATTCATCTGTGCTGCCACAAGAACCACACAAAGGTTCTGTGCAGTCCTCAGGGTGAACACAGAGCCCAAAGAAATGACTCTTACCAGGGAATCAGGGAGCCCCGAGCATATAGAACTGCCCACAGTGACTGCCCAAAAACCAGCCACGACCTGCACCCTCACACAGAGCCACAGTGTTTTCACAGTCCCAGCACACAAGGTTTCAATAGTCATGAGCACGCAGACTCCTGTCAATTCTCCCAGCCAGACTCAGGCTTCTCCTCTCAGTTGGTTGGTGGGTGCACAGACACAAGCTGGACAGCTGTTACATATGTAGAAAATGGTGCCCACCCCCACTCTGCTAGTTACAGGACATTGGTGCTAAGTGGCTGGGGAGAGAGAAATGTACCCCCCACTTTTCCCCTCTAGGTTGGCAGGTATACTGTCCCCCACAGGGATGCAAGCCAGACTTAACACCAAGCTCTTCCCACAGCTTCATCGTCAGTGGCTTGGGCTGCTGCAGTCTGGTCTTACCTCTCTCCAAAGCTGGTTTATTCAACTCATTCTAGCAGTATTTGCATTCTTAGTACCCTTTGTTACATTGTTCTGAGCTTAAAATGTTCTTTTCCCAGACCTCTGCATAGTTTACTTCTTTACATCATTCAGTCTCTCTTTAATTACTGTCACTTCAGAGAGTCCTTCTAACATTACCCTAGCAGAAAAAAAAAATATGTTATTTTCTCTGTCCTTATTTTTATTTTTAGGGCATTGATCATTACCTTGTATTTGGATATTTACTGTTAGTTTGCTACTTGCTTATCTGACCTACTGGGATACAGGTTTCCTGAGACAGAAGTATTAGACTTCTTGTATTCATCTTCATTTTCCCAGCATCTAGAATAGTTTCTAGTACCCAACAGTCATACAATAAATATCAGTGGAATTAAGACATTATTAAGTTCCACCAATGACCAGGAATCTAAGTGGACTGAACAGCTAATATGGCTACTTACTAAAAAAGGAATATATCATATATGTTTACATTTAGTAACCAGAAACATGGGGGAAAATATTTTTCATCTGTTTTCACTAACTCCTCATAACAGCACAACAAATAATAATATAGAAAATGTTAACATTTAAGACATGCCATATAATACCACCACATCATTCTTTGATTCCTTTACACATGTGCATTCTGGATCCTGTAGCAAACAGCTTCACTGTTCTCAACAGCGAATGTGTATAAAATGTTCCAACTCCTACAATTATATTCTTTACCAATAAATGATCATGTTTTCTCCTATGAGAGTTTTAGCCTAATAGAGACTAAAATTAGAGGGAACACTAATCCTCTGAATTATTTGTTATGACAGGAATTTTACTATATTGTAGGTTCTTTTGATGTGTCAATATAATCAAATTTTAATTTTTAGCAAAAGACAAATAAATACTGACAATTCTTGCAAACTAAGAAGACATTATGAACATCATCCTTTAAATCAATCAGTCGATGACCTAAGAAAGCTAGCTTTCCTTCTACACTGTTAGGACTGCCATCAGGGCATGCAGGATTTTCTTTTAGTTGAATACTAGTACTCCATGGAGCAACGTCGCTGTGTATAGAAAGGGTGCTTAGCTAAAATGACCAATTTATATTTTCATGATGCTCAACAGAGGGGACCTGAGACTCATTCACCAGCAGTATGTGTCAAAATTTGAGGAAAAAATGGGAAAAAATATGCTAGCCTTGTTATAGCCAGCTAGTCATGCATTTCCACATTTTCCCCTCAGAAAAATGGTGTATGGACTAAGAAACTAAAAGAGAAGATAAGTATTCCAAAATTATAAACATTTAAGTTATAGGAAGAGACTAGAAACTGTAAATTTCACAGAAGTAGAGACATAACCCACGTGTTTCTGTAGAATTAATGTTTACTCGGAACCTGTGACTATGATCTCACTAGAAAATAGGATGGCAGCAGATGTAATCAAGTGAAGATGAAGTCATACAGCGTAAGTGTAGAAGCAGGACATCTAGATATAGATATAAGCAAGAGGAAAAGAGACTATGAAGATGAATGGAGACATATACATCTAGTCACCGAGAATAGGGAAGCTAGGAATCCAAAATGCACAGGAAAAAAGAAATCAAAGGTGATGTGGCATGGCTTCAGCACTAATATTTTCAGTTATTGTTTATTCTGCACTTACTCTAGACCATTTGTAAATCAGAGTCAATGAAACAAAGTTAACATGTATTATTCCCTCCATAGCCACAAGCCAAGAAAGTCCAAGGCTTTCCAAGAGCCACTACAAATGAGAAGAAGGACAGATTTTTCTCTATATTTCTTGAGGGAACATGACCATAGCAACAACTGGAATTTGGCCTTCCAGTCTCCAGAACTGTGAGAGAATAAATTTATTTTTTTAAAAGCTATGCATTTTTAAAGATTTATTTATTTATTTGAAAGTCAGAGTTACATTGAGGAGGAGAGCCAGAGAGAGAGAGAAAGAGAGAGAGAGAGAGAGAGAGAGAGAGAGAGAGGTCTTCCATTCACTGGTTCACTCCCCAGTTGGCCACAATGGCTGGAACTGTGCCAATCTGAAGCCAGGAGCCAGGAGCTTCCTCAGAGTCTCCCATGTTAGTGCAGGGGTCCAAGGACTTGGGCGATCCTCCACTACTTTCCCAGGCCATAGCAGAGAGCTGGATAGGAAGTAGAGCAGCCAGGACTAGAACCGGCGCCCATATGGGATGCTGGCACTGTAGGCGGCAGCTTTACCCACTATACCACAGTGCCGGCCCCGGAAAGCTATGCATTTTAACAGTAGCCTTAGAAAACTAATACAGCAAAACTCCTAGGATAATCAGACAATGAAAAAGGAGGAGTATGTGCAGTCTAGCAGGAGTACATCTCAGAAATGACAGCAAATACTCAGTTTCAGAAAGAGATGAAATCACACAAGTGGGAACCCCTTGTGAAGGACCAAGATCAAATGGAAAGCTCTCATTGTGAAGCATCAAAGAAAGAAATGCGAGGAGATGGTCAAGGGGAAGCAGTCATATCTCAGGAATTTTCTATTTATAAGATAAGGCAAGGTTTTTTTTTTTTTTTTCTGATAGCAAATACAATAAATAGACCAGGGGAGTACAGAGCTACCAGTAAAAATTCTCTTGAGCTTGAAAAGAGGTGAAAAGTATGACTCAACTGGGGGCAGTGTTTAAAAAATAGTCCATTAATGTAGCACCAAAGGAGGCAATCGTCAAGCAGAGAAATACTGAAAACAGCATATGCTTTAGGAAAATTTCTTTTAATAGCTAGTAGGGGAAAATCCAACCTATACAAATATATATACACAATCAAAAGCAATATTGAAAATCACAATTAGAAAATACAAAAATATCAAAAGAAAAATGTGGGAAAAAACACAAAGTCTTCACTGACTGAAAAACATTAGAAGAAAAATGTTTTGACAAAGCACATGAAAACAACCAACATCCCATCATGAATTATAGACTAAGTTCAGAAAACTATTAAGGAATGCAGCTAGGTAGTAGGACAAGAGCACCAACTGCCAGACAGTGGGAAGGGACAAGAAATCAGAAAAAAAAAAAAAAAAAAAAAAAAGATAACAAATTCTAAAAAGCCAGCAAAAGAAAATATATAAGAAGAAAAAGAGTAAGGAACATAGAGGACAGTATAAAAACTGAACAAATTAAGTATAAAAAGTAGCATGAATATGAGGACAGGCAGAGGAAACCCAACATAACCAAATTCAATTACTTGAGAAGAAAATGAAAACAATAGG